>NC_140441.1:44187581-44882512 GCF_963576455.1 Neolamprologus multifasciatus
TCAGACACACATATTTATGGCTTTATCTAATACACTTCTATATCCCCGTGCTGGGCACACAGGTTTTGAAGCTGTTTGAGCTAAGATTTCCAAGTTATTCACATAATGAAAACCTATACTTTGTTTCGGGCGAGCTCCCCATTCAAATGCATGTAATCGTAAGAAAAGCACTGGCTTGACGAAAAAAAGCGTTTTTGTACAACTTCATATAAATAGCTGTAACTTTGGATAGAAGACTCAGACACACATATTTATGGCTTTATCTAATACACTTCTATATCCCCGTGCTGGGCACACAGGTTTTGAAGCTGTTTGAGCTAAGATTTCCAAGTTATTCACATAATGAAAACCTATACTTTGTTTCGGGCGAGCTCCCCATTCAAATGCATGTAATCGTAAGAAACGCACTGGCTTGACGAAAAAAAGCGTTTTTGTACAACTTCATATAAATAGCTGTAACTTTGGATAGAAGACTCAGACACACATATTTATGGCTTTATCTAATAGACTTCTATATCCCCGTGCTGGGCACACAGGTTTTGAAGCTGTTTGAGCTAAGATTTTCAAGTTATTCACATAATGAAAACCTATACTTTGTTTCGGGCGAGCTCCCCATTCAAATGCATGTAATCGTAAGAAACGCACTGGCTTGACGAAAAAAAGCGTTTTTGTACAACTTCATATAAATAGCTGTAACTTTGGATAGAAGACTCAGACACACATATTTATGGCTTTATCTAATACACTTCTATATCCCCGTGCTGGGCACACAGGTTTTGAAGCTGTTTGAGCTAAGATTTCAAGTTATTCACATAATGAAAACCTATACTTTGTTTCGGGCGAGCTCCCCATTCAAATGCATGTAATCGTAAGAAAAGCACTGGCTTGACGAAAAAAAGCGTTTTTGTACAACTTCATATAAATAGCTGTAACTTTGGATAGAAGACTCAGACACACATATTTATGGCTTTATCTAATACACTTCTATATCCCCGTGCTGGGCACACAGGTTTTGAAGCTGTTTGAGCTAAGATTTCAAGTTATTCACATAATGAAAACCTATACTTTGTTTCGGGCGAGCTCCCCATTCAAATGCATGTAATCGTAAGAAACGCACTGGCTTGACGAAAAAAAGCGTTTTTGTACAACTTCATATAAATAGCTGTAACTTTGGATAGAAGACTCAGACACACATATTTATGGCTTTATCTAATAGACTTCTATATCCCCGTGCTGGGCACACAGGTTTTGAAGCTGTTTGAGCTAAGATTTTCAAGTTATTCACATAATGAAAACCTATACTTTGTTTCGGGCGAGCTCCCCATTCAAATGCATGTAATCGTAAGAAACGCACTGGCTTGACGAAAAAAAGCGTTTTTGTACAACTTCATATAAATAGCTGTAACTTTGGATAGAAGACTCAGACACACATATTTATGGCTTTATCTAATACACTTCTATATCCCCGTGCTGGGCACACAGGTTTTGAAGCTGTTTGAGCTAAGATTTTCAAGTTATTCACATAATGAAAACCTATACTTTGTTTCGGGCGAGCTCCCCATTCAAATGCATGTAATCGTAAGAAACGCACTGGCTTGACGAAAAAAAGCGTTTTTGTACAACTTCATATAAATAGCTGTAACTTTTGATAGAAGACTCAGACACACATATTTATGGCTTTATCTAATACACTTCTATATCCCCGTGCTGGGCACACAGGTTTTGAAGCTGTTTGAGCTAAGATTTCAAGTTATTCACATAATGAAAACCTATACTTTGTTTCGGGCGAGCTCCCCATTCAAATGCATGTAATCGTAAGAAACGCACTGGCTTGACGAAAAAAAGCGTTTTTGTACAACTTCATATAAATAGCTGTAACTTTGGATAGAAGACTCAGACACACATATTTATGGCTTTATCTAATACACTTCTATATCCCCGTGCTGGGCACACAGGTTTTGAAGCTGTTTGAGCTAAGATTTTCAAGTTATTCACATAATGAAAACCTATACTTTGTTTCGGGCGAGCTCCCCATTCAAATGCATGTAATCGTAAGAAACGCACTGGCTTGACGAAAAAAAGCGTTTTTGTACAACTTCATATAAATAGCTGTAACTTTGGATAGAAGAATCAGACACACATATTTATGGCTTTATCTAATAGACTTCTATATCCCCGTGCTGGGCACACAGGTTTTGAAGCTGTTTGAGCTAAGATTTTCAAGTTATTCACATAATGAAAACCTATACTTTGTTTCGGGCGAGCTCCCCATTCAAATGCATGTAATCGTAAGAAAAGCACTGGCTTGACGAAAAAAAGCGTTTTTGTACAACTTCATATAAATAGCTGTAACTTTGGATAGAAGACTCAGACACACATATTTATGGCTTTATCTAATACACTTCTTTATCCCCGTGCTGGGCACACAGGTTTTGAAGCTGTTTGAGCTAAGATTTCCAAGTTATTCACATAATGAAAACCTATACTTTGTTTCGGGCGAGCTCCCCATTCAAATGCATGTAATCGTAAGAAACGCACTGGCTTGACGAAAAAAAGCGTTTTTGTACAACTTCATATAAATAGCTGTAACTTTGGATAGAAGACTCAGACACACATATTTATGGCTTTATCTAATAGACTTCTATATCCCCGTGCTGGGCACACAGGTTTTGAAGCTGTTTGAGCTAAGATTTTCAAGTTATTCACATAATGAAAACCTATACTTTGTTTCGGGCGAGCTCCCCATTCAAATGCATGTAATCGTAAGAAACGCACTGGCTTGACGAAAAAAAGCGTTTTTGTACAACTTCATATAAATAGCTGTAACTTTGGATAGAAGACTCAGACACACATATTTATGGCTTTATCTAATACACTTCTTTATCCCCGTGCTGGGCACACAGGTTTTGAAGCTGTTTGAGCTAAGATTTCCAAGTTATTCACATAATGAAAACCTATACTTTGTTTCGGGCGAGCTCCCCATTCAAATGCATGTAATCGTAAGAAACGCACTGGCTTGACGAAAAAAAGCGTTTTTGTACAACTTCATATAAATAGCTGTAACTTTGGATAGAAGACTCAGACACACATATTTATGGCTTTATCTAATACACTTCTATATCCCCGTGCTGGGCACACAGGTTTTGAAGCTGTTTGAGCTAAGATTTTCAAGTTATTCACATAATGAAAACCTATACTTTGTTTCGGGCGAGCTCCCCATTCAAATGCATGTAATCGTAAGAAACGCACTGGCTTGACGAAAAAAAGCGTTTTTGTACAACTTCATATAAATAGCTGTAACTTTGGATAGAAGACTCAGACACACATATTTATGGCTTTATCTAATAGACTTCTATATCCCCGTGCTGGGCACACAGGTTTTGAAGCTGTTTGAGCTAAGATTTTCAAGTTATTCACATAATGAAAACCTATACTTTGTTTCGGGCGAGCTCCCCATTCAAATGCATGTAATCGTAAGAAACGCACTGGCTTGACGAAAAAAAGCGTTTTTGTACAACTTCATATAAATAGCTGTAACTTTGGATAGAAGACTCAGACACACATATTTATGGCTTTATCTAATAGACTTCTATATCCCCGTGCTGGGCACACAGGTTTTGAAGCTGTTTGAGCTAAGATTTTCCAAGTTATTCACATAATGAAAACCTATACTTTGTTTCGGGCGAGCTCCCCATTCAAATGCATGTAATCGTAAGAAACGCACTGGCTTGACGAAAAAAAGCGTTTTTGTACAACTTCATATAAATAGCTGTAACTTTGGATAGAAGACTCAGACACACATATTTATGGCTTTATCTAATACACTTCTTATATCCCCGTGCTGGGCACACAGGTTTTGAAGCTGTTTGAGCTAAGATTTCAAGTTATTCACATAATGAAAACCTATACTTTGTTTCGGGCGAGCTCCCCATTCAAATGCATGTAATCGTAAGAAACGCACTGGCTTGACGAAAAAAAGCGTTTTTGTACAACTTCATATAAATAGCTGTAACTTTTGATAGAAGACTCAGACACACATATTTATGGCTTTATCTAATACACTTCTATATCCCCGTGCTGGGCACACAGGTTTTGAAGCTGTTTGAGCTAAGATTTCAAGTTATTCACATAATGAAAACCTATACTTTGTTTCGGGCGAGCTCCCCATTCAAATGCATGTAATCGTAAGAAACGCACTGGCTTGACGAAAAAAAGCGTTTTTGTACAACTTCATATAAATAGCTGTAACTTTGGATAGAAGACTCAGACACACATATTTATGGCTTTATCTAATACACTTCTTTATCCCCGTGCTGGGCACACAGGTTTTGAAGCTGTTTGAGCTAAGATTTTCAAGTTATTCACATAATGAAAACCTATACTTTGTTTCGGGCGAGCTCCCCATTCAAATGCATGTAATCGTAAGAAAAGCACTGGCTTGACGAAAAAAAGCGTTTTTGTACAACTTCATATAAATAGCTGTAACTTTGGATAGAAGAATCAGACACACATATTTATGGCTTTATCTAATAGACTTCTATATCCCCGTGCTGGGCACACAGGTTTTGAAGCTGTTTGAGCTAAGATTTTCAAGTTATTCACATAATGAAAACCTATACTTTGTTTCGGGCGAGCTCCCCATTCAAATGCATGTAATCGTAAGAAACGCACTGGCTTGACGAAAAAAAGCGTTTTTGTACAACTTCATATAAATAGCTGTAACTTTTGATAGAAGACTCAGACACACATATTTATGGCTTTATCTAATAGCACTTCTATATCCCCGTGCTGGGCACACAGGTTTTGAAGCTGTTTGAGCTAAGATTTCAAGTTATTCACATAATGAAAACCTATACTTTGTTTCGGGCGAGCTCCCCATTCAAATGCATGTAATCGTAAGAAACGCACTGGCTTGACGAAAAAAAGCGTTTTTGTACAACTTCATATAAATAGCTGTAACTTTGGATAGAAGACTCAGACACACATATTTATGGCTTTATCTAATACACTTCTATATCCCCGTGCTGGGCACACAGGTTTTGAAGCTGTTTGAGCTAAGATTTTCAAGTTATTCACATAATGAAAACCTATACTTTGTTTCGGGCGAGCTCCCCATTCAAATGCATGTAATCGTAAGAAACGCACTGGCTTGACGAAAAAAAGCGTTTTTGTACAACTTCATATAAATAGCTGTAACTTTGGATAGAAGACTCAGACACACATATTTATGGCTTTATCTAATAGACTTCTATATCCCCGTGCTGGGCACACAGGTTTTGAAGCTGTTTGAGCTAAGATTTTCAAGTTATTCACATAATGAAAACCTATACTTTGTTTCGGGCGAGCTCCCCATTCAAATGCATGTAATCGTAAGAAACGCACTGGCTTGACGAAAAAAAGCGTTTTTGTACAACTTCATATAAATAGCTGTAACTTTGGATAGAAGAATCAGACACACATATTTATGGCTTTATCTAATAGACTTCTATATCCCCGTGCTGGGCACACAGGTTTTGAAGCTGTTTGAGCTAAGATTTTCAAGTTATTCACATAATGAAAACCTATACTTTGTTTCGGGCGAGCTCCCCATTCAAATGCATGTAATCGTAAGAAACGCACTGGCTTGACGAAAAAAAGCGTTTTTGTACAACTTCATATAAATAGCTGTAACTTTGGATAGAAGACTCAGACACACATATTTATGGCTTTATCTAATACACTTCTTTATCCCCGTGCTGGGCACACAGGTTTTGAAGCTGTTTGAGCTAAGATTTTCAAGTTATTCACATAATGAAAACCTATACTTTGTTTCGGGCGAGCTCCCCATTCAAATGCATGTAATCGTAAGAAACGCACTGGCTTGACGAAAAAAAGCGTTTTTGTACAACTTCATATAAATAGCTGTAACTTTGGATAGAAGACTCAGACACACATATTTATGGCTTTATCTAATACACTTCTTTATCCCCGTGCTGGGCACACAGGTTTTGAAGCTGTTTGAGCTAAGATTTCAAGTTATTCACATAATGAAAACCTATACTTTGTTTCGGGCGAGCTCCCCATTCAAATGCATGTAATCGTAAGAAACGCACTGGCTTGACGAAAAAAAGCGTTTTTGTACAACTTCATATAAATAGCTGTAACTTTGGATAGAAGACTCAGACACACATATTTATGGCTTTATCTAATAGACTTCTATATCCCCGTGCTGGGCACACATGTTTTGAAGCTGTTTGAGCTAAGATTTTCAAGTTATTCACATAATGAAAACCTATACTTTGTTTCGGGCGAGCTCCCCATTCAAATGCATGTAATCGTAAGAAAAGCACTGGCTTGACGAAAAAAAGCGTTTTTGTACAACTTCATATAAATAGCTGTAACTTTGGATAGAAGACTCAGACACACATATTTATGGCTTTATCTAATACACTTCTATATCCCCGTGCTGGGCACACAGGTTTTGAAGCTGTTTGAGCTAAGATTTCAAGTTATTCACATAATGAAAACCTATACTTTGTTTCGGGCGAGCTCCCCATTCAAATGCATGTAATCGTAAGAAAAGCACTGGCTTGACGAAAAAAAGCGTTTTTGTACAACTTCATATAAATAGCTGTAACTTTGGATAGAAGAATCAGACACACATATTTATGGCTTTATCTAATAGACTTCTATATCCCCGTGCTGGGCACACAGGTTTTGAAGCTGTTTGAGCTAAGATTTCTAAGTTATTCACATAATGAAAACCTATACTTTGTTTCGGGCGAGCTCCCCATTCAAATGCATGTAATCGTAAGAAACGCACTGGCTTGACGAAAAAAAGCGTTTTTGTACAACTTCATATAAATAGCTGTAACTTTGGATAGAAGAATCAGACACACATATTTATGGCTTTATCTAATAGACTTCTATATCCCCGTGCTGGGCACACAGGTTTTGAAGCTGTTTGAGCTAAGATTTCAAGTTATTCACATAATGAAAACCTATACTTTGTTTCGGGCGAGCTCCCCATTCAAATGCATGTAATCGTAAGAAACGCACTGGCTTGACGAAAAAAAGCGTTTTTGTACAACTTCATATAAATAGCTGTAACTTTGGATAGAAGACTCAGACACACATATTTATGGCTTTATCTAATACACTTCTATATCCCCGTGCTGGGCACACAGGTTTTGAAGCTGTTTGAGCTAAGATTTTCAAGTTATTCACATAATGAAAACCTATACTTTGTTTCGGGCGAGCTCCCCATTCAAATGCATGTAATCGTAAGAAAAGCACTGGCTTTACGAAAAAAAGCGTTTTTGTACAACTTCATATAAATAGCTGTAACTTTGGATAGAAGACTCAGACACACATATTTATGGCTTTATCTAATACACTTCTATATCCCCGTGCTGGGCACACAGGTTTTGAAGCTGTTTGAGCTAAGATTTCCAAGTTATTCACATAATGAAAACCTATACTTTGTTTCGGGCGAGCTCCCCATTCAAATGCATGTAATCGTAAGAAACGCACTGGCTTGACGAAAAAAAGCGTTTTTGTACAACTTCATATAAATAGCTGTAACTTTGGATAGAAGACTCAGACACACATATTTATGGCTTTATCTAATAGACTTCTATATCCCCGTGCTGGGCACACAGGTTTTGAAGCTGTTTGAGCTAAGATTTCCAGTTATTCACATAATGAAAACCTATACTTTGTTTCGGGCGAGCTCCCCATTCAAATGCATGTAATCGTAAGAAACGCACTGGCTTGACGAAAAAAAGCGTTTTTGTACAACTTCATATAAATAGCTGTAACTTTGGATAGAAGACTCAGACACACATATTTATGGCTTTATCTAATAGACTTCTATATCCCCGTGCTGGGCACACAGGTTTTGAAGCTGTTTGAGCTAAGATTTCAAGTTATTCACATAATGAAAACCTATACTTTGTTTCGGGCGAGCTCCCCATTCAAATGCATGTAATCGTAAGAAACGCACTGGCTTGACGAAAAAAAGCGTTTTTGTACAACTTCATATAAATAGCTGTAACTTTGGATAGAAGACTCAGACACACATATTTATGGCTTTATCTAATAGACTTCTATATCCCCGTGCTGGGCACACAGGTTTTGAAGCTGTTTGAGCTAAGATTTTCAAGTTATTCACATAATGAAAACCTATACTTTGTTTCGGGCGAGCTCCCCATTCAAATGCATGTAATCGTAAGAAACGCACTGGCTTGACGAAAAAAAGCGTTTTTGTACAACTTCATATAAATAGCTGTAACTTTGGATAGAAGACTCAGACACACATATTTATGGCTTTATCTAATAGACTTCTATATCCCCGTGCTGGGCACACAGGTTTTGAAGCTGTTTGAGCTAAGATTTTCAAGTTATTCACATAATGAAAACCTATACTTTGTTTCGGGCGAGCTCCCCATTCAAATGCATGTAATCGTAAGAAACGCACTGGCTTGACGAAAAAAAGCGTTTTTGTACAACTTCATATAAATAGCTGTAACTTTGGATAGAAGACTCAGACACACATATTTATGGCTTTATCTAATACACTTCTTTATCCCCGTGCTGGGCACACAGGTTTTGAAGCTGTTTGAGCTAAGATTTTCAAGTTATTCACATAATGAAAACCTATACTTTGTTTCGGGCGAGCTCCCCATTCAAATGCATGTAATCGTAAGAAACGCACTGGCTTGACGAAAAAAAGCGTTTTTGTACAACTTCATATAAATAGCTGTAACTTTGGATAGAAGACTCAGACACACATATTTATGGCTTTATCTAATACACTTCTATATCCCCGTGCTGGGCACACAGGTTTTGAAGCTGTTTGAGCTAAGATTTCCAAGTTATTCACATAATGAAAACCTATACTTTGTTTCGGGCGAGCTCCCCATTCAAATGCATGTAATCGTAAGAAACGCACTGGCTTGACGAAAAAAAGCGTTTTTGTACAACTTCATATAAATAGCTGTAACTTTGGATAGAAGACTCAGACACACATATTTATGGCTTTATCTAATACACTTCTATATCCCCGTGCTGGGCACACAGGTTTTGAAGCTGTTTGAGCTAAGATTTTCAAGTTATTCACATAATGAAAACCTATACTTTGTTTCGGGCGAGCTCCCCATTCAAATGCATGTAATCGTAAGAAACGCACTGGCTTGACGAAAAAAAGCGTTTTTGTACAACTTCATATAAATAGCTGTAACTTTGGATAGAAGACTCAGACACACATATTTATGGCTTTATCTAATACACTTCTTTATCCCCGTGCTGGGCACACAGGTTTTGAAGCTGTTTGAGCTAAGATTTTCAAGTTATTCACATAATGAAAACCTATACTTTGTTTCGGGCGAGCTCCCCATTCAAATGCATGTAATCGTAAGAAACGCACTGGCTTGACGAAAAAAAGCGTTTTTGTACAACTTCATATAAATAGCTGTAACTTTGGATAGAAGACTCAGACACACATATTTATGGCTTTATCTAATACACTTCTTTATCCCCGTGCTGGGCACACAGGTTTTGAAGCTGTTTGAGCTAAGATTTTCAAGTTATTCACATAATGAAAACCTATACTTTGTTTCGGGCGAGCTCCCCATTCAAATGCATGTAATCGTAAGAAAAGCACTGGCTTGACGAAAAAAAGCGTTTTTGTACAACTTCATATAAATAGCTGTAACTTTGGATAGAAGACTCAGACACACATATTTATGGCTTTATCTAATAGACTTCTATATCCCCGTGCTGGGCACACAGGTTTTGAAGCTGTTTGAGCTAAGATTTTCAAGTTATTCACATAATGAAAACCTATACTTTGTTTCGGGCGAGCTCCCCATTCAAATGCATGTAATCGTAAGAAACGCACTGGCTTGACGAAAAAAAGCGTTCTTGTACAACTTCATATAAATAGCTGTAACTTTGGATAGAAGACTCAGACACACATATTTATGGCTTTATCTAATAGCACTTCTATATCCCCGTGCTGGGCACACAGGTTTTGAAGCTGTTTGAGCTAAGATTTTCAAGTTATTCACATAATGAAAACCTATACTTTGTTTCGGGCGAGCTCCCCATTCAAATGCATGTAATCGTAAGAAAAGCACTGGCTTGACGAAAAAAAGCGTTTTTGTACAACTTCATATAAATAGCTGTAACTTTGGATAGAAGACTCAGACACACATATTTATGGCTTTATCTAATAGACTTCTATATCCCCGTGCTGGGCACACAGGTTTTTAAGCTGTTTGAGCTAAGATTTTCAAGTTATTCACATAATGAAAACCTATACTTTGTTTCGGGCGAGCTCCCCATTCAAATGCATGTAATCGTAAGAAACGCACTGGCTTGACGAAAAAAAGCGTTTTTGTACAACTTCATATAAATAGCTGTAACTTTTGATAGAAGACTCAGACACACATATTTATGGCTTTATCTAATACACTTCTATATCCCCGTGCTGGGCACACAGGTTTTGAAGCTGTTTGAGCTAAGATTTCAAGTTATTCACATAATGAAAACCTATACTTTGTTTCGGGCGAGCTCCCCATTCAAATGCATGTAATCGTAAGAAACGCACTGGCTTGACGAAAAAAAGCGTTTTTGTACAACTTCATATAAATAGCTGTAACTTTGGATAGAAGACTCAGACACACATATTTATGGCTTTATCTAATACACTTCTATATCCCCGTGCTGGGCACACAGGTTTTGAAGCTGTTTGAGCTAAGATTTTCAAGTTATTCACATAATGAAAACCTATACTTTGTTTCGGGCGAGCTCCCCATTCAAATGCATGTAATCGTAAGAAACGCACTGGCTTGACGAAAAAAAGCGTTTTTGTACAACTTCATATAAATAGCTGTAACTTTGGATAGAAGACTCAGACACACATATTTATGGCTTTATCTAATACACTTCTTTATCCCCGTGCTGGGCACACAGGTTTTGAAGCTGTTTGAGCTAAGATTTCCAAGTTATTCACATAATGAAAACCTATACTTTGTTTCGGGCGAGCTCCCCATTCAAATGCATGTAATCGTAAGAAACGCACTGGCTTGACGAAAAAAAGCGTTTTTGTACAACTTCATATAAATAGCTGTAACTTTGGATAGAAGAATCAGACACACATATTTATGGCTTTATCTAATAGACTTCTATATCCCCGTGCTGGGCACACAGGTTTTGAAGCTGTTTGAGCTAAGATTTTCAAGTTATTCACATAATGAAAACCTATACTTTGTTTCGGGCGAGCTCCCCATTCAAATGCATGTAATCGTAAGAAACGCACTGGCTTGACGAAAAAAAGCGTTTTTGTACAACTTCATATAAATAGCTGTAACTTTGGATAGAAGACTCAGACACACATATTTATGGCTTTATCTAATACACTTCTTTATCCCCGTGCTGGGCACACAGGTTTTGAAGCTGTTTGAGCTAAGATTTCCAAGTTATTCACATAATGAAAACCTATACTTTGTTTCGGGCGAGCTCCCCATTCAAATGCATGTAATCGTAAGAAACGCACTGGCTTGACGAAAAAAAGCGTTTTTGTACAACTTCATATAAATAGCTGTAACTTTGGATAGAAGACTCAGACACACATATTTATGGCTTTATCTAATAGACTTCTATATCCCCGTGCTGGGCACACAGGTTTTGAAGCTGTTTGAGCTAAGATTTTCAAGTTATTCACATAATGAAAACCTATACTTTGTTTCGGGCGAGCTCCCCATTCAAATGCATGTAATCGTAAGAAACGCACTGGCTTGACGAAAAAAAGCGTTTTTGTACAACTTCATATAAATAGCTGTAACTTTGGATAGAAGACTCAGACACACATATTTATGGCTTTATCTAATACACTTCTTTATCCCCGTGCTGGGCACACAGGTTTTGAAGCTGTTTGAGCTAAGATTTTCAAGTTATTCACATAATGAAAACCTATACTTTGTTTCGGGCGAGCTCCCCATTCAAATGCATGTAATCGTAAGAAACGCACTGGCTTGACGAAAAAAAGCGTTTTTGTACAACTTCATATAAATAGCTGTAACTTTTGATAGAAGACTCAGACACACATATTTATGGCTTTATCTAATAGACTTCTATATCCCCGTGCTGGGCACACAGGTTTTGAAGCTGTTTGAGCTAAGATTTTCAAGTTATTCACATAATGAAAACCTATACTTTGTTTCGGGCGAGCTCCCCATTCAAATGCATGTAATCGTAAGAAAAGCACTGGCTTGACGAAAAAAAGCGTTTTTGTACAACTTCATATAAATAGCTGTAACTTTGGATAGAAGACTCAGACACACATATTTATGGCTTTATCTAATACACTTCTATATCCCCGTGCTGGGCACACAGGTTTTGAAGCTGTTTGAGCTAAGATTTTCAAGTTATTCACATAATGAAAACCTATACTTTGTTTCGGGCGAGCTCCCCATTCAAATGCATGTAATCGTAAGAAAAGCACTGGCTTGACGAAAAAAAGCGTTTTTGTACAACTTCATATAAATAGCTGTAACTTTGGATAGAAGAATCAGACACACATATTTATGGCTTTATCTAATAGCACTTCTATATCCCCGTGCTGGGCACACAGGTTTTGAAGCTGTTTGAGCTAAGATTTTCAAGTTATCACATACGGTAAAAAAATACATTTTTCCTGGCCAAAATATATTTCAAATATATGGTAAATATATGTTGTATTTGTGATGCTCAAAAAAAAATATTTTTAAAATTGAAAATATATTTTTTTCAAACCAAAATACATTTCAAAAGATATTTCAGGGTGAAGAAAATACATTTCCAACCTTACAGTAAAATGTATATCAAAGTATCCTTTATTTAAAATGTATTTAGTGCAATAATGATGATAATAATATTAATAATAATAATACTAAAAGTAACAACATGTTTTACTTACATCTGCAAAAAACAGTTGGATTAAAAAAAAAACAGAGTCAAAGGTTTAGCAAGAATTAGGCTGTTTATTCATTTGCTTACAGTATTTCACATTACACAATATCTCACTATAATGTAGCGTTCACTTGACTTTGAAATTATCTGTCAGTGATACAGTAAACAAGATACAACAACTGCTATGTGCACTTTAGTTTTTGACAATATATACAATATAGTACTTAAAGGAACACACTCCACTTTTTTTGGAAATAGGCTCATTCTCCATCTCCCTCAGAGTTAAAAATGCAGCGTCTTCTTTCTAGATCCATACGTTAATAGGGCTCTGGTGCGTGATCTTACTGGATGGGGCGTAGCCAGGATTTTTGGTTGAGGCGCCATATTAGCAGGCCAAACAAATGCTTGCTGTGTGGTCGGTTGTAATGTTAGATTGCACTACTGGCAAAAGAATAAGCTTGAAAACGGGCTCTCTTTTCATTGTTTCCTCACCTGGAAGCATCATGAGGGAGCTTATGTGTTAGATGTTACCAAAAGAAGGCGTCTAGCCTGGATAGCAGCTGTGAGACGAGCTGATATTCAGTTCTCTACCAGCCACAGATATCTGTTGGTGTGCTCCAGTATTTTCATTCTGGTAATTTCTAAATAAGTTCATATTACTCTTTTTATTTTCAATGCGCTCTGAGGTCATAGCAAATTAGAACAAACATGCAGAACTACCTTTATTTATAGAGTTGCTAATTATTTGGCATTATTGCAGCAAACCAGCCGATGAATGAAACACAATCCTGACTGGGTTCCAACACTACACATGGGGCACTACGAAATCTTTGTTTCAAACTACATGCTACATACCACCATGCCAATCAGATTACTTCTTCCATGTGAGGGTGAAAAGGTGACCCTCCTGGATAAGATGGCAAAGGTTTGCTGCGTTTTGGTGAACATGTGCCCCAGTGTGTTAGTAAAACCAGGGGAAAATACTCTTGTTAAATACTGTTAAAAGTCTTGTGCTGTATATGTAGAGATACATTTTCAAAAGAGACAGTAAATTACAGAATGCTAGTAGTGGGTGATATTATATAAATGCTGTCATGATTTTATGTCATTTTGTCATTTAAACTATACATGACATTGATTCTACATTGTAACTGATGTGATGTTCTACAAAGTGCTTTTAATTAAAAATAGGCAAACATTTGTTTGTTTCTTTATTCAACTTTTGAACAGTGGTAATTAGTAAGTACATAACCAGTAAATGCAAATTATTTACATGCCCCCCTAAATTAAAACATTATGGGTTATTCAGAACAGAACTATGCTTGGAAAAATATTTTGATCCAACTCCTCCACAGTAGCAGGTGGAATTTTTCTGTTTTGAGGACGGCTTCTTTTCCCTGTCACTACAGATGGTCTGTTTATGTTTTGATTGAGAGCCTTTTTTTGGGCAGCTGAAGAGGAGAACTCTATCTTATGGCCACCCTCTGACTGTATCTTGGTCATATTACCCAGCAAAACCCAGTATGCAGGTTCATCTGTAACAGTCCTTGTGCCACAGATCCTCACTGTTGCTTCTACTTTAAACAGAAGAGCAGGGACATGGCTGCAGGTCTCCACGACTCCGGCCATACAGCTGCAGTAGGCGGCTTCAACCTTCCCCGTGATGCTCACAGTGACCCATGGCTGCAATGCTGGTTGATTCAGTCTTTGAGAGTGCAGGACCTGAAACACACACAGACAAAGTTCAAGACACGAACTTTAATAAGCCAAGGCCGACACAAATGTGTTGTATCTACGTTCAAATACATTAATCATAAATGTAACAAATAAAGTGTTTTTATCTATCTATCTATAGAAAGCTGCATGTTATATTTTAAATCTGCATGTTTCTTTTTAGAAACCTATCAGAAAAAAACTTAAGTATGTAATGCAAGGATGTAATCACTTTCAAGAGTGAGAAAGCATAAAGTTCGACTTTAAGTGTAATTAGGATTATTTATAATAAATATGAATTAATTAGTGCAATTTCTTTAACCATAGAGAATATTTAAATCCTTCAGGACAATGTCACATCAGTGCACTGAACTCACTATGTTATCCATCTAACAGAGCCTCCACGTGTTCTCACTGTAATTTCCCCCTCATGAATGAATTTATGCTGCACTAATCTGAATGTTCGGAGGGAAATCAAACGCATTTTACTCGCAGTACTCAAGCTGACTTACCTTTGTTTGAATGACGGCGTACTCACAATTGTACCCAGATCCTTGGTGAATTGGATGTGACCCTCCAGAGATTTATAATGGCGAAATTGGTGCGCAGTGTATGCGCTGACTTCACAGGCAAGGTACGAGAATATATCAGGCTACGTCAATAGCGGTTTGGTCTTCAAGGTTTCTACTCCACTGCCGGATTTCATACGGGTCCACATTTCCAATGCACAATATTTTTTTGCAAGTACCGTCTCTTTCCATCTGGACACAATCTGTCTCTATACCGTCCTTTTTCTTTTGAGCTAGTGTTCAGAATTGCTCCTTCCAACACAGAGAGTGTGTTTGTTTTGATTCGTGGCCTGCGCTCCCACAATGCATTGCAGCGTTACGTCAACTCCAAAGCCCATTGCGTGCAGGAGAGTATGCGCATGCGCATTGCCATGGTGAAGATAAAATGAAAAGTAATTTATAAAAAGTACATATTTAAATATTCCCACAAATGTGCAATGAACGTCCAAAAAATCTGTTTAGTAGTGGTTGCTGTTTCTTTCTTTTTTTTTCTTTCTTTTGAAAAATAACCGACGTCTCTGAGGCGCGAATTCCGACAGTGAGAGGAACGGTCGGATACAGGAGATGGGAAGAAACAAGCCGATTATGTTCGCGTTAATTAAGTGGTTGGAAGATATAAAATTCTCAACTCTGCCAACTGAACATATACGAGATTTTAATGAGGATGAATAATTAGCCGGCATGGAGGAAATGGACGTTTATTTCGTGGAGTGGCGACAAGGAGCCAAAAGGCGGGTGTCTACGAAGCCTCCATCATCAAGCTAGCAGGTGCCTTTTCTCAAATATAATATTACTTTATTCTCGCTATTTGGCGCGGAAGCGTAGAGCTGCCACCCAGACAAAAGAGAAATATAAGTATATCACGTTATAACGTGAAAAGTATATCGTGCTAACAATATACTATCATGTTTGTACAATATACTTTTCATGTTTGAACAATGTAATATCACGTACAATATACATAATTTTCACGTTCGTAAAATATTGTGCGAACGTGATAATTATGTATATTATAATAACGTGATATTATATTATACAAACATGAAAAGCATAATGTTAGAACAATAAACTTTTCACGTTATAACGTGATATAGCTCTATTTTGCTTTTGCCTGGGTGGCAGCTCCACGCTTCCATAATTTGGTAATCAAAATATGTAACTTAATTAATTATATTGTGACGTACTTTTGCCTTTTCTTATTATTCTGCCTTCTCAGAAAGGGAAAAAAATTACAAATAAAACTTTTTACACTTGTTATATAGAATATTCACATTTAATTTGACTTTTACAGAAATCCCACCTCTCCTTCTGGCTACAGAGCACTTACTTACCAAGGTGAGAAACAAAGCACAGTTAAGCTTTATTAATATTCACTAATTACAATGTTCCACATTTCCTTGCTTTTTTTAGTCATTTTTAGGCTTTTTAGAGTTTTTATGGTTGTTTAGCAGTAATGTTTCTGCCTATTTATTTCAGCCCATGAAATCAAATGCAGATCTTCCTAATGTGAGATTTACATAAATCTAAGTAATTTTGTTTGTTGTTATCATTAATGTTGTTGCTGTTGTTGTTTTTGTGCAGTTTACAATCATATAAACCTAGCAAGCATCAGTCATCACAGTAACTAACCTAAACAGATTCTTGCTTTATTCACATATATTATATGTAATTATATATACTTTTACATTGTAACTAGGGTTGCAGCCACTTGGCCCCACCCCATTTTTGTGACAGCCCTGATTGTCCTACACTGCATCTGAGCAGGGAACAGTCTCAACCTCATGCTGCCCTCTCCCATCCTCCTAAAGTAACTATTTGTTGTTGTAGTTTTTTATGCAGTGTCTGTGTCACAAATGCTAAGCATAATTATTGAAATAATAACTGTTTTCTAACAGATTTTCCCAAACACTAGCTATGTTTGTTGTCATTCAGACCAGTACTACTGTTTAGACATTGCTTAGTGGTCATACATGTTTGGCAAGCTTGTTATGATACCAAAACAGTAGGCCTGTCACAATAGTCGATATATCAACCAAACGCACAATATATGTACATGACCTCAATAATTGTTGATGATGCAATATATCTTCCATTATATTTACATAAAAAATTACAAAAATAAAATATAATAATAACAAAATAATAACATTGTTTTCTATTTGTTAAAAAATTTGCTGTTTATACAAGTTTTTAAGGTATCTAATATTTTGATACCTAATTTCCATGATCTAAATACTTTAAGAATTAGATGTTGGTTTGTCAATTGAAAGTGTGTAGATCTTGCATTATTATGGTGTTATATTATGATTATACATTCACTGGCATAAAATGGTCTTAAAATGACGATGACATAACTTGTCGCAATTGTTTATGGGGCAATATACAGACCAACAAAAGGTTGTTATCGTAACAGGCCTACAAAACAGACGGTTTTATGATTGATAAACTCAAAAAATAAATACATTTAATTTCTCTGAGATTCTCTGATATTCAGTTACAGTTCACAACACAGCTACCTGTACATGCAGTACTGTACTGTAAATTTAAATCTCTGCATTTAGCATCTGACTAGAAGAGTCACAGTTACTGCCTCGTTTTTGTTTTTTTGTTTTTCACAAATACCTGGACTATTACTAACACATTTACTGTTTTACTTTTAGCTTGTGGATACAAATACAGATGTCCTTAATGTAAGTTGTGCATTTTAATTACATCATGTTATTTTTATTATTATTTATTTATTTTGAATGCCTTTTTTGTTGGGCTTTTTTGACCATAACAAGACATTTTTGCAGGATATATATGGTGAATTTATATGCATTGATACTGTCGTAGTGCTTGACACATGCACAGAGCAGTAGATGGACCAGGAGGGAAATAATTACAATCATGATGTTGATTGCTGATGTCAGTATATATATTTTAGAGGAATGTTTTGTTTTTCACCCAAAATGAACTATATTGCTTCAGAAGAGATTTATTACCCTACTGGACTCTTATATATTGTTCTGTTTTTTGTTTGTTTTTGTTGTTTTTAGGTTCAGTGGTGCGTGTTCTTCTAATGGCCGCCTTCCCACTGGAGGTTTTGATCCACAGCAATTTAAAAGGTAAACAGCTTTGAAAGTCTAATGAAAGCTAATAGTATTCTAAAAAGCCTACTTCTCTGTCACCAGTTTCTTTACCAATATGTACCCATAAAAGTATCTCTCAATAGCATATCATTGTAGTTCAAATGTTTAGTTGTACAAATATCAGATTTTTGGAAATCTAAAACTAGTCAGATACTCAAATGTTCATGCTTTTTATAGGAGGACAGAGCAAAACGGACATCGGCGCAGAGTGAAGAACTGCCCTTGATAAGGAAAAAAAATGCCCGTGTTACGAAATCCGCTGGCTCTGATTACCTAAGCCTACAATGCCCACAATGCCTTCCGAATCATGTGACAACCCCTTGGCTTTTGTAATTGCTCTTCGCTTCACTTGAACGACATATTGTTGTTCTACTTAGCATTATGTATGTGTGTGTGTGTGTTTCTTTTAGAATGTTTAAGTATGTAATGAGAATAAAATTGTAAAATTAATATTCCGGGTTAATGGTTAAATTTATATATTTTTGGATGATTTTAAATAAGTTTAAATTGTATTTTGAAATATATTTTGAAATATATTTCAAAATATAGAAAAATGGCCAAAAAAATATATGCGTTAAAACACATTTCAAAATATATTATGAATATATTTTTAAATATATTTCAAAATATACAAAAAATGGCCAAAAAATATATGTGCTAAAATACATTTCAAAATATATAAATATATTTTGGCCAAATATATTTTAAAATATATTTTTGAATATATTTCAAAATATACAAAAAATGGCCAAAAAATATATGTGCTAAAATACATTTCAAAATATATAAATATATTTTAAAATGTATTTTAGCACATATATTTTTTGGCCATTTTTTGTATATTTTGAAATATATTTAAAAATATATTTTTTACCGTATGGGATTCACATAATGAAAACCTATACTTTGTTTCGGGCGAGTTCCCCATTCAAATGCATGTAATCGTAGGAAACGCACTGTCTTGACGAAATAAAGCGTTTTTGTACAACTTCATATAAATAGCTGTAAGTCTTGATAGAAGAAGCATACACACATATTTAAGGCGTTATCTTATACAGTTCAAGATCCCCGTGCTGGGCAAACAGGTTTTGAAGCTGTTTGAGCTAAGATTTTCAAGTTATTCACATAATGAAAACCTATACTTTGTTTCGGGCGAGTTCCCCATTCAAATGCATGTAATCGTAGGAAACGCACTGTCTTGACGAAATAAAGCGTTTTTGTACAACTTCATATAAATAGCTGTAAGTTTGATAGAAGAAGCATACACACATATTTAAGGCGTTATCTTATACAGTTCAAGATCCCCGTGCTGGGCAAACAGGTTTTGAAGCTGTTTGAGCTAAGATTTTCAAGTTATTCACATAATGAAAACCTATACTTTGTTTCGGGCGAGTTCCCCATTCAAATGCATGTAATCGTAGGAAACGCACTGTCTTGACGAAATAAAGCGTTTTTGTACAACTTCATATAAATAGCTGTAAGTTTGATAGAAGAAGCATACACACATATTTAAGGCGTTATCTTATACAGTTCAAGATCCCCGTGCTGGGCAAACAGGTTTTGAAGCTGTTTGAGCTAAGATTTTCAAGTTATTCACATAATGAAAACCTATACTTTGTTTCGGGCGAGTTCCCCATTCAAATGCATGTAATCGTAGGAAACGCACTGTCTTGACGAAATAAAGCGTTTTTGTACAACTTCATATAAATAGCTGTAAGTCTTGATAGAAGAAGCAGACACACATATTTACGGCGTTATCTTATACAATTCAAGATCCCCGTGCTGGGCAACAGGTTTTGAAGCTGTTTGAGCCAAGATTTTCAAGTTATTCACATAATGAAAACCTATACTTTGTTTCGGCGAAGTTCCCCCATTCAAATGCATGTAATCGTAGGAAACGCACTGTCTTGACGAAATAAAGCGTTTTTGTACAACTTCATAAAATAGCTGTAAGTGTTGATAGAAGAGTCAGACACACATATTTAATGGCGTTATCTTATACAATTCAAGATCCCCGTGCTGGGCAAACATGTTTTGAAGCTGTTTGAGCCAAGATTTTCAAGTTATTCACATAATGAAAACCTATACTTTGTTTCGGCAAAATTCCCCCATTCAAATGCATGTAATCGTAGGACACGCACTGTCTTGACGAAATAAAGCGTTTTTGTACAACTTCATAAAAATAGCTGTAAGTCTTGATAGAAGAGTCAGACACACATATTTACGGCGTTATCTTATACAGTTCAAGATCCCCGTGCTGGGCAAACAGGTTTTGAAGCTGTTTGAGCTAAGATTTTCAAGTTATTCACATAATGAAAACCTATACTTTGTTTCGGGCGAGTTCCCCCATTCAAATGCATGTAATCGTAGGAAACGCACTGTCTTGACGAAATAAAGCGTTTTTGTACAACTTCATATAAATAGCTGTAAGTCTTGATAGAAGAAGTCAGACACACATATTTACGGCGTTATCTTATACAGTTCAAGATCCCCGTGCTGGGCAAACAGGTTTTGAAGCTGTTTGAGCTAAGATTTTCAAGTTATTCACATAATGAAAACCTATACTTTGTTTAGGGCGAGTTCCCCCATTCAAATGCATGTAATCGTAGGAAACGCACTGTCTTGACGAAATAAAGCGTTTTTGTACAACTTCATATAAATAGCTGTAAGTCTTGATAGAAGAGTCAGACACACATATTTAAGGCGTTATCTTATACAAGTTCAAGATCCCCGTGCTGGGCAAACAGGTTTTGAAGCTGTTTGAGCTAAGATTTTCAAGTTATTCACATAATGAAAACCTATACTTTGTTTCGGCGAAGTTCCCCATTCAAATGCATGTAATCGTAGGAAACGCACTGTCTTGACGAAATAAAGCGTTTTTGTACAACTTCATATAAATAGCTGTAAGTCTTGATAGAAGAAGTCATACACACATATTTAAGGCGTTATCTTATACAGTTCAAGATCCCCGTGCTGGGCAAACAGGTTTTGAAGCTGTTTGAGCTAAGATTTTCAAGTTATTCACATAATGAAAACCTATACTTTGTTTCGGGCGAGTTCCCCATTCAAATGCATGTAATCGTAGGAAACGCACTGTCTTGACGAAATAAAGCGTTTTTGTACAACTTCATATAAATAGCTGTAAGTCTTGATAGAAGAGTCAGACACACATATTTACGGCGTTATCTTATACAGTTCAAGATCCCCGTGCTGGGCAAACAGGTTTTGAAGCTGTTTGAGCTAAGATTTTCAAGTTATTCACATAATGAAAACCTATACTTTGTTTCGGCGAATTCCCCCATTCAAATGCATGTAATCGTAGGAAACGCACTGTCTTGACGAAATAAAGCGTTTTTGTACAACTTCATATAAATAGCTGTAAGTGTTGATAGAAGAGTCAGACACACATATTTAAGGCGTTATCTTATACAATTCAAGATCCCCGTGCTGGGCAAACAGGTTTTGAAGCTGTTTGAGCCTAAGATTTTCAAGTTATTCACATAATGAAAACCTATACTTTGTTTCGGCAAAATTCCCCCATTCAAATGCATGTAATCGTAGGAAACGCACTGTCTTGACGAAATAAAGCGTTTTTGTACAACTTCATATAAATAGCTGTAAGTCTTGATAGAAGAAGTCAGACACACATATTTACGGCGTTATCTTATACAATTCAAGATCCCCGTGCTGGGCAAACAGGTTTTGAAGCTGTTTGAGCTAAGATTTTCAAGTTATTCACATAATGAAAACATATACTTTGTTTCGGGCGAATTCCCCCATTCAAATGCATGTAATCGTTGGAAACGCACTTTCTTGACGAAATAAAGCGTTTTTGTACAACTTCATATCAATAGCTGTAAGTTTGATAGAAGAAGCATACACACATATTTACGGCGTTATCTTATACAATTCAAGATCCCCGTGCTGGGCAAACAGGTTTTGAAGCTGTTTGAGCCTAAGATTTTCAAGTTATTCACATAATGAAAACCTATACTTTGTTTCGGCGAAGTTCCCCCATTCAAATGCATGTAATCGTAGGAAACGCACTGTCTTGACGAAATAAAGCGTTTTTGTACAACTTCATATAAATAGCTGTAAGTGTTGATAGAAGAGTCAGACACACATATTTACGGCGTTATCTTATACAATTCAAGATCCCCGTGCTGGGCAAACAGGTTTTGAAGCTGTTTGAGCTAAGATTTTCAAGTTATTCACATAATGAAAACCTATACTTTGTTTCGGCAGAATTCCCCCATTCAAATGCATGTAATCGTAGGAAACGCACTGTCTTGACGAAATAAAGCGTTTTTGTACAACTTCATATAAATAGCTGTAAGTGTTGATAGAAGAGTCAGACACACATATTTAAGGCGTTATCTTATACAATTCAAGATCCCCGTGCTGGGCAAACAGGTTTTGAAGCTGTTTGAGCTAAGATTTTCAAGTTATTCACATAATGAAAACCTATACTTTGTTTCGGCGCAGTTCCCCCATTCAAATGCATGTAATCGTAGGAAACGCACTGTCTTGACGAAATAAAGCGTTTTTGTACAACTTCATATAAATAGCTGTAAGTCTTGATAGAAGAAGTCAGACACACATATTTAAGGCGTTATCTTATACAGTTCAAGATCCCCGTGCTGGGCAAACAGGTTTTGAAGCTGTTTGAGCTAAGATTTTCAAGTTATTCACATAATGAAAACCTATACTTTGTTTCGGGCGAATTCCCCATTCAAATGCATGTAATCGTAGGAAACGCACTGTCTTGACGAAATAAAGCGTTTTTGTACAACTTCATATAAATAGCTGTAAGTGTTGATAGAAGAGTCAGACACACATATTTATGGCGTTATCTTATACAATTCAAGATCCCCGTGCTGGGCAAACAGGTTTTGAAGCTGTTTGAGCTAAGATTTTCAAGTTATTCACATAATGAAAACCTATACTTTGTTTCGGCCGAATTCCCCCATTCAAATGCATGTAATCGTAGGAAACGCACTGTCTTGACGAAATAAAGCGTTTTTGTACAACTTCATATAAATAGCTGTAAGTCTTGATAGAAGAAGTCAGACACACATATTTATGGCGTTATCTTATACAATTCAAGATCCCCGTGCTGGGCAAACAGGTTTTGAAGCTGTTTGAGCTAAGATTTTCAAGTTATTCACATAATGAAAACCTATACTTTGTTTCGGCGAAATTCCCCCATTCAAATGCATGTAATCGTAGGAAACGCACTGTCTTGACGAAATAAAGCGTTTTTGTACAACTTCATATAAATAGCTGTAAGTCTTGATAGAAGAAGTCAGACACACATATTTAAGGCGTTATCTTATACATGTTCAAGATCCCCGTGCTGGGCAAACAGGTTTTGAAGCTGTTTGAGCTAAGATTTTCAAGTTATTCACATAATGAAAACCTATACTTTGTTTCGGCCGAGTTCCCCATTCAAATGCATGTAATCGTAGGAAACGCACTGTCTTGACGAAATAAAGCGTTTTTGTACAACTTCATATAAATAGCTGTAAGTCTTGATAGAAGAAGTCAGACACACATATTTAAGGCGTTATCTTATACAGTTCAAGATCCCCGTGCTGGGCAAACAGGTTTTGAAGCTGTTTGAGCTAAGATTTTCAAGTTATTCACATAATGAAAACCTATACTTTGTTTCGGGCGAAGTTCCCCATTCAAATGCATGTAATCGTAGGAAACGCACTGTCTTGACGAAATAAAGCGTTTTTGTACAACTTCATATAAATAGCTGTAAGTCTTGATAGAAGAAGTCAGACACACATATTTAAGGCGTTATCTTATACAGTTCAAGATCCCCGTGCTGGGCAAACAGGTTTTGAAGCTGTTTGAGCCTAAGATTTTCAAGTTATTCACATAATGAAAACCTATACTTTGTTTCGGGCGAATTCCCCTATTCAAATGCATGTAATCGTAGGAAACGCACTGTCTTGACGAAATAAAGCGTTTTTGTACAACTTCATATAACTAGCTGTAAGTTTGATAGAAGAGTCAGACACACATATTTAGTGCGTTATCTTATACAAGTTCAAGATCCCCGTGCTGGGCAAACAGGTTTTGAAGCTGTTTGAGCTAAGATTTTCAAGTTATTCACATAATGTAAAACCTATACTTTGTTTCGGGCCGAAGTTCCCCCATTCAAATGCATGTAATCGTAGGAAACGCACTGTCTTGACGAAATAAAGCGTTTTTGTACAACTTCATATAAATAGCTGTAAGTGTTGATAGAAGAAGTCAGACACACATATTTACGGCGTTATCTTATACAAGTTCAAGATCCCCGTGCTGGGCAAACAGGTTTTGAAGCTGTTTGAGCTAAGATTTTCAAGTTATTCACATAATGAAAACCTATACTTTGTTTCGGGCGAAGTTCCCCATTCAAATGCATGTAATCGTAGGAAACGCACTGTCTTGACGAAATAAAGCGTTTTTGTACAACTTCATATAAATAGCTGTAAGTGTTGATAGAAGAAGTCATACACACATATTTACGGCGTTATCTTATACAGTTCAAGATCCCCTGTGCTGGGCAAACAGGTTTTGAAGCTGTTTGAGCTAAGATTTTCAAGTTATTCACATAATGAAAACCTATACTTTGTTTCGGCCGAATTCCCCCATTCAAATGCATGTAATCGTAGGAAACGCACTGTCTTGACGAAATAAAGCGTTTTTGTACAACTTCATATAAATAGCTGTAAGTGTTGATAGAAGAAGCATACACACATATTTACGGCGTTATCTTATACAATTCAAGATCCCCGTGCTGGGCAAACAGGTTTTGAAGCTGTTTGAGCTAAGATTTTCAAGTTATTCACATAATGAAAACCTATACTTTGTTTCGGCAAAATTCCCCCATTCAAATGCATGTAATCGTAGGAAACGCACTGTCTTGACGAAATAAAGCGTTTTTGTACAACTTCATATAAATAGCTGTAAGTCTTGATAGAAGAATCAGACACACATATTTATTGCGTTATCTTATACAGTTCAAGATCCCCGTGCTGGGCAAACAGGTTTTGAAGCTGTTTGAGCTAAGATTTTCAAGTTATTCACATAATGAAAACCTATACTTTGTTTCGGGCCGCAGTTCCCCATTCAAATGCATGTAATCGTAGGAAACGCACTGTCTTGACGAAATAAAGCGTTTTTGTACAACTTCATATAAATAGCTGTAAGTCTTGATAGAAGAGTCAGACACACATATTTAGGCGTTATCTTATACAAGTTCAAGATCCCCGTGCTGGGCAAACAGGTTTTGAAGCTGTTTGAGCTAAGATTTTCAAGTTATTCACATAATGAAAACCTATACTTTGTTTCGGGCGAGTCCCCCATTCAAATGCATGTAATCGTAGGAAACGCACTGTCTTGACGAAATAAAGCGTTTTTGTACAACTTCATATAAATAGCTGTAAGTTTGATAGAAGAGTCAGACACACATATTTACGGCGTTATCTTATACAGTTCAAGATCCCCGTGCTGGGCAAACAGGTTTTGAAGCTGTTTGAGCTAAGATTTTCAAGTTATTCACATAATGAAAACCTATACTTTGTTTCGGGCAAGTTCCCCCATTCAAATGCATGTAATCGTAGGAAACGCACTGTCTTGACGAAATAAAGCGTTTTTGTACAACTTCATATAAATAGCTGTAAGTTTGATAGAAGAAGTCATACACACATATTTAAGGCGTTATCTTATACAGTTCAAGATCCCCGTGCTGGGCAAACAGGTTTTGAAGCTGTTTGAGCTAAGATTTTCAAGTTATTCACATAATGAAAACCTATACTTTGTTTCGGGCGAGTTCCCCATTCAAATGCATGTAATCGTAGGAAACGCACTGTCTTGACGAAATAAAGCGTTTTTGTACAACTTCATATAAATAGCTGTAAGTTTGATAGAAGAAGCATACACACATATTTACGGCGTTATCTTATACAAGTTCAAGATCCCCGTGCTGGGCAAACAGGTTTTGAAGCTGTTTGAGCTAAGATTTTCAAGTTATTCACATAATGAAAACCTATACTTTGTTTCGGGCGAAGTTCCCCATTCAAATGCATGTAATCGTAGGAAACGCACTGTCTTGACGAAATAAAGCGTTTTTGTACAACTTCATATAAATAGCTGTAAGTCTTGATAGAAGAGTGAGACACACATATTTATGGCGTTATCTTATACAGTTCAAGATCCCCGTGCTGGGCAAACAGGTTTTGAAGCTGTTTGAGCTAAGATTTTCAAGTTATTCACATAATGAAAACCTATACTTTGTTTCGGGCGAGTTCCCCATTCAAATGCATGTAATCGTAGGAAACGCACTGTCTTGACGAAATAAAGCGTTTTTGTACAACTTCATATAAATAGCTGTAAGTCTTGATAGAAGAGTCAGACACACATATTTACGGCGTTATCTTATACAAGTTCAAGATCCCCGTGCTGGGCAAACAGGTTTTGAAGCTGTTTGAGCTAAGATTTTCAAGTTATTCACATAATGAAAACCTATACTTTGTTTCGGGCGCAGTTCCCCATTCAAATGCATGTAATCGTAGGAAACGCACTGTCTTGACGAAATAAAGCGTTTTTGTACAACTTCATATAAATAGCTGTAAGTCTTGATAGAAGAAGTCAGACACACATATTTACGGCGTTATCTTATACAATTCAAGATCCCCGTGCTGGGCAAACAGGTTTTGAAGCTGTTTGAGCTAAGATTTTCAAGTTATTCACATAATGAAAACCTATACTTTGTTTAGGGCGCAGTTCCCCCATTCAAATGCATGTAATCGTAGGAAACGCACTGTCTTGACGAAATAAAGCGTTTTTGTACAACTTCATATAAATAGCTGTAAGTGTTGATAGAAGAAGCATACACACACTATTTACGGCGTTATCTTATACAATTCAAGATCCCCGTGCTGGGCAAACAGGTTTTGAAGCTGTTTGAGCCTAAGATTTTCAAGTTATTCACATAATGAAAACCTATACTTTGTTTCGGCAAAATTCCCCCATTCAAATGCATGTAATCGTAGGAAACGCACTGTCTTGACGAAATAAAGCGTTTTTGTACAACTTCATATAAATAGCTGTAAGTGTTGATAGAAGAGTCAGACACACATATTTACGGCGTTATCTTATACAGTTCAAGATCCCCGTGCTGGGCAAACAGGTTTTGAAGCTGTTTGAGCCTAAGATTTTCAAGTTATTCACATAATGAAAACCTATACTTTGTTTCGGGCGAAGTTCCCCATTCAAATGCATGTAATCGTAGGAAACGCACTGTCTTGACGAAATAAAGCGTTTTTGTACAACTTCATATAAATAGCTGTAAGTTTTGATAGAAGAAGTCAGACACACATATTTACGGCGTTATCTTATACAGTTCAAGATCCCCGTGCTGGGCAAACAGGTTTTGAAGCTGTTTGAGCTAAGATTTTCAAGTTATTCACATAATGAAAACCTATACTTTGTTTCGGGCGAAGTTCCCCATTCAAATGCATGTAATCGTAGGAAACGCACTGTCTTGACGAAATAAAGCGTTTTTGTACAACTTCATATAAATAGCTGTATGTGTTGATAGAAGATGTCAGACACACATATTTAAGGCGTTATCTTATACAGTTCAAGATCCCCGTGCTGGGCAAACAGGTTTTGAAGCTGTTTGAGCCAAGATTTTCAAGTTATTCACATAATGAAAACCTATACTTTGTTTCGGGCGCAGTTCCCCATTCAAATGCATGTAATCGTAGGAAACGCACTGTCTTGACGAAATAAAGCGTTTTTGTACAACTTCATATAAATAGCTGTAAGTCTTGATAGAAGAAGCATACACACATATTTAAGGCGTTATCTTATACAGTTCAAGATCCCCGTGCTGGGCAAACAGGTTTTGAAGCTGTTTGAGCTAAGATTTTCAAGTTATTCACATAATGAAAACCTATACTTTGTTTCGGGCGAGTTCCCCATTCAAATGCATGTAATCGTAGGAAACGCACTGTCTTGACGAAATAAAGCGTTTTTGTACAACTTCATATAAATAGCTGTAAGTTTTGATAGACGACTCAGACACACATATTTAAGGCGTTATCTTATACAGTTCAAGATCCCCGTGCTGGGCAAACAGGTTTTGAAGCTGTTTGAGCTAAGATTTTCAAGTTATTCACATAATGAAAACCTATACTTTGTTTCGGGCGAGTTCCCCATTCAAATGCATGTAATCGTAGGAAACGCACTGTCTTGACGAAATAAAGCGTTTTTGTACAACTTCATATAAATAGCTGTAAGTTTGATAGAAGAAGCATACACACATATTTACGGCGTTATCTTATACAGTTCAAGATCCCCGTGCTGGGCAAACAGGATTTTGAAGCTGTTTGAGCTAAGATTTTCAAGTTATTCACATAATGAAAACCTATACTTTGTTTCGGGCGAAGTTCCCCATTCAAATGCATGTAATCGTAGGAAACGCACTGTCTTGACGAAATAAAGCGTTTTTGTACAACTTCATATAAATAGCTGTAAGTCTTGATAGAAGAGTCAGACACACATATTTATGGCGTTATCTTATACAGTTCAAGATCCCCGTGCTGGGCAAACAGGTTTTGAAGCTGTTTGAGCTAAGATTTTCAAGTTATTCACATAATGAAAACCTATACTTTGTTTCGGCCGAGTTCCCCATTCAAATGCATGTAATCGTAGGAAACGCACTGTCTTGACGAAATAAAGCGTTTTTGTACAACTTCATATAAATAGCTGTAAGTCTTGATAGAAGAGTCAGACACACATATTTACGGCGTTATCTTATACAAGTTCAAGATCCCCGTGCTGGGCAAACAGGTTTTGAAGCTGTTTGAGCTAAGATTTTCAAGTTATTCACATAATGAAAACCTATACTTTGTTTCGGGCGAGTTCCCCATTCAAATGCATGTAATCGTAGGAAACGCACTGTCTTGACGAAATAAAGCGTTTTTGTACAACTTCATATAAATAGCTGTAAGTCTTGATAGAAGAGTCAGACACACATATTTACGGCGTTATCTTATACAGTTCAAGATCCCCGTGCTGGGCAAACAGGTTTTGAAGCTGTTTGAGCTAAGATTTTCAAGTTATTCACATAATGAAAACCTATACTTTGTTTCGGGCGAGTTCCCCCATTCAAATGCATGTAATCGTAGGAAACGCACTGTCTTGACGAAATAAAGCGTTTTTGTACAACTTCATATAAATAGCTGTAAGTCTTGATAGAAGAGTCAGACACACATATTTACGGCGTTATCTTATACAATTCAATATCCCCGTGCTGGGCCAACAGGTTTTGAAGCTGTTTGAGCCTAAGATTTTCAAGTTATTCACATAATGAAAACCTATACTTCGTTTCGGCAAAATTCCCCCATTCAAATGCATGTAATCGTAGGAAACGCACTGTCTTGACGAAATAAAGCGTTTTTGTACAACTTCATATAAATAGCTGTAAGTGTTGATAGAAGAAGCATACACACATATTTACGGCGTTATCTTATACAATTCAAGATCCCCGTGCTGGGCAAACAGGTTTTGAAGCTGTTTGAGCCAAGATTTTCAAGTTATTCACATAATGAAAACCTATACTTTGTTTCGGGCAGAATTCCCCATTCAAATGCATGTAATCGTAGGAAACGCACTGTCTTGACGAAATAAAGCGTTTTTGTACAACTTCATATAAATAGCTGTAAGTGTTGATAGAAGAGTCAGACACACATATTTACGGCGTTATCTTATACAATTCAAGATCCCCGTGCTGGGCAAACAGGTTTTGAAGCTGTTTGAGCTAAGATTTTCAAGTTATTCACATAATGAAAACCTATACTTTGTTTCGGCGAATTCCACCATTCAAATGCATGTAATCTTAGGAAACGCACTGTCTTGACGAAATAAAGCGTTTTTGTACAACTTCATAAAAATAGCTGTAAGTGTTGATAGAAGAGTCAGAGACACATATTTACGGCGTTATCTTATACAATTCAAGATCCCCGTGCTGGGCAAACAGGTTTTGAAGCTGTTTGAGCTAAGATTTTCAAGTTATTCACATAATGAAAACCTATACTTTGTTTCGGCAAAATTCCCCATTCAAATGCATGTAATCGTAGGAAACGCACTGTCTTGACGAAATAAAGCGTTTTTGTACAACTTCATATAAATAGCTGTAAGTCTTGATAGAAGAGTCAGACACACATATTTATTGCGTTATCTTATACAATTCAAGATCCCCGTGCTGGGCAAACAGGTTTTGAAGCTGTTTGAGCTAAGATTTTCAAGTTATTCACATAATGAAAACCTATACTTTGTTTCGGCCGCATTCCCCCATTCAAATGCATGTAATCGTAGGAAACGCACTGTCTTGACGAAATAAAGCGTTTTTGTACAACTTCATGAAAATAGCTGTAAGTCTTGATAGAAGAGTCAGACACACATATTTGGCGTTATCTTATACAATTCAAGATCCCCGTGCTGGGCAAACAGGTTTTGAAGCTGTTTGAGCTAAGATTTTCAAGTTATTCACATAATGAAAACCTATACTTTGTTTCGGCAAAATTCCCCCATTCAAATGCATGTAATCTTAGGAAACGCACTGTCTTGACGAAATAAAGCGTTTTTGTACAACTTCATATAAATAGCTGTAAGTGTTGATAGAAGAGTCAGACACACATATTTATTGCGTTATCTTATACAATTCAAGATCCCGGTGCTGGGCAAACAGTTGTTGAAGCTGTTTGAGCTAAGATTTTCAAGTTATTCACATAATGAAAACCTATACTTTGTTTCGGCAAAATTCCCCCATTCAAATGCATGTAATCGTAGGACACGCACTGTCTTGACGAAATAAAGCGTTTTTGTACAACTTCATAAAAATAGCTGTAAGTGTTGATAGAAGAGTCAGACACACATATTTATTGCGTTATCTTATACAATTCAAGATCCCCGTGCTGGGCAAACAGGTTTTGAAGCTGTTTGAGCCAAGATTTTCAAGTTATTCACATAATGAAAACCTATACTTTGTTAAGGGCGCATTCCCCCATTCAAATGCATGTAATCGTAGGAAACGCACTGTCTTGATGAAATAAAGCGTTTTTGTACAACTTCATAAAAATAGCTGTACGTCTTGATAGAAGAGTCAGACACACATATTTACGGCGTTAGTCTTATACAAGTTCAATATCCCCGTGCTGGGCCAACAGGTTTTGAAGCTGTTTGAGCCAAGATTTTCAAGTTATTCACATAATGAAAACCTATACTTTGTTAAGGGCGCATTCCCCCATTCAAATGCATGTAATCGTAGGAAACGCACTGTCTTGACGAAATAAAGCGTTTTTGTACAACTTCATAAAAATAGCTGTAAGTCTTGATAGAAGAGTCAGACACACATATTTACGGCGTTGTCTTATACAATTCAATATCCCCGTGCTGGGCCAACAGGTTTTGAAGCTGTTTGAGCCAAGATTTTCAAGTTATTCACATAATGAAAACCTATACTTTGTTTCGGGCCGCATTCACCCATTCAAATGCATGTAATCGTAGGAAACGCACTGTCTTGACGAAATAAAGCGTTTTTGTACAACTTCATAAAAATAGCTGTAAGTGTTATTAGAAGAGTCAGACACACATATTTATTGCGTTATCTTATACAATTCAAGATCCCCGTGCTGGGCAAACAGGTTTTGAAGCTGTTTGAGCCAAGATTTTCAAGTTATTCACATAATGAAAACCTATACTTCGTTTCGGCAAAATTCCCCCATTCAAATGCATGTAATCTTAGGAAACGCACTGTCTTGACGAAATAAAGCGTTTTTGTACAACTTCATAAAAATAGTTGTAAGTCTTGATAGAAGAGTCAGACACACATATTTATTGCGTTATCTTATACAATTCAAGATCCCCGTGCTGGGCAAACAGGTTTTGAAGCTGTTTGAGCCAAGATTTTCAAGTTATTCACATAATGAAAACCTATACTTTGTTTCGGCAAAATCCCCCCATTCAAATGCATGTAATCGTAGGACACGCACTGTCTTGACGAAATAAAGCGTTTTTGTACAACTTCATATAAATAGCTGTAAGTGTTGATAGAAGAAGCATACACACACATTTACGGCGTTATCTTATACAATTCAAGATCCCCGTGCTGGGCAAACAGATTTTGAAGCTGTTTCAGCCAAGATTTTCAAGTTATTCACATAATGAAAACCTATACTTTGTTTCGGCAAAATTCCCCCATTCAAATGCATGTAATCGTAGGAAACGCACTGTCTTGACGAAATAAAGCGTTTTTGTACAACTTCATATAAATAGCTGTAAGTGTTGATGGAAGAGTTAGAGACACATATTTATTGCGTTATCTTATACAATTCAAGATCCCCGTGCTGGGCAAACAGGTTTTGAAGCTGTTTGAGCTAAGAATTTCAAGTTATTCACATAATGAAAACCTATACTTTGTTTCGGCCGCATTCCCCAATTCAAATGCATGTAATCGTAGGAAACGCACTGTCTTGACGAAATAAAGCGTTTTTGTACAACTTCATAAAAATAGCTGTAAGTCTTGATAGAAGAGTCAGACACACATATTTACGGTGTTATGTTATACAATTCAAGATCCCCGTGCTGGGCAAACAGGTTTTGAAGCTGTTTGAGCCAAGATTTTCAAGTTATTCACATAATGAAAACCTATACTTTGTTTCGGCCGAATTCCCCCATTCAAATGCATGTAATCTTAGGAAACGCACTGTCTTGACGAAATAAAGCGTTTTTGTACAACTTCATAAAAATAGCTGTAAGTGTTGATAGAAGGGTCAGACACACATATTTATTGCGTTATCTTATACAATTCAAGATCCCCGTGCTGGGCAAACAGGTTTTGAAGCTGTTTGAGCTAAGATTTTCAAGTTATTCACATAATGAAAACCTATACTTTGTTTCGGCAAAATTCCCCCATTCAAATGCATGTAATCTTAGGAAACGCACTGTCTTGATGAAATAAAGCGTTTTTGTACAACTTCATAAAAATAGCTGTAAGTGTTGATAGAAGAGTCAGACACACATATTTATTGCGTTATCTTATACAATTCACAAATGAAAGCCTATACTTTGTGTCGGGCGAGTACTCCATTCAAATGCATGTAACAGTGAGAAACGAACTAACGTGGTGAAATAAAGCGTTTTTCATCAACTTCATAGAGATAGCTGTAACATTTGATAGAAGACTCAGACACACATTAATATGGCTAAGCCTTTTATAACTCTGCATCTTCGTGATGGGGAAATAGGTTTTGCAGCTTTTTGAGCTAAGATGTTAAAGTTATTCACAAATGAAAACCTATACTTTGTGTCGGGCGAGAACTCCATTCAAATGCATGTAATAGCGAGAAACGCACTAACGTGGTGAAATAAAGCGTCTTTCAACTTTATGGCTAAGCCTTAAAAAATTCAGCATCTCAATGCTCGGGAAAAAGGTTTTGCAGCTTTTTGAGCTAAGATGTTCAAGTTATTCACAAATGAAAACCTATACTTTGTGTCGGGCGAGAACTCCATTCAAATGCATGTAATAGCGAGAAACGACCTAACGTGGTGAAATAAAGCGTTTTTCATCAACTTCATAGAGATAGCTGTAACATTTGATAGAAGACTCAGACACACATAAACATGGCTTTTCCTTATAGAATTCGGCATCTCCATGCTGGGAAAAAAGGTTTTGAAGCTGTTTGAGCTAAGATTTTCAAGTTATTCACATAATGAAAACCTATACTTTGTTTCGGGCGAGTTCCCCATTCAAATGCATGTAATCGTAGGAAACGCACTGTCTTGACGAAATAAAGCGTTTTTGTACAACTTCATATAAATAGCTGTAAGTTTTGATAGACGACTCAGACACACATATTTAAGGCGTTATCTTATACAGTTCAAGATCCCCGTGCTGGGCAAACAGGTTTTGAAGCTGTTTGAGCTAAGATTTTCAAGTTATTCACATAATGAAAACCTATACTTTGTTTCGGGCGAGTTCCCCATTCAAATGCATGTAATCGTAGGAAACGCACTGTCTTGACGAAATAAAGCGTTTTTGTACAACTTCATATAAATAGCTGTAAGTCTTGATAGAAGAAGCATACACACATATTTAAGGCGTTATCTTATACAGTTCAAGATCCCCGTGCTGGGCAAACAGGTTTTGAAGCTGTTTGAGCTAAGATTTTCAAGTTATTCACATAATGAAAACCTATACTTTGTTTCGGCAAAATTCCCCCATTCAAATGCATGTAATCGTAGGAAACGCACTGTCTTGACGAAATAAAGCGTTTTTGTACAACTTCATAAAAATAGCTGTAAGTGTTGATAGAAGACTCAGACACATAGCCAAGATTTTCAAGTTATTCACATAATGAAAACCTATACTTTGTTTCGGCAAAATTCCCCCATTCAAATGCATGTAATCGTAGGAAACGCACTGTCTTGACGAAATAAAGCGTTTTTGTACAACTTCATAAAAATAGCTGTAAGTCTTGATAGAAGAGTCAGACACACATATTTACGGTGTTATGTTATACAATTCAAGATCCCCGTGCTGGGCAAACAGGTTTTGAAGCTGTTTGAGCCAAGATTTTCAAGTTATTCACATAATGAAAACCTATACTTTGTTTCGGCCGAATTCCCCCATTCAAATGCATGTAATCGTAGGAAACGCACTGTCTTGAAGACATAAAGCGTTTTTGTACAACTTCATAAAAATAGCTGTAAGTGTTGATAGAAGAGTCAGACACACATATTTATTGCGTTATCTTATACAATTCACAAATGAAAACCTATACTTTGTATCGGGCGAGAACTCCATTCAAATGCATGTAACAGTGAGAAACGAACTAACGTGGTGAAATAAAGCGTTTTTCATCAACTTCATAGAGATAGCTGTAACATTTGATAGAAGACTCAGACACACAAAAATATGGCTAAGTCTTATTGAATTCAGAATCTCCATGCTGGTAAAAAAGGTTTTGCAGCTGTTTGAGCTAAGATGTTCAAGTTATTCACAAATGAAAACCTATACTTTGTGTCGGGCGAGATCTCCATTCAAATGCATGTAATAGCGAGTAACGCACTAACGTGGTGAAATAAATCGTCTTTCAACTTTATGGCTAAGCCTTATAGAATTCAGCATCTCAATGCTGGGGAAAAAGGTTTTGCAGCTTTTTGAGCTAAGATGTTCAAGTTATTCACAAATGAAAACCTATACTTTGTGTCGGGCGAGAACTCCATTCAAATGCATGTAATAGCGAGAAACGCACTAACGTGGTGAAATAAAGCGTTTTTCATCAACTTCCTAGAGATAGCTGTAACATTTGATAGAAGACTCAGACACACATAAATATGGCTAAGTCTTATTGAATTCAGAATATCCATGCTGGTAAAAAAGGTTTTGCAGCTGTTTGAGCTAAGATGTTCAAGTTATTCACAAATGAAAACCTATACTTTGTGTCGGGCGAGAACTCCATTCAAATGCATGTAATAGCGAGAAACGACCTAACGTGGTGAAATAAAGCGCTTTTCATCAACTTCATAGAGATAGCTGTAACATTTGATAGAAGACTCAGACACACATAAATATGGCTAAGCCTTATAGAATTCAGCATCTCCATGCTGGGGAAATAGGTTTTGCAGCTCTTTGAGCTAAGATGTTCAAGTTATTCACAAATGAAAACCTATACTTTGTGTCGGGCGAAAACTCCATTCAAATGCATGTAATAGGGAGAAACGAACTAACGTGGTGAAATAAAGCGTTTTTCATCAAGTTCATAGAGATAGCTGTAACATTTGATAGAAGACTCAGACACACATAAACATGGCTTTTCCTTATAGAATTCGGCATCTCCATGCTGGGAAAAAAGGTTTTGCAGCTGTTTGAGCTAAGATGTTCAAGTTATTCACAAATGAAAACCTATACTTTGTGTCGGGCGAGAACTCCATTCAAATGCATGTAATAGCGAGAAACGACCTAACGTGGTGAAATAAAGCGTTTTTCATCAAGTTCATAGAGATAGCTGTAACATTTGATAGAAGACTCAGACACATATAAATATGGCTTTGCCTTATAGAATTCTGCATCTTCGTGCTGGGGAAATAGGTTTTGCAGCTTTTTGAGCTAAGATGTTCAAGTTATTCACAAATGAAAACCTATACTTTGTGTCTGGCGAAAACTCCATTCAAATGCATTTAATAGCGAGAAACGAACTAACGTGGTGAAATAAAGCGTTTTTCATCAACTTCATAGAGATAGCTGTAACATTTGATAGAAGACTCAGAAACACATATTTATGGCTTTTCCTTATAGAATCCGTCATCTCCATGCTGGGAAAAAGGTTTTGCAGCTTTTTGAGCTAAGATTTTCCAGTTATTCACATAATGAAAACCTATACTTTGTTTCGGCAAAATTCCCCCATTCAAATGCATGTAATCGTAGGAAACGCACTGTCTTGACGAAATAAAGCGTTTTTGTACAACTTCATAAAAATAGCTGTAAGTGTTGATAGAAGACTCAGACACATAGCCAAGATTTTCAAGTTATTCACATAATGAAAACCTATACTTTGTTTCGGCAAAATTCCCCCATTCAAATGCATGTAATCGTAGGAAACGCACTGTCTTGACGAAATAAAGCGTTTTTGTACAACTTCATAAAAATAGCTGTAAGTGTTGATGGAAGAGTTAGAGACACATATTTATTGCGTTATCTTATACAATTCAAGATCCCCGTGCTGGGCAAACAGGTTTTGAAGCTGTTTGAGCTAAGAATTTCAAGTTATTCACATAATGAAAACCTATACTTTGTTTCGGCCGCATTCCCCAATTCAAATGCATGTAATCGTAGGAAACGCACTGTCTTGACGAAATAAAGCGTTTTTGTACAACTTCATAAAAATAGCTGTAAGTCTTGATAGAAGAGTCAGACACACATATTTATGGTGTTATGTTATACAATTCAAGATCCCCGTGCTGGGCAAACAGGTTTTGAAGCTGTTTGAGCCAAGATTTTCAAGTTATTCACATAATGAAAACCTATACTTTGTTTCGGCAAAATTCCCCCATTCAAATGCATGTAATCGTAGGAAACGCACTGTCTTGACGACATAAAGCGTTTTTGTACAACTTCATAAAAATAGCTGTAAGTGTTGATAGAAGAGTCAGACACACATATTTATTGCGTTATCTTATACAATTCACAAATGAAAACCTATACTTTGTATCGGGCGAAAACTCCATTCAAATGCATGTAATAGGGAGAAACGAACTAACGTGGTGAAATAAAGCGTTTTTCATCAACTTCATAGAGATAGCTGTAACATTTGATAGAAGACTCAGACACACAAAAATATGGCTAAGTCTTATTGAATTCAGAATCTCCATGCTGGTAAAAAAGGTTTTGCAGCTGTTTGAGCTAAGATGTTCAAGTTATTCACAAATGAAAACCTATACTTTGTGTCGGGCGAGATCTCCATTCAAATGCATGTAATAGCGAGTAACGCACTAACGTGGTGAAATAAAGCGTCTTTCAACTTTATGGCTAAGCCTTATAGAATTCAGCATCTCAATGCTGGGGAAAAAGGTTTTGCAGCTTTTTGAGCTAAGATGTTCAAGTTATTCACAAATGAAAACCTATACTTTGTGTCGGGCGAGAACTCCATTCAAATGCATGTAATAGCGAGAAACGCACTAACGTGGTGAAATAAAGCGTTTTTCATCAACTTCCTAGAGATAGCTGTAACATTTGATAGAAGACTCAGACACACATAAATATGGCTAAGTCTTATTGAATTCAGAATATCCATGCTGGTAAAAAAGGTTTTGCAGCTGTTTGAGCTAAGATGTTCAAGTTATTCACAAATGAAAACCTATACTTTGTGTCGGGCGAGAACTCCATTCAAATGCATGTAATAGCGAGAAACGACCTAACGTGGTGAAATAAAGCGCTTTTCATCAACTTCATAGAGATAGCTGTAACATTTGATAGAAGACTCAGACACACATAAATATGGCTAAGCCTTATAGAATTCAGCATCTCCATGCTGGGGAAATAGGTTTTGCAGCTCTTTGAGCTAAGATGTTCAAGTTATTCACAAATGAAAACCTATACTTTGTGTCGGGCGAAAACTCCATTCAAATGCATGTAATAGGGAGAAACGAACTAACGTGGTGAAATAAAGCGTTTTTCATCAAGTTCATAGAGATAGCTGTAACATTTGATAGAAGACTCAGACACACATAAACATGGCTTTTCCTTATAGAATTCGGCATCTCCATGCTGGGGAAATAGGTTTTGCAGCTGTTTGAGCTAAGATGTTCAAGTTATTCACAAATGAAAACCTATACTTTGTGTCGGGCGAGAACTCCATTCAAATGCATGTAATAGCGAGAAACGACCTAACGTGGTGAAATAAAGCGTTTTTCATCAAGTTCATAGAGATAGCTGTAACATTTGATAGAAGACTCAGACACATATAAATATGGCTTTGCCTTATAGAATTCTGCATCTTCGTGCTGGGGAAATAGGTTTTGCAGCTTTTTGAGCTAAGATGTTCAAGTTATTCACAAATGAAAACCTATACTTTGTGTCTGGCGAAAACTCCATTCAAATGCATTTAATAGCGAGAAACGAACTAACGTGGTGAAATAAAGCGTTTTTCATCAACTTCATAGAGATAGCTGTAACATTTGATAGAAGACTCAGAAACACATATTTATGGCTTTTCCTTATAGAATCCGTCATCTCCATGCTGGGAAAAAGGTTTTGCAGCTTTTTGAGCTAAGATTTTCCAGTTATTCACATAATGAAAACCTATACTTTGTTTCGGCAAAATTCCCCCATTCAAATGCATGTAATCGTAGGAAACGCACTGTCTTGACGAAATAAAGCGTTTTTGTACAACTTCATAAAAATAGCTGTAAGTGTTGATAGAAGACTCAGACACATAGCCAAGATTTTCAAGTTATTCACATAATGAAAACCTATACTTTGTTTCGGCAAAATTCCCCCATTCAAATGCATGTAATCGTAGGAAACGCACTGTCTTGACGAAATAAAGCGTTTTTGTACAACTTCATAAAAATAGCTGTAAGTGTTGATGGAAGAGTTAGAGACACATATTTATTGCGTTATCTTATACAATTCAAGATCCCCGTGCTGGGCAAACAGGTTTTGAAGCTGTTTGAGCTAAGAATTTCAAGTTATTCACATAATGAAAACCTATACTTTGTTTCGGCCGCATTCCCCAATTCAAATGCATGTAATCGTAGGAAACGCACTGTCTTGACGAAATAAAGCGTTTTTGTACAACTTCATAAAAATAGCTGTAAGTCTTGATAGAAGAGTCAGACACACATATTTATGGTGTTATGTTATACAATTCAAGATCCCCGTGCTGGGCAAACAGGTTTTGAAGCTGTTTGAGCCAAGATTTTCAAGTTATTCACATAATGAAAACCTATACTTTGTTTCGGCAAAATTCCCCCATTCAAATGCATGTAATCGTAGGAAACGCACTGTCTTGACGACATAAAGCGTTTTTGTACAACTTCATAAAAATAGCTGTAAGTGTTGATAGAAGAGTCAGACACACATATTTATTGCGTTATCTTATACAATTCACAAATGAAAACCTATACTTTGTATCGGGCGAAAACTCCATTCAAATGCATGTAATAGGGAGAAACGAACTAACGTGGTGAAATAAAGCGTTTTTCATCAAGTTCATAGAGATAGCTGTAACATTTGATAGAAGACTCAGAAACACATATTTATGGCTTTTCCTTATAGAATTCGTCATCTCCATGCTGGGAAAAAAGGTTTTGCAGCGACATCTGTTTGAGCTAAGATGTTGAAGTTATTCACAAATGAAAACCTATACTTTGTGTCTGGCGAAAACTCCATTCAAATGCATTTAATAGCGAGAAACGAACTAACGTGGTGAAATAAAGCGTTTTTCATCAACTTCCTAGAGATAGCTGTAACATTTGATAGAAGACTCAGACACACATAAATATGGCTAAGCCTTATAGAATTCAGCATCTTCGTGCTCGGGAAATAGGTTTTGCAGCTTTTTGAGCTAAGATGTTCAAGTTATTCACAAATGAAAACCTATACTTTGTGTCGGGCGAGAACTCCATTCAAATGCATGTAATAGCGAGAAACGACCTAACGTGGTGAAATAAAGCGTTTTTCATCAACTTCATAGAGATAGCTGTAACATTTGATAGAAGACTCAGACACACATAAATATGGCTAAGCCTTATAGAATTCTGCATCTTCGTGCTGGGGAAATAGGTTTTGCAGCTGTTTGAGCTAAGATTTTCAAGTTATTCACATAATGAAAATCTTAGCTCAAACAGCTTCAAAACCTGTTTGCCCAGCACGGGGATCTTGAATTGTATAAGATAACGCCTTAAATATGTGTGTATGCTTCTTCTATCAAAACTTACAGCTATTTATATGAAGTTGTACAAAAACGCTTTATTTCGTCAAGACAGTGCGTGTCCTAAGATTACATGCATTTGAATGGGGGAATTCGGCCCAAAGAGAGTATAGGTTTTCATTATGTGAATAACTTGAAAATCTTAGCTCAAACAGCTTCAAAACCTGTTTGCCCAGCACGGGGATCTTGAATTGTATAAGATAACGCAATAAATATGTGTGTCTGACTCTTCTATCAACACTTACAGCTATTTTTATGAAGTTGTAAAACGCTTTATTTCGTCAAGACAGTGCGTTTCCTAAGATTACATGCATTTGAATGGGGGAATGCGCCCGAAACAAAGTATAGGTTTTCATTATGTGAATAACTTGAAAATCTTAGCTCAAACAGCTTCAAAACCTGTTTGCCCAGCACGCGGATCTTGAATTGTATAAGATAACGCAATAAATATGTGTCTGAGTCTTCTATCAACACTTACAGCTATTTTTATGAAGTTGTACAAAAACGCTTTATTTCGTCAAGACAGTGCGTTTCCTACGATTACATGCATTTGAATGGGGGAATGCGCCCGAAACAAAGTATAGGTTTTCATTATGTGAATAACTTGAAAATCTTGGATCAAACAGCTTCAAAACCTGTTTGCCCAGCACGGGGATCTTGAATTGCTTAGCCATAAAGTTGAAAGACGCTTTATTTCACCACGTTAGTGCGTTTCTCGCTATTACATGCATTTGAATGGAGTTCTCGCCCGACACAGAGTATAGGTTTTCATTTGTGAATAACTTTAACATCTTAGCTCAAAAAGCTGCAAAACCTTTTTTCCCAGCATGGAGATGACGAATTCTATAAGGAAAAGCCATAAATATGTGTTTCTGAGTCTTCTATCAAATGTTACAGCTATCTCTAGGAAGTTGATGAAAAACGCATTGTTTCACTACGTTAGTTCGTTTCTCGCTATTACATGCATTTGAATGGAGTTCTCGCCCGACACAAAGTATAGGTTTTCATTTGTGAATAACTTGAACATCTTAGCTCAAACAGCTGCAAAACCTTTTTCCCCAGCATGGAGATGCTGAATTCTATAAGGCTTAGCCATATTTATGTGTCTGAGTCTTCTATCAAATGTTACAGCTATCTCTAGGAAGTTGATGAAAAACGCTTTATTTCACCACGTTAGGTCGTTTCTCGCTATTACATGCATTTGAATGGAGTTCTCGCCCTACACAAAGTATAGGTTTTCATTTGTGTATAACTTGAACATCTTAGCTCAAAAAGCTGCAAAACCTTTTTCCCGAGCATTGAGATGCTGAATTCTATAAGGCTTAGCCATAAAGTTGAAAGACGCTTTATTTCACCACGTTAGTGCGTTTCTCGCTATTACATGCATTTGAATGGAGTTCTCGCCCGACACAAAGTATAGGTTTTCATTTGTGAATAACTTGAACATCTTAGCTCAAAGAGCAGCAAAACCTTTTTTCCCAGCATGGAGTTGACGAATTCTATAAGGAAAAGCCATAAATGTTTGTGTCTGAGTCTTCTATCAAATGTTACAGCTATCTCTATGAAATTGATGAAAAACGCTTTATTTCACCACGTTAGGTCGTTTCTCGCTATTACATGCATTTGAATGGAGTTCTCGCCCGACACAAAGTATAGGTTTTCATTTGTGAATAACTTGAACATCTTAGCTCAAAAAGCTGCAAAACCTTTTTCACCAGTATTGAGATGCTGAATTCTATAAGGCTTAGCCATAAAGTTGAAAGACGCTTTATTTCACCATGTTAGTGCGTTTCTCGCTATTAGATGCATTTGAATGGAGTTCTCGCCCGACACACAGTATAGGTTTTCATTTGTGAATAACTTGAACATCTTAGCTCAAAAAGCTGCAAAACCTATTTCCCCAGGACAAAGATGCAGAATTTTATAAGGCTTAGCAATATTTATGTGTGTCTGAGTCTTCTATCAAATGTTACAGCTATCTCTATGAAATTGATGAAAAACGCTTTATTTCACCACGTTAGGTCGTTTCTCGCTATTACATGCATTTGAATGGAGTTTTCGCCCGACACAAAGTATAGGTTTTCATTTGTGAATAACTTGAACATCTGAGCTCAAAAAGCTGCAAAACCTTTTTCCCCAGCATGGAGATGCAGAATTATATACGTGAAAGCCATAAATATGTGTGTCTGAGTCTTCTATCAAATGTTACAGCTATCTCTATGAAGTTGATGAAAAACGCTTTATTTCACCACGTTAGGTCGTTTCTCGCTATTACATGCATTTGAATGGAGTTCTCGCCCGACACAAAGTATAGGTTTTCATTTGTGAATAACTTGAACATCTTAGCTCAAAGAGCTGCAAAACCTTTTTCCCCAGCATGGAGATGCTGAATTCTATAAGGCTTAGCCATATTTATGTGTGTCTGAGTCTTCTATCAAATGTTACAGCTATCTCTAGGAAGTTGATGAAAAACGCATTGTTTCACTACGTTAGTTCGTTTCTCGCTATTACATGCATTTGAATGGAGTTCTCGCCCGACACAAAGTATAGGTTTTCATTTGTGAATAACTTGAACATCTTAGCTCAAACAGCTGCAAAACCTTTTTCCCCAGCATGGAGATGCTGAATTCTATAAGGCTTAGCCATATTTATGTGTCTGAGTCTTCTATCAAATGTTACAGCTATCTCTAGGAAGTTGATGAAAAACGCTTTATTTCACCACGTTAGGTCGTTTCTCGCTATTACATGCATTTGAATGGAGTTCTCGCCCTACACAAAGTATAGGTTTTCATTTGTGAATAACTTGAACATCTTAGCTCAAAAAGCTGCAAAACCTTTTTCCCGAGCATTGAGATGCTGAATTCTATAAGGCTTAGCCATAAAGTTGAAAGACGCTTTATTTCACCACGTTAGTGCGTTTCTCGCTATTACATGCATTTGAATGGAGTTCTCGCCCGACACAAAGTATAGGTTTTCATTTGTGAATAACTTGAACATCTTAGCTCAAAGAGCAGCAAAACCTTTTTTCCCAGAATGGAGTTGACGAATTCTATAAGGAAAAGCCATAAATGTTTGTGTCTGAGTCTTCTATCAAATGTTACAGCTATCTCTATGAAATTGATGAAAAACGCTTTATTTCACCACGTTAGGTCGTTTCTCGCTATTACATGCATTTGAATGGAGTTCTCGCCCGACACAAAGTATAGGTTTTCATTTGTGAATAACTTGAACATCTTAGCTCAAAAAGCTGCAAAACCTTTTTCACCAGTATTGAGATGCTGAATTCTATAAGGCTTAGCCATAAAGTTGAAAGACGCTTTATTTCACCACGTTAGTGCGTTTCTCGCTATTAGATGCATTTGAATGGAGTTCTCGCCCGACACACAGTATAGGTTTTCATTTGTGAATAACTTGAACATCTTAGCTCAAAAAGCTGCAAAACCTATTTCCCCAGGACAAAGATGCAGAATTCTATAAGGCTTAGCAATATTTATGTGTGTCTGAGTCTTCTATCAAATGTTACAGCTATCTCTATGAAATTGATGAAAAACGCTTTATTTCACCACGTTAGGTCGTTTCTCGCTATTACATGCATTTGAATGGAGTTTTCGCCCGACACAAAGTATAGGTTTTCATTTGTGAATAACTTGAACATCTTAGCTCAAAAAGCTGCAAAACCTTTTTCCCCAGCATGGAGATGCAGAATTATATACGTGAAAGCCATAAATATGTGTGTCTGAGTCTTCTATCAAATGTTACAGCTATCTCTATGAAGTTGATGAAAAACGCTTTATTTCACCACGTTAGGTCGTTTCTCGCTATTACATGCATTTGAATGGAGTTCTCGCCCGACACAAAGTATAGGTTTTCATTTGTGAATAACTTGAACATCTTAGCTCAAAGAGCTGCAAAACCTTTTTCCCCAGCATGGAGATGCTGAATTCTATAAGGCTTAGCCATATTTATGTGTGTCTGAGTCTTCTATCAAATGTTACAGCTATCTCTAGGAAGTTGATGAAAAACGCTTTATTTCACCACGCATTTGAATGGAGTTCAGCTGGAGTTCAGCTACAGCTCTATGAAGTTGATGAAAAACGCTTTATTTCACCACGTTAGTTCGTTCCTATATTACATGCATTTGAATGGAGTTCTCGCCCTAGACAAAGTATAGGTTTTCATTTGTGAATAACTTGAACATCTTAGCTCAAAAAGCTGCAAAACCTATTTCCCCAGCACGAAGATGCAGAATTCTATAAGGCAAAGCCATATTTATATGTGTCTGAGTCTTCTATCAAATGTTACAGCTATCTCTATGAAGTTGATGAAAAACGCTTTATTTCACCACGTTAGTTCGTTTCTCCCTATTACATGCATTTGAATGGAGTTCTCGCCCGACACAAAGTATAGGTTTTCATTTGTGAATAACTTGAACATCTTAGCTCAAACAGCTGCAAAACCTATTTCCCCAGCATTGAGAGGCTGAATTCTATAAGGCTTAGCCTTAAAGTTGAAAGACGCTTTATTTCACCACGTTAGTGCGTTACTCGCTATTATATGCATTTGAATGGAGTTCTCGCCCGACACAAAATATAGGTTTTCATTTGTGAATAACTTGAAAATCTTAGCTCAAAAAGGTGCAAAACCTTTTTCCCCAGCATGGAGATGCTGAATTCTATAATGCTTAGCCATAAAGTTGAAAAACGCTTTATTTCACCACATTAGTGCGTTTCTAACTGGTACATGCATTTGAATGGAGTTCTCGCCCGACGCAAAGTTTAGGTTTTCATTTGTGAATAACTTGAACATCTTAGCTCAAAAAGCTGCAAAACCTTTTTCCCCAGCATGGAAATGCTGAATTCTATAAGGCTTAGCCATAAAGTTGAAAGACCGTTCTGGTTATGTTGGATCTCAGCTCTGCTTTTGATACTGTTGATCACAACATCATGATAAATAGGCTGAAGGACTTGTTTGGGATTACTGGTGTTGTTTTAAAATGGTTTATACAGTAAAGGATCGTTCTATCTGAACGATCCTTTACTGTCTGTATAAATCATGTGCTGTCGGAAACATCAGTTCTGCCTTCTGGGGTACCTCAAGGATCTGTTTTAGGTCCTATTCTCTTTTTGCTGTATATACTCCCTCTAGGCCACATTATCAGACGTTACAATAATATTTCTTATCATCTCTATGCTGATGACATTCAGTTGTACTGTTCTTTCAAAGCTTCTGAGTTGTATAAATTGTCTTGTTTAAATAATTGTCTGTCAGAAATCAAACAATGGTTAAATGACAATTTCCTTCAGTTAAATGCAGATAAAACAGAAACTTTGATTATTGCACCTGATCACATGCTCTCAGAAATTAGGCAGCATATCAGTTTTTTAGACCCTTCATTTCAGTCGAGTCTCAGAAACTTAGGTGTTATATTTGACAGTTCAATGTCTCTTGAGAAACACTCTAAACAACTTGTCTGGAACTGTTTTTATCATCTAAGAAACATTTCTAAACTCAGACTACTGGTGTCAAAGGCAGAACTTGAGATGATTATTCATGCTTTTATTTCTTCTCGTTTGGATTATTGTAACGGTCTTTTTACGTGTCTCAACAAATCAGCTCTGGATCACCTTCAGTCTGTACAGAATGCAGCGGCAAGGCTTTTAACTGGTACAAATAAGAGGTCACACATTACTCCAGTTTTGGCTTCTCTTCATCGGTTGTCTGTAAATTTTAGGGTTCATTTTAAAATTTTAGTTGTAACTTTTAGAGCTCTGCACGGTGAAGCTCCCCAGTATATCTCTGACCTGTTGAAACCTCATGCTTCATCCCGAGCACTTAGGTCCTCAGGTCAGAGGCTACTGGTGGTCCCACGTACTAGGTTTAAAACACGTGGGGATCAGGCTTTTCAGGCACTGGCACCTAGGCTGTGGAACTTTCTGCCGTTGTCCTTACGCTGTCTAGACTCTACTGACTCCTTTAAAAAGCAGCTGAAGACATTTTTATACAAACGGGCTTTTAATTAATTTTAACTTGTATGTCTGATCTTATTGTAAAGCACTTTGTGATTTTTATCAGTGAAATGTGCTATATAAATAAATTTTACTTACTTACTCTCTTTCTAGTCCCTGTCAGGACTCTTGCTGCAGCATTTTGGATTAGCTGAAGGCTTTTCAGTGAGTTTTTTGGACATCCTGATAATAATGAATTGCAGTAGTCCAGCCTGGAAGTAATAAATGCATGAACTAGTTTTTCAGCGTCACTCTGAGACAGGATATTTCTAATTTTAGAGATGTTGCGCAAATGGAAGAACGCAGTCTTACATATTTGTTTAATATGTCCGTTGAAGGACATGTCCTGGTCAAAAATGACTCCAAGGTTCCTCACAGTGTTACTGGAGGCCAAGGTAATGCCATCCAGAGTAAGAATCTAGATACCATATTTCTAAGCTTTTCAGGGCCAAGTACAATAACCTCAGTTTTATCTGAATTAAGAAGCAGAAAGTTAGCGGCCATCCAGGTCTTTATGTCTTTAAGACATTCCTGCAGTTTAACTAATTGGTGTGTGTTATCTGGCTTCATGGACAGATAGAGCTGGGTGTCATCTGCATAGCAGTGAAAATGTATGCTATGTCTTCTAATGATGCTGCCTAAGGGAAGCATGTATAATGTAAACAGAATTGGTCCTAGCACTGAACCCTGTGGAACTCCATAATTAACCTCAGTGTGTGAAGAGGACTCCATTTACATGCACAAATTGGAGTCTATTAGATAGACATGATACAAACCACTGCAGTGCAGTACCTGTAATACCTACAGCATGTTCTAATTGCTCTAATAGGATATTATGGTCAACAGTATCGAATGCTGCACTAAGGTCTAGCAGGACAAGCACAGAGATGAGTCCACTGTCAGAGGCCATAAGAAGATCATTTGTAACCTTCACTAAAGCTGTTTCTGTGCTGTGATGAACTCTGAAACAGTATGCTCTGTTCTCTTCTACACAGACAAATAAGGCGATGACTTTCTGGAACAGTATTTCTTATAACTCAGCAGTATAATGCATCATAAAACAATATAATTCATTCACAATAAATCAACAGTCTAATATAATGCAGATCAGTTTAACCAATGTAACAGTTATCACCTTCTTCTAATTCAGGAGAATAATGCAAACTAAAACTACATAATAATTCACAATCTTTAATTAGGGGTCTAACATGGCATAAAATAATATTTTAATCCAACAATTCCCCCTGATGAGCTCTTTAGACTTAAAGAGCTCACTTACACCCTGCAATCCAGTGTTGCTGGGTTCATTTCTTCTTACTCCTGAGGCCCTTTGTCCCCCTGTTGGGTGAACCATATGTGAGATGACCTCTGTGTTTGCGCAGTTCAGATGCAAGAAAAACTATTATTACAACAACAACAGTAGGTACAGATGATACTCCCATCACTCCCCAGTTCTCCCACAGCTTTATTTCGGTGCTACCTTATACCCTTCAAACGTACTCAGACTAGAACCTCTGTCCGAGGAGCTTTTAGCCTTTATTTTATTGCTGTAGGCACCAGTGTCTTCCAGTCGGGTGATCCTCTGCTCTTCTTCAACCTCAGGGGTTAGACAACCCTTCAGTCGTTGCACAGATCAGGGGATTATTCTGCCCCGATTTCAAACAATAATCTGTGTATTCTGGGGTCACAGCTGTGTTCCCCTTTTTGACCAAGAGCCTCTCGAACCTCGTTGGTCTGGTGTTCCTGGATTTCCGTCAACCCCTTCATGGTTATTGCTGTGTTTATGGGATCCATCCTTTTGAGGTGACTAGCTGGAGCCCAAAATGCCATGACACTTGAACCCAGTTGATGTTTCAGCAGTCACCGTGTCTGTCTCTGCTGCGAAGGATCCTCGTATATCTGTGACCTCGTCTGGTGTCTGTTCCTTTCTCTGTAAGCGACAGAAAACCAAAACACCTCTCTTCCTAGCTCTAACAATCTAATGTTGTACTGATCTTTTGGTGGTTCAGAATTGGTTTAGAGGACTTATTCTAATTTAGTGTATGTGTGTGTAAGCGTGTTTGCATTTAGCCCGCTGCACTGGCATTTCCTACACTTTATCAGTCCGGACTATCGCCGAACGAAGCTTATGACCTTCAAAAGACAGAGTGCCAACTCATTATAAGCACATTTGCAAGGTATGTATAAAAATGATTAAAACCACTCATTCTAATAAAAGACATCAAAAACAAATTAGCCATTTCTAATTCTAACATGTGTCCCCCCCCCTTTTCACAAAAATCATGTGTTTTCCTTCCGCCTACCGTCCCACGGTTTCCTCTCCAGTGTGGTACTCAGCTTCTCGTGAACACAGGCATTTTATCTTCTAAACGCTATTCAGTTCATTTCAATAATTAATGCTTAAACATGAAAATAATGATTCATGCTTCTCACGGGTTCTCTAAAAAATCTGGAACCCTTTTGGGTCATTATTAGCTTAGGTTTTACCATACCTAAGTTATTAAAACACAAATGAAGTCATAAAAATGTTCATATAACCCTTGTTTGATGTTAAAACTCAACTTCCCCCCCCTTTTTGACACATTCCCATGTGTCAATTCAACGGAGCTAGAAAATTAAAAGAAAAGGTTAATGACCTCATATCTTAGAAAGTATCAGACTTTCTCCTATCCAGTGTCGTTGCTCCAGTCTTGTTATCCTGTGTTAGGGAATAAAATCAATTTAATTGTCATGTTAGATCTGTTCAACTCCTGGCTCCGCCCAGAGCCTGCATCTTCACAATTGTCTACAAACAAAACCTGTATTAATATGAACTTCACTTCCACATGAACTTGTTGACTACTTTTGACACCTGTAAATAGAAGATTAACATGAGGTTATAACAATCACTGTAATACAAATGTTAATGTAATGTCAATAGCTTCAATAAATGTTTAATGCAATGCTTGTTATATGATTCTGATGTAACAATAATGCTGATGCTAAAATAACAGTAAAACACCCCCTTTTTATCCCATTTATAAACTTCACACATAAACGTTTATAAATGCCTCTTTTCAATTTTATTTCCCCCTGTTTTTCCCTTACTGACCACAGCAGGGGCATCTATGTTTTAATTCATTAATTAATTAATTTTAATTTTTCAAAGCTAAACACAATAATTTTTCTTTATTTTGCTCTTGTTCTTGTGCAGCACCACATCTCAGCACATGCCCCTGTCGGTTCTATCCTACTTTTCTAAATTATTGACTATTTCAATGGAGAACCTAAATGACATGGACCAGTGTTTGTCATTACATATCTCTATTTTGAATGTGACAAGTCTATCATTCCCCTGTTATTCATAGACATCAATAGAGTTTTTTGGCTTTTTTTTTTCTCTATAAAAGTTAATTGACTTTTTTACAGTGGCCTGCTATGGTTAATAATAACATGTTCAGTCATGAGTGAAATCAAAGCTTCCCTTCACTTTAGCATTTAACTTTCCCAACAATATAATGTGATACATTAATCGAAACACAGCTAATAAAACACAATTTTCTTGATGCAAACATCAGTAACTCAAAATTAGCAACCAAAGGGTTAAGTCTGCAGTTCACACTCATGTGAAGCTACAGCCTCCCCCTTTAGTCTCTGTCATCCTTCTGTTCCTGCAAAAACAAAACAAAGCGAGACAAAACATCCACCCTTCTTTTACAGGCTGGGTGAATTGTTTGTGGACATTTACTAATCCTAAAGTCGGTAGCGTTTTTGTCTCAGTATCAAGTCAGTTAAAACTTTTAGTCGTCAGTCCATCACAGTCCAGTCACATGCATACATTCACACACATTCATGCCAAATATTGCTGATAATGGAGTCTCACACGCAACCTATTCGAGCCTCCATCACCAGCAAGATGACGTCATCATTTTAAAGAAAAACAGTTCCTTGTTTGTTTGTTTTTTGACTGGATTGACTCGCTGCAATCCTTTTAGGCTCAGGACTTCTCATGTGATCAATGTCCCATATAAGTGAATTTCTCCAGAGCCCATTATAATCATGGAGAAAAACACTTTGCGACTGTTTCTAGTAAGAATATTTTATAGCGCTTTAAAGTTCAATCTCTCAGGCCTGGATTAAAGAGCTGATTTATTAAATCAGGAACTCACAAAATACCAAAATATCACCACTGGTGGATCACTCCTCTCAGATGTTCTTATTTCAGTGCACTGTAACAAAAGCAAAAACAAACGTAACCAATAAAATACTCATATAATAACAAATACTGGGGCCCGTTAGAAACATGTCCAAGCATAAAACCATCTTTCTCTCTCTTAGAGAAAGAAAACAATCCAAACCTCACTGATGAAATCAACCTAGTGTTAAGCAAAACCCAAAATCAACCAAAACTTCACCAGAAAGTTTTCCTCCGTCCCGGGACAATATTGTGTAAGCATACAGGTACCGTAACTTGTTTTTGCACTGACAAAAAACACGTTGGACTTATTTGATTCAATAGTGGACACTAGTTGCACACAAATGTTTTGGTAAAAACTTAAACAACTGAGTTAAATCAACACAACCTTTTCATATTTAGTAAACCTGTGCATTTTGTGTTCATATTACACGATTAAGACATGTTCAGATGGAGTAAGTTGAGCTCCTGGAATATTTTAATCCTTCACAATTCTGTCATTTTATTTCAACACTATTCAATAACTTTTATCCAAATTCTCCTTGGTCCCTTAAATACTACATGTTGTTTTCATATTGCATACGGTTCAACAAAGTCTAGATTCTGGTTACCATAAAAATTGAATGGGTCTACACCAACTACCACCCCTCCTATCTTTATCCTGGTTGCAGGAGGGCTGGGGAAATAACCCTAAAGTGATAGGTTACGAGGCAGGGTGCACCCTGGACAGTTCACCAGTCTATCACATAGAAATAAACAACCATTTACACTTACATTCACGGATAATTTAGAATCATCAATTAACCTAACTCTAATAGCTGCGTGACTTTTCAATGTGGCAGGAAACCAGAATACCCAGAGAGAAACCACTGCAAACTAGCCAGACTGTGGACTTGCACCCAGGACCTTCTTACTGTGTAGCAACAGCACTCACCAGCATGCCAACAATGTAGGAAATACAGGGAAGCTATGATTTCCTGTATTTGAGGCAGAATTATTTTGTGCTTGCCCTTGACAGGTTAATCCACAATAAATAGCAATAGCATGCATTTGGAGTGTGTGTCGTTGTCTGCCTCTTATAACTCCAATGATTTTTCTGCAGTTTGAAATCTTATGCGGTCTTGTGAATTGTGAGTTCAACAACTAACCGCTCTTACTAGATTGTATCGTGTCATCTCAATGAGAACAAATTGAGTTGCTGAATTTTGTACAGATCTTTAAAGCTTGAGGTAATTGTGTTAAATACACGTGGGATGCTTACGTAAATCCAAGGGCTGGCCCCCTTTTCTATTTTTTTTTCAGTATGTTCCTCCTTCAATTAAATCTCAATCACAAAAATGTGGCGCTCCGAAATAAGGCTCACACCGTTAATTCATCATTTTCACTCTGTACCACTGCTCCTTATCAGGCTGTGTGAAGCACAGTAAACAATTCAGTCGAGGCCTTGAGCCATAAACAGACATCACTCACAGACATTGTTTTCATAACCAAACTGCTTTAGACCCTGTCCCCTAAATCTACACAAATGCCCTCTGGGTGACATGAAATGCATTTAACCAATCAACAATCAATGGCTTCTTGTTGTTGTAACAGATTCTGTATTTGGACGTTTGTGTGCCGCATTTTGCGTATCAGCATAGCATTTGTTAGTAAAGCACTCCTCATTGCATCAGCGTGTGTGTATCACTCTTCATTGCACAAACGTGTGTGTGTGTGTGTGTGTGTGTGTGGATCACTTCTCAATGAATTGAATCAGCATTTCGATTTGTGTGCGTGTGTGTGTGTCATTTCTCAGTCAATCAACGAGTGCATATTGTGTTCGTATGTGTGTTTCTCTTGATTCTGAGTCAGTGTATGTAGATGTGTGTGCTTGTGTGTGTTTGTGTTCATCACTTTCCTGTTCTGGTGTTCTGGGTAAACCATGGCCTGAAGCCCCTGGGGTCCTGCCCTCCTCCTTTTCAGTCCGTTTGGGTCCATTGGTGCTGCTGCCCAAAGTTCTGTCCATACTGGTTCTGGCCCCAGTTGAGGCAGTCCTTTTCTCCAGTGTCCTGCATCTTCTCCTTGTCCAGCTCCTCGTTAACTTGACCCTTTTTGCTTCTGTAGCTCCTTCAGGGTTTGCTCCTGCTGTTGGAGCTTCTCGTCAAGTTTGGCAACCTCCTGGTCCAGCAAGCTCCGGCCTGATTTCAAGTCCTATATCTGGGACTCTAAGCCTGACTAATGGATTCGATTAGCAGCCAGCTCCTCCTGAGCCATGCTCAGTTTCTGCTCTGATGCCTTGAGCTCTTACTGAGGGCAGAAACCTCAGAGTCTTTTCCGTACACGTCAGATTGAAGTTTATTGATGTTTTCCTTGCTTTGCTCCATGGCCTTCTGCAGCTCTGCTGTTCGGCTCTTCTCAGAGGTCAGCTCCTGACCGAGCCCCGACACCTGTGCCTTCAGCTTATGTTCTTCTGCTGCTTTTGTCCAATCTGAGGTGCCTTCTGACCTCAGTTACTCCTGTCTCTGGCACGCCCTTTTTGCTGCCCGATCATCCGTGTTGGTCCGTCACTGTCCTGCACAGTTTTAATGCAGAGTTGTTAAGGTCAGCATTCTCTTGCTCGGCCTCACTTTTCACCCGGGCTTAATAGGCGTCTTGTCACAGCTCTGTCAGTTAAAGCTGTCTGGAAATCTCCCCCGTGTAGTGAAACGGGCCTTGGATTTAACGTTCTCCGTCTCCGCTGCATGAGATCGCTTTCCTGCAGCACTGTTGACATTGTCAGGCTGTTGTTGTGGGTCCAGCTGCTGTAGCATTTGGTCAGGGTCACATCAAAGATGGTAGAGGGGAGAGCAAAGATGGTAGAGGGGAGAGCAGGAGTCCAGGTCAGCCTCGGCTTTCCGGGGCGACAAAGCAGCCTGTAATTAAGCATAAAGAGAAAAAACAAAAACAAAACAAAAACAGACGAACAGGAAAATTATGTTGTTCTGGCTGTGTTATTCAGAGAGGGGCCAGGCCCTGTGTCAGCCTTCTCCCCCCCCTTTTTTTTGTTTTTTCTCACTATATAATCAACTCATAACCCACCAAGTTGACAGGACAACACAGGTACATGTTAAAATTCTTAAAATCATGTTTAATAACTCAAAAAAGGAATTTTATTTCATTTATTTTCATTCAACATTCACTTGTATTAATCATGTCATGTCACAATTTGACTCTTTTAACCACTAAATTTGTTGTTTCATCACTGGTTGGTCATACCAGTGTCTTTCTTTTTGAAGTCAAGTTGTTGTCCTGCAACCCAGAGAGTTTATTTGTTAGTAGTGGATAAACTTTATCATTTAACAACAGGTGTATGTTAAGTTTCGCTGCTTTAACCTTGCTGGAAAATCTTCACGTGTTCATGAGTGTAAGCTGTTTTTTTATTGCGTGTGTGTGCGTTTGTGGGTGGGTTATTTTAACTTTTTCTCAAACAAGGCATTTCTCTAGTTGTGTGTGTTTTTAATTTTGTTTCCCAAATTTGGATTTCCCACCTTAAATAACAGCATTCCATGTCTTCAGCCAGGAATTAGAGCTTGCTTGTGAGATTCAGGGACACATGGTGCCAAAAACAATTCAGTGAAAAACTTGCCTGAAAATTTCCAGTGATGGTAACCGATAACTGGAGGAGAAGATGTCCTTTAAGCTTCTTTTTCGGGTGGGGACAAAGTGAGAGGCCAAGCTGTAAAATTCTATTTTATTATTTTGTTTTTTATTTTATTATTTTATTTTATTTTGAGCCTGTCTGTCGTCCCAATTTTGTTAATCTATCCTTTTGCCGCTGTACTCAGGTCTCCAGGTTGAGAGAAATCCACCTGTATTAAGAGACTAAAACATTCATTTACTATTTTTCTTACAACATCCATTTGGTTCATCTGCCTAGATTTTACTCTCTCTCTTGGTGCATAGTTCACACAGTCAGGCAGTTGCCTTTTATGGGCATGCAAATTTCCGGTCACTCACCCCCAGCAGCTGCAAAGCAGTCTCTCCTATATCAAAACCCAGCCAAACATTAAACATTCACCGTAGTCATTCAAAACTTTATTTGTAATATTATAATCAGCAAAATCAGCGTTTTAATTGCAGGCATGTATCATTGTTTGCAAATCATACTTATAAAACCCAATAACACACTAAACAGGAAGTCCTCTGTGGGCTTCACAGCAGCCACCTCATTTGCATGTTCACACACCGTCTAAAAATAGCTTGCAGCGCTGCAGCGCGCTGTTGTCACACACAGCCTCGTTTCACACTCAACTCTCTATCTTATGTTTACAAAGACGTCTTATATTTACAATCACTCTCAGGCCTGAAAGTTTTAGCGCCTAACAATTTTGGCAAATTTAAGATAACGGGTCCAACCAAAGAAAGTCCAACTTTTTTGTAATCAATTAACCAGTATCAGACTCTAACTGTATCTGGCCTCATCTCTAAAGTCCCTAACTCAATTTAAAGTGTCCAAAAAAGCGCAGATACCGTTCAACACGGTAAGGAGACTAACTCCTAGCTTATTCCAGGATGCCCTGTACCCCACAGTCAAGCCAAACTGAACTAACCCTGTTCGCCGACAGGTCAAGGTTTGTTCATCAGGGCCTTGTTTTAAAACGTTTCAGAAAAAACTATGAGATTAAAGGAATCTCCATGGAAATGGGTTGCCATCTTTATTTTATTTGGAGTGTGGTCTTATGTAAATTAAATATGAGCCCTGCACACCCACACCCATGCAGAATACTTGCCATTAATTACAGCTGAGCTCACCTGTGCACACCTGTTTGAAAATATTCCTGTTCTTGTTGCCACAAAGACTTTCTTTAGAGTTTAAGTCTGAGTTTGCCGGAATTAATCTGAACAAATTTTAGCTATAGGATCAGATGAGGCAAGGGCGTAGATTTCGTTTTGGCATTGGTGGGGACGAATGATTCAGGTTTTTTTTTTTCTTTTTGTCTTTGCTTCTTGATAACAAAAGGAGAAATGTACTTGCCTACATATGCTATTCTACATGCTTTTAAACCATTTAAAATTACAATTGATAGTTTTATATGTGAGTTATATAATGCTAAATTACAATTAAACAAATGACTAAGTATTTTAGACTTTAGTTTACTTCAGGCATATTCAATATAAATCAGGTATCATACAAAAATAAAAATAACTTCAAATTCAGCAGGGCTGGACTGGGACAAAATATCGGCATTTTGACTAGTGACCGGCCCACCATGGTATTATAGGAAAAGTCATAAATCCTTTAAAGCCTTTATAATAAGCTTAAACCTACACCACCTTCCCTATTCTGGTATTCTAAACAGTAACACCTAATTTATAATTACATATACCTATAACTAAAAGGGTTGCCAACTCCCAGCAAAAAAAGAAAAGAAAAAAAGTAGGAATCACTCCCCCACCCTCTGCCTCAAGATGCTTAACTAACAAAACAGATTTAAATTTAATGCATGTATAAAACAAATTCACATAAATCTATTATTTTTCTCCAGTAATTAAATAGATTCAACATCTTTCTTCAACAGAATTGCAAACTGCACAGATGGTACCTTAACAAAGTAAAGAATACTATAACTTACTAGGGTATATACTAACTAGACTTAATATTTACTGAATATAATAATGGATTTCTATACATTTTACATCAGATGAAAACATTGGTTGAAAGATTCAGATAATTATTTGTTAAAAGCGAGACATTTTAAATGAGAATAAGAAAGAAAAGTATTTCTTTGTGCCCCCCTTTCCCTGTTAATGGCCTACCTGGCCCCCTGGCAAAGCTTTGCTAGACCCGCCCCTGCACAGTTACCAGCTGTCAGCTACGTGCTTCATCCGAAGCACACTTTCTGTGTACTCACTACCTAATTTATAGTATTCAAGTATTCAAGTATTCACTCACTGTCTCTGTACTGTTTCGCTAGCTTAGCTCGTAGCCGACCCGTTAGCACCATGGCTACTTCACCTGTCCCTTCTGCACTTTCTTGCTCATTGTGTCAGATGTTTAGTTACTCCTCGGCCTCCTTTAGCAGTAATGATATCTGTAACAAATGTAGCATATTTGCAGCTCTGGAGGCCAGGATTACTGATCTGGAGACTCGGCTTTGCACCCTGCTCTCACCCTTAGCTAGCCAGGCCCCTGTAGCTGGTGCAGCCGAAGATAGCGTAGGCCCCGCTAGCTGTTCCCCGGCAAATCCCAAGCAGCTGGGGAAAGAGGGCGGCTGGGTAACAGTGAGGAGGAAGCGTAGTCCTAAACAGAAGCCCCAGGTACACCACCAACCCGTTCATGTGTCTAACCGTTTTTCCCCACTCGGTGACACACCCGCTGGGGGTCAAACTCTGGTAATTGGTGATTCTGTTCTCAGACATGTGAAGCTAGAGACACCGGCAACCATAGTCAATTGTCTTCCAGGGGCCAGAGCAGGCAACATTGAAGGAAATTTAAAACTGCTGGCTAAGGGTAAACGTAAATTCAATAAAATCATAATTCACGTCGGCAGTAATGACACCCGGTTACGCCAATCGGAGGTCACTAAAATCAATATTGAATCGGTGTGCAACTTTGCCAAAACAATGTCGGACTCTGTAGTTTTCTCTGGTCCCCTCCCCAATCAGACCAGGAGTGACATGTTTAGCCGCATGTTCTCCTTAAATTGCTGGCTGTCTGAGTGGTGTCCCAGAAACGATGTGGGCTTCTTAGATAATTGGCAAACCTTCTGGAGGAAACCTGGTCTTGTTAGGAGAGACGGCATCCATCCCACTTTGGATGGAGCAGCTCTCATTTCTAGAAATATGGACAAATTTATTAAACCCCTCAAAACATGACTATCCAGAGTTGGGACCAGGAAGCAGAGTTGCAGTCTTACACGCCTCTCTGCAGCTTCTCTCCTCCTGCTACCCCCCCAAAAACCCATCTCCATAGAGACTGTGTCTGCTTCCAAAAAGACAAAAAACAAACTAAAAACCAGCAACAAACAACTTAAACATTTACAAAGAAAGAACAATACAGTATCCACATCTGAACCAAAGAGTAAAACAGTGAAATGTGGATTATTAAACATTAGGTCTCTCTCCTCCAAGTCTCTGTTAGTACATGACTTAATAATTGATCAACAAATTGATTTACTCTGCCTTACAGAAACCTGGTTGCAGCAGGATGAGTATGTTAGTTTAAATGAATCAACACCCCCGAGTCATTCTAACTACCAGAAATCTCGAAGCACAGGTCGAGGGGGCGGTGTGGCTGCAATTTTTCACACCAGTCTATTAATTAATGAAAGACCAAGACAGACTTTTAATTCATTTGAAAGCCTGATGCTTAGCATTGTCCACCCCAGCTGTGAAACTCAGAAACCAGTCTTACTTGTTATCATCTATCGTCCACCTGGGCCTTACACAGAGTTTCTGTCTGATTTCTCAGACTTTATATCTAATTTAGTTCTGAGCTCAGATAAAATAATTATTGTGGGTGATTTTAACATCCATGTTGATGCTAAAAATGACAGCCTCAACATGGCATTTAATCTGTTGTTAGACTCAACTGGTTTCTCTCAAAATGTAAAAGAACCCACCCACCACTTTAATCACACTCTAGATCTTGTTTTAACATATGGCATAGAAACTGAACATTTAACAGTGTTTCCTGAAAACCCTCTCCTGTCTGATCATTTCTTGATAACATTTACATTTACAATAATTGATTACGCAGCAGTGGAGAGTGGACTTTATCAAAGTAGATGTCTTTCTGAAAGCGCTGTAACTAAGTTTAAGAATATAATCCAGCCTCTGTTATCATCGTCAATGCCCTGTACCAACACAGAGCAGAGCAGCTATCTGAACGCTACCCCAACAGAGGTCGATTATCTTGTTAATAATTTCACCTCCTCACTACGTACGACTCTGGATACTGTAGCTCCGGTGAAAACTAAGGTCTCTAATCAGAAGTACCTGACCCCGTGGTATAATTCTCAAACACGTACCCTAAAGCAGATGACTCGTGATCTGGAGAGGAAATGGCGTGTCACAAATTTAGAGGATCATCATTTAGCCTGGAGAAATAGTTTGTTGCTTTATAAGAAAGCCCTCCGCAAAGCCAGAACAGCTTACTACTCATCACTAATTGAAGAAAATAAGAACAACCCCAGGTTTCTCTTCAGCACTGTAGCCAGGCTGACAAAAAGTCAGAGCTCTTTTGAGCCAACCATCCCTTTAACGTTAACTAGTGATGACTTCATGAACTTCTTCACAAATAAAATTTTTATCATTAGAGAAAAAATTACCAATAATCATCCCACAGATGTAATATTATCTACAGCTACTCTTAGTTCCATTGATGTTAAGTTAGACTCTTTTTTTTCCAATCGATCTTTCTGAGTTAACTTCAATAATTACTTCCTCCAAACCATCAACGTGTCTTTTAGACCCAATTCCTACAAAACTGCTCAAAGAAGTCCTGCCATTGATTAATTCTTCGATCTTATATATGATCAACCTATCTCTAATAATCGGCTATGTACCACAGGCCTTCAAGGTGGCTGCAGTTAAACCTTTACTCAAAAAGCCATCTCTAGACCCAGCAGTCTTAGCTAATTATAGGCCAATCTCCAACCTTCCTTTCATATCAAAAATCCTTGAAAGAGTAGTTGTCAAACAGCTAACAGATCATCTGCAGAGGAATGGTTTATTGGAAGAGTTTCAGTCAGGTTTCAGAGTTCATCACAGCACAGAAACAGCTTTAGTGAAGGTTACAAATGATCTTCTTATGGCCTCTGACAGTGGACTCATCTCTGTGCTTGTCCTTCTTGACCTTAGTGCAGCATTCGATACTGTTGACCATAATATCCTATTAGAGCGATTAGAACATGCTGTAGGTATTACAGGTATTGCACTGCAGTGGTTTGTATCATATCTATCTAATAGACTCCAATTTGTGCATGTAAATGGAGAGTCCTCTTCACACACTGAGGTTAATTATGGAGTTCCACAGGGTTCAGTGCTAGGACCAATTCTGTTTACATTATACATGCTTCCCCTAGGCAGCATCATTAGAAGACATAGCATACATTTTCACTGCTATGCAGATGACACCCAGCTCTATCTGTCCATGAAGCCAGATAACACACACCAATTAGTTAAACTGCAGGAATGTCTTAAAGACATAAAGACTTGGATGGCCACTAACTTTCTGCTTCTTAACTCAGATAAAACTGAGGTCATTGTACTCGGCGCTGAAAAGCTTAGAAATATGGTATCTAACCAGATTCTTACTCTGGATGGCATTACCTTGGCCTCCAGTAACACTGTGAGGAACCTTGGAGTCATTTTTGACCAGGATATGTCCTTCAACGCACATATTAAACAAATATGTAAGACTGCGTTCTTCCATTTGCGCAACATCTCTAAAATTAGAAATATCCTGTCTCAGAGTGACGCTGAAAAACTAGTTCATGCATTTATTACTTCCAGGCTGGACTACTGCAATTCATTATTATCAGGATGTCCAAAAAACTCACTGAAAAGCCTTCAGTTAATCCAAAATGCTGCAGCAAGAGTACTGACAGGGACTAGAACGAGAGAGCATATTTCTCCTGTTTTGGCTTCCCTTCATTGGCTTCCTGTTAAATCCAGAATTGAATTCAAAATCCTGCTCCTCACATACAAGGTCTTAAATAATCAGGCCCCATCTTATCTTAATGACCTTGTAGTACCATATCACCCTATTAGAGCACTTCGCTCCCGCTCTGCAGGCCTACTTGTTGTTCCTAGAGTATTTAAAAGTAGAATGGGAGGGAGAGCCTTCAGTTTTCAGGCCCCTCTTCTGTGGAACCAGCTTCCAGTTTGGATTCGGGAGACAGACACTATCTCTACTTTTAAGATTAGGCTTAAAACTTTCCTTTTTGCTAAGGCATATAGTTAGGGCTGGACCAGGTGACCCTGAATCCTCCCTTAGTTATGCTGCAATAGATGTAGGCTGCCGGGGGATTCCCATGATGCATTGAGTTTTTCCTTTCCAGTCACCTTTCTCACTCACTATGTGTTAACAGACCTCTCTGTATTGAATCGTATCTGTTATTAATCTCTGTCTCTCTCCACAGCATGTCTTTCATCCTGTCTTCCTTCTCTCACCCCAACCGGTCGCAGCAGATGGCCGCCCCTCCCTGAGCCTGGTTCTGCCGGAGGTTTCTTCCTGTTAAAAGGGAGTTTTTCCTTCCCACTGTCGCCAAAGTGCTTGCTCATAGGGGGTCATATGATTGTTGGGTTTTTCTCTGTATCTATGAAGCGCCTTGAGGCGACTTTTGTTGTGATTTGGCGCTATATAAATAAAATTGAATTGAATTGAATTGAATACTTAGAAAAGGATCCTGGTGTTATTTGTCTCTCAGAAACAGTTCACAACTTCCCTTCAACTCATCCATGTCACCTAAAAGGTAAACCTGTTTGTCCATCACCTGTTCAGCTCTGATTATTCAGTAAGGACATCTCCTGGTTTCATCTTCATGTTTCCCTCTCACCACATATCCAAACCAACATCATGACCAGCAGCTTTACAGCTGTGGCTCCAGCAAACATCAGCTGATACTAGAAATTAATATTAAATAAATGCTAACAACAGCTGATCAAGCTTAAACGTGCTGCTGTTGTTTAATACGGCCTCCGCTGGTTTCCTCTTTCTGGCGCAGAGAGAAAAGCCGATCAGCTGATCATTGATCAGTTTCATGATTGAATTAGCAACTTTCTAGCTGAAGTAGTACGGGACAAATCGCGTTCCTTTTCACCTTAACTTTAAAGTTTGACCTCCTCGGCTGTAATTGGTCCAGCCCAGAGTCGATCATGACCAACTGGCCAATCCACCACCATTCATTTATATCATTAAAAAAAGAAAAGGAAGAAACCCCCATTGGCCCATAAAAACAAAAAATCACGAGCGGCCCACTGGGCAAATGCCCGGTATGCCTGATGGCCAGTCCAGCCCTGAAATACAGTCATGACAATAAACAAATATGAGTTCAAGGACTTAACAACATTACTTCAGTTACATTACACCAACATCTCTGATACATTAGCACTAAGGGAACACTGAATGACCTGGTGGTTTATGTCCATCCAAGATTACCACAAAGTAAAAGATCTCTCAGCAAAATTATGCAACATTTTAGCCACACTATTGCCCCGATCAAATCAATGAGTTGGGATTTTTTATTCTAAGCATGAGCTACTGTTACAGCAACAGACATTAATACTACTGGTGTCCCCACACAACAACTCAATGTCCACTATGTGAAGCAGCCAAACACATGCCTGCTCCTCTCGTTAACTGAGATAAACTGCTGGCATATTGGTTTTACATCTATACTGTCCAGTTTCTCCTGGTGGACATACAGCAGCATTGTTTAATCTCATTTGAGTCATTGTTGACTTTAGCCATGTTTTTAATCTTCTGAGAGCACTGAAGCTTCTTTCAGCCTCAACTGAGGATACTGGGATGACTAAAAGCAGCCTGACAATTGTCATGATAATAAATACTAGTTAATCTACAGCACCAAATCATCAGCCAGTCACCTGTGACCTCGCCTCTTCACCTCTGTCCGAGCTACAACATGGCAGAGCTGCCTCTGTCACCTGATAAATAACAGTGAGACATTCCAAATACATGCAGTCACACATGTGCTTCAGATACAGTCATGAACCAACAAGTCATCATCCAATTTCACCTGTGATCTTGTGTCACCATTGCTCTCTGAGCTTTGTGTTGGTTCTTCTGTCAGCTGACAAATAGGACATACATGACAATAAGAATAAAATGTGTAGCTGCTTCAGTGTGTCTGTCAATTTGTGCAGATCTTGACTCGTCAGTAATGTTTGTAGGGTGAGTGCATTTTTAAAACAAGTTGTGCAAACTGCACTACAAGGTGGAATATTTGCAAAATCGTGACTACCTCATGATATTTTGTCTCAAAAATTAACCCTATGAATATGTCAGTGCCATTAGGATGAAATTATTGTGTCATCAACATTTTAATGTTAGACCTATTTTTAACAGCCTCTGTAAACTAATATCCTGGCTCGCTCGAGGCTGCCGTTTTCTCCGACAGCTTCAATCAAAATTAGAAATGCTGCTCTGAGACTGAGATAACTAATAGTGCTGCATGTTGTGCAGTTAGTTTCCAAAACACGTTATTCATGGTTACATACAATTTTAGACTGATGTGGGCCAAAGCCTAGCATAGCCTGTAACGTTATTGTGACACATTTTATGAGTGAACTTGAGTTTAAGTGACTTACAGGTTTCTTTGAAAAATACTTTCTTATATCCAGGTTCTTCCTCTTTGCTGCCGTCCTCCTCTCCTCCTCGCAGCGCAGGCTTGCCGCTGCTAAAACTAAACAGAGCTCCCTGAAAGGCACAGCCAATCACATTGGCCATATTTGTCATATGACGTTGGACTCCAGTAGAGAACGTAATTTAACTCTTTCTGCTCCGCTGACGGATCGGGGTTTTTTTACTTTACTCGAAGAGATCAAATTATTGGTGGGGACACGTCCCTTCCGTCCATGCCAAATCTACGCCCTTGAGATGAGGTCTGAACATGGTTACTCCGAATAGAAAAGGGATTCTGAAATCAGACGGGATTACATTCTACAGTCTTGGTTTTGCTTCTAATTAAAGCTTCATGATGTGTTGTTCACTGTGAATTGCATTTGGTTTTTATCTCCATTTTACTGTGCCTCAGCTTTTTTTGGAAAAGGAGTTGTAATCAGTGCATCTCCAGCTGATTTTAACATTATGACAGACTGATCATATTAAATATTATCAGAGATGAATCAGTTTCTTTTTATTGGCAATCCATCTGTAATGAGTTCAGTGCAATGAACAAATTTTTACAGGGTAATTCACCAACTTTAGGTAAGGATTGTTAACTTTATGTAACCGTGTTAGCGGCCCTACTTCTGTTACTGTTATGTGATGTTAAAGGGTTTTCATTTCATATTTTATGTTATACAAGTTTTGTGGACAAATATAAAAAAAAAATCTAAAAAAGACTGTTGCAGAAACCTGAAGAGAGAGGTTTAAGACTGGTGAAAGACCTGCAAATAAGGACACTGAGCAGTTGAGTGAATTGCTGACAGGAATAATAGAGAACCAACAACCTTTGGCGAACATATCCTATAATGGCCATCTAGACAGTTCAGATGAGGGATCAAGCACACCTGATTTGAGTATATTAGTGCATTGATTTAGCTATTCTCTCATTTCAGATTATTGTTTTTCATCAACAGCTGTCTCGTTTAATGTGTTCATTTGATCATATGAACTGTTCTTGTGTGTAGGTGGAAGTGAAATGGACAGAACTGCAGAGTTGCAAGGCATAGCTTCCTCAGAAGCTATGATGTGTGCCAGCACTGCTCACAGGAACAGTTCATATGATCAAATGAACACATTAAACGAGACAGCGACACAGACTTACGATGAATGAAAAGCTGGCTATTGAATTTCATTAACACAAGTTGAAGTATCTAAAGGAGGAGCATGAAATGAAAAACAAGATACTCCAAGTAGAATTAGAAATGAAGATGTGAGATGCATCAGTCTCAATATACCAGCAATGAATAAAAAAATGTTTATTACATCATATTGTATGATTCTTTAATATACCGGACACAAATACAGTGTAGAATGTAGTAATTTGACCATGACATGTTCAAGTCCTTGTCTGTGGTTTGTTGGAATTGAAGGCATCTTCTTGGCATGAATCAAAGTGTATTCCGAAGGCACTGAAAATGACTCTCTTAAACAACAAACATGCACTCTACTAGACCCCTTGTGCATATATGAGCTTGGATATAGCACCTTTGATTAGGTGTAAGTGGGTACAAGCATTGTGTAAACAAACATTTCCTTCCTTGTACTGATTTATACCTTGACTGAGGAAGCAGATTTATGTAAGTCTCAATTAACGCTTCTAATTATTCACATTGGTTTTCTTTAGTTGAGAAAGTTTGCTTATAACCCATTGCAAGTGCATGTATACATGCGTTTCTCACCATTATAATGGCGTGAAACGCATTGACTCAGTGACATCAGTTGTTTTTGTTCAACTTAATAAAGATAGCTGTAATTATTTAAACAAGGCACAGACAAACAAATTTATGCATAAATACTATAGAATTCAGAAAAAAAGTTTAAAATTATGATTTATTTTTATTTGAAATTCAACTGATAACCTTTTTCTTAAAAAAAAACAACTATTATTTGTTTAAAAAAAAATTAATTTGACACATACAGTAGGTGGATGGACCTTGATGCCTCACGGCAGACAACACCGACAACCCAGGTTACAAAATACTTACGGGGATGGGCCGTCCTCCACCTGGAGGATGGCCCCTAATCCTCAACACAACATCACCTGGCTGCAATCCACTCTACCAAATTGGCAGACTCACTGCAAGTTGTGAGTCTGCCAACATTTAACTTCAACTGTTTTTTCCTCAGAGCTAATGTCACTGGTACTCTGAACTTGATTTGAAAGAAAGTCTGAAATAATATAAATTACTTTTGATTTAACTTTGAAATTTTTGATTGATTTTAATTTTTATTCATAGTAACTTGAGATTCAAACCCACATCTTTTCTTCATCACTATTCTAACATTCTGTGTTGCTATGCCTATGATGCTCTTCAAGCTCAAACGCTGACATCTTCATAATCCTGTCCTTGATATTGTCTTATACCTATATTTTTCTATCCATTTCCTTTTTAAGTAGACCCTACTACTAATACTTCTCAAAAGACTGGAGCTCAATGGACTAGCCAAAGACCTTACACCCTAAGATATAAAACTCTGTATTCATACACTTTTTCAATGGGATTCTATTAACTTTTCCTGAAATAAAGCTTTGACAGCAGTGGTTATAAATATGTCATCTTGCTATGTCCTCTTCTGCTGCTAAGCCTAAATGACACCTGACTACCATCAGCAGTTTAAAATAATTACCTGATCCAATGAGAAATGTGTAAACATGAGAAACACTACATTGTATTTTCTTTTGTTGAACTTTGGCATGGTTACACATCTCACGATGTGACAAAAGACCTCAGTGTTAACAGTCTACCACATTAGGAAAACAACCAACTTTCCTGTTTATTAAGCTCTGATCTTTAGGATTAGGATTCAACTTTATTGGCATTACACATGTATAAATACAGGGTAACGAAATACAATTTGCATCTAATCAGAAGTGCAAGAGAAGTAAGTGCAATAGGAGGAGATTATATACAGATAGGGGTAGTATAAAAGCCATCTACACTACATTTGGATTAGGCTGAAACAGAAGTAGATTTTGTCTCTGCATAAGTTTGAGGGCCATGGGAATTCGTGAAACAGATCTTACAAGCAGACAAAAGAGAGAAAAATCCTTTGTAATATTTCCACAAAATCTTTATTTTAGATTCATGAAAGTTAAAAAAGGAGAAAAATAAACCTTGATAGTTTTGTAAAAAATATTTTATGTAATTTTATGATAGGAAAACAAATTTAAATCAAGAAAAACCACCCATGTGTGTCCTGCAGGCCTCATCTACCTCTCCAGCATGTAAACAGTGTTGATAAAAAGCTGCTGTGTCATTAGCTTTCCTATCAACTCATGTGCCAGTATTTCTGAATTTAGACCTCAAACATTGCTCTTATGATAGAATAAATTAGAAAACCTGGAAGTATAGATGAGGTGACTCATAGTAAACTATTTTTCAACTTATTTTCAAGCTTTCAGGACACCTCAGGAATAGGGATGGGTATCGTTTAGGTTTTATCCAATACCAGTACCAAACCAGTACTTTTAAAACGGTGCCGGTGCTTAAACGGTGCTCAAACCGGTGCTTAAAGAATGAAGAACACAAACTTTGTCCACAAACTTCTCATGTTTAGCTGTTTTTTTGTAAAAAGATAACAATGTTAGCTTTTTCTGCAGCTATGGGGCATATATGGTATCACTCTTGGCTGGAAGCAGTGCTTAAACAATGGGGGAAAAAACACCAACTTTGTCCAAAAACCTCTCATGTTTAGCTGTTTTCCACTTTTTCTTTGGTCATTTTAGCTTTTTTGGCCAGGGTGAAGGGAGTATCTGCCATCAAACAAGAAGACAGCCGCATGTAGCTATGACGGTGTTTGCTAGTTCACCTTACATGCATTAATATAATAACGCGGTTAGCCTACTCAACGTAAATTACACACGAACAACATTAAGCTACTCACGCAGAGAAGAACGGCTGCTGCTGCCATCATCATCCGTCATCATTTCTGCTACACTGGCAGGGCTAGGGGCCAGGACTCTCCTCTTCAGGTTTTTGGGGGATGCTGCAAACTCCGGGACCGATAACAGGCACCACACCCGCAGTAGATGCACTCGGTCTTGCAGCAAGCTATCAAATACGGTGCATTTCTCTGCTTTTAAAAAAAACGCTATGCGTCGCCAGGTGTTTCATCAGATTCGAGGTGTTACCTCCTTTGCACAGCATCACCTTAAAGCACTTGTTGCAGGCTGCTGAGTTTGCATCTTTTGCTGTGAAGTACAGCCAGACTTTTGACCGCTGCACCTTGGGCGTTTTTAATCTGTAGCTCTGCTCTAAAAGAATGTACGTACCTGGGCCCGCCTACTACGCTTGCAAAGGTAAAATGATTGGCTGGAATCCAAAGTGTATGACATCTCAGGAAAAAAAAAGCACAGAAATAAAGCACCGAAATGTGCGCTGCTTTTCGGTCTGGTTACTACCGTTTATGTCAGAACCGGTGCCATCATGGCACCAGATACCGGTACCCATCCCTACTCAGGAATGACGAGATCTCTTTGGTGGATATAATAAACAATACCACGTGACACGAAACAAACTGTAAACAAAACATAAGTCAGTACAAAATGCATTTTTATAGACGGACATTAGCAAAAACAAAACAAAACCCTAAAAATTAACTGGGTAAATTTGACCATCCCCCAACAATTACACTTGTGTTAGTCTGCAAGGTCTATTTGCACAACCACTTGACCACTTAATCATTGTGGTTAAGTTAGTTTGCTCCTCTGTCAAAGCAGAAAAATCCTCATAATTAGTCCTGTGAGTAAATTAAATTTGGATGGACTGAGTCCTGTACAGAAATCTAACAGTCACAGAGCAACAATGTCCCTTTATTGCCATGAACATACATGTGCACATCGGTGTGCACACACACATTACACTGCATTTTAATTGGATTCTATTTCAGTAACACTGTCCTTTTGGTACAAATAACTAGATTTAATCTGCTTGGAAATACGTCCTACTGAACTCCCATTAATGCTTTTTTAAAATGTTCAAAGTTTTTCTGTAAACATTTTTGGGGTTGTAGGGGTGGGTATTTGATCCCTCTACAACCCCTACAAAGTTTTTATTGTAAAAATGTTTTACAGAAAAAAATTATAATGCTTTTTTAAAATGTTCAATGGGAGTTCAGTTTCCTATTTCATGCAAATCAATTTAAAACTTTTTTTTGTGATTCGTTTCTTCGCAGAATTTTCTGGTTGACATTCAGTCTTTCCAATAAAATAAAACTGGATACAAATTAGAGACTGAGCCGCTGATTGTAAGTTTGTTCACTTATAAATGGCCTGTATATAAAGAAATGAACAAATAATGATTCTGCAGAGTCACGTACAGTGGGAAAAATAATTGTGTTAACCCACCTGATAGCTCTCAAAGGTGGGATGGCAGAGACTTTGCCCACAGGTTTAGGTCCTGCTGCTGAGGGCATCATGACCAGTAGGCCTGGAGGGGCTTTGGAGAGTGAGGTCTGGACTGGAGTCACTTGGGGGGAGACTGCTCTGGTAGGGCTCAAGGGGAGAGGCCTCTGAGGAGGGAATTGGGGTGTGGGCTGCAGGTCAGACACCAACTAAAAGAAAGATATTAGCTTTATGTATATTACTGAACAGTGACATGCAAAATGTTTTTGGAGGTTGGTAGCTTATATCCACTTATAAATCAAAAAAATTACTGACTAAAGGTAAACATTATATAAAGTATATTGTTTACACATTCAGTGAAGTGTTTCTAGGCTTGTAGCTCATAAAATTGAGAAATCCAGTATCTCGAACTTTTCAAATACTTTCTTGATCAAAAGGTTTTACAATAAAAATATAACTTATTAGAAGCATGATCATTATATTCAATAATTGACTGGGGCTTTTTTTTTTTTACTATGAATCACAGCATTGCATTGGAGGTGACCAGTTATCTATATTTCCCCTGTAGCGTATTTTTTATCTTCCTCTAAATACCCCAAATATGGTCTAATAAAGTTCACATCAGAAAAGTTGGCTGGCCAATCAAGTTCTTGGCAATTAATCTGCTGCATTCAGTCACTGCTGCTTGTGCACTTTTCCCTTTTCCGTTCTTTTAATATGCTTTAATACAGCACTATTAGCTCTTACACTTAAAACAGCACTAAGATCTTCTCTCTCTCATATACATACATACGTATGTATATCTGTGTATGTATATGTACACGAGAAGCTAGAGAAGTACGAAGGGCTCAGAGAAGAGCTCGAGAAGATGTGGAGGGTGAAGGTAACAGTGGTCCCAGTGGTAATAAGAGCACTAGGCTCAGTGACTCCCAAGCTAGGTGAGTGGCTCCAGCAGATCCCAGGAACAGCATCCGAGATCTCTGTCCAGAAGAGTGCAGTCAGAACATCTAAGATACTGCACAGGACCATTGAGCTCCCAGGCCTCGGGTAGAGGACCCAAGCTTGAAGGACAGACCGCCCGCAGGAGCGAGAGGGGAATTTTTACTTTATGTGGGTTACAGTTGCTTCAATATAGTAAAACAGTAACAGACTAAACTATTTAACAATATAATACAATATATTACAGCTTTACAAATTTAAGAAATAGCACAACATATACAAATCACTCAATAATAAATATCAAGAATTGACGGAGGTGATTATAAATAAATATTCAAGAATGTTTACAAGAATATTACTGAGCAGAAAAGAGCGTGTGCAATAAAGGGTGTAACGATGTAATGATTTCCTGTTTCGTTCAGTGGTGCTTTTTTGTAATCTCAGTGTCCTACTGAATGTGCTCCTGTGACTAGCCAGCGCGTCATGGAGTGGGTGGGAGGTATTATCAGATTTCAAACATGCCTTATTAAAGTTGCAAGCAACAACATGGATGTCCTCTGGGTGCTCTCTCTGCTAAACAATGGTAATTATGGCTACTGTTAGCTTCCGAGGTCGAGAAAAGGGCCTGTACTGAATAGACAAAGCTTTTAAGTCCAGTGAGCAGTAAGGGTCTACAATTTTACTGTTAATACACCAGTCCACTCCTTCCATTGCCGGAGTTTTTATTGAGATTGCAGAAACATGCGGCAGAAATTAGCTCTCTCCAAAGGTTGATTAGACACTCCCTTAGAGAGAGGGTGAAGAATTCAGTCATTTGAGAAGGTTACAGAAAAGAGCTGCTGCTCCTCCATATCAAAAGGAGGCAATTGAGGTGATTTGGGCATCTGTCTAGGATGCCTTCCCTTGTCTAGGTAATTTGCATTTTTGCTTGTCTAAAGCTCCTGTCCTCTGTAGACTGTTTTGAGTTTATATGCCCTGACTTTTTCCTTACACTCTAGAAAGGGACTTACCAGGGGAGATCGTGCTGGAGTAAGGGGTAGAGGTTTCTGTGGCGGGCTCAGTCTCTGAGGTCTTGGTGGGGATTTGGGTGGTGCTACTGGATGCTTGCCAGTTGGAAGAGACCGTGGACCACCCTTGGCAAATGAGGCAGGTCTCAGAGGTCGCACTATGTTGACTGGGTGGGTGCCATTTGGGCTTGGTCTAAGAGATGGAACCTCTTTGCTGGTGTGAGAAATCTACAATTACAGGAAATTCAGTTAATGTTAACAAATGTTAACAAACCTAACAGAAAAACAGCTTCAAATCATTTCACAGAGAGAAGAACAGGAGAAGAGAACTCATATGGGCATTTATTTCCTACTTTGATCATGAAGAGAAAGAATGGATACTTTACCAATAGGAGAATCTTATTCATAAAACAACAGTGATATAATAGACTTAACATTAATTCATGACATTTTTTGGTTCTTTGCTTTTTCTTTAGACCTACAGTTATAAATAAAACTCGAAGAAGCTTTTTAATATGTGTAACTGACTCACTTGTTTCTCCACTCTTCAACATGCCTTCTATACACATAGCTGACTCTTTCTCTGACATATGAAAGTGCAAAGTAATTACAGAGGAGATTAACTAGGATCTATGAAAACACTTTTATGCAAAATAAGTCAACACATAGATGTTTTTGGTTGTTTGATGATGATAATTGATCGATGTAAATTCCATTTCAAAGCCAGCAGAGGTTAGAGCTTGTGTGTGTGTACCAATGGGCCCCTGGACATGTTTCTGTCAGAGGCATTTGCTACATAATGAGATATCATGTAAGTAAAGTGTGTAGGTTAAATTCATGACTTTAATGATAATGGTAATATTAATTCTTTTTTTCTTTTTTCTTTTACAATATTTTTATTGGTTTTGCAACAGCATACAAAGATTTGACTTCCATGTCTCCTCAGAAATATTAATATTTAGGTCATTTCTCCAAGATTCTAACTTAGAAGCTGATGTTTCTGGAGAGGCCGAGACAATCCAGTTATAGAATGTTGAAATTAAGCCTTTGTTACAACATTTTTTCACCAATAACTCCTCTAAATTAGTTAACTGGGGAACATTAAGAGACTGATTTTGCATGGAAGAAATTAAGCTTCTAATCTGTAAATACTTAAAGAAATGTTTTTTTGGAATTTGAAATTTTGAGACTAAATCCTCAAATGAAACCATTATTCCATCACAAAAAAGATCATTTTCCTGGTACAAATAAAGCATTTCCCCAAATAGGACTAAACTGAGAGAGATTATTCTTAATATTCACCATTTCTTTTATTGTAAATCAAACTTCAATCATATTTCAGACTATAGGATTATTTGTTTCTTTCTTTAATTGTTTTGGCTGTGCAGAGTATAAGTACAAGTTTAATGGCATTTTAAGAGAATTTGCTTCCATCCCCACCCAAGAAGGGATATTTTGGGATGAAAAATAAAACATTATTGTCCTTAGTTGAATAGCCAGATAGTACCAGTAAATATTGGGGCATTTCAACCCCCCTGTATCGAAGGGAAGATACAACAAAGACAAGCGAATGCGGGGATGCTTCTTGTTCCAAATAAACTCTCTGATTAATGATGCTACTTTGGTAAACAATCCAGTGGGACATTCTGAAACATATACAAGAGTTTAGGTCAGGGGTCAGCAACCTTTTACACCCAAAGCCATTTGGACCCGGTTTCCATGCAAAAGAAAACACTGGTAGCCGCAAATACTTTTTGACATCTAAAATGAAGATGACACTTTATATATTGTTTTTTACCTTTATGCTTTGTGTGAACAACTAAGGTGTGCTGCTTATGAAATCCATGAAGTGCTACAGAGAAAATTACATTTAATTTATGTAATCAACACATTTTGAACTCTTAAAGAAATATAACAAAAGGAAAGACACCCAGCTGAACTAAAATGACCCACGTAGCAAACAAAAACTGTTGAGCCGCCACCCTTATATCGCCTTTGGGCTGTTGGGCCTTGACCTGACTTTTAAAAAAATAATTGGAAAAAAAAGCACTATGCTGCTAAAAAATGAAAAATAGATATTTGCAAAATTCTGCCTAAATATGTATTTTACCAGGTTAACGTGTGTGGCGGGGCGTGGTCTGCGGCACCGCTTCAGGGGAGGCGGACGCACCTGAGCGACACAACAGCAATCACGCCTCGCTGCCTTTACGTCTGCGCTATCTGTGCTCTTGTGTTGTTGGTGTTGTATGTCGGGCTGTGAGCTGAAAAGCTACAGCCAGCTGTATGCGTACAGCAACCGTGTGTGAAAAGTGGTCAATATAGAGATGCTGAAAAGCGTGTTCATGCAAACATCGTCGGGTCTGCCGTGATATGTGTGGGACTTCTGCTCCTGATCCACAGCGTCTGTCATCTGTCAGCTGTCATTTGTCAGGCTTGAACGGTGTTTGTCTTTAACATAGTTCACGGTGGAGAATAGCTGCTGACATAATGTGGATCCGAAGATCCATAATTGGCCTATCTGGGGTTGAAAGTCTCGATAAATGCACGGCATTTCGGTGGGTATACCGGCTTCCGTGAGTGTCACTCTTATTTTGAGCAATGAAAAAAATAACAGAATATAATTTTATGTTTATATTTCAATATCACAATAATCTTCCAATTTAGAACTACAAGTTAAAAGAACTAACATAAATAACACTTCAGCTAAATACTTCTAATTTATTTTCCCAAACCACGCAGAGCCGCAGTATAAGGACTAAAGAGCCGCAGGTTGCCGACCCCTGGTTTAGGTAATACATTCATTTTAAGAACACTTATCCTTCCAATAATAGATAATGGTAAACTTATACAACGCTCCATTGGAAATTTTCTGTAGAATTGTATTATAGTTAAGTAGGGCCACATCTTTTAGTGAAGGAACTATTTTAATGCCTAGATAAGTGAATTCAGAATTAACAGTAAAGCCAGTTATATTCGGACTTACGTTTTGACTATATTCTTGTTTAAGTAACATTAATGATGATTTTGTTACATTTATTTTATACCCTGAGAAGGCCCCAAACCGGTCTATTAAATCCTTTACTGCAGACACAGAAGTTTTTAGTTGCTTTAAAAATAATATGACATCATCATCAAATAAAGCGATTCTATGCTCCTTTCTACCAATCTTAACACCTTGTATTTGTCCACTGGTTCTAACACCTATTCCCAAAGGTTCAATTTTAAATTCATCAATTCATTTTAAAGTATTTTTTTGTATACATTTTTGTGTTAGTATTTCCTAAGAGAAATTAAAGCTAGATAAAAGCAACATAAAAGATAACAAAATGAAATCCATGCAGTGGAAGCTTTCATCATCAATCTTCTACCACGTCAATCTTCTACCGGTAACCTTTCAGGTTGCCGGTTCGAGCCCCGGCTCGGACAGTCTCGGCCGTTGTGTCCTTGGGCAAGACACTTGACCCGTTGCCTACTGGTGGTGGTCAGAGGGCCCGGTGGCGCCAGTGTCCGGCAGCCTCGCCTCTGTTAGTGCGCCCCAGGGTGGCTGTGGCTACAATGTAGCTTGCCATCACCAGTGTGTGAATGTGTGTGTGAATGGGTGGATGACTGGATATGTAAAGCGCTTTGGGGTCCTTAGGGACTAGTAAGGCGCTATATAAATACAGGCCATTTACTCACTCTGTATCAGTAAGGGAGTCTCCTTCTCCACTTTCCTATTTGAAACTCCTATACCACCTCATTCTCAAGTTACCACATTCACAAACTTGGGTGTTCATGCCGCCTGTTCATCCACCAACCTGACAGGGTGATGCCAAAACCCCATCGGCCATTTATGGCTGAGGGGTAAAAACTCTGAGATACCAACATTCGTTATGTGTGCAGTACATGTGTGCATTTTGTATCTTATAAGTCAGATATTTAACATTTGCGCAACATTAATCGTCTCAGTCCTTTTCTCCCCCCACATGTCACTGCCATTCTTGTCCACAGCCTTGTTACTTCCTGGATTGATTATTGTAATTCACTTCTTTTTGGTCTTACTCAAAAATCCATCCCATGCTGCCCGTATCATCACCAGGACCCCTTCTGCCCACCACATCACTCCTGTCCTGCAGCAGCTTCATTGGCTCCCGGTCAAATATCGCATCAATTTCAAAATACTCTTGTACACATTTAAGGCTATTCATCATCTCTCTCCATATCTCTCTGACCTGGTTAAGATCACCGCCCCATCTCATTGTCTCAGATCTTCTTCTTCCCTTTCACTCTCCGTCCCTTCCCCCGTTTTGCAAACATGGGGAGCCGGGCTTTCAGCTGCTCTGCTCCACGACTCTGGAATTCCCAACCTCCTGATTTAAGAAACATCTCTTCCTTCTTTCTCTTTAAGTCCAAACTCAAAACTTACTTGTTCAAAATAGCCTCTCCTATTTTATTTGTTTATGTCTTATGCTTTTATGATTGTGTAAACTGCTTGCTTTTATGTTGCTTTTATTCTACTGTGTACAGTGACCTTGAGTGTTTTGAAAGGCGCTTTCAAATAAAATGTATTATTATTATTATTATTATATTAAAATGTTAACTTTAGGCTGATATTAAGACATAGGATGCTAAAACAATAATTTGACAAACTGAATATTTAATTCAATATGAAGGTTAACCTCATGGACACTCAGTTATTCATTCACAGAAAAACAGTCATCACCCTACTCCCATTTCCTCCTTCCCTTTCTTTTGTTTTATTTTGTAACACACTAGAAACACACATATCACTCACCCCCTTCTGGCCATTAACTGTGTTGATTGGTCCTACAACTTTCAGGTGAAAGGCAGGATTAAGGTGGCCATTCTTTCGTTTATCTGCTGATCCCTCCATCCTGAGCACAGAAAGACAAAAAATAAACAAGAGCCTGTTGCATGGAAGATGTACAGCTTCATCACTTTGCTCATTCGGACATTCCTGGTTTTATGGCTCAAATTGAGAAATAAGAAAACTAGAACGGAACACGAAGCTTCTTAACCAGCTGATGTTAGTAGAAATGAAACAAAACAAATGCTTCCATGCAGTGATTAGACAAGTCTAACTGAGTGAGATGGTTCTTTTACTAAGCTACCATCTTAGAAATAATTTGTTCTAACCAGTCTATGGAATTTCTGTTTGTGTTTGTGATACCTTTACTGTTTGTTCATACTGAGAAACAAAAAGAGAAAAAAAACCCTCATTCTTAAAAATGCCCCATGCTGTATCACACTGACAACCTTCGGCTTACAAGTGAGACATTAGCGATTGGTAAGTATGCCAATGGAGGGGGCAGCACTATGGTCTGTTACAAAGACAGAGGCGAACCAATCAACAAATCATATTAAAATGGTTTACTGGCACCATTTTGGTTCAGGGTGCCTCTCATTCTGTACAAGTCATCGACCCTGGATCAGCAAAACAGCCCAGACCATCACACTTCCTCCTCCATGTTTGACAGCTGATGTCACACACTGTACACTCGACGGTGTACAAAGATCCTGCGTGATGAATCGAAGACTTCAAATTTTGATTCATCAGCCCATTATACTCTGGTATTCAGTAGTCTAATTGCTGTTTCATGGCTGAGGCAAGCCTCTTTGTCTTATTCTGATGCCTTAGCAATGGCTTTCTTGCTGCAACTCGTCCTGTCAAACCTGCAGCTTGAAGACCACGATTAAAGTGTACTTGAAGCTGTTTTCCTGTGAGCAACCTATTACGCAAGCTGTTAACTCTCAGAAACTTGTCCTCTGATTCATTTGTGGTTTGGGGTTTGCAGATCTCTTCCTGTCAGTTTGTTTCTGAGTGCCTTTTGATGGTGAAAGAAACCACAGTGTGTTCCAACACTACTTTTATGCAGACAGAGGGGGTTGGAAGTAATCCAGAAAAGTTGCGAACACCTGTAGGAATTAGTAGTACCAGCTTTTAACGCTCAATTAACCTCCACTGCTGCAGAACTGCTTTAAATTGTTAACCCATTTTGTGTTCCCTGAAAAAAGGCATTTTTCTGTCATTCTAAAATGTACATTATTTTTCAGTTTTGAGTTGCCTTGCCTGGCAGTTTACCACTTACCTTTGTAGCATTTCAGCTATTCATTTGACTTGAATGACTTAAACTGCAAATAACTGAAACAATTGGGGTGTTCTAAAACTTTTGACTGGTAGTAAACCTTGCAAGGTTTCTAATTTGCACTTGAATAAAGTTTTAAAGGACAAAAGAGCATCACAATACACCAGTGCATATTATATAGTTTTACTTGCTAGACCCCAAAATGAAAATGCTACTTTTTTAAATTTTAGGCTTTCCTCTTTTTGTTGTATCAAGAAAATGTAGTGTTAAGAAACAGACAAACAGTGGAAAGACAGACAGTACTTCTTGCATGTGTTCTTTTTTCTTTGGGAAAGCCACTTATGGTAATAAGAAGTCTTGATCCGGTGGCAGTAGAAGACCAGCAGCACTGCAGGTAAAACCACCAAGAAGGCAAACAACAGTCCAGCCACCAGACCCGCCTGACCTGTTGACATACACAAACACATATATACATATACACTAATGTGTTTACTAGTATATTTATATGGCAATTGAAAAACTTTAATTTAGATCAGCAAGTATCAAGGAAAAAGGGCCATCCATGTCAAAATTTTCTGTTTACTTCTAATGATCGAACATTCTGAGCCTGTCAGCGAGTCAGATGGAAAAACAATGTTAACTATAAAGTTATGTATATTTTTTTGTCTTTTTATTTTGTTTATTTTCAGAGTGAGTATTAAGCTGTAGCAGGCAGCGGGTAAAGCCCAGGCTTGTGAAAGACCGGAGAAAAAGGAGGAGGAATAGAAAAAAGAAATGGACATGACAGAGAAAGAGAAAGGGAGAGAAAGACTTTGACTTTTAACACTTTATTTACACCACATTAAAAAGAAAAACCACGAAAAAGTCAAACCTAACAGAAAGTTGCTACTACATCAACAACATCAATATGCACTAACCATTTACTAACCGCAACCAAACTCACACACACACACACATACTTAAAAATTAAGGACAAATGTCCCATCTGCTCCTATCGAACACAAAACCTGTCCAATCCCCCACATAGTTGTAAAGGAGTCCAGATCTTTAGTCAGAGAGTAAAAATCATGCTGTACTGTCAGACGTGATGCCAACAATTTTTATCCTGTTTTCCTTCTCTCACCCCAAACGGTCGCAGCAGATGGCCGCCCCTCCCTAGGCCTGGTTCTGCCAGAGGTTTCTTCTTGTTAAAAGGGAGTTTTTCCTTCCCACTGTCGCCAAAGTGCTTGCTCATAGGGGGTCATATGATTGTTGGGATTGTTGGGTATCTACTTTGCAATATAAAGCACCTTGAGGCGACTTTTGTTGTGATTTGGTGCTATATAAATAAAACTGAATTGAAATTGAACAATCCCTTTAAACTATGCACAGCATCAGTCCAACCCTGACCTAACTTCTGGTTCTTCCTAGTCTTCTATATTGCCAGCTTGGATATACCAAATAAAAAATTAATCCGAACCAGAGTCCGTCCTTTCCTAAATACTTAGGAGACAAGGGTACAGAGAATTTCTCCTTCAGAGATTCCACCCATTCCTGCAACAAAGAAAATAAACCCACTAGCCGCAGACAACGAACCACTAAGTGCTCCAGCGTCTCCCTTTGTGAACAGAAAGGACATCCCTCCCCAGTGCTTGGATCCAGGTGGGCTCTGTGTCTGTTTGTGGCTATTGCTCAAAGTATGATCCTCCACTGGAGGTCAGCCATCCGTTTTTCAAAAGGAGGCTTATATGGACCCTCCACCTGCAGGTAACACAGCTGTAATACAGCTGCTTCTTCCCACAAGAGCTGAAACTATCTAGCACTAATGTTCTCAGGGAGAGAAGTAGGCTCCCCTCAGGCTGCTCCTTAAAGACAGGACTGACCATCAAGGAGAGAAAAACATATTCGCTGTCATCAGCCCATTGATCAGCTAGGACACAGTTTCCAGTAAACTCTCCCAGTGATGCCGACAGGGATTGCCAAGTTTCCTCCACAATCCTTCCCAGCACTCTGGAGGCCTGTGACACACCCAAGAGTTCCCATTGACATCCTTGTGAGATGGCCCAGTTTGATAATACCAGTCTCCACAAACTTGCTCCTTATAGTGGCAGTAGAAAACACAGTACTTGGAAAAAAGTCATTAAAAAACAGCGGCTCTTCAAAAAGCCACATCCCAGGTCTGGGGTCAGGAGTCTGTGCGAAAGTCATCACTCCCCAAGTAAAACCCAAGAGTTTTAATAGCCCTTTAACCCCATCAAAGATTCCCAGGGAGTCTAGAAATACATGCCAAACTCCACTGCCCGACCAAACACACCTCACTCTTCTCCCAATTAACCCTGGCTGAAGAAGCTTTTTCATGTAAAACCAAGATTTCCTTTAATTCCTGAACATCACCTTGATCCTTAACAAAAACATTAACATCATCAGCGTATGCTGATACAATAACAGGAGGGCTCTGAGGCAGATCTGGCAAAGAGAAACCCCTCAGCTTGTTCCTCAACCTGCACAGAAAAGGCTCAATAGCAATGCTATAGAGCCGGCTGAGATAGGGCAACCCTGCCTAATCCCTCTCCTAACTGGCACAGGGCAACTCAACCCTCCTCCCACCTTCACAACACAGCAAGTGTCGCTATGCCACAGCTTCACCCATGTCTGAAACCCCTGCCCAACAACAAAGGTCTTCTGGGTGAAAAAAAGAAAAGCATGGTCTACACAGTCAAAAGCCAACTCTAGTATAGTATAGTTTACATATGTCAAATACATCTCTCATTAAAAAGAATGCCTTCTCATCTCAGCTGGATCTGCGATCACATTTCCATTCGAAAGACGAAGACACACCATTTGTTTTCTCTGGGCTACAGACTTCCCCAAATTAAAGAAAAAGGTGGTTGAGGCGTCCATGTCCTGGAGTCTGGTGAAGCATGCTCGAACCAAAGCTCTTTTAGCTCTCTCATATTGAAAATGATCAAGCTCTTGTCTTTTAGAATTTAAACAGTCATTACATTACATTACAACAGTCATTATTCTGCTGATCTAACTGTGAACCAGAGACATTTTTTTATGTTTTATCACTTCTTTAACTCCTGCAGAGTTCTCTTGATATTGGCTGTCAAATTAAAACCATATTGCTGCTGCAAAACACACAAATCTGGGCCTTTCCTACTTCCCACTATTGAGTAAGGGAATTAAAATCATCCTTCCTTGATCTCCAGTAATCCCTCCCAAAAACTGAAATTTTCACAGAAAATCCAATCATGAAATAATTTTACATTAAATTGCCAAAAGGATTTGGATTTGTTGGTGGGAGATAGAAACAGCTCCATTAAAACTAAGTGACAATCTGTAAAAATAACAGGAAAACACTGACAGTTAACAATTCGAGCAGTAAACAAAGAAGACACATAAAACCTGGCCAATCTCACTGCACTAACTCTGCCATACTTCAACCCGTGGTTGAAAGATGCTTCATCCTCCACGCATCAACCAAGTTAATTTTTTGTAGAACATCTGATAAAGCAGAAGATGACTGAAGATGCGGCTCCTCCCCAGTCCTATCCAAAGTAAAATCAAGACAACAATTCCAGTCCCTACCCAATACAACACAGTCCCCTTGATCAGCACCTCTTCATTTCTCTTTTAATGTTTTAAACAAAATCTTACACTCATACCCTAAGTTTATAGCAACACCTGCGCTAAAATTTGTTCCATGGCTAAAAAACTGCTACCCCACCACAGACCCGTCTACTTCATTTGTACTGTCAGTATGTGTTTCTTGAAGACTATATCTAGTCTCTTCTGCTTGATTACTTCTGCTAATAAGGCTCTCTTATTTGCATCCCTGCACCCATTCACATTCAAGGAGGCTACCCTCAATCCCTGCACATAAGAGGAAGCCATCAAGAAAGGAAACAGCAAACAGAGATGAAACACCCAGTGTTGTAGGATCATGGCGATAATGCTTTTTACCATCCAGCACACCAGAAATGTTCAAATATATTGAAGGTGAAAAAACATTTTCTTTAAGGCACAAGTTTATTTATATACTCACTGCCATACTGAACAGGCCCACTGTCCACACTGCCACCGAGTCCTGGCTTCTCACAGAAGGGTGGTGCCCAGCCTTGATTACAGTGGCAGTTCCCATTGCTGTTACACACCTGAATATTATACACACAAAAGAAATGTCTTAAGTTGGTCCCTGACCCCTTTCTCTCCCTTTGTATATATGTCTCTGTGTGTGATTGTGTGCATGCTTGGATGTTTGTGACTACCTGGAGGTGTATTAGTCAAAGCATTAAGGCATTGTGTGCTTGTATTTATTTATATGAGCATTTATCTCAACACTATGAAATTTTCATACTGGAGAAAAAACTGCATATTGAATATTTTAAATATTCCCGACTTCAGCTAATTTCTAATATTTTCACTGATAGCAGGGAAGAAAACACACACAAGCGAAAGAGATTAAAGGAGACTCTATGCTTGCATTTTCTTGTTACTCATATTGTTTCAAATACTAATTCAATCCTAATATAATAGACTCTGTCAGGTGAGACAGGATCCACTTCGAACAAGCTGCTGAGCAGTTCAAATCACAAACTAGGCTGTGCCAACTAGGGTTATTCTCATAACATATGTGTAAAACTGGGCATTGGAAAAACTTTGCCCTGGTCAAGACACACCAAGTTACAATCAAGCACGGGTACACAAATACCAGCTCGAGCCTCCATTCTCTGCCAGATTGTCTGCTAATCACTGGCAACTTGGCCTCCAAATGATTTTGTTTTTGACAAGTCTGGACTAAGCTACCTTGCAGTCACCTATTTGCCTGCCCTCTGGACTCAATTCACCTCTAGGCTCGCTAACAAAATCTATCAAACACCTTCAAACACCCTCATTATGCAACCATAACACACCAGACAGAACCTGTCCACTTGGACCTCGTCTCTGGCAATCACAGGGAATCTGTCACCTTTGTCACCTTTTCTGTTTCCAAGACTCCTTGGTTAGCAAGACATAACCCCCACTGCTGACTGGTCAAAAGGGCGAGTGCAGAGCTGGAGTTTGTTTTGCCTGGCTCACTATTTAAAATCAGCTCTGCCTCCTGCTTTAAATAGTCCCCTGACAGAACCCGAGCCTAAGCCTGATTTACCCTCTGTGCCACTAGCATATCATGACTTACATGAGGTTTTTAATAAAGATAAAACATTATTTCTTCCTCTGCACAGGCCCTATGATTGTGCCATAGACCTCCTCCCTGGTGCTCCGTTGCCTTCCAATCGACTATAGAACCTGTAAAGACTGAAGGTGCTGCCTCCCATTCTATTCTACTTTTAAATATCCTAGGAACGACAAGTAAACAAGTGGTCTCCGAGAGAAGTACTGTATTGGGGTGATATAGTACTTTGAGGTCTCAAGGATAAGATGGGGCTTGACAATTCAAGACCTTGTATGTCAGGAGAAGAATTTTTAATCTTACTGAATTTAACAGGGAGCCAGTATGGGTGAAATATAGTCTCTCTCTCCAGACCCTGTCAGTACTCTCGCTGCAGCATTTTTTAAATCAAACTAAAGGCTTTTCATGGAGCTTTTAGGAGTGCATGATAATAATGAATTATTAGAAGTGCAGGAACTAGTTTTTCAGCATCAGGATGTTTTTAGTTTTAAGATGTTGCATACATGGAAGAAGACAGTGTTTCATATGCACACTGAAGGACAATCAAAATTGACTCCAAGATTTCTTACAGTGTTCTTGGAGGCCAAGGTAATGCCATCCAGAGTAAGCATCTGTTTTGACACCATGTTTTGTTGTGTGACTCTGTGTGATTATTGTGTATATATACATTTATATTGGTGTGTGTGTCTGTATGCTTACCCCATTGTTGTGACAGCGTGCAAGGCAAGTCTCTAACTCAGTAAAAGAGGCATTTTGGCATCTGCGGTCTCTGCACACCTTTGGCAACAGAAGGACAAAGATTACATAACGATTACAGAGCATGTACACACAGAGTTTAAAGGGGCTCCTTGGCTAACTCTTATGGGGATACTACAGAGAGAAAGCAATATATACAGAAAGACAATTTGCAGATGGGTACATTTTCATCCATTTGTATCACACAATTCAGCTCTTATTTTGTAGGGTGTATGTGGGGGATTTACTTACAACTTTATATTCCATTCGACAAAGTGCCAAATAAACAAGATACACAAACAGGCCTCCTTAACCCCCAGTAGCCCTTATTATTAGATCAATAATATGCATTGATCGAATGATCAGTGCATTATATTAGATCAGTAAATTTTGACAAAGGGAACAGGTCACAACTATAAACAATGCTCCTTTACACAGTAAATAAAAACCGCAAACAGCTGATACTTAAAGAGTCAGAGATATCAAACTTTCCTTGAAGTTTCAGTTACATTCAGACCACATTTGAATGAGTCTGTTAACTTAGGCCTATAAGGGAGCCAGGAATGACAAAATGATGAATTAAATATGCTACTTACTAATTAATTACAATTTTATTAATTACTAAAAAATGGAATTCATTAATTAAATATTTCAATAATGATTTAAATGCCCGTTAATTTCATTTAAAACATTTAATAAAGTATTTATTACCTAATACCGTTATATTATGTCTGGGTATAAAGTGTAATCTCGAAATTACAGAAATTTTAGTTCAGTTTAATTCAGAAGCCAACATCAAAGACATGTAAGTGACATTAAAGCCATATTACTCAACGTGTAGACCATTTGGGGCCAGACTAACCGGCTCTAAACATTTAACTTCATATTTGGCAAGAGGTTATATTAAAACTGATAAATATATGGCAATTTACACTTATTTCCTTGTTCTAACAATGCTTCTTGGCAATGAATCTTCTACCGTTGGAAAGCCTGTTTATTTCTTCTTGAATGTTGCCATATTCTTAAGGAAAATACATCTATGTATTAAGGAATAGAGGTGAGTATGTGGTTTGCCAAATCTTTTGTGGTTATACTAAACAACTTATCCTGCTATTGTTTTGGGCTTCTGGTACTCTAGGTGGAGACAAGTGGGTGCATGCTTGGCACCTCAATAGCAACACCACAGACCATGACCCAGTAATCCGTTGATGTCTGCTCCATGCATGCCACATTTGACTGATCTGGATAGGGCCCCAGCCACAGGGCAACTTCAACATGCAGTAAGTATCAAGTTTTCATGTTTTCAATCAATATTTGCCTGACCACAAAATTCCAGCTTGGTGTGAACCCACCTTGCCCTCTCCGCACTTGGTGCCAGTCATGACAAGACCCGGGTCAGGCAGGTCACCCTGGCCATCCTGGGTGCTGTAGACGTATGTGCCACGACATTTCACCTCTCTTCCTCCAGTCTTGATGGTAGTGTCAATTGACACAGCATTGGTGCCTTTTGGCTTCGTGGCAGCACTGTGGCACTGAATCTTCCCACACTTGGCATCGCTAAACAAAGATACAAGCACATGAGACTCAATTTTTCAATGGCCAGTCATTTAACCTCTGAGAAACCATTTCAAATAACCTCTGAATGTTGATGAACAGCCACAGTAGCACAGTTGGGTTCAAAAATACATCAATTATCCACTGCTTGAGATATAATGGTAGGGGGGGATGCCATATGGTAGGACGAATAACTCTGTACATGGCATTAAAACTAGCCCTGGCCAGACTGGAAGTAAATATAGTGGAAGTAGTGGTGAGAACTAGTTTCTTTTAGCAACAAATGAGGAAAGGCTCAGAGTCTTTCACCAAAGGACATAGTTATATACTAAATGTGACAATTTGGAATAAAGATTAAGACACAACCTATGAATAAATGATGTCCTTGAGGGATTGAAAAAAAAATGATATAATGGTACTTGTGATTAACTTTACTTGCTCATCACTGTAAATTTATGATGATGTGGATATCTACGTATTGAAAGTGTATAATGTTCATAGACAAGTTAACCCAAAGAATAAGCTCCACCATGTGTAATATTGTTTACTTTCTAATCTAACAAATGGCAGAACATGTTATCCAAGCATGGAAAGGAAACATCATCTATGTAGCTTATTGCTCCTATTGTTAGCACATGGCATTGAAGAAGGTAACAGTGGAGCAATGCAGCACTTCTAGAAATACATCAACTGTAATAAAATGCATTTCCCAGTAACCCATTACTGTAAATTTAAATTTAATTAAGAAATGATCAGACAAAGGAATGCTATTAAATGTTCAGTTTCTATATTAAAATAGTCCATGTTATTAAAATGGTGGGTAGGCTATTTTACATTTCAATAGAAGCTCGTTGAGTCTAATAATAGACAAAATGCAGTGCAGAGTCTGTCATATTAGCATCTACTTGGATGTTAAAAATCACCTAATTTTTTTTTTAATCTGAACTAAATCAGATAGATAGACCGCATATCACGGACTGGGGGTGATATTGAATACTGGACATTATACACACTGAAAATAAGCAATGCTACTTGACTAAAAGAATTATATAAATAATAATAATAATGGATTGGATTTATATAGCGCTTTTCAAGGCACCCAAAGCGCTTTACAATGCCAGTATTCATTCACTCTCACATTCACACACTGGTGGAGGCAAGCTACGGTTGTAGCCACAGCTGCCCTGGGGCAGACTGACAGAAGCGAGGCTGCCATATCGCCATAATGTATATTAATACTGGCTATGAAGAGCTAAACCAGTAGTCAGCAGCAGTATGGAGCATCTGGAAAGCTGCAGGCGCATCAAGTGCTACTGGAGCAAATAGAACATGTCGTGTCTTTCTGGTAAAGGTTTTGAAGTTATTTTTTTTCTTCTGTAGTTAAATAAAAAAAAGAGGTCAATCTCAAATGGACTATTTAGACGCTTGGGTATTATTATTACTCTTATAAGTTATTGGAAGCAAACTAGCAGAGATTAGGAAGGAGAACACTAGATGGAAGATTTTACTGATCTGAATCTAAATGGCAGAATTTAGAGCCTTCTAAAGAAATATTACTAAGGTCATTTGGAGAGGAGGTTAGACAAAAAGTAGTAATGCTGAAAATATACAAAACTCTACAACAATAATCTAATGTGAACAATATGGATGTATATGTTTGAATAGAAATGGAATTAGAATTACAGCAGATAGACTGGTAGGAAACATTTAAACAGGACTAATTCACAAACAGTACAACATTGAAGGAATTTGTGTGGAAAATATCAGCAGTCCACTCACAGAGAGGGATTAAATTAGCTGTGTGGGCTGTGTGGATGGGGAGGGGGCACAGTCCAATTATCAGTCTCACAGTTTGTGAGAAGAACCCTTTTAACATCCTGGTTTTCTGCAAATGATTCTCCTATACCTCTTTCCAGATGGCAGGAGGGAGAACAGGCCGTGGTTCCTGATGGTGGTTCACAAGGTAAGGACACGCCCACTCCCATCATAGCCATCCGACTCACCAGACCCCAAACACCATGGTGATGTATCACTGCATCGTCCACCCCCAAGTGGGGCTGGTATGCAAACTGAAGAGTGTCACTGAGAGAAACATAATTTCAGTGACACCAGAAGTACTGAAGGGGGTCAAGCAGGACTCACAATTTGCACCAGCAGCTCCCTCAGAGAGAAATATTCTTCTCAACTCTGCCTTACGCCCATCCCGGAAAATGGACACACCCAGCACTTCAAAAATAGTGTGATACTGACCTTTGCTTTCTGTATGTTAGCAATACTGTACATCATGCTCAGATAACACAGAGACTCTGGACTTTTACATAACAATTTTATATTCAGACCTGGAGAAAGTTATACATCCTCTCTGATTACACAGAATGACTTTGAACACTTATGGTAAATAACACACTATTAGCAAAACACAGTGTGAAATAATTACTAGAGATGGCACGATACCAGTTTTATGTCCGATACGGATACTGATATCATAAATTTGGATATCTGCCGATACCGATATGAATCCGATATAGTGTGTTTTTTCATCAATAAAACTGTTTTTTAATATCTTGCTGCTTTTTGTATAAGTTCATACTCAAGTTAAAAAAAAACACAAAAAACACTAACGCTATTATTTTAATACCTGTATGCAAAAAATACACTGCACCCAAAATATTTCATAGTTCAGCAAAACTGATCAATCTAATAAACTTAAACCTACTCCATCCTCCCTATTCTGGTGTTTTAAAGAGTAAGCAACCTAACTAATAGGGTTGCAAACTCCCAGCAAAAAAACAAAAAACAAAATAGGGAACCATCCCCCACCCACCACACACAGCCGCTCTATTATGTGAGGTACACTGCTGCGACGTGCTACAGTTATGAGCCAAGTTACGCCATGTCACAAGTTTTGTGAGGTGCTTTTTTGATATTTAATGGATGGGATTACATTTTTTATTTCTCTCCGATATCCGCTCCAGTAATTTACGTCAGTATCAGACCGATACCGATACGTAATATTGGATTGATACCGATACGTAATATTGGAACGGTCCAGCTCTAATAATTACAGATCAACATACAAGTGAAGATCTTTAACTACATTTAGTGTTTAAAGCAGATGCTGTGCAGGTTTGAGAGCAGCAGCTTTCTTAAAGAGTCCAAGGATCCTGTTGACCTTGTAAAGTTCAATGCAATCTAGTATCTATGTGTGGGGCATTATGTCATAGGCTTTCTTGTAATCAATCCAGGTGGCGCACAGGTTGGTCAATCTGGTCTTAGAGTCTAAAGTAACTGCTCTATCTACTACTATATGCTGAAGGCCTGTGCTAGCCAGCTGTGTGGAATACTTCATCACCTATACAACCTGAGCATGCACCTGCAGAGAGTCCCAGTGCTATGGAAAACATCACGAGTGGTCCCAGTGCCTAAGAAAGTCATCCAGGGAACTAAATGACTACAGCCCTGTAACACTAACCTCTCATGTTATGAAAGTTACAGAGAGCTTATGCTGGAACACCTCAGACTCCTCATGAGCAAGACCCTCTGCACTTTAATACCAGCCCCACTTAGGGGTGGATGATGCAGTGATACATCTGCTGCAGAGAGGGTATTCCTCCCCCGACAGACCCAACACCACAGTTCGGATAATGTTCTTTGACTTCTCTAGTGCCTTTAATACGATCCAGGCCGGGCTGCTGAGAGAAGTTGGAGAACATGCAGGTGGAGGCTCCACTGGTCCAGTGGATCACCGACTACCTGACAGGCAGACAACAGTTTGTGACACTGCAGAGCTGTGTGTCAGAGAGTCTTAACAGCAAGATAGGAGCATCCCAATCAATTGTTCTGTCCCCTTTCCTCTTCACCATCTACTCGGCCAACTTCAAGTACATCACAGAAACTTGTCTCCTCCAGAAAGCCTATGATGACACGGCCATTATTGGATTGGACATGGAGCTGCCTACAAAAAGGGTCTGAGCCGGCTTTACGTTTTACGAAGGTTCAGCTCCTTCAATGTATGCAGCAGCCTGCTCTATATGTTTTATCCGTCTGTTGTTGGCATGAGGAGGAGGTGATCAGTGACAGAACGCTGGCAATCATGGACAATCACTCCCACCCCCTCGATAACACACCTGACAATCTGAAGAGCAGTTTCGGCAACAGGTTCCTTCAACCTCGCAGTCTCGCAGGAACATTACAGGAGTTCGTTCCTTCTGCTGCCATCAGACTCTTTAACTCATCCACTTTGGTCAGATCCACACATGTGGAACAGTATTAATGACACTTTGATGCACCGTGTCACTTTTGTACACCATGACATATTTGCACACGTTTTTACCTATATTGCTATATTCATCTATTTATTTTAATATTTATCTTAATATTCATCATAACTCTGTTTCTACCCTCATATCTGGCTTTGCACCCATTTAAGTTCAAGGTGGTCCATAGGTCAGGAAGGAACAGATGGTCGTGGCCGATTTCCTCCCGATGTAGGGGAGTAGGTTCGGCAGGATCTAGCCCCAGCCTGAGTCAGGTAGTGGGGGTGGGTGGCAGGGGTGTGGTCCCAGGCTCTGCTGCAGTGGAGGCGTGCTGCAGCAGGGAACAGGGAAGCTGAAGGCCAGGTGGAGGGGATTTCACTAACGAACGCTCTCTCTTTTTGTAGTGATGCTGAGGACCAGAGAGGAAGTGTGTGTGTGTGTGTGTGTGTGTGTGTGTGTGTGCAGAAACAGCTGGAAAGCTGTCCAAAGGCGTCGAGTTGCCGACCAGGAAGCTATGTGGCTGAGCTCCCAGGCCGAAAGGCTGTCTGAGGAAACGTTACAGCAGGTTGTTCCTTCTGCTGCCATCAGACTCTTTGACACACTAAAAATAAACTGTTACACTACATTTGAAAGCTGTGTGGGTCCATGATGTGTCAAAGTATAGTACTGTAAAGATATGTTCAACAAAAGCATTTCCAATATTAGTTGTATCTGTTATCAGTGTGGATAACCCTACGGTAAATAGCTGATGCTATTTAACACATGCGGTGATACCTGATATGTGAAGCTTCACTTACCTTTTCTTACACTTCACATAGGTGCCATGTTCATCTTTCCCGCAATTTCCAAAATCATTTCCTGCTGCATTGACATCTTCAAAGCAGACATCATGGGCCGGTTGAGCTCCTGGAAACACATCATACCCAATTAACTCTATTTTCCCAAAATATCCCAAAGGCAAAAGTCACTACATCAAAAGTTGAGTAACATTAGAAATGTAAGGATATGTGAATGTTTGGTGCTTTGTGAAAGTAAGGAATAGACCTTTCCAAGTACCGGGCTATTTACTATGTACTAAACTTCCTGAGAAGAGAACACCGATGTTTGGGTGACTAGACGGAAGAGTTACAAGAAATTGAAGACATCACTTTTAGGAAACATAAGTTGGAATACAATGTCAACTAACTAACCTTGGTATGGTGACAGTATAGACATTTCATTTGTAGTTTTATTAAATACTGACCTTCAACAAAGACTTAGTGGTTTATAGGCATGTGCAGTAAATTAATGTCATATTGAGGGAGGTGATGAAGTGCATGTAAAACCATTTTCATTACCGTAGCCCCAGAGCTGCAAGCACTGCTGTTCATGGGTGAGGCACATGCCATTGTAGCAGTAGGCCATTCCGTATTGACAAGAGGAGCCATCCAGCAGGTAAACGTTGGCAGGGCAGTAAGGAGAAGCCCCAGTGCAGTATTCTGGAAGGTCACATGCTCCTGCTGGGCTCCGGCACATGGTACCCGCCTGCTTCAACTGACACGCATAGGGAACAGAGGGTGAGGAAGGAGGAAAGGAGCACAAGACATGGAGAACCATCTTTAATTTAGTGATACTTAGCAAAATGATGCACACTGAAGCCTTCTACATATAAGGATTAAAGTGTAAATATCTGCCTACAAATACTTCAAATTTGATTTCTGATGCGTTTAACCCAAAGCAAACAGATTTTCCCAAGCAAATGACTGCTCTACCTCCCATCATCATTGGGGTAGGTAATATACAGAAGGTTTATGAAAGCTTTTTTCTAGAAAATATCTTTGTGCGTTCATTGTTGATGTAAAAAAAAAAATCCTGGAGGTGGTTTAAATCTAAAAGCACACTTACACATTACAAATAGTTATTTGAGCCAATGTTTATATGAAATACTCTTGAGTCTAAATGAGAAGAAAAACTAAAAACAGTATTAAAACAGTTTTTAAGTAAAACCATTAGGTTTAAAATGCAAACGCATAAAGAAGAACAAACAAATTGTTGTCACAATGGATGGACCAGCACATCTGATTTGGACCTGATTTTTAACCCACATCCCCTGACACAGCCCTACCATCTATCCAACCTCGGGACCTGCACTTGGAGTACATGAGATTATCTTGCACCACTAATCCTTCACTTGTAAGGCGAGTGTGTTAACCATTATACTCACAAGACAACAAATATATAGAATAATATTATTTATAACTTATTTTTATTATAAAACACCCCCACTTTCTTGCTGTTGTCTCTTACTTTGCACCCCTCACAGCACATTCCATGGGCACACTGGACCTCCTCCTTCAAGGTACAGTTATTGGGATTGCAGCAGTCGTTTTCACATTCCTGTTGACAATCATACAATAACACACAATATCAAGGTTTAAACACTGAAGTGTACATAACGAAAAACAATAATAATAAAATAATAAAATAACCTCTGCTTTAACTTTAGTGATTCAAATAAAACAGACTTCATAAATGATTTGTAGGTTATGTTTAATCACATTTTTACAGAGTAAGCTCAGTTATGTAAAAAGAACTATTTAACCAATAAGCAAAAGCAACTACACGCACACACACACACACACACACACAGACACACACACACTTCTCTGTTCAGAGTATCTGTCTGAGCTGCTGCCTTGTCCTGCCTCGTTCTCTCAGGTCAGCAGACCAAATGCTTTTCCTTGTTCTAAAGACATAATGGATACTCGAGGGGACAGGCCTTCGCAGTTGCGGCTCCAAAATTGTTGAGCAATGTGTGACTGCAATGTTTATGACAAAAGAATTTCCCTCGGGATAAATAAAGTTCTTCTTATCTTATCTGCACATAAGGAAGGCTTAAAAACGCACTTTTAATCCACTCACCGAAATCAGGACTCGAGTCTTGATTTCCACTTTGACATTCAGATGACGGGATCAATATTCGGTGTGAATAACATGAACTAGCTGCATTAGTACTAGCATACTAGCAAGGTGTACCTAACAAAGTGGTGAATAAGTATAGAAATGTGTGTGAAGTCTCCTTATTTTCTTTCAAGACTGTCAGTGGACCACCGCTTTTGGCACCAGTAGAAAACAACAGTGATCGCAGTACATCCATGCTCCCTAACAAAGGCTTGTATGCTGAATCACAATGGACACAAGCACTACTTCTATGCAGAAGTGCTTTCTATCTAACATTACTCCTTACTCCAATGGATGCATCGGAAACAGACTTGGGGTTAGCCTCATGCCCAAGGCATGCCAACTTTAGGGTTAGGGATAACCTAACCCACCAACCTTCTGATTAGTAGATGATCTGCTCTACCTCCTGAGGTACAGCCACCGCAGTGGTCCTCGTGTCACAGTCTCAAAAAAGTGCTCAAAAAACCAAGGTTTAAAGCTGTTACAAAAAGTAAATGAGCATCAAAAAAGTTATTTAACTTACGAGAATTAAACATAATGCATTACTTTATTGCAGGGGTCAGGCCTGTGTCCTGCAGGTTTTAGATGCGTCCTTGATCCAACACAGCTGATTCAAATGGCTAAATGACCTCCACAACATGTCATGAAGTTCTCCAGAGGCCTGGTAATGAACAAATCATTCGATGCAGGTGTATTGACCCAGGGTGATATATCTGCAACCTACAGGACACCAGCCCTTGAGGCCTGGAGTTTCCCACCTCTGCTTTATTGCTTTAATGCCCTTTTTATCTGGTAGGGGAAGTTAATATAAGTTCAAATTGAATACTTGTCCTCACATCTGGTTCTCCACAATCACACTCTTCTCCGTCCTCCACAAAGCCGTTGCCACACTTCTTGCCCCCCACCAGATCGTTCATGTTGGGAATGTTATATAAGCACATGCCCCCTCCCTTCTGGAAATAGCGGTCCAAATCGCGTTTGCTGCAGTAACTGAAGACCCGAGGGAATGGGTGCCTGGACAGGGACATTATCATATTATTTACATTGAACAGAAAGTAAACAAAATATCAATGTTATGCATGCATTTGTACATTTTACAATTATTCAATCTGTAAGTATTTTGACTGATATACTATTTAAGTCATTAGCAATTAGCAGAGGGAGAGAGAGAGAATGTGAGAGACACAGAGGTCACAGGTTCTAAATGAGCGGTGTGTTACTGCTTTGTATAACTTGAACTATTTTTTTTTTCAAAGATAAAAAAACAAAGGTGAAGCTGTGAATGATGACATTTTTTAAATATATTTTGCAGTTAGGCTTAAACATGGCTCTTTACCATCCCTGCTCCCATCACAGAAAGCATTAATATTGAATGTACACACCGCAGTAACCTTGGACATATGTGTAAGAAAAAAAGAAGGAAAACGTGCGTGGGCAAAACACCTTCCAAGTACTATTCAGCTACCTCCCTCTTCTCAACATAGATGCTCATCTAGAGGCCAAATCCATGGTCATCATAATCATCAAGGCGATATATAAAGAAGATGCACTGACTCTAGAACAGTTCTGCACTTATCTTAATCCCATAGCCTTCTCAGCTATTGACTTCCCCAAGCCATCAGCTCTTGCCTAGACTTTTAAGCCACTTCCTTTGTAAACTAGTCACGTGTATAAGCTGACAGACCAGGGATCTCAAACTCAGAGGAGCTGGGGGCCACTGCTGGCACTGTCATTTTATCAGAGGAAAAGTCCACAAATATTTCCAAAAATTTAGTGTTTTTGTTTATTTTAAATATGACAAAAAAAAACCTATGACTGAATGTTATTGGAAAACACAAACGCAGTGTATAGACGAGTCTTAACAGTTTACTTACAACTGGGCTCGTCAGGCACTCTACACTTGCTGCAGTGGTTATTATTATATTTACATGCTTTCATCTTCTGTTTCTCGCCAGTAGCAACTTGTACTTTTCAACTCTCCTTTTCCTCCGTGCCTCGCACTCACACACACACACACAAAGGGAGGGGCAGTCCCACACATTCTCCCTGCAGCACGGACTACACTGTCCATACACTGTCACACTGTAACACTGCTCATATTGCCTTCATGTTAAATCTTTTTTTTTAATAATATATTTTTATATATATATTTCTTCACCTCAATATGTGGGCTGCAAGTAGGGGTGACGTGGGCCGCAAATGGCCCCCGGGCCGCGAGTTTGAGACCCCTGTCTTAGACAGTGCTGGAGGAAAGCAATCCTTAGGTTTCAGTTTAGCTCCACTATAGCCACTGCTACTTATTGTAAACCGTGAAAAGCTTACATGATAGTTTGATTCTACGCTTTCTGTCTGATATTGTATTGTATTATGTCAGTATGTTATATTGTATCATGTTTATCAAGGAACAAAGTCTTTCACACAAATACTTGTTTTCCTTCATTCGGATTTGTAGTACCTATTTACAGGACAACACAAGAAAAACAAATTCAAAGGCAAAATATAAAAATCTAATAAAAAATTATCAAGGGAATAGTTTGTTAAACAGCCATGCTAGTATTTCAGCAGCTAAAACTGTTTTTCATGTGTCAAGTAATGTAATGTGTCAGTGTGTTATGGCTGCTTGGTTCTATCAAACATTTCTTCCTGTTAAAAGGTTTTTTCCTTTCGTTGTTGCCATATCCTTGTCATGTTTACTATATTATTGTAGGGTCTTTATAAGGAACCTTGAGGGAATTGCTGTTGTAGTGCTATATAAATAAAATTGACTTGAGTTGAAATCAAGGTGTTAGTAACAACATCTGAGGGTGACTAGGATGTTTCTTTAGTCTTGTGCAGAGCTCGTGGCTAACCCGGTGGCAGCGGCCATCACACAGCCTCCTTGATCAGCAGTGGCCTCCACACAGCAGCTGTCATGGTCATGGCTCATCCCAAAGTTGTGGCCAATCTCGTGGGCCATGGTGGCTGCAGCACCAATGGACAGCTCTGAGTGGTCCTGTAGAGGAATAACAAAAGGAGCTGTCACTTATGTGATGCAGTCTATCAACAATATGTTCAAACTAATTTAATATGGGTGTGTCAGAGTAAGCTGACTTCATGGTTGGGCCAGGTTATTATGGTTATTGTTATGTCTATTAAAATGATTTTAGTGCGTCTAAGTTAAAAGTTGAACTGTGGATTTGTATGTTGTATCTCAAAACTCCTGGTTATAAATTTGTATTTGTTTGACTGATTGTCTAAATTTGTGTTCCTTTTTCAGTGATATATTATTTTTTTGATTGTTAACTTTTCAAACTGACATGTTTAAACAATGAATTTGTTACTTTTAACATACATTAAATTATATGTTTATTAAAGTAACAAAATAAGTGAGTGTTTTTCCAGCATGGCCAGAGGGGTGCTAAGCCTAGAAGATTCACAACACACAGAGCTCTTGATTTTTTAAAAAATTCTATATTACAGTTCGTTAATACCAAAGAACCATCTCCAGTACTTTCTCCTGTCTCAACATTTCATGTCAGAAAATAATGTAGACATCAACAGGCATAACACGCACATACGATTTACACACGGTTTACACATGCCTCAATTCATTGGCATGTCCATGTCCCATTAACAACAGCTTGATAAACAAAAAAAAATTTTTTTTTTCTAGTGTCTAAATGGATGCTCAGTCATCCAGGTACGGAAATGGTCATGACAATTTGCATATTAATGAAGAAACTGACCTCATATCCCATTTTTTGCCAGTTGTACTAGTTTCAGTCAGTATGTATGGTTTAAAAGGTTAGGGAAACCTGCAGTCAGCTGAGACTGAGTGGCTCATTTATCATCACTTTGATGAGTGACAAAATGTTTCTCCCACTTAAAACGCTACGTCCAGGTGAACAGAATCAACTTTTTTGGGATTTTTATTCCATTATTTCAGACTGCAGTGATCCCAATAATATGTGGGGTACATCAACAACATTTATTTTGAGTCAAATACTAAAGGCTTCGCTAGGAGCAGCGGCTGTCTCGCTATCTGAGCAGTACAGCAAGTTTTTCTTTTGAATTCAGCTGTTGCTGGAAAGCAGAATGATGTCAGCTGTGAAGTAGAAATGTATTTCCACATACCACATTGATGCCTCCAGAGTTTTCCAGGCTGCACATCCCCTCCAGTGGTGCCATGCCGATAGTTGTCCCCTTGAATGTCACACCCCTTTCACACAGAGAAAAAAAACACGAGAAACAGAGTGAATTATGACTTAACCTCAACCTTCTTCCTGTTCACTTCAGGGTCCACAGTGGATGCACTGAATGCAGTTGGTCTCTTGGCATGCTAAAACAGAATCAAGCTCTGATTGAACAATCAAAACAAAACAGATCCTACTGTATCAGCACATCTAATCACCGAGTCTACATTTTTCTAATTAACATTTGTGCTGCTCCTGCTACTATTTTGAGGTTTTTGCTCTATTGGAAGCAAAATTTTTGTTTGTTTTATAAGCATTTGTTAGTTTATACATTAACCAACTGCCAGAGGCTCATCATACAATGGTGAGTGCAGAGACACATGGCACTATGCTAATTATCAGCCCAGGTCTAAACATCACGGAGGTTGAGCGCAACTGATTTAATACAATTCTCCTGAACTTGATATTCAGTGAAACAATTACAGATCAATCCTGTTACATCGGATGCTTTCACAGTATAATGCATGGATGGGTAATTCATTTTCCCAAGTAACCACATGGGAAAGTGGGAGTGTTACACCAAGGTTATGATGAGGCAATGAAAAATTTTAAAATGTGTCTCAACTGTTCCGATACTCCTGACACGTACGGGACCACTAAGGGTTTTTGCTTAGGCAGCAATTGTCCTTCTCTCCTGGATCACCTGGTGCTTTCTCTGGTGCCAAGCAACGGGGCTGTGACAGCCGGAATAGCTCTTTGGGTCCGGCAACAGGTATCTACCAGGTGTAGATCAGGAAGGAAAGAGGCGATGAGCCAATCCATAAGCAGACGAAGATGTCCACTTTCCAGCTTACTACTGCGTTTCCCCCGTGAATGGTGATCCAATATTATTGATTTTACAATTTGAGTAACAAGTGCCAGAAACAGCACAAACACAAACACAAATGGCAGTGACAGACGGCAGGCCACTTAATAAGGCCATGTAATAATTAAATGTATTACATTCAGACATGCTGCTGAACTTCCCTGATTTATTAGACTGAACATGGTCAGAGATGCCATCACCTCTCCATCATGATTAAAGTTTTGCTTGTGTTTTCTAATCTGGTCTAAAGACCGACCTTTTTCGGTTTGGCTCAGTCTAGAATGTTGATTTCACTTGGATTTTTCCTCTTTTGATATTGATGTTCTATAATTTTACTGTTTTTTTTTTTACTATGTATTTTATTTATAGTACTTATATTTTATTAATCTTTTGGCTCTCTTCCACAGTATTTCTTTTATCCTGGCTTACTTCTCTTGAACCTTGAGGCTGCTGTTGTTGTGTATAAATAAAATTGAATTGAACTGAATTATGTTCAGCACCAGAGATGGGCAGTAACGCAAATCCGATTACTTTTTTCAAGTAACGAGTAAAGTAAGGGATTACTATTGCAAAAACGGTAATTAGATTACCATTACTTTCCCGTAGGAACGCTGCGTTACTAAAACCGTGATTTTGTTTTGTGAGAATGTGTCATGACAGTGACGTAAGCGAGTGCGACGTTTGTGACAACAGCTGTGTGCAGGTCAACAATGGATAATATATCGAGTGCGGGAGAGAGTATGAGCATGCAGTGTTTAAAGCGTGGAAGTACTGACCTTACTTTAAGTTTGATTCCATAAAAAGTGACAAAAACATTAGTGTCCGTTGTGCGTGGGAAGAAAACTTCTTTTTACAGCGAAAAAAACCCCTAAACTTCCAAGCAAACACCGAGTGCGCTATGACGTAATGGGAAACTCACAGAGAAACTCGCGGATTCTTCCACTGACCGCTGCGGCACACCTGCACCAGGACAAACCTCCGCCTACCCTACTCCTGCTTTACAGGTGAAAATAGAGCAAAAGGACCGCTAGTCTTTGACTTTATGCTGTGTTTTACTTGCATCTATTTGAAAGAGTGAGTGTTAACACAAAAAATATTTTATGTGCTGGAAAGTGCAGAAAATAGGTTTAAATATTAAACAAATTTCTTCCAGTCAGAGAATGTTGCATATAATTAAATTTTTGCTTGATGCATAAAGTTAAAAGATTAAAACTAATAAAACAAGTTTTAAAAAGAGACTTTTCCATTTGATTACATTTTGTATGATGGATTATGTAGAAAAAGTAGAATTGGGCTGAAAGATCTATCACTTTATCACCTATTCAGGTTGTAAATCATGTTTTTACAAAGTAACTAAGTAACTAAGTAACTAAATAAGTAATCAGTAAATCAGTAAAGTAACGGGGTTACTTTTTGGGGGAAGTAATCAGTAATTAGTTACTGATTACTTTTTTCAAGTAACTTGACCAACACTGTTCAGCACTTTGGTCAGTACTCCCTGTTTTTAAAGTGCTTTATAAATAAAGTTGGCTTGGCTCAATTGCTCAATACTGGCATGTTGAATATAAATAAAATAAATAAAAAATAAATATGTTTAATTAAAAATGAAGAATAATAGTGATTTTAATAACAGGCCTCACTGAGAGAGCCTCTACAGAGTCTGAGTCCTGGATGTTGTTTTTCTCCTCTTGTTTTTTTGTTTTGTTATCTTGTGATAGGAGCAGTAAATTCTAAGAATACTAAAAATATAATTTGCAGGTGATTGAAATAAGAGATATTACTTCCTGCCATTGCAGCATTGTATCACAACACTGTAAAGCCTTGCTGGAAAGAAGAATTTCTCAAATACTCCACTTAGTCTGCTGACACTGTGACCCAGCTTCAGATAAACAAAAGATAAACATTGGAGCCTAATCAGTTTCACAGCCACCCCAATTCTTGACTTATTTGACAAAAGAAAGTCACACATTCTTTCATAGACCTTTAACAAATAATATTTTTTTAAACTTCTCGTCAATGGAAAAAAAGGTCACATTTTCTGTCATGCAAGTCCATGTAAAGTACAATCACTATGAATATGACAAAGTGAACAAATGTCTATTATGTAAACCACTTGAATGGATTCATAAAATAAATTTAGCATTTATTCCGCAGACAGCAATGAAGCCAGATACTGAATTTGTATACTAAAGTCATCAAAATATGTTTTCACGGGACCTTATGCAGAGGCATATATGTGAAAAACTGAGTACACAGGAATTTAAAGGATAAGTAACAGCCAGGTGCTGCTAATCATTTCATTAATTATTTTTGAGATAATTTATTGAAGCTGAAATTCAGAAGCTGAATTTTTGGCATTCAGTTGTCATGGTCCTGGGCCATGTTGGCCCAGTATTCTTAGTTTTCATGTGTTTTGTATTTTGTTCTTTATTTATGCCTTGGTTCCTAGGTTGTTTAGTTAAGATGTTCCTTATTTGGTTACCCCCTGTGTGCCCCTCTGTGTATCTGTGAACCCTTGTTTCCCCTCGTGTTTTATTCCATGTTTTCCCCAGCCCGTTATGTCCGTGCTGTCTCTCCTCCTGTCTGAACCTCTGTGTACTTCCTGTTTTACTTTGACAGTCTCCCGTCAGTGTTGCATTTACTCCTGCCCTGTCTTGTTATGATTATCAGGTCACCTGTGTTCCCCGTGTGCTCCCACTTCCCTCATTAACCCTCTGTGTATTTATGTCTGCGTCTCCCTCAGTTCTATGTCGCGTTCTCCCTCATGACTGCGTGCCCCTCCGTGTGTTTCCTCGTGAGTCAGTTCCTTAGTCCTTCCCAGTTTAGTTTCATATTATTTTGTATCGCCTTTATCCTCTGTCAGCAATAAAGCTGTATTTTGAGTTCAGTCCTGTTTTCCCGTGAGTTTGCGTTTGGGTCCTCTCCTGCCTGCACACAGCCTGATCATGACATTCAGTGGTATGTTAACACAATGTCACAATCTTCCTGAGTGACTGTAAAACATTTCTTCACAATGATGTGAGAGTCATTCAGAAAGTGATTACTGCAAGTTACTACTTGCTACTGGTTTTACACACTGTTAAATCATTGGGTATACTTGAAACATTATTTTTCCCTTGACTGTATGGTATAACTATTTTTTTAATGAAAAACCACAGTCAGCATATCCACTCTGTTTCAAACTGATCACTGAAAAGGTAGCTGTGAACTGACAAGAAAAATATTATTTTGATTCCAACAGGTATGAAAATGATTTAAAGTTCCTGCTTGAAATACAAAAATGCTTCAGACAGAGGTGAAAGTTTTGTTTTGTTTTCTACATGTCTGGTGTTGGCTCAGTGCTGTGGTATGTTTCTTACGTAAGCAACTGGGCATTGTCATGCTTCTTGCGTGATTTTAGCTTCTGTCTCCATTGGAGGAAGGACCGAAGGGTTGCATTTGGCTCCTCTGTGATGATGCACTGATCTCTTTCAGTCCAAACCTCCAGACCAATGAGAGGCACACGGATGTTCAGAGCCCTGTAGAACTGAACATAGACACAACAGATATTATTTTTCTACATTTTTCCAAATGGCAAATAAAAACCCCAAAAACTATTACTAGTCACTGTCACAATATTAAAACTACTGACAGGTGAAGTCATATTAAGTACTGTAATTTGTGTGTTTTCAATCACTACGGATTTAGAACATAAAAGTTATCTCAAAGTAGATAACTAATACATGACAAGGAAATATATGTGGACCCAGCAACAATAGCTTGTTGAATCAAACTGTTTGTTCTCTGGAGAACAGGAGTGAACAGCAGAAGCCCTCATCCTTACCTTATCCACATAATTAGCAATTTCCATTATCCTCGCCTTAGTCTTTTCATAATCTTGATTCTGCCGTTGAAACTGCACGATTGCATAAATGAATGTTAGCCATGAGGGGAAAATGTAAAACATCTTAGAAACAATTAATCCCGACTGATACCAATTAGAGTGGGAGAGGACTTCAGTCTTCTTATTGGTAAATATATTTTATAACACTTTGCCCAACTTAGAATCTCTGAACATTGTATACGCTACTGGATCTTAGTAAAATCTTAACAACAGGCATCATGCTGATGGTGGTTTTTTTTTTTTTATTACTTAGTTTTTAATAAAGGTTTTACATATTTTTACAACAGAAAAGGAAAACAACAAACAACCAAAAACAACAATAACAAAACAAGCAGTCGACTGGAAAGCACAGCTTTTTCCCACAAAGCAATTCTGGCAGTGAGAACATGACTTTATATTCATGAATTGACAGCACATCTACAGATGTAAGAGCAGCTTAGGAGAGGCATGCAGAAGTTTATATAGATGTGAGTAGGCACAAACAGGAGAAAGAAAAAATAAATTAAATTAAAAAAAACAAAACAAAACAACATTCTAATTTCGGATATATTTCAACCACTTGTCCCATCTTGTGGTATAAATATTAGCTTGCAGCCTTAACAAAAAGGTAAGTTTTTCCATTTTATGAATCTCCTCAACAACGCTCAACCAGTCGTCCAGAACAGGGGGGTCAGTACAGAGCCACTTACGAGTAATCGCTTTTTTTGCAGCAGCAGTAAGAATCTTCAGGAGATATTTGTCATTGCTTGTTAATTCTTCGGGCAGGTCTCCTAAATAAAATGTTATGACAGGCCGTTGTTTTGATTTAAAGCCTATAGTCTGTTCTATCTTTGATATAACATCTTCCCAAAATTTAGAAAGTTTTCGACACGACCAGAATATGTGGGTATGGTTTGCAACAGTTTCCCCACAGCTCCTCCAGCATGAAGAATTTCCTCGTGTTTGTTGTTTTGGTGTTATGAAAAATCGTACCAGGTTTTTCCAACTAAATTCTCGCCAGTATGCAGAGGATGAGGTTGAAATGGCAGTCTCACACATATTGTCCCATTGCTCAGAAGTTATAACTGAGGACAACTCTCTCTCCCATCTTCCCTTTATATAATCTGTTGAAGTTCCCCTACTTTTCAATATGCCCTGGTAGAGTTTAGAGATAACTGACTTGCATCCCTTATAGTATGTTTGTGAAATCAGATTAATTATTTCATTGGATTGTGTATTAATTTCTTTAGTCACTTTTGAGGACAAATACTGCCGTAATTGTAGGTATCTGAAAAAATCACTTTTTCCTAGCCCATATTTTTCTTGTAATGTTTGAAAACTTTGCAGGCCATTCTTATCCAGTATTTTACAGTATACATTAATGCCTTTATGTGACCAGTTCTTAAATTGTAAATCCAATTGGTTTGGTTTAAACTCAGAGTCATAAGCCACCCACTTAAGTACTTGAATGTGGTTCCTTAGATTTAGTTCTTTCACTAACTCAAACCAGATAAGCAATGTAAAAGATGCGAAAGGGTTCAGTTCTTTCTGGTAGGCTGTTGCCAGCTTCTGATCTCCTATCAAGGCTTGTATTGGAATGACCCCACACATATTCTCAATGTCTTTCCATCGGGCCCCATAAGTGTCATCACACCATTGTATAATTATTTTGAGTTGAGCAGCAAGGTAGTAATCTCTGAGACTTGGGAGGGAGAAGCCGCCTTTCTCTTTATGGATTAATAATGTGCTATATTTAATTCTAGGTTTCCGCCCCCTCCAAATAAATCGAGATATTTGTTTGTCCCAGTCATGGAACTGAGATTTGGGGATTTTGATAGGTAGAGACATAAACAGATACAGTAGTCTGGGTAGGACTGACATTTTAATGACCTCCATCCTCGCGCTAAAATCAAAAACAAGTGTTGACCATTGGGTGAGGTCCTCTTTAATCTTTTGGCTCACGGGCTCAAAGTTTTTTTTATACAAGTCATCTAACGATTTAGTCAGCCATATTCCTAAATATCTAATTGCTTTCAGAGACCAATCAACAGAAAGAAATTTTTTAACCTCACTCGACGGGCTATAGTTAAAACTTAAAATTTGTGTTTTTCCTATGTTGAGTTTGTAACCAGAATACATCCCAAACCTTCCCAGCAAATCTAAAAGGGTCCGGATGGACTGGTCTGGATTTGACAAGTACAAAAGGACATCATCAGCATATAATGCTATTTTGTGTTCTCTTGAATTAACTACGACCCCATGAATACTATTATTTTCTCTTATTGCCTGTGCTAAAGGTTCAATGTAAAGAGCGAAAAGAGTCGGAGACAAGGGACAGCCTTGACGAGTAGATCTTTCCAACTTTATACGGTCCGTGACTCGTCCATTTATCTTGATTCTCGCGGTAGGCATCGAATATAATGTCTTAATACTGTTAATGGAGTTTTCAGCAAAACCAAATCTTTCTAGGACCAAGAACAAATACGTCCAGCTGACGCAATCAAAGGCCTTTTCGGCATCCAGACTAATTAGTACCGCTTTATGATTATTTTCTCTTACATTATTGATTATGTGGAGAGAGTGTCTTATGTTGTCTTGGGTTTGCCGGCCCCCAACAAATCCAGTTTGATCTTCATCAATCAAATCTGGAATGAACGAGTTTAGCCTATTAGATATAATTGAGGCGTAAAGCTTATAATCTTGGTTTAGGACTGATATCGGCCTATATGAGCTGCACAGCGTTTTGTTCTTACCGTCTTTAGGTATAATTGTTATGATTGCCTCAGACCATGATGGGGGGGTGGACATATTCTCTAATGTCCAGTTCAATGACCTTAGCAAAACTGGAAGCACCTCCACCTCAAATGCCTTATACCACTCAGCCGGCAGGCCGTCTGTACCTGGTGTTTTGTTATTTTTTAGTTTCTTTAAGGCCATTTCCAATTCTTCTTTCTGAATCTGTTTGGTTAGGCATTCATTTTGACACTTGCCAATTGATGGCAAATCTAATGAATTAAGAAACATTTTTATATCTTCTGTATTGGCTTGTGCAGGTTGTGCGTATAACATTTTGTAATGGGTTTGGAATGCCAAGTCAATTCCTTCCAGGTCACTTTGTAATTTCCCAGTTTGGGGATCAAGGACTGAGCATATAGAATGCGTCATTTGCTTTTTACGAAGTTTTCTAGCAAGTAATTTTGTTGCCCTTGGCCCCGTTTCATAATATGATTGTCTCATAAATTTGTATTTTTTCTCTTCTTCTTCCTGATATATATCGAGAATTTGTTTTTTAATTTTCTGAATTTGTTTCAAGGTCTGGTCAGATTGAGTCTTCTTGTGTCTGTTTTCTAAATCTTTTAGTGTATTTTCAAGTCCATTTAGCTGATTCTCTTTAGCTTTCTTCAGAGCTGCACTTAGTGATATAAATTTGCCCCTAACAACTGCCTTTAAGGTGTCCCATAAAATGTTAGGATTTACCTGGCCATTATCATTTATTTCTAGAAAATGTTTTATTTCGGTTTTTATCTCTTTTATAATAGCCTTATTGTTAAGTAGACCTGTATTTAACCTCCATATAGTTTTTTTTGGTCTAGTCTCTAGGTTAATTGTTAGATAAATTGGTGAATGGTCTGACATATTCCTAGTGCCTATGTCACAACTTTTTACCCTATGTCTATCATTTCTAAAGACAAAGAAAAGATCTATTCTTGAATATACGGCATGGGGAGGTGAAAAGTAAGTAAAATCTCTATGCTTTGGATGCATTTCTCGCCAAATATCCAATAAGCCCAAGTCATCCAGGCCCTTTCTTAGCAATTTACTCTGTGAAGTCACGATCCTCTTATTATTAGAGGTATCCTCCTTATGCATGATTGTATTAAAGTCCCCTGCGCATATTAACACACCCTGAGACTCCGAGGAGATCAATTCAAGGATTTTCTTAGGAAGTTTCAAATCATAATTTGGTGGTAGGTAGACTGAAAGAAGAGTTACCATTTTGCCCTCTATTTTTCCTTGAATCAACACATATCTGCCTTCATTATCCTTTACTTGTCTGGTAAGTTCAAAATGTAGGGAGTTGTGTATCAATACCGCAACTCCTCTTTTGTTACCTGTTTTAAAAGAGCTGTAAAATGTATTTGAGAATCCAAACTTCTTTAACTTCTCATGCTCTGTTTGAGATAAATGAGTTTCTTGGAGAAACACAATCTGTATTTTTTCCCGCTTTATCTTAGACATGACTCTACTCCTCTTAACAGGGTTGTTAAGTCCATTTACATTCCATGAAGCTGCTCTAAAGTCACAGTTACTCATACCGGTATTTCCAACCACTTATGTCGACGCTCTGAACATAGTTAGAACTATAGGAACAAAATAACCACAAAAACTGAACATATGTTACCTTGACTTCCACTCCTGGGGCTTTATAGTGCCCTGTCATTCTATAGTGTCCATTCTTACAATATTGGAGAAAAAATCCTACCATATGTAGGAGCTCCATCGCTGCATCTAACAGCTTTCTCTCGTCTCTGCGCATTTTAATTATCTCTCTCTCGGTCCTGATCAACATAGTCTGTTTTACACGACACAGGTCTAACGCAAAAAAAAAAAAAAAAAGGTATAAAGTAAAAAAACCTTACGGGAGCAATACGTACAATGCCAGCATATGGTAGAGGTATTTCTTTATAAATCTTAAATAAAATGTAATAGGAAGGCTAAACGCCTCTTCCTCTATTATAATAAACTGAGATTAGGAAACAGTACTTACAGAGCCAAAACAGGTATTTTGGCCGCTTAGTCCAGTGAGGCCTAACACAAGATAGTTTATACTTATTGTCTGAGAAATCCACGAAGCCTTCCGCGGACACGTTCGGAGTGTGAGCTATCCGTTTTCTCCCAGTGTGTGCTTCGGGTGAAAACCTGTTCCCAGTTGACGTCCCTGCAGCGTGGCATCTCCACAGCGTAACCCCGCTTCTTCATATCTTCTGCCGCTTCTGATGCACTCTTGTACAGGCGTGGTCCGCTCTCCCAATGAATTCTCATTTTAGCTGGGTATGGTGTCTGGAAACGAATTTTTTGTTCTTTGAGGATCTTCTTAATGTCCTTGTATTCTTTGAGCTTGTTGTTAATCTCAGTCGGTAAGTCGTGTGTAAAAGTGATAGTTTTGCCCTCATAAGAAATTTTCTTTGCCCAAGCTGCTCTCAGGATTTTGTCTTTCATGTCATACCTCTGGAAGTTAACCACAATAGACCTTGCAATCGCTATGTCTTGCGGCTTTGGTCCCAGTGATCGGTGAGCGCGCTGAATCTGCAACTCCTCATCTTCGGGAAGGGCAAGTTCTTTCTTTATGAAGTTGTTAATGAATGCCATCATATCATTCCCCTCAGCATCTTCCTTAATTCCGTATATACGGAGGTTGTTGCGGCGCGATCTTCCTTCCAGGTCCGTGACTTTGGTCTGGAGAGTTTTCTGCTGGTCCAGACAATGAATTAGCGCATCTCTCAGGTCCACATTCACTGTCTCAAGTTCGTTCACACGTTGTTCTGCTTCAGTTAGCCTAGTGGCGTGATTAAAATCCGCCATTTTGGAGCGCTCACCGGAAGTCTCCATGCTGATGGTGGTTTACAACTAAAATGTGTTTTTCCCTTTAATAAACATCAAGAAGAATACTGGCGAGAATACTGTCAGTATTTTTTTTAATTAATTGTGTTCCAGTCGCCTTAAATGTGGCAGAAGGAGCCCAAAGTGTACTTCAATTGAGACATAGTATTTAATTACTGCAGAACAACCATATGAAAGTCTGTCCACCTGGCAATTCAACCTAAATCTATCCCCACATTAAGCAGACAAATACTAACTCCACTTACTTTTGCCTCAGTACAACTACTAGATAAGCTTAGAATTGTCCATATAAAAGAGCCATATTATCTTGAATTACATAATTGTTTAGTGTGTGAAATGAGTGTCCATCCTGCTGTGTGAGCTTGATCTCAGCAGACAAATGTAGTAGTTTGACTGTGCACAGGAATAATCGGCTTGGGCATGAATAAGGCAGGTGGTGAGTCATCTTACCAATGTATTATCCGCCACAATGTACAGTTCTATGTACTTAGTCGTACCCAAGGTATTCCTTTTAACCTGCCATTAAAGAGAAGAAGGAAGGAGCAACATGTTTATAAATACAGTACCATAAACTGATGGGCTAAAACACTCTCAAACAAAGATAGGAGATAGGGAATACCTAAAATGTTAAAAGACGCATACTTGTCAGTCCATTAGAGTGGAAGAATGTGCAGAAAAGGTGTAAAAAGGCTGTCACAGACTTGACATAAAATATTATACATATTTAGACAGTGAACTATGGGGAAAAACACTGGATGAAGATATAACTGCTCAGCACTAAAAGAGATCCTGTAAAGCAGTAAACAAAAACAAAATATTGAATCAATCAATTATATTATATTATATTATATGAAATAGCAACAACAGTCAACAGTTAACCCCGTATGATCAAGCAGTTAAAGGCTGCCAACTGCCCTGTTGGGGCTGACAGGAGGATGACAAAACTAAACATAACATACACTGTGGAAGAGCCCCAGAGCCCCGGCCTTATTGGGCAGTGGGGGTGCGAGGCAGGGGTGTGGTCTCTGCATTCCACATTTAAAGTTTTCCACAGCAAATAAAAGCTGCCTCTCTGCCTCTCTCAGTTAAACCGTTTCATTGGAGTCCTGTATTTAAGTCCTACCTCTGACTGCTACACAGCACCTCCATGGTAGCTTTAGAAATGTACAAAAAGACAACATGGTTTGACAAGAACAAAATATGATTGAATCTAAGCAAAACTAAAATCATGTTATTTGGGAATTTTCAAATTAACTCATAAGCACAGATTCACAAAGATGGTGTGGAAATAGAAAAAGATCATGAACATAAGTTTCTTGGTTTCTGGTTCATTTTTACACTGAACACATTATGTATTAAGCAATATACAACCTTCCTGACAATATTATAAATCTGTTTTCTAAAAGGAATGTGGGATACAATTTGAGGGAAGAATTACATTTAAAATATCCCTGTTTTCCTTATGCTTTGTTTGATTGTGTTTTTTCTTTCTTTTCTTTGTTGTTGCATCACAAACAAACAAACTTGACTTGCCTGCAGTGAGTCCTGGCCTTAGTCCAATGAAACATCTTTGAAATAAATTAGGCCTTATTGTCTAACATCAGTGTCACACCCCTAAACCTCGTAAAAAGCTTTCCTAGAAGAACTGAATCTGTTATAGCTGCAAAGGGATGGCCAACATTTTATTAGACCCTATGGATTAAGAATGAGATGTCACTCAAGTCATTTGTGTGTGAAGGCAGATAAGTAAATACTTTTAGCAAGAGAACATAGACGCTAGTGGTACCTTTAGAGAAAGTGCTTTGACACAGACATGAAAGCTACAAAATAGATTGAATGGTGGTGGAGTGGTTTAGAAATTCGCTCACAGAGAGAAGGTTTCTGGTTTAAATCCTGTTTGAGGTGGCTACACATATTCTGGTTGTGCTTTCTCCCTTTTGGGGGAGTAATTCATTATTTTTCTCTGTTCCAGATCTGTCTATATAAACCTAATTTAATTTTTGACTTAATCAACCCAATTTGGTTTAGAAAAGGTGTACCACTGATTTCTGGAAGACTCACCCTTGAATGAAATGCTGTGAGCAGATTAGAGATAAGGTTGGGCTGTGTGGTGTGATGCGTGTGGTAACAGTTTCCACCCTTAATTGGCAGCTTCATGGTACTCAACAGTGAGTGGTAGACTGGATCTACACTGCTGATTGGCTCCAGGTAGTAGGTGTCACTAGAATTCAGTGATATCAGCCCTCTGTGTAAAAGGGGAAAAAAAGAGTTGCAGTTTGAATTGAAGCACAAAGATAGACAAAAAATACAGACTTGTTTTGCCTCCCATAGCAGTCTGACTGCTGAACACTCAGAGACCTGTGTGCTCCTTAAAGTTACAAAATGTGATCCCCAGATAACACAACTGGCAAATGCAAAGCAGGGGAAGGGATCACATTAACATGTACATCCCTGTATTAACCAATGTCATATAGGCCCAGTTTATTTTTTCGTGTCATTGTTGTGATGAGACCTTAAAGAGCATTTGCATTTTCTGTTGTATACTTCCTTTGGTGTTCTTGTTATGTATAAAAACGTGTTTTTTGAAAATAGCTGATCTGCACTTTGCCAACATCTGTCAAAAAATATAGTTCAATAAAGTTGCTCTATATAGTGTTTTACTGTTGATATGCAGCGTTATTAAATTTATTGTTTATGCAACGGTTGATATAGCACATTTGCTTTTGAGAATATTTTAGATGGCACTCATCATCAGAAAGGTTGCCGACCCCTGTTGTAGCCAAAAGGATTTTATTTGCCATATCTTCACAACAGCTGCTCATATCACAGCCACGGAAATAAGGATTAATAAACTAGTACGGCCTGAAGCAGAACAAATTAGGATGAAGTATCTGTGGCTCTCTTCAGACCTCCCTCCAATCTTGGCATTTATGAAAAGAAGGATATCACATCCCAGACTAAAGACTAAAGCATCACCATACTACCAGCAAACAAAAGGAGATGCATCATCGTTCTTAAGGCTAAGCTAATTTGACCTGCTACTAGCCTACTCAGTTAACTTGTGCTTGTAGCCAGGTAATGCATGCAAGAAGTGAAGCAGTTACATGTGAGTGAAACTGCCAGCCAACTCAGACATTAAAATACAGACATGTATCACTACATCCAATCTAATAGATTGATATATGTTTCAAAATGATTAAAACTAAGCTTATTATTAATCTTAGAAATATGATATCTAACCAGATTCTTACTCTTGATGGCATTACCTTGGCCTCCAGTAACACTGTGAGGAACCTTGGAGTCATTTTTGACCAGGATATGTCCTTCAATGCACATATTAAACAAATATGCAGGACTACTTTCTTTCACTTGTGCAACATCTCTAAAATTAGAAATATCCTGTCTCAGAGTGACGCTAAAAACTAGTTCATGCATTTATTAAGTCTACGTTGGACTACTGTAATTCATTATTACCAGGATTTCCTAAAAACTCCCTGAAAAGCCTTCAGTTGATGCGAAATGTTGCAGCAGGAGTACTGACAGGGACTAGAAAGAGCAGATTTTTCCTATATTGGCTTCTCTTCATTGGCTCCCTGTTAAATCCAGAACTGAATTCAAAATCCTGCTCCTCACATACAAGGTCCTGAATAATCAGTCCCCATCTTATCTTAACCCTTTAAACCCTAACCCGTCAACGGTGACCGTTAGCATTTTTAGCAAGAGTGTCCAACTCCAGGCCTCGAGGGCCGGTGTCCTGCAGGTTTGGGTTTAAAGGGCTAATGACCTTATAGCAGCAGTCCCCAACCTTTTTTGTGCCACGGACAGGTTTAACATCAGACAATATTTTCACGGACTGCCCTTTAAGGTGTCACGGATAATTACAACAAAATAAAATGATACGACCAAGGCAAAAACTGTGGTATTTTGTAAATATAATAATAACCACAAATTCACTGTGTAATTGTGTAACTCCATTAGCAGCGTCCTCCTGAAATGCGGCAACAACATTGAGAGTAACATCCTCCTCTTGCCCCTTAATGCTCTCTGGTTGCTATGGTACATGCAAATATTTCTTTCAAAATAAGACACACAACTACAACATGGGAAAGACCCAGGGAAACCAAGTTAACGATAAAAACCCTGAAAACCATATATTTCACACCCGAGCCTCAACATTTGCGGCCCGGTACCAAACGACTCACGGACCGGTATTGGTCCTTGGCCCGGGGGTTGGGGACAGCTGCCTTATAGTACCAAATCACCCCATTAAGGCACTTTGGTCTCACACTGCAGGGTTACTTGTTGTTTCTAGAGTATTTAAAAGTAGAATGGGAGGGAGAGCCTTCAGTTTTCAGGTCCCTCTTCTGTGGAATCAGCTTCCACATTGGATTCAGGAGACAGACACTATCTCTACTTTTAACATTAGGCTTCAAACTTTCCTTTTTGCTAAAGCATATAGTTAGGGCTGGATCAGGTGACCCTGAATCCTCCCTTAGTTATGCTCTGGCTCTTTTCCACAGCATGTCTTAATCCTGTCTTCCTTCTCTCACCCCAACGGGTCATCGCAGAAGGCCCTCTAAGCCTGCTTTCTTCCCATTAAAAAGGAGTTTTTCTTGCCCACCAAAGATCTTGCTCATAGGGGTCATACGACTGATGGGTTTTTCTCTGTACGAGTTATTGTAGGGTCTACCTTACAATATAAAGTACCTTAAAGCAACTGTTGTTGTGATTTGGTGCTGTATAAATAAAATAACTTGAAAAATTTAAAAATAAAATTATTAGACAATCTGGACCTAGAAGAAGGATTCTGTGCAAAAGTAAAAATCTGTAATCTGCCTTTCCTCATCTCCAGTATTAAGCAGCATAACTACTTTAAAAGCCTCAACATAAACACTTCTCTGACACCCTGGTGGGAATTCCTAAAAACAACTAAGTCTTCGCTTATTCCATGTAAACTAACACCCTTTTGGAACAATCCAGTTATTTATCAGAAAAAGGCTATACTAAGTTTTTTATCATGGTATGAGAAAGGGATTTAAAAAATCTAGAACATATTAAACAAGATGGAAAATTCATTTCATTTGAAGAACTATCAAAACATAGACTCAGCAAAGGTGACATTCTTGAATATCATCAACTGAAATCCATCTTAGAAGAAACATTCAATCCTGGTCAACTGAATCAAGAAATACCTACTTGGGTAACAAAATGTTTTAATATCTGCCCAAACGGTGATCAAAAATGCTATAAGCTATTGTTTAAAAATGACTAAATGCCCCAACTTACAACTTACACAATAATCTCTACAGAACACACTACACAGGACAAAGGTTGTTCCCAAATGGGTCTTACACAATCAAACATATGCACCTATTGCAAAGATAACTCTGTTGAGAGCTATATGCATGCTATATGGTTCTGCATGCCTGTCCAACAGTTCTTGCAGAAGATATGTGAAGACCTAACCACATGGTTTAGTTGCTATATCTCAACCTCACTGTGCAACATAGTAAATATAAGTGAACTAGATATGGAAGCAAATGCATCATGTATACTCCTTACTTCCTTATGCATCACCAAGAAAAGCCTGATGCTTATGTGTTCAATATAAAGATTTAGTTCTTGACCACATTGGTCTGGAGAAAATGTCTGCCTCTTCAAAACACCAACTGGATGAATTTGTCTCTCTCTGGTTCCCACTGGTCAATTCCATTGCTTAGTGGGGGTGATCTGCTGTAGTCTCGTTTCCCTATTTGAATTGGAGGTGGATGGTAGTGGTCTCCTGGGCTGCAGGTGACTGGCGGTCTTCCTGACGGCTGGAGAGCTGCGGTTGCTGTTTGGCCTATGCATCTACCTCAGTTGGTGATGGTGGAGGACTGGGGTGGGTGCTGCTTGACGGTCTTGAGATGTGGCCCTGGGGTGCTAGTGGTGGTCATTGGTACTCTTGGAAGCTGCGGATAGCGTGGTTGTCCTGGTTTTATGTCTGTCTGCCCCCAGGTTTCTGCAGGGCATTGCTGCAGCTTCTCACCCTCATTATCAAGTACATTTGTCACAAAGACACAGGCATTCTCACACTCACTCACTCTCTCCCTCTCTCACACACACACACACACACACACTATAGGAATATTGTAGATTTATGTATCTCTGTATTTTTTTGTGTGCTGTACATTTGTTTTGTTTTGCTTTTTCTGTCTCTTACAGGTGCAGCAATAGGCAATACATTGTGCATTCCTATTTGTGGAATACATGATTGCTTTTGTAATTGTATCATCGGATCTATACCCATAAGTTCTGGACACAGATGAAGAGAAGAGCTGAACTGTCAGCTGATCCCAACCAGGTGGTGAGTTGGATCAGGTGGCGGATAGTATGCCAGCACGCCTAAAGGTGGAGGTTATCCCCGCTGTTATGTTTTCCCCTGTTTGTGTCATTAACTAAGCAGGAGTTATACAGAGCCAGACAGATACACACGTTAGCTGTTTACAATCAGTCTTCTTCTTTTTATTCATTATACCTCAGGAAGATACACACACATTACATGGTGACCACTACTGGCGATAGCTTGTATAACATATATATAACACCAGTGACGCGGCACCAGATAAGTGTAAAAAAGATAGATTAATGTTTGTTTATGTTCACCTAATAACACTTGATACAGTGTAACAACAATTAATCATGAGGTAGGGACTGTACCTGAATCCTGAGCATGTGCGGAGTGCAACCCAGGAATCTGGATGTTTTCTTACATGGCCATGGTAAAAGCAATGATCCTGAAAGAGAAAAGATTTAGAAACATTATCTCCATCTTTCATTAACCAAAAAGCTCTTCAAAAATACAGAATTGTTTCTTCGGTGTGATGGATTGACCTGTTGGAGATTAGATTACTTTTGTTAGAGAGACTTCTGGATGTTATTCAGGATGTCACCATAGACAAAGTTGAACAGCTCCTCCTTTCACTTGGTTGCATCTGACTGCACAACATCAGAGAAGTATTGAGCTATATGACAATAATATAAAGAACAACAGGAAAGTAATTCATGCCGTGATCATTTGGCAGTATCATGGCTCTGGGTCTGTGACCTAGTGTTTATTTGCTTGGACCTTTTAAGTCTTCACTGTTTTGAGTTTTGAGAAGTCATTTATGCTTGTAGTTTCTATAAATATAATTTGTTTTCCTTGTGGTTATGATTTTTCCTGATTCCCATATTGTTCTATTTCTATATTGTTCTGTATGATTGATTTTAGGTTTGTTAGTTTCCTTTAATGCAGAAAATTTGCAACCTCGCCCATTCCTGTCCTGTATATGGACATATTACCAGTACAGTTAAGGGTATCTTTCACCAGCTTCCATCCTCACCACTGCCAGCTAGCTCCTGACCGCAGCCATCCTTCTTTCTGTCTGTTCAGGAAGGCAGGTCTCACAGCAGTGGATTAATGAGCTTCACCCTAAGAATAGCAATTCCTCACCTGAGCAAGTGTTTGCTCCCATTCTCGTAAAAAAACTGTTCTTGTGACGCCACAGTTTTCCCCAGTGTTTTCCATCAACCGGAACAGTTTTCCCTCTGGTTATGTCTGGTTTATGTTGATTTCCCTTTAATGTGTTCACTACTTTTTCTGTCATTTCCTACTATTACACATTTTTACGGATATCTATGGTTTTGTTTGGGTTTTTTTTGTATGTGTGGATGTATGGGTTTTTTACTTACATCTGGTGAGAATTTAATACCAATAGCACATTTGGAAAGATATATATTTAGACAATTGAAATACACACACACACACACACACACACACACACACACACACACTTAAATAAATACATATTGATTTATATATGTCCACAAAAATTACAGGAAGTCCTTGTCTGACTTGGACATAATTGACATTTGGCAAGTTGGAAGGGTGTGTTTTATTAATTTACATTAAACTCGGATCCAGATCATGCGAAACATTTTCTGTATTCGCTGCATCTTTTCAACAATTCAAATCACGTAACAAGGAAGTCACATCAACCAGGGCCTCGTTTGTCTTTACCAATGACTGTAGAAAACATGGATGACGCGACAGCACCTCCTCCCATTGTGCAAAAATGAAGCCAAAATATCCCGCATGGTGGATTTTTGGAGCCAGAGTCTGTGCAGCAGTGACTTGAGTTGGAGCGACTGTATCATGCTCCCGCCCACACACCCGCTTGATGTGACCGCAAACACGCCCCCCTACACTTTTTACATAGCCCTGTTGCTCCAGTATATGCTGATGGGTATAACCGCGACTGACGACTCGTTCAATTAAGGTAAATACAACCATGTCACTGTTATGAAAAAGACACACAGTTTAACATCTTATAGACACAGCTTTGACTAAGAACCCTCTTTTTATTCTTACTTTATGGCTTTAAAAAAATATCAAGATATATATCGTATATCGCCATCCAGTTAAAGAATAGCAAGATATGAATGTTGGGTCATATCGCCCAGTCTTAATAGAGAATAGTAGTGGATTTCTAATCCAGTGTTTCCCTGTGTTTCAACGGCACAGTTGTATTTCTGACAGCATAAGAATGGCCTACCTGGTGGAATTACTACAAAGAAGAGCTTTAGGGTGGGCCAAGAAGTGTTAAAAACTAAGCCCTGCTCACACCTCTAATTCTCGGGGACCCTTGGCTTTGTACTCACAATCCTAACCTTGACTAGTTTCACATTGGCATCTCTGGTTTGAGGACATGGCAGTGATTTTCCATCAGGACAAGTAATCAGAAGCGGAATATTTTATTAATCACCAAGGAAATTATGTGGTTACAGTTGCTCCAAGACAATATCAGGAAAAGACTGAACTAAAATAAATGATACCAATATATTACAAAGTTTACAAAATATAACAAATAGCTCAAATATATACAAATAGCTAAATTATTAATATCAAGAATATTACAGAGGTGAATATATGATTGACATTTTACTCTAAACTATAAGCTTGTTATTTGTTATTTTCCCTGTAGAGCATATGCAATAGGGTGTAACTACTGCACTGTGCATTAGGTGGAGGAGTTGTACAGGGTTAGAGTTAGCATTGATAGCCACAGGCAGGAATGATTTCATGTGTCATTCAGTGGTGCATTTGGGTGATCTTAGTCTACGTTCACACTGCAGGCGAAAGCGCATCAAATCCGACTTTTTTGACCCTATGTGACCCATGGTATGACAGTGATCATGGTATGACAGTGTGAACAGCACAAATCCGATATTTTCAAATCCGACCTGGGTCACTTTCGTATGTGGTACTGAATCCGATACACATCTGATGTTTTAGAAAGCGACTGCTGTTTGAATGGCCATGTCACAACTGACAGACGGCAATTATCAGTGCCGGAGAAGCGCCTGAGAAGACATTGTGAATGCTTCCTGGCCATCCCATGTAGATGTTAGTGAAACTGCTTGGAAGACAACGCTGGAGAAACGTGAACATTTCATTTGTACTGTATAATCTGCAGATTCTGACAGAAATCTGCAACTGTCCTTTGAAGCACCGCTTCTCTCTAAAACAGCAATAAGGATAGTAGTAGTAGTGGTATAGTAGTTATTAGGCCATATGTAAATAACAAAATAACTTTATAACTAAAAGCAAAATTGGGAAACGTAAAGTCTGCAACAAGTCTTTATATTAAGGGCCATCAGTCAAACAATACTGTTTGGTCTGGGTCTAAACAGAGCGTGTTGTGTGTGATGTCTTCTTTTGGGCATGTGGGCCGCTTTGAGGATTCACACGCGTTTGCTGTCACATTTTATTTGTAGTGTGAACAAGCAGACAAAAACAATCCGATTTGATCAAAAAAATCTGAATTGAGCATTAAGACCTGCAGTGTGAACGTAGCCTTTGTCTCTCACTGAACGTTCTCCTACGACTGTCCTGCATATCATGAAGTGGGTGGGAGGTTTTGTCCAGCATTGTCCTTGTCTTAGACCAGCGGTCCCCAACCTTTTTAGCGCCACGGACCGGTTTATGCCCGACAATATTTTCGCAGACCGGCCTTTAAGGTGTCGCGGATAAATACAACAAAATAAAACTAGTACCGGTACCGAAAAAAAGAAGATTTATTCATAACACACGTGGAAAGACCCAGGAAAACAGAGTTAACGATAAAAACGATAACAAAATAACGCTGAAAACCGATAAAACCCTGAAAACCATACATTTCACACCTGAGCCTCAACTCTCGCAGTCCGGTACCAAACGACTCAAGGACCGGTACCGGTCCGAGGCCCGGGGGTTGGGGACCGCTGTCTTAGACAACATCCACCTCTTCAACATCAACTTAAGGGAGTCCAGCTCTGTCCCCACAACATTCTTGGCCTTGTGAATTAGTTTACTGAGTCTATTGGCATCTGAGACCCTCAACCTGCCGCCCCAGCATGCAACAGCATAGAGGATGGCACTGGCCACAACAGACTCATAAAAAAATCCTGAGCATTGTCTGATAGATATTAATGGACCCCAGCACAGCTGGACTGGCCATCGGGCATTTTCCTGGTGGGCCGATTTTTAATTATTAATTTGTAATTTATTAAAATTATAAATATATATTTTAACTCAAAAGTACAGTTTTTAAATTTCATGTTGCTGAAACAACAAAGTAATAAAATAATAAATCTATCTGATCGAGAAATCACTCATCTTTGAAAAAGAGAGTTTATTACAGAAAAATGGCTCTTTCCAAAATAAAAGCTATACTATACGCTTCTTCTGGGCTATATTCTCAGCAGCATATTAAATATATCAGGTCCCCATAAGGAGAATCATGTGCTAACGGCTGTCTAAATGACTTGGGTAAAGTTTGTAGCATGCGTGCTTGTTGTTTTTGTCTGCTTCCACTGGTCTTTGCACTAGGATGATGTCGGCGTAAATGTGCAGTCATATTCGTTGTGTTCCCACTAGTGCTGTCAGCGTTAATCTCGTTGAAATGACGTTAACGCCACAACACGGCAAATCTCCGTTAACGAGCTACCGCGGATCGCCCCCTGCGTGGGCCTGGACGGCGTCAACACGTTAACGAGCTAACTGCGCTAACGCACTAGTTCCCACCAATGTAATTGAGCATTGCGTGGCACATCCGACATACTGTTTTACTTTTGTCCATGACACGCTTACCTTCAGGGTCATACTTCACATGAAAACCAAGATAGTTCCAAATGCCAGATCTGAATTAGGGTGGGGGAGGTTCAATTTGCCATGTTGCAACGAGAGCTTAGCTTCTGTCTTGCTAGCTTGTCCTGCGCTCAGTGAATCTGCGTTCCACTACTCCGCCTAGGCTGCACTGTCAAGCGCAGATCCACTGAGCTCTCAACACAGATAGCATCGTCAGAAGAAAAGTTGATCAAATAAATTAAAAATTTTGTATTGTTCGATACATATGCATTCTGAACCGAAAGCACTGTATCGAACGGTTCAATATCGATACGAGTATCATTGCAACCCTAATATATATATACTGCTGGGCAGGTGCTATGTTGTTACTGATGGTGAACGTTTACTTTATTCATAGGGTTAGTTAGTAGAGTTGCCAACTGTCCCGTAAAAAAAGGAATAACCTTATTGTTGAGGAACTCCTCAAAATCTCAACAAATTGTGCCAATCCTTGCATGTTACATCAGATTGATCCATCATCACAAGTGGAAAAGTCTGTAACAGAGGAGACAGAAGAGCAGGAGAGAGAATTGAAGGAGAGTGAGAGCCAGGGCATAGATTATTTTTCTCTCCCTGAACCTGCCATATTACAGGCATTCTTAGATTACTACCCACAGCTGAACACCAGCAGTACAGTTGTGATGAGGGTGTTCAGCTGTAAAGATGGCACCTACAGGAAGTGGCTTACTTATTGCAAAGAACGCCATTTATTGTTCTGCTTTCTGTGTCTGGCATTTGCAAGGTGGACTGACATCAGCGCATTTATAACAGGCATGGGTGACTGGCGACATGTACATCTGCGCACAGAGGAGCATGAAAAGAGCATTACACTTTTTTCTTGAGGTGCTCAAAAGGCAACAATGTCAGTTGTTAGCTCACAGAGCACAAGTGAAAAAGAGATGGCAAGCGTATAGTGAATGTGGTCAAAGTACTTGGGTAGAGGCGACTCAGCTATGAGCATGTGGAGAATGAGGCTGCATACACTTTTGGTGATAACACTATCAATCATGATAACTTTCAGGAACTGACTGTGTTATTAGGCAAGTGTGATATGTGCCTTGGAGAACATTTGAATGACTGCATTGAGAAAAGCAACAAGTTGCATCAGTTCAGTGGATCAAGAGAGAGGGTAGAGGGTCTCTCACCGCCCTACTCTCCAAAACAACTGTCAACTCAGTGATTGATGCACTTGGCCATCTCATTCAAGAGAGCATCGCCAGTGATGTCCAGAAAGCTGGTATGTTTTGTGTTCCGTTAGACACAACCCAAGACATCACAGGTTCTGATCAGTGTTCAGTAATCATCAGGTATGTTACTGACACTGTGCAGGAGAGGCTCGTCTCCATCGTGAGGTGCGAAGCATACACGGAGCATAGAGCTGGGCGATATAAGATTTTTTCATATCACGATATGTTTTTTCATTTCAGGCGATAACGATATATATCACGATATAAGCCAAATAACTATATTTGTAAGATTTAAATGTGCCGTTGCTCACAAGTAAAATGTGAAATAATCAGCAGCTTGTTTTGATTTAAATATTCATTTCCCATAATAAGTTCAACAGGGTAGATGTACTTAAAGAATTTTTCAGACAAATAAAGGCAAATATTGCAAACTACACAAAAGGCAGCCGCTAAAGCGTTTAAGTTTCAAAATAGAGCAAACAAAACAGACTAAATTGTAAATTCCACTTAGAAACAAAATATTAATTCTAAAAATAAATCTTAGTTTGTTTTACAGAAGAACAGACAAAATTGACTAACTTTTGACAATATCAAATAAACTGAGAAATTCTCAATCTCTCCTTGTTGTATAGCTTAGCTTTTCAAACAGTTTTAACAGTTACTTTAGTCTGACAAAAGCCGAATGACGACTTAGCGCTTCCAGTCAGAGATTGAGCATGCACCGGTTTATTGTATTTCCAGACTTGCTTTCGGCACAATTTACAGTGCGCGCTACTCTGTTTTTGTCAGACTTGAAATAGCCGAAATACCTTCACACTACACAACTTCTTTGGCTCTTCTGTTCAACAATCTCTCCGGCATTGGAACCATCATCGGTTTTCTCTTCGGTAACCTTCGGTCACGCGCTCGGTTGATTTTTCTTTAGTCAGCACACTCATTTCCTCCATTACCCGGGCGGCACGGTGGCTGGCTGCTTCCCAAACAAATACACATGTGCGGCTTGGCACTTGTGCTGTACGTAACAAGTCACGTGACGTGACGCTGCGGCTGTGATTGGTTCGGCTCTGCACTACTTAATTTGGATTGGCTGTTCTTTTTTTTTTTTTTTTTTTAAGAGGACAAGAGAGATGAGGCTTATCGCAATAGTTTAACTTTTCTATCGAGAAAAAGTTATTTCGCAATACATATCGTTATCGTTCTATCGCCCAGCTCTAACGGAGCAGTACAGTGTTCAAGGAGTCCTATCACAGGGTTAATCTGTGGGAGAAACAAACCCAAGAAGAGACAAGACACAGATGCTTCAGTCCAATAGGTGAGACATGGTGGTGCGCCAAGCATGATGCCCTCCAAAAAACCTTTGTGGACATTTTGGAAAACCAGATGATGATGCCCTCTTTGTTGATGCAGTGCTCACGCTGGAAGATTAAAAAGAGGGAAAAAGAAAAGGCAGCTGTTCATGCCAAAGCACAAGGCTTTAAAGAGTGTCTCTTGAAGCATGAACTGTTAACAGCACAGATATTTCTTAGAGTGTTTGAGCACACAACTCTTCTGTTGAAGTACCTTTCTCTGCCCATCATATGATGACAGCCACACAAGATAGCCTCAAAAGTATCGCCAGGTACTTCGCAACTGTGAAGGCAGCTGCAGACACATTTGTGAAACAGACAACTCAGAGGGAGGACAACACACACATGGAAGCAAAGCACACCATTGTTTTTCTTGTGACATTACCAATAAGTTTGATGTGTCACATGGCCCTCTTCCTATTGAAAAAACAAAAGTTGTATCCAAGATGGTCGACTTCTAAATGGCCACCATGGTCTCCACCCATCTTGAGGGTTTTGCCCCCTCACATATACTAATGTGCCACAAACAGGACTTTGATATCACCAACCATTCCCATTTTATTATGGTGTATCCATATAAATGGCCCACCCTGTAGATAGTTCAGGAGGTTAACTCAACGAAGCAGTCTTTTGGTTTCCGCTAAGTACGGGTTAGAATACCAGAATAGGGAGGATGGTGAAGGTCTAAGTTTATTAGGCTTCATGGCTTTTCCTATAATACCTGGTGAGCTAGTCTCTAGTCAAAATGCCCAGGCCAATTTTTTGTCCTAGTCCAGCCCTCTCAGCCACCTCAGAAAATAGAGTTGACTCTGGCCCTTCCTTGAGAATGCAGTGGTATTTTTAACCCACTCCAGTTTATTATCTATGTGTACTCCGAGCTATTTATAGTCCTCCACAATGACCCCCTGGATTGTACCAGAGGTTACAGTCCACAATCAATTTTTTGGTCTTTGTCACGCTGACCTGCAGATGATTCTGCTTGCACCACGTGACAAAGAAGTCAACCACAGCCCGGTACACTGTGTCATCACAGACAATCAACAATCCAGGAAACAAGAAAGGCATCCACCTACATCACTCTCAGCTTATCACCCAGGAGGGTCAGCCTGGTGGTACTGAACGCGCTGGAAAAGTAAAGAACATGACCCTCACAGTGCTCGCCAGCTGGTCCAAGGGAAGCAGTGCGTGCATTGTCAAATCTAAAAGTACACAAATTCAAACATACCAAAGTAAAGTGATCTCACCCTCTCTCTCTCCTATAATCTCAAACTGCCCTTCAAATAGAAACAGCTAGCATTAGGAAGTAAACAAGTTTCAGTACTTTAGCACCATTACCAGAGTCTGTTTGTTTATATAGTTTTATCTCAAAAATCTGGATTAAAAGAATCATTCTATGAAGAGAAGGAACTGATCTGCCTGCTTTTTGGAACAATGAACTTCACAAACAAAGACCCAAGTTTAGAGCACAGAGATTGAGTTAATGTTAGAATCAGGAGATTCTTTAAGATGAGTTAGCCTGAATAGATTGATAATATAAATGAAATTTTCTTAGGCATCTACCTCTTCTTGTTTCTTTATACTTACAGTGTAATTGTGATTAGCAAGAGTAACAGGTTTCCCATCCTCTGTGTAGTATGTCTCTGCAAAGTCTTGACCCAAAAGCTCACTGAGAGAGAGAGAGAGAGAGAGAGAGAGAGAGAGAGAGAGAGAGAGAGAGAGAGAGAAACAGAAGAAAGTGTAAGTAATTATAAAATACATAATTTTTTAAAATCCCTTTTGAATGTAAGTGTCAGCATCAGTGGTAGACAGCGAATCAAACACACAACCTGAGGCCAAGATCACACAGAATACTTTCTTGTTATAAACTTTTTTTCACTCTTTATGTGTGAAAATTGATAATTGTTTATACCAACAAAGCAATGTGTACAAAAAGAATATGAATGAGACACTGGAATATAGCAGGGGTTTTTAGGAGACCAAAGCACATAATTGTGCTACAGAAAATGACAGTGACACACAAAATCTGAGACACATGTAGTTAAATGAACTCGCTAATAATCCTTTGATAAGTCAAGGTTGGTGACAGATTTTTACTGAATTGACCCTATCCACACAGTCTTCCTGCAGGAACCATACTTGGAGGCAGGATTTCAATGTTTTAACTATTAAAACACTGCAAGAATTTTGGTTTGAACTAAAGGTAAGGTTTTACCAAACATACTTATATCAGCAATCACAAACAACATTTGAATAGCAGAAACAATTTTCATTACAGCTGAACCATGAGAGATTTAAACACCAAAGAGAGTTGGAGATGATGAAAGAAAAAACTGAAAATGATCTCTCCTAACTCTTGGTAGCACTGTCACTTGGTGTTCGCTCTCTCTGTGGTAGAGTATCACTTCCTGTTCCTGCTCAAACACAGTGGTGTTTTTGAGTAGCTTATCTGCTTAGCAATATAATTAAAAACTTTTATATACATTCATTTTTCATAGTATAATTTTCACGTTTCATCCGAAGCACAGTTTCCCTGTACTCACTACCTAATTTATAGCCAACATATTCACTCACTGTGTCTGTACTGTTTCGCTAGCTTAGCTTAGCTTGTAGCCGACTGCTAGCACCATGGCTACTTCACCTGTCCCTTCTGCACTTTCCTGCTCATTGTGTCAGATGTTTAGTTACTCCTCGTCTTCCTTTAGCAGTAATGAGACTTGTAACAAATGTGGCATATTTGCAGCTCTGGAGGCCAGGATTACTGAATTGGAGACTCGGCTTCGGACCCTTCATTCACCTGTAGCTAGCCAGGCCCCTGTAGCTGGTGCAGCCGAAGATAGCGTAGGCCCCGCTGTTCCCCGGCAGACCCCAAGCAGCTGGGGAAAGAGGGCTGCTGGGTAAAGGTGAGGAGGAAGCATAGTCCTAAACAGAAGCCCCAGGTACACCACCAACCTGTTCATGTGTCTAACAGTTTTTCCCCACTCGGCGACACACCCGCCGGGGGTCAAACTCTGGTAATTGGTGATTCCGTTCTCAGACATGTGAAGCTAGAGACACCGGCAACCATAGTCAATTGTCTTCCAGGGGCCAGAGCAGGCGAGATTGAGGGAAATTTAAAACTGCTGGCTAAGGGTAAACGTAAATTCAGTAAACTCATAATTCACGTCGGCAGTAATGCACCCGGTTACGCCAATCGGAGGTCACTAAAATCAATATTAAATCGGTGTGTAACTTTGTCAAAACAATGTCGGACTCTGTAGTTTTCTCTGGTCCCCTCCCCAATCAGACCAGGAGTGACATGTTTAGCCGCATGTTCTCCTTAAATTGCTGGCTATCTGAGTGGTGTCCAAAAAACGATGTGGGCTTCATAGATAATTGGCAAACCGTCTGGAGGAAACCTGGTCTTGTTAGGAGAGATGGCATCCATCCCACTTTGGATGGAGCTGCTCTCATTTCTAGAAATATGGACAAATTTATTAAAACCCCCAAAATATGACTATCCAGAGTTGGGACCAGGAAGCAGAGTTGCAGTCTTACACGCCTTTCTGCAGCTTCTCTCCTCCTGCTACCCCCCCCCCCCCCCAAAAAAAAAAAAAAAAAAAAACCCATCTCCATTGAGACTGTGTCAGCTCCCAAAAAGACAAAAAACAAACTAAAAACCAGCAATAAACAATTTAAACATAAAAAAAAATCACAAAGAAAGAACAATACAGTATCCACATCTGAACCAAAGAGTAAAACAGTGAAATGTGTATTATTAAATATTAGGTCTCTCTCCTCCAAGTCTCTGTTAGTACATGACTTAATAATTGATCAACAAATCGATTTACTCTGCCTTACAGAAACCTGGTTGCAGCAGGATGAGTATGTCAGTTTAAATGAATCAACAACCCCGAGTCATTCTAACTACCAGAAATCTCGAAGCACAGGTCGAAGGGGCGGTGTGGCAGCAATTTTTCACACCAGCCTATTAATTAATGAAAGACCAAGACAGACTTTTAATTCATTTGAAAGCCTGATGCTTAACCTTGTCCACCCCAGCTGTAAAACTCAGAAACCAGTCTTCTTTGTTATCATCCAAGGGCATAGATTTGGCATGGATGGAAGGGACATGTCCCTAGCAATATCCAACGATTATTGAATTGTCCCCACCAATAATTTGATCTCTTTGAGTAAAGAAAAACAAACCCGATAGAAAGAAAAAAAAAAGATCTATCAACATCTCATTCACATAGCGGTGCAGAAAGAGTTAAATTACGTTCGCTACTGGAGTCCTACCTCATGTGACAAATATGGCCAATGTGATTGGCTGTGCCTCTCAGGGAGCTCTGTTTAGTTTTAGCAGCTGCAAGCCTGCACTGCAAGGCCCTGCAAGGAGGAGAGGAGGATGCCACAAAAAGGAAGAACCTGGATATAAGAAAGTACTTTTCAAAGAAACATGTCAGTCATTTAAACTCAAGTTCACTCATAAAATGTGTCCGTCATAATAACGTTACAGACTATGCTAGGCTTTGGCCCACAGTCTAAAATTGTAACAGTGAATAACGTGTTTTGGAAACTAACTGCACCACAGGCAGCACTATTAGTTATCTCAGTCTCAGAGCAGCATTTCTAATTTTGATTGAAGCTGTCGGAGAAAACGGCAGCCTCGAGCGAGCCAGGATATTAGTTTACAGAGGCTGTTAAAATTATATGTCTAACGTTAAAATGTTGGTGACACAATAATTTCATCCTAATGGCACTGACAGATTCATAGGGTTAATTTTTGAGACAAAATATCATGAGGTAGTCACGATTTTGCAAATATTCCACCTTGTAGTGCAGTTTGCACAACTTGTTTTAAAAATGCACTCACCCTACAAACATTACTGACGAGTCAAGATCTGCACAAATTGACAGACACACTGAAGCAGCTGCACATTTTATTCTTATTGTCATGTATGTCCTATTTGTCAGATGACAGAAGAACCAACACAAAGCTCAGAGAGTAATGGTGACACAAGATCACAGGTGAAATTGGATGATGACCTATTGGTTCATTACTGTATTTGAAGTACACGTGTGACTGCATGTATTTGGAATGTCTCACTGTTATTTATCAGGTGACAGAGGCAGCTCTGCCATGTTGTAGCTCGGACAGAGGTGAAGAGGCAAGGTAACTGGTACCTGACTGATGTTTTGGTGCTATAGATTAACGAGAGGAGAAGGCATGTGTTTGGCCCCTTCACATAGTGGACATTGAGTTGTTGTGTGGGGCATTAGTCATCCCAGTATCCTCAGTTGAGGCTGAAAGAAGCTTCAGTGCTCTCAGAAGATTAAAAACATGGCTAAAGTCAACAATGACTCAAATGAGATTAAACAATGCTGCTGTATGTCCACCAGGAGAAACTGGACAGTATAGATGTAAAACCAATATGCCAGCAGTGTATCTCAGTTAACGAGAGGAGCAGGCATGTGTTTGGCTGCTTCACATAGTGGACATTGAGTTGTTGTGTGGGGACACCAGTAGCATTAATGTCTGTTGCTGTAACAGTAGTTCATGTTTAGAATAAAAAATCCCAACTCATTGATTTGATCGGGGCAATAGTGCCTAAAATGTTGCATAATGTTGCTGAGAGATCTTTTACTTTGTGGTAATCTTAGATGAGTAGTTTCATGGGCAAAAACCACCGGGTCATTCAGTGTTCCCTTAGTGCTAATGTATAAGAGATGTTGGTGTACTATAACTGAACTAATGTTGTTAAGTCCTTAAAGTCATATTATTTTATTGTTATGACTGTATTTGAAGCTATTTTTATTTTTGTATAATATCTGATTTATATGGAATATGGCTGAAGTAAACTAAAGCCTAAAATACTTAGTCATTTGTTTAATAGTAATTTAACATTATATAATTCCCATATAAAACTATGAATTGTAATTTTTAATGGTTTAAAAGCATGTAGAATAGCATATGTAGGCAAGTATATTTCTCTTTTTTTTTTTAATCAAGAAGAAAAGACAAAAAGGGAAGAAAAAAAAGAAACAGGGCAGGGTTTGGTGGTTGAATTATCCGTCCCCACCAATGCCATCTATCGTCCACCTGGGCTTTACACAGAGTTTCTGTCTGATTTCTCAGACTTTTTATCTGATGTAGTGCTAAGCTCAGATAAAATAATTATTATGGGTGATTTTAATCCATGTAGATGCTAAAAATGACAGCCTCAACATGGCATTTAATTTGTTATTAGACTCAATTGGCTTCTCTCAAACTGTAAAAGAACCCACCCACCACTTTAATCACACTCTAGATCTTGTGTTAACTCTGACCTTCCCAAAGTGTGGGGCCCGCCCCCTGGGGGGGGGGGGGGGGGGCACAGAGCCATTGCAGGGGAGGCGCAGTATGAAAAGGGGAAAAAATAAAATAACATACAAGTAAATAATAGCATAATTGACAGGTTTTTGACGGGGCTCCCACACAAACGCAAAGCATGAGATGAAGCTTCACTGAATATGTTTCCAAACCAACTTCATTCTAAGCCCAAGACTAGAAAATATGGTGAAGCATATCTTCCCTTTGGTTTCACCTGCACAAGTGCCAAGGTAGGTCTCCCCTGCAGAATTGATTTTCCCTTCGTCGGGAGCACACGCTGGGCTCTTCAAATCACGGACAAACAGTATCCCACATTCTTGATTTTTAGTTCACAAACAGTTGTTGTAATGACTAACTAATCCTGACATTTTGGAGATGTTAGCTCTTTATACAGTAAAGTTACTGTGGGATACAAATAATATCAGGCTGATCCTGCCACGATTTGTTCCCTCGGTTCAAATCACGGACAAACAGTATCCCACAGTTTTTTATGTTTTTAAACCAATTTCCACAGAAAGGCATTTTTTGAAAAATGTATTGATAGCAATGTTGAATATTATTACACAGGAAAAAAACAACTACACATAAAACAATTACACCATGACGCCTCTGCCTTTCTAAATAGAGGGACAGTAACTGGGTGTGTGTATGTAAGCGTGTAAAACCTGAAGATAGAGACAAAATACTGTTAATCTGACTATCTGCCATTTTGCAATTCATCTCATGTAAACAAAAATGTGGCGCATAGCGCGATGAGAAAAAAGGCACATACCTTTGACATTGAGTGACGAACTCTGTATTCCTCGTCCACACGTAAACACAAAAAAGGAGTTTTAAAAAATCTCAGTTTTTGGTGATTCGAAACGCCGTTTACGTGTGGACGAAACAGCTGCGTTTTCAAAAATACCCGTGTAGGTGTGAATGTAGCATAAAAGAGTTAGTAGTTTATTTTCTTACTACCTGTAATTTATTGCTTTTTACTTGTATTTACTTAATTGTTTACTAAATGTTTGAGGTGTGAAATAAACCGCAATGGAGAAAAATATGGGTGTGTGTGGTTGGAGGATGTGTGTGTGTGTGTGTGTGTGTGTGTGTGTGTGTGTGTGTGTGTGTGTGTGTGTGTGTGTGTGTGTGTGTGCGCGCGCATGGGGGGTGGGGGAGACATTTGTCTTGTAAAACAAAGGGGGGCCTAGAAAAAAGGTTTGGGAACCACTGTGTTAACATATGAAATAGAAACTGAACATTTACCAGTGTTTCCTGAAAGCCCTCTCCTGTCTGATCATTTCCTGATAACATTTACATTTACAATAATTGATTACACAGCAGTGGAGAGTAGACTTTAGACTCCCTCAAGGGAGGATAAGAAGGACAGACGCAACAACATTGTCATCCCCTATGTAGCCGGTGTATCAGAAAAACTCAGGAGGGTTTTCTCCAAGCATGACATCCCGGAGCATTTCAGACCCAGCAACACGCTCAGACAAAAACTGGTTCACCCGAAAGACAAAACTCCAAAACACAGACTTAACAATGTGGTGTATGCTGTACAGTGCAGCGAGGAATGCCCAGACCTCTACATTGGAGAGACCAAAAAGCCACTTCACAAGCGCATGGCACAACACAGAAGAGCCACCTCCACAGGACAAGACTCAGCTGTCGATCTGCATCTAAAGGTCAAAGGTCACTCTTTCAAGGATGCCAATGTTCACATTTTGGACATAGAGGACAGATGGTTTGAAAGAGGAGTGAAAGAAGCCATCTATGTCCACTGTGAGCGACCATCTTTGAACAGAGGCGGTGGTTTACGACACCAACTCTCTGCCATCTATAATCCAGTTTTGAGATCCCTTCCCAGATGCCTTAACGCCCACTCACATCCTGGGCCATCTGACCTCAGGAATTCGCATAATAAGATGGGGCCAGGTTTCACAATGAACTCACCCGAAACCCTGGCTGATTGCGACCCACACCAAGTTTCACACCTTGGCTCAGACGATTAGAGGATCATCAGGGGTTCCTTTTGTCCCTCTGTGGGGGGACACTCCCACCAGGTTTATATCTGGGACTCTCCACCATTTGACCTTAGAACTGAAGAAGCTTCTCGGATGAGACGTGAAACGTCTTCAAGTAACTTAAAGAAGTCCAGACGCTTTTCTTTGCAAGCTCCCAAGGGCGTAGATTTTGTTTTGGCATTGGTGGGGACGAATGATTCAGGTTTTTTTTTTTTCCTTTTTGTCTTTGCTTCTTGATAACAAAAGGAGAAATGTACTTGCCTACATATGCTATTCTACATGCTTTTAAACCATTTAAAATTATAATTGATAGTTTTATATGTGAGTTATATAATGCTAAATTACAATTAAACAAATGACTAAGTATTTTAGACTTTAGTTTACTTCAGCCATATTCAATATAAATCAGGTATCATACAAAAATAAAAATAACTTCAAATTCAGCAGGGCTGGACTGGGACAAAATATCGGCATTTTGACTAGTGACCGGCCCACCATGGTATTATAGGAAAAGTCATAAATCCTTTAAAGCCTTTATAATAAACTTAAACCTACACCACCTTCCCTATTCTGGTATTCTAAATAGTAACACCTAATTTATAATTACATATACCTAAAACTAAAAGGGTTGCCAACTCCTCGGCTGTAATTGGTCCAGCCCAGAGTCGATCATGACCAACTGGCCAATCCACCACCATTCATTTATATCATTAAAAAAAGAAAAGGAAGAAAACCCCATTGGCCCATAAAAACGAAAAATCACGAGCGGCCCACTGGGCAAATGCCCGGTATGCCCGATGGCCAGTCCAGCCCTGAAATACAGTCATGACAATAAACAAATATGAGTTCAAGGACTTAACAACATTACTTCAGTTACATTACACCAGTGGTTCCCAAACCTTTTTTGCTGGGCCCCCCTTGTTTTACAAGAAAATGTTCGCGCCCCCCCTCGCGCGCGCACAAACACATCCTCCAACCACACACACCCATATTTTGCTCCATTGCGGTTTATTTCACACCTCAAACATTTAGTAAACAATTAAGCAAATACAAGTAATCTGCAATAAATTACAGGTAGTAAAAAAAAATAAACTACTAAGTCTTTTACGCTACGTCCACACCTACACGGGTATTTTTGAAAACGCAGCTGTTTCATCCACACGTAAACGGCGTTTCGAATCACTCTGCAAAATGGGTTCAAAAACATAAATAACTGTAGGATGCTGTTTGTCCGTGATTTGAACCGGGGGAACAAATCGTGGCAGGATCAGCCTGATGTTATTTGTATCCCGCTGTAACTTTACTGTATAAAGAGCTAACATCTCCAAAATGTCAGGAGAAGTTAGTCATTACAACAAGTGTTTGTGAACTACAAATCAAGAATGTGGGATACTGTTTGTCCGTGATTTAAACAGCCCAGCGCTGCTCCCAACAAAGGGAAAACCAATCCTGCAGGGAGACCTACCTTGGCACTTGTGCAGGTGAAACCAAAGGGAAGATTTGCTTCACCATATTTTCTAGTCTTTGGCTTAGAATGAAGTTTGTTTGGAAACATATTCAGCTATGCTTCATCTCCTGCTTTGCGTTTGTGTGGGCGCCCGTGCTAGCAGTGTCCAAGCGTTGTTGTTGTTTTTTTTCCCTTTTCATGCCGCGCCCCCCCCTGCAATGGCTCTGCGCCCCCCCTAGGGGGCGGGCCCCACACTTTGGGAACGTCTGCATTACACCAACATCTCTGATACATTAGCACTAAGGGAACACTGAATGACCTGGTGGTTTATGTCCATCCAAGATTACCACAAAGTAAAAGATCTCTCAGCAAAATAATGCAACATTTTAGCCACACTATTGCCCCGATCAAATCAATGAGTTGGGATTTTTTATTCTAAGCATGAGCTACTGTTACAGCAACAGACATTAATGCTACTGGTGTCCCCACACAACAACTCAATGTCCACTATGTGAAGCAGCCAAACACATGCCTGCTCCTCTCGTTAACTGAGATAAACTGCTGGCATATTGGTTTTACATCTATACTGTCCAGTTTCTCCTGGTGGACATACAGCAGCATTGTTTAATCTCATTTGAGTCATTGTTGACTTTAGCCATGTTTTTAATCTTCTGAGAGCACTGAAGCTTCTTTCAGCCTCAACTGAGGATACTGGGATGACTAAAAGCAGCCTGACAATTGTCATGATAATAAATACTAGTTAATCTGTAGCACCAAATCATCAGCCCGAGCTACAACATGGCAGAGCTGCCTCTGTCACCTGATAAATAACAGTGAGACATTCCAAATACATGCAGTCACACATGTGCTTCAAATACAGTCATGAACCAACAAGTTATCATCCAATTTCACCTGTGATCTTGTGTCACCATTGCTCTCTGAGCTTTGTGTTGGTTCTTCTGTCAGCTGACAAATAGGACATACATGACAATAAGAATAAAATGTGTAGCTGCTTCAGTGTGTCTGTCAATTTGTGCAGATCTTGACTCGTCAGTAATGTTTGTAGGGTGAGTGCATTTTTACTGTGCAAACTGCACTACAAGGTGGAATATTTGCAAAATCGTGACTACCTCATGATATTTTGTCTCAAAAATTAACCCTATGAATCTGTCAGTGCCATTAGGATGAAATTATTGTGTCACCAACATTTTAACGTTAGACATATAATTTTAACAGCCTCTGTAAACTAATATCCTGGCTCGCTCGAGGCTGCCGTTTTCTCCGACAGCTTCAATCAAAATTAGAAATGCTGCTCTGAGACTGAGATAACTAATAGTGCTGCTGAAAAGCAGCCTTTCCTTATCGCCAGTGGTCGCGGCCGCTACAGAGTGCTGGCGGGCTCGTCTCAGCCTTAAAACTGCAAGTTGGCAGACAGTGCCGCAGTGTTGACAACTTAGCGACTTTGTCGCTATATTTAGCGAGTTTTCAAACCCCCTTAGTAACTTTTTTCTAAAAAGCGACTAGCGACAAATCTGGCGACTTTTTCTGGTGTTATCGGGAAACTTATGACGACTTTTTGACGTGGAAACAAGTATTGCTCTTACTCTCAGTGGGTAGTGTTGCCAACTCCTCAGTAAGGAAAATCGCTATTGGCTGTCCTAAAAGTCGCTAGAAGTCGCTAAATGACGTCATCACCTAATTTGCATAATTGGTCATGCTAATGTAATTGTAACCTATGTTGTTGGACAGAGAAATAACATCGTGGAAGAGACATAAAGTGAGTAAAAAACGTCCTAAATGCATTTAGAGTTTATTTAGAACTACAAATTAAATTTATTTTAGCAATTATTGTTTTTTTTAATGTCACAATTCCAACCCTGCTCCTTTACCCGGGCTTGGACCGGCAAAAGTGACCTGAAAAAGGCACTCTGGTGGAGTTACTTTGTGTGTGTGTGTTTATAAGTAGTTTTAAACCTTGTGATCCACAAAACAGCATAAGAGTAAAAGAGTAAAAGAAGAACTGACTGCGTTACAGCACCCGCTGCTTGTTGAGAGTAAAAGCGATATGCGCTTTCACGTCTTTTTTTTAGGGGGTCTGAAAACTCGCTAAATATAGCGACAAAGTCGCTAAGTTGGCAACACTGTCAGTGGGGCTCACAGGCGGCAGATAGTCCTCACGCAGAAGTCCACCCGAGCTGCTGTCAGAGCAGGAGATGGTCACACCTATAGGTCCAAACTGCAAATAAATCGCGCATGAGCGAAGCTCCTGCTCCTGCCCTGACTGCAATGCAGTCAGTTCTTGTTTTACTCTTACTTTTTGTGGATCACAAGGTTTAAAACATAATAAACGAACTGCATGTTGTGCAGTTAGTTTCCAAAACACGTTATTCATGGTTACATACAATTTTAGACTGATGTGAGCCAAAGTCTACATAGCCTGTAACGTTATTGTGACACATTTTATGAGTGAACTTGAGTTTAAGTGACTTACAGGTTTCTTTGAAAAATACTTTCTTACATCCAGGTTCTTCCTCTTTGCTGCCGTCCTCCTCTCCTCCTCGCAGCGCAGGCTTGCCGCTGCTAAAACTAAACAGAGCTCCCTGAAAGGCACAGCCAATCACATTGGCCAGATTTGTCACATGACGTAGGACTCCAGTAGAGAACGTAGTTTAACTCTTTCTGCTCCGCTGGGTGAATGAGACGCTAACAGATCTGGGTTTTTTTTCTTTACTCGAAGAGATCAAATTATTGGTGGGGACACGTCCCTTCCGTCCATGCCAAATCTACGCCCTTGCAAGCTCCTTTGACTACGATGACCTGGATGACTGAGAACCTTCACAGACATAAGTTTAAGAATATAATCCACTCACTGTTATCATCTTCAATGCCCTGTACAAACATAGAGCAGAGCAGCTACCTGAACGCTACTCCAACAGAGGTCGATTATCTTGTTAATAATTTTATCTCCTCACTACGTACGACTCTGGATACTGTAGCTCCTGTGAAAACTAAGGCCTCAAAACAGATGTACCTGACTCTGTGGTATAATTCTCAAACGCATAGCCTAAAGCAGATAACTCGTAAGCTGGAGAGGAAATGGCGTGTCACAAATTTAGAGGATCATCATTTAGCCTGGAGAAATTGTTTGTTGCTTTATAAGAAAGCCCTCCGCAAAGCCAGAACATCTTACTATTCTGAAGACCTTCTATGACTCTGTGGTGGCCTCAGCCATCTTTTACGGTGTGGTCTGCTGGGGTGGCAGCATCTCTGCCGGGGACAGAAAGAGACTGAACAGGCTGATCAGAAGGGCCAGCTCTGTTCTAGGATGCCCTCTGGACCCTGTGGAGGTTGTAAGTGACAGGAGAATGGTGGCTAAGCTGTCATCCCTGTTGGACAACATCTCCCACCCCATGCAGGAGACTGTGACAGCAATGAGCAGCTCCTTCAGGGGCTGCGGCACCCACGGTGTGGGACAGAGAGATTTCGCAGGTCTTTCCTCCATACTGCTGTCAGACTCCAACTTCAAGACTTCAAACACACACATCCACACATGTGCAATAACACTAAGTGCAATACTCTTTTCTGGCATCGTTGTATTTTTACTCAGTTGTATACAGCATTTGTATTCTATTTTTATCCTATTGTATATTTTATTCTATTTTATTCTACTGTATATAGTATTTTATTTTATTCTATTCTGTACAGTTGTGTACTGTATTTATTCTTATTATATTCAAATTTTTGCTTCATAACTTTTGCACTGTCCACTTCCTGCTGTGACAAAACAAATTTCCCACGAAAATAAGAATAACCCCAGGTTTCTCTTCAGCACTGTAGCCAGGCTGACAAAAAGTCAGAGCTCTGTTGAGCCAACCATCCCTTTAACGTTAACTAGTAATGACTTTATGAACTTCTTCACAAATAACATTTTTATTATTAGAGAAAAAATTACCAATAATCATCCTACAGATGTAATATTATCTACAGCTACTTTTAGTACCATTGATATTCAGTTAGACTCTTTTTCTCCAATTGATCTTTCTGAGTTAACTTCAATAATTACTTCCTCCAAACCATCAACGTGTCTTTTAGAACACATTCCTACAAAACGGCTCAAAGAAGTCCTGCCATTAATTAATTCTTCGATCTTAAAAATGATCAACCTATCTCTAATAATCGGCTATGTACCACAGGCCTTCAAGCTGGCCGTAGTTAAACCTTTACTCAAAAAGCATCTCTAGACCCAGCAGTCTTAGCTAATTATAGGCCAATCTCCAACCTTCCTTTCATATCAAAAATCATTGAAAGAGTAGTTGTCAAACAGCTAACACATCATCTGCAGAGGAATGGCTTATTTGAAGAGTTTCAGTCAGGTTTCAGAGCTCATCACAGCACAGAAACAGCTTTAGTGAAGGTTACAAATGATCTTCTTATGGCCTCTGACAGTGGACTCATCTCTGTGCTTGTCCTGTTAGACCTTAGTGCAGCGTTCAATACTGTCGACCATAATATCCTATTAGAGCAATTAGAACATGTTGTAGGTATTACAGGTACTGTGCTGCAGTGGTTTGTATCATATCTATCTAATAGACTCCAATTTGTACATGTAAATGGAGAGTCCTCTTCACACACTAAGGTCAATTATGGCGTTCCACAGGGTTCAGTGCTAGGACCAATTCATTTTACATTATACATACTTCCCCTAGGCAGTATCATTAGAAGACATAGTACAGGGTGGGCCATTTATATGGAAACACCATAATAAAATGGGAATGGTTGGTGATATTAAAGTCCTGTTTGTGGCACATTAGTATATGTGAGGGGGCAAATCCCTCAAGATGGGTGGTGAGTTTCTCACCACTTATAAAATGTGTTCAATGTGCTGCCCATTGTGTTGGATTGTCAATACAACCCTCTTCTCCCACTCTTCACACACTGATAGCAACACCGCAGGAGAAATGCCAGCACAGGCATCCAGTATCCATAGTTTCAGGTGCTACACATCTCGTATCTTCACACCATAGACAATTGCCTTCAGATGACCCCAAAGATAAAAGTCTAAGGGGGTCAGATCTGGAGACCTTGGGGGCCATTCAACTGGTCCACGACGAGCAATCCACTTTCCAGGAAACTGTTCATCTAGGAATGCTCGGACCTGGCACCCATAATGTGGTGGTGCACCATCTTGCTGGAAAAACTCAGGGAATGTGCCAGCTTCAGTGCATAAAGAGGGAAACACATCATCATGTAGCAATTTCAAATATCCAGTGGCCTTGAGGTTTCCATTGATGAAGAATGGACCCACTATCGTTGTACCCCATATACCACACCAAACCATCACTTTTGTTGTTCCAACAGTCTTGGAGGGATCCATCCAATGTGGGTTAGTGTCAGACCAATAGCGGTGGTTTTGTTTGTTAACTTCACCATTCACATAAAAGTTTGCCTCATCATTAAACAAAATCTTCTGCATGAACTGAGGGTCCTGCTCCAATTTTTGTTTTGCCCATTCTGCAAATTCTGTGCTCCTCGTTGAGATGCTGCAGTAGCTGGAGTTCGTAAGGGTGCATAAGAATAAAGTTACGTTGAAACCAAGCAAACCATTGTTTTTCTTGTGACATTACCAATAAGTTTGATGTGTCACATAGCCCTCTTCCTATTTAAAAAACAAAAGTTGTAACCAAGATGGCCGACTTCTAAATGGCCACCATGGTCACCACCCATCTTGAGGAGTTTGCCCCCTCACATATAATGTGCCACAAACAGGACTTTAATATCACCAACCATTCCCATGTTATTACGATGTATCCATATAAATGGCCCACCCTGTAATTCAAACCTCCTTTGTTGCCTGATCTTAGACTTTCTGTGCTGTGCTAGACAAGCATTTTCAGTGAAGTCAAACACCTTTTTTAAGAGTACTCTCATCTAGAATAGACTGTATGGGTCCTCTTCCCCCTTTAAAATCTGGTTCTCTGTATTTATTGATTGTAATGTGTAAAGCAGCCAGATATCCAGCCACTTATCCATTACATTCAATCACTGCTAAGGCAGATCTAAAGGTCCTAGCCAATTATTTTCTGTGTTCAGATTTTAGAGTTATCAAGGCTTTAATTTTATGTCTAGATCAGTGGTTCTCAAACTGTGATACACATATTACTGGTGGTATTTGGGCTCCCTGTAGTGGTAAGTGGGAAATCTAACCAAATTTTTCAGATTAAATAATAATCCATTCTGGAGGTATGCAAAGATCACAGGAGAGTTCCCGAGGCTCTTCTGGGAGCTGGAGTCAACCAGAAGACATCTCCCCAAGCAAGTCCTCTATGAAAAGCAGCCTTTCCTTATTGCCAGTGGTCGCGGCCGCTACAGAGTGCTGGCGGGCTCGTTTCAGCCTTAAAACTGCAAGTCGGCAGACAGTGCCGCAGTGTTGACAACTCTCACTAGGATATCCAAACCGACATAATGTCCAGCAGCTTTTACAGCTGTGGCTCCAGAAAACATCAGCTGATACTAGAAATTAATATCAAATAAATTCTAACAACAGCTGATCAAGCTTAAACGTGCTGCTGTTGTTTAGCGCGACATCCGCTGGTTTCCTTGTTCTGGCGCAAAGTGGAAGATAAACAAACAAGAGAGAAAAGCCGATCAGCTGATCATTGATCAGTTTCATGATTTTAGTAGCAACAGGCGAGAGAGGGGGAGAGAATAAGAGAAGAGGCAGCTGTGCAGCAAAGACAGAATAGGCAGACAGAACCTGAAAATTGTGCTGAAAAGAGGTGAAAAAGTTAAAAAATTGTGCTGAAAAGAGGTGAAGCGTGCTATATCTTTTGGTGCTCATAACTTTTATACTTTTTCCAGATATTAAGCTTTTTATGCCTTTTTTTTGGCCCATTTTAGCCCAGTGTGATCACCAGCTTTGCTTGCTGGGCTGAGCCATGTTTTTTCTCTGTACCCTCACCAATTTCACATCAAAACATAGGTATTTTCTATGGCTTTCAGAAAATGTCACTATCATTGTTGTGGGAGTTAGAGATTTTTGGAAAATCTCCTCAGAGCAACACAAAGTCTGAAAACTCTCCATAGAAGCTCAATGGACACTTTGTTCAAAATCAGCGCTGGAATTCTCCAATGAGACACATTTTCTAATTGTCATGTCTCCTTAACGAAGCAAAGTTAAGACATGAGGCTTGTGTAAATATATCTTCAGACACTCCTGACGCTCATGATTCAAGAATTTTTTTCTTACCTATTACCGTTTGGCCATGAATTACATTTGTTCGAGGGTAGGAAATTTCTGCCCGTGGAAATGCCCACGTCAAGAAATAGATAAAATAGAAAACTGCCACTCCTCCACCAAGAACCTCATCTTCAGCCAGCATCGCCTCACTCAAAAGGCGATGGAAAAAGGTGCTTCGACTTACAAAATTAATTTGTTCCAGAGGGTCTTTCGTAAGTCAAAATTTTTGTAAGTCGGGGTTCCACTGTATTTGTGTTAAATTATAGTATTTGTGCTAAATGGTAGTATTTGTGACAAATCATAGTACTTCTGCTATGTTATAGTATTTCTGCTAAATAATAGTATTTCTGCTATTTTGTAGTACTTTTGATAAATAAAAATATTTCTACACGGCATTCACAGTGCATTTTCGCAGGAAATGCAACCTTTTCTACTTATTATTTGGTATTAAGACTAGTGTGCATCAGCACCAGACCGACAGAGGGTGTGATGGCAAGTCACAAGGAAAAATGAGTGCTGGTGAGGCAGTGTGTGTTGAGCACAGAAAAGGTAACCGTAGCTGGCTCCAGGCAGACTTCTTTCTGGCTAAGTCAAAGACACCTGAGCAACCAGAAGTAAAGGTAACTAGAGGCACTGGTGACAGCTGATATTGCTGGACCTCTGGAGTAGAATTCATTTGTGTTTACCAACAGCTAGAGTCATCAGAGCAAAAGACCACTAACAGGCCCATTAAATCTTAGTTGTCTAATTATTCAGATAATAAAACAAAGGCAAGCAAAAAAATATAAAATGAAACAGCTAGACAACAAATGGACAGCAGTCAACCAGATAGCACTGTGTACCAATAACATCAGAGGCAGAGGAGGGTATATGAGAGATTAGGCTGACATGAGAACTTACTGATTATGTTCCACTTGTAGCACCAGCTGGAGGTCACTGGACGAGAGCAAGATCTTTCCTCTGACTGGATATTCCTCCTGTAAGGTCATGATGAAAACTGGGTTAGCTCCAGGTGCTTTGGCTTTTTTTCACTATTCAAAGCCATGCCTATTCCCATATGGAAAAGAAATAATAAAAACATATATGATTTACTCATGAAAGTGGCCACTTTCATGAGTAAATCATATATAAATCATATAAGGCTTACATGATTTACTCATGAAAGTGGCCACTTTCTCATTACTTTCATATATTGTTTTAGTAAGTATCCAAAACATACAAGTTTCATTATATAATTTTTCAAGGGATCTTATATGTATTTTCACTCTTGTATGCTTTTCATACAAGTTTCATACAAGACAGATACAAACTTTATAAGATTTATATACATCTTTTCCATATGGGTTGGGTTAACTTCTGATTTTAAATCTACTATGAATTAGAGGTAGATAAAGTGCTTGAAGTTTATAGTGGTCAGTATCATTACAATAGTGCTATATGAATGAAAAAAGCATCTCTGATACATCTCTGATTGCTAGAACATGTTAGTAGCCTTGCCGGTGCATTTTGTAAGGCTTGGAGGCGAGAGAGATGATTTGTCCAAGCTGATAAACAGGGCATTACAATAATCTAAACGCAATGACACAAATGCATGAACATTTTTTCCAGTTCAGCTGAGGAGACCATATATCTCCTCAGCTGACCTGGCATTTTCTCCATCTTCTTGGAACTATAGGCCTTTGGAATTGACGTCACAATGCATTGTGGGAGCGCGGCGCCATTTTCCGGGTCAACAAATCAAAACAAACACACGGTGTTGGAACGACGAATACAAGAAAGATGCTTAAAATCAGCTCAAAAGAGAATCAACTGTATAGAGACCAATTGCGTCCAGAGGCGAAGCGGCGGTACTTGCAGAAAATAGCGTGCATTGGAAATGTGGACCCGTATGAAATACGGCCGTGGAGTAGAAACCCTGAAGACCTACCGCTATTGACATAGCCTGACATATTCCGTACCTTGTCTGTGGAGTCAGTGCGTACAAGTCGTCATTCAAACAAAGGTAAGTCAGCTTGAGTACTGCGAGTGATGTGCATTTGATTTTCCCCCGAACATTCAAATTAGTGCAGCATAAATTCATTCATGAGGGGAAATTACAGTGAGAACATGTGGAGGCTCTGTTAAATGGAAAACATAGTGAGTTCTGTGCATTGATGTAACATTGTCCTGGAGGATTTAGTTATTCTTTATGGTTAAAGAAATTGCAATGATTTATTCATATTTATTATAAATAATTCTAATTATACATCTTGCTTCCATGTTTGTATCCTGTGTCACAAAAAATACATTTTATTTTAGTTTTATACATTGATTAATGACCTGCAGAATCTCCTTGTCATATTAAGTGATTCATAATTGTCACTTTATGCTTTCTCCATCTTTAAAGTGATTACATCCTTGCATTACATACTTTAGGTTCATTTTCTGCAGGCAGGTTTCTGAGAGATAACAGGCAGATTTAGAATATAACATGCAGCGTTCTATAGATGGATACATTAAAAAAAATGAAAAATTACATGTGCTAACTTTCTAAACACTTTGTTACATTTATGATAAAGTAGATAAAACACATTTGTGTCAGCCTTGGCTCACTAGTTCTTGTCTTTAAATGAACTCTGTGTGTGTTTCAGGTACTGCACTCACACTTTTGGCGGCGAAGAAAAACTCATGGCTCAAAGTGGTTTAATTCAAAAAATGATCTTTATTTTACATTTCCGGAAAAGGAGACTGAGCACACAGAGACACCAGCTCAAGTCTAAAGCAGCAGCAGCCAGCCTGATTATTATAGACTTCCTCTACACGTCACACACACTTTAAGTTTCGATCAAACACTCTGCTTAGTTTCACTTTCTGTCTGCACCTCATATGCTCTGCAAAAGCATGCAGTTTCCTGTCAGCCTACGACCTAGTTCTTTGTCACCTCTGGGCCTGGTTTATAAAGGCCTATACATAAAACAATATAATCAGCAAATAGACATTAAGAATATATATTAAATACATGACAACTTTCAAAGACTGAATGAACCAGCATTGCAATCATGGGTCACTGTGAGCATCACAGGGAAGGTTGAAGCCGCCCACTGCACCTGTAAGGCCGGAGTCGCGGAGACCTGCAGCCATGTCACTGCTCTTCTGTTTAATGTAGAAGCAACAGTGCGGATCCGTGGCACAAGGACTGTTACAGATGAACATGCATACTGGGTTTTGCTGGGTAATATGACCAAGATACAGCCAGAGGTTGGTCATAACATAGCTGCCCAAAAAAAGGCTCTTGATAAAGCATAAACAGACCATCCGTATTGAAAGGTAAAAGGAGCCGTCCTCAAAAAGGAAAAATCCCACCTTCTACTGTGGAGGAGTTGTCACTGCTATTGGATACTTTGCTGGAACACAGTAAAGCTGTGGGTCGTGGGAATGACCCATAATGTTTTATCTAGGGGTCTAGATTTATGCCTGAAGTGCACTGCCATGTAAATAATTTGCATTTACCGAATATGTAGTGACTGAGTACCACTGTTCAAAAGTGGAATAAAGAAACAAACTAATTTTTGCCTCTTTTTTTTAAAATTAAAACCACTTTATAGAACATCACATCAGTTACAGTGTAGAATCCAGTCATTTATAGTTTACAAATGACAAAATGTTTACACAAAATCATGACAGTGTTTACATGTCACCCACTACTAGCACTTTATTTACTGTATCTTTTGAGAAAAAAAAAAAAACGCTATTTATACAGCAAAAGACTTAAGAATATTTAACATGAGCAAGTTTAATTTTTCCCTGGTTTTACTACCACGCTGTTCACCAAAACGCAGCAAACCTTCACCATCTTATACAGAAGAGTCACCTCTTCACCCTCACATGGAAGAAGTAATCTAATTGGCATGGTGGTATGTTTGAAGCAGGTCCCTTGTGTAGCGCTGGAACCCAGTCACGATGTGTTTCATCCATTTCATAGGCTGGTTTGCCTGCAATAATGCCAAATAATTAGCAACTCTATAAATAGAAGGTAGTTCTGCAAAATCACTCAGTTGGATGTTTCTTCTAATTTGCTGTGACCTCAGAGTGCATCGAAAATAAAACTAATAGGCTATAAAGAGTGATATGAACATATTTAGAACTTACCAGAATGAAAATGTCTGGAGCACCAACAGATATTTGGAGATAGAAGAGAACTGGATATCAGCTCGTCTCACAGCTGCTATCCAGACTAGACGCCTTCGTTTGGTAACATCCGATACACAAGCTTCCTCATGTTGCTTCCAGGTTGGGAAAGAGTGAAAAGATAAACCATTTTCAAGCTTATTCTCTTGCCGGTCGTGCGATCGAACTGTGCAGCCGACCACACAGCAAATACGAACCATGGCTGTTGTGTGTGCCTTCGCTCTTTTTTCGCTTGCGCTTTGGACCCAGAAAATGGCGCATCAGGCCAAAATCTTTTCCACGCCCACCCCCGTGACATCACGCTCCAAAGCCCTAAATATACTTAGATAGGTTAATTGATTAATCCAAATTGCCCACAGGTGTGAATGTGGGAGTAAATGTGAGCGCGAATGGTTGTCAGCCTCTGTGTGTTAGCCCTGCGACAGAGTGGCGACCTGTCCAGGGTGTACCCCGCCTCTTGCCCTATGACAGCTGGGATAGGCTCCAGCGCCCCCTCTGACCCTGAAAAGGATAAGCGGAAGCGAATGGATGGATGGATAAAATTCCAACTATAGTGGGGGAGGGGAATCTGAACACCTCACTCAGGAGTAAACTAGACCCTGTGTCACTATATTCTCTTGCTAAACAACTTCAATTGGAAGATGCTCAAACATTAATAAGGGGGATTTCCAAGGACGATGGGTTCACACCAGGGACGTATGACTGATGAGAAAGAGTTTGGTAGGCTTTTGTGTGGCTACTAAAAACATGCAGTGGAAGACATTTAACTGGAAATGTGTCATTAGGTATTTTATCACTCCACATGTGAAGAGTAAACTGCTTCAAATGCAACAGACCTGCTATGTCTTGGAATATGTCATTTACATAGATCTCACCTGTACCCACATCTTCTATGTTAGCATTGGCCACTCGTTAGTATGCTGGTTACGTGGGCCTGACTTATAATTTCATGCATAATTTTATTGTTCACTTGGGTTTCACCTTTGCATAATCATGAGCATTACAGTTTTTCCTAATTGTTTACACACATTTTCCGAAAGCATATTGTCAGAATTCAACACACAAATCAAAAAACACACACACAATGGGCAAAACCCTTCAATTCTCCTGCAAAATAAAGTCATCATATTGACTTACTGTAAGCCTTTTTATGTTCAGTGTAACACTTACTACAGACAATACATAGGCCTACATGAGTGCATTGTAAAAGATTACAGAATGTTTGTATACAAAACTCACAAATACATGGTACCAAATATATTATTACTGTATTCTCCCACAAAAACAATGTAGTGTTCATCCCAACCAAAACAAAGTTGCGCATACCATCAGTGTTGGCCAAGTTACTTTGAAAAAGTAATTAATTATAGTTACTAGTTACTTCTTCAAAAAAGTAACTGAGTTACAATATTCTAAAAGTAATTAATTACTATTGCGTTACTTTAACCCTCTGGGGTCCAGGGTATAATTGGCCATTTTTTGCTACTTTTGATTCTCCCTCCACATTTCACCTTTAAAAACTATTTACTTTGCCTTGTTTGGTATCATCCTTTTCAGCACAACCTCACGTGTCTGAATTTACAGTCATGTTTTCATTTTGATATACTGTATTAACGCAATTGATCTAAAATCAGACAGAAAACATACAATCAGAGTAGAAAAGGTTATATTTTTTACTTTAACAACCACAAACATGTTTAATGATTCATATTTCATAACTTAAAATGCAAATATAAATTGTCAATTTTAAAATCCTATGCACAAGTTTTGCAAACAACAAAGTTATTTGCATCCATTTACCTTTTACCTTGATTTTCTTAATAACCATTTCAAACTATTTACAGAACAATCAGTTGTTCTGCATTCAATAAGATGCCACACAAATTATTTGCGCCACTCCAAAAAATTAATTTCTGTCGACTATAAAAGATAATATCACAGCCTGATACCTGCAGGTCTGACAGCAGCAGGTGTATCACTCCTGTTTCTACTTGGAGACAGCAGTCGCCTCATTGTTCTGACACACAACACAAAACTATCCACAACACTACACACTAACTACACAAGACAACACATTAACTACACACTCAAACACGCTAAGCGTCACAAATCTCTCACATCGCAAAACTTGCTCTCCCTCTTTTTCTGCTCTCTCCCTCCCTCTCTCTCCCTCCGTCATTCCTAAAACTTCCGGTTTTGTTTTTTTGTTTTTTTTTACTCATAAGCAGAGAGTGCTCGCTGTGCTGTCCTTAGACAGTAAACGTGTTAGTCCAATAATCACACAACTGGTATGTTAACTCCAACTTTAATGGTTGCCTTCTTTCGTTCCTCCACACAAGAAAAAACTGACACTCCAAAAACTCCTACTTCCCCTTCCCGCCTGCGCGTAGCCATGCCCCCCTTCACTGGACACTTGCGCAGTGGGACAGATACATCTTAACAAACGTGACGAAACTATTGAAGAAAAAAAGCCACGTATATATTGATTATCATGACTCTGGTTTTACGTGGCCTATCAACACAATTTAAAAACTGGTATATATCACCTTGTTGTTTTGTCTTTAAGTGGTCGTGTGATTGGCTTACCACGACTACTTTATCCTTTCACGGTCAAACAGCAGCACTCATGTGATTGTTTTGCCCCCTGAGCTCCAGGTGTTGTGCTAGACAGTGATCATGATTACCGTCTGTGGGAGCGCGCGCAGCTGCTTAAAGCTGTAGCATCCAGATTACTTACGTAATCAGCTACTTCCGTGCAACCGATATAAGATGCGGTAAGCTGAACACAGCTTCAACCGTCTGTTTGTTGAAAAATAGTAACGGACCGTATTTTCTTGTTAGTAACTGTAACGGCGTTGTAACGATAGGAATAGTAATTAGTTAGATTACTCGTTACTGAAAAAAGTAACGGCGTTACTTGTATCACTGCATACCTTGGTCTACATATACAAGCAACAGAGGAACCTACTGCATAAAGTTACAGTCAAAAAAACAACTTTGCTGCATCCTCTCTTCTGTTTCAGTCTGCCAGAGCACCTCATCCACATCACAATCAACATGCTTGTGATGCAATATGCTCCCCACCCCAGTTACCTATAGCTGCACAAAGGGTACAATTGCCAGTACGTTGGTCAGGGATTTGGCCAGGGACATTGACCAGTTATGTTCCTGCCTCTCCACCTCCTTTTTGCCAGATTGAACCCTACTTCATCTATGGAAAATATATTCATGGGGCTTTTCTATGTAATCCAGTTCAAACACTCTCTATAAAAATAAGTGTGTACTGTAAGTGATGCAGAAAGACAGACTTATGAAATACTGTATTTACAGTATATGCACTCCACTGCAAGAGTACCATCTGTAACAATCTAGAATACAAACAGTAGGCCTATGGGCATAGAATTTTACTCAAAGAGTCGCTGCTGAAAGTATGTGTAGGTTACACTTGCACATACTGATATTGTAGATATCATATATATATATATATATATATATATATATATATATATATTAATTAGAGCTGGGCGATATATCGAGTTTTTAAAAAATATCGATATATTTTTATACGAGATATAAGATGTGACAATATCCTTTATATCGATATAGTCTATGTTACGTTATAACTATACTTGTGGAGCCGCAAGTTTGCCTCTCTTTCGTCCACTTTTGTCTTTACGCAACATTACTCGGCCTCGCCCCTCCTTCACTGAACACAACTCCCCCTCCTCCCCCATCGCTTCACCTGCAGGAAGCGACAAGATGGACATGGCAAATCTCCGTTAACGAGTTACTGCGCATCGCCCCGTGCGTGGGCCTGGACGCCGTCAACGTGTTAGCTAGCTAACCACGCTAACGAGCTAACCACGCTAACGAGCTAACCACGCTAACGCCATGCAGCCCAGAGGTGCTGCACAGCCTAAAATCCTTTCATTTTCTCAAAAGTTGACAGCGCGCCTTGTGTATGAATTCTGGTTGTGCTTGATGGCCGCGAAGCGATTTTATGTGGTACACAGCGCTCAGCAATCTGTCAAAAAATGTTTTAGTACGACTTTGGTAAGCTACGGTGCTGCACCGGTTGATGGATTGTCAGAGCATTACGGCGACCGAGGAGCCTCGCGGAGTGATACGTACTGTGCTTCAACGTAATATTACCCGACTGTGTATAAGGACCATAAATGGCACCTGTTAAGAGACGTGGTTATGAAGAGGATTTCAAACTCAATGCTGTCAGTCACACAGTAGAAGTTGGGAAGAGAGCAGCTGTGAAATCTGTCTTTGTTACTATGCTCTGCATCTTTTAGTTTACATTTTGACTGCACAATTGTGAGCTTTTTTTATGCACAAAAACAACATTGTTTTCTTTTATTTATGGAGCATTATTATTTAATAAATGCTCATAATTTATTTTTGAGTAAATTTTATGTACATCTATGCTCTATGTTAATAAAAGTGCCTGTGTGACATCTGGGACACAGCTTTGACTAAGAACTCTCTTTTTGTTCTTACTTTATGGCTTAAAAAAAATATATCGAGATATATATCTTATATCGCCGTCCAGGTAAAATATATCGAGATATGAATTTTGGGTCATATCGCCCAGCCCTAATATATATATATATATATATGATACACAAAATTCACGGTTCGATATTTTTTCGATACACAAATAAATGTTCATGCCTTTTTATTAATTTGTCATTTATTAAATTTTCACGGCACATTCTGCACCACCTCTCTGTGCGTTCATCATTTGTTTGAAGCCAGCTCACCTCCTGCAACCACTTTTCCAAGAATACGCGCTTCTTTTGTGGTTCGGACTCCTGACATTTCTTTGGAGGTGGAGGAACACCAAAGTAATTGCTTAAAGGAGCTTCTTTGATATCTTTAAAAGTTCTAAACAAATGTCTGTCCTCCTCCTGAAAATCTTATGTATGCAAACACGCGTTGCAACTTCTTATCTTGTGCGCGTTTTTTATTTTGACAGCGAATGCGCACCTGCGGACCACTTATGTGTAGACCTGGTTATTTAGCTCGTCATATTGCAGCCACAGAAATTCTTTTGTCCATGAAACCATAAAGCTGCACTTTCTTTTTCCCTTATAGTCTGATTTGTCATAACTTTTCCGTTTTGTGGTAAGCTTTTCTTTGGCTGTCACTTCTTCACCCTGACCTGTCTTATTTGGCTCAGCAGAACTAAAATATATATCCTGCTGCTTTTACACACGCACTCACATAACACTCAGCGATTCTCTGCGTTCAACCTCTCACATGTTTAAGCTTGCTGCGGGAGATTTCACTTGTCATGTTTGCATAGTAAGCTAACGATTGATAAGACGATGTCAGAGGAATTGGTGCGCAAATTATCATCACTCACCAATCAGTGCTGTCGCTCTCCATACACAGTTCGCGCGATTGCAAAGTGAAAGCAAAAAACAAGCGCAAATTCAAACGCGATTTCAATATGTCACATATTGACAGTGGCTCACCGATGCCAATGACATAATTACCCAGCTACATTTCCGAAAGAATGCAAAAGCATTGACATATATTTTTCCTTCCTACGATAGGCCGACGAGCAGGGCAGCCCGACTGGAAAAATCGCTAGCCCCGGGACGTCGGGCTAGCGATTTTGCGAGCCCTGTATCTGATTGAGGAATCACTCATCTTTGGAAAAGAGAGTTTATTACAGAGAAATGTCTCTTTCCAAAATAAAAGCTATACTATACGCTTCTTCTGGGCTATATTCTCAGCAGCATATTAAACATATCAGGTCCCCATAAGGAGAATCATGTGCTAACGGCTGTCTAAATGACTCGGGTCAAGTTTGTATGCGTGCTTGTTGTTTTTGTCTGCTTCCACTTGTCTTTGCACTAGGATGCTATCGGGTAAATGTGCAGTCATATTCATTGTGTTCCCACTAGTGCTGTCAGCCTTAATCTGAAATGAGGTTAACGCCACAACACGGCAAATCTCTGTTAACGAGCTACCGCGGATTGCCCCGTGCGTGGGGCTGGACAGCGTCAACACATTAACGAGCTAACTGCGCTAACACACTAGTTCCCACTCATGTAATTGAGCATTGCATGGCACATCTGACATACTGTTTTACTTTAGTCCAAGATGCGCTTACCTTCAGGGTCATACGCCACATGAAGACCAAAATAGTTCCAGACGCCAGATCTGAATGAGGGTGGGGGAGGTTCAATTTGCCATGTTGCAACGAGCTTACCTTCTGTCTAGCTAGCTTGCCCTGTGCTCAGTGAATCTGTGTTCGACTACTCCGCCTAGGCTGCACTGTCGAGCGCAGAGCCACTGAGCGCTCAACACAGACAGCACCGTCAGAAGGAAAGTTGATCAAATAAATTAAAAATGTTGTATTGTTCGATACATATGCGTACCGAACCGAAAGCACTGTATCGAACGGTTCAATATCGATACGAGTATCGTTGCACCCCTAATATATATATATATATATATATATATATATATATATATATAAAAAACGAGATTGATATTACCAAGATAGATAGAAAGGTAGATAAATATGAGAAAGTAGCAGCTTAAGGCTGCAGCCGTATTGATGGAGTGATTATTCTTCTTCTTCGATACCCAACATCCACAATGACAGCGAAACAACTAGTAGCTCAGTGTTCCAACATTCGAAAGAAGGGACTGCTCTCACAGCTAGAGATTGACGAGGTACAACATAAATGCTACGGCAAGGAGGAGTCAGGACGCCAGGTCAGGGGGGAGATATCATCACCCCCACCCGAGATTGGGTACATAGCCCCAAGTGCGACAGGAGAAGGATCGTTGAGTGCGAGAGGAACTGACCTGAAAGATGGGATCATGGCCAAGCTTGAAACCTGGACCCCCCGTAGCTGGTTACCAAGATTACGTGAAGTACCCTCAGAAGGTCTGCTAGATGATGTTAATGCAGCACTATGGACGATACCTACAGCCACGATTACCGACACTAACAAGCTGATCTACAATACGGCAGCAGTGATCAGTGAGATGCTTGGCTACAAGTTGAACAGCCACAAGGGGCAGTACCCTCCATGGAGAAGGAGGCTAGAGGGCAAGATCAAAGTAGCACGGAGAGAGGTTAGCCAACTAATGGAGTTGCAGAAAGGTGCGACAAAGAAGGTGCATAAGAAATACAGCAAGCTGTCCATACCTGAGGCCTTGGAAACTGCCAAGCAAAGACTCACAGCCTTGGCCAGCCACTTGAAGAGGTACACCAGAGAGATAGAAGGCAGGAGAATAAACCAGCTGTTCTCCACAGAACCAGCAAAGGTGTACTCTCAGTGGCAAGGGAACAATAATAAGAGAACAGCACCACCAAGGCTGGAGACGGAGCAATACTGGAAGAGCATATGGGAGAAGGACGCAACCCATAACGGCAATGCTCAGTGGCTAGTGGATCTGAGGGCAGACCATAGCGACCTCCCTGAACAGGGTCCAGTAACCATCACAGTGGCAGATATCCAAGAAAGGGTCTCCAGTATGAAGAGTTGGACAGCACCAGGGCCCGACATGGTTCACGCCTACTGGCTGAAGAAGCTGACTGCACTCCACGAGCGTCTGGCAGCACAAATGAACCAGCTGCTAGTTAATGAGGGACACCCAGAATGGCTAACCGAAGGTCGGACGGTCCTGATCCCCAAGGACCCCAAGAAGGGACCAGTCCCCTCCAACTACCGACCAATAACCTGCCTCAGTACTACATGGAAGCTCCTGTCAGGCATCATATCGGCTAAGATGAACAGGCACATGGGTCAATACATGAGCGGGACACAGAAAGGAATTGGCAAGAATACCAGAGGTGCAAAACACCAGCTACTGGTAGACAGAACAGTCAGCCGAGACTGCAAGACCAGACTAACCAACCTGTGCACTGCCTGGATTGATTACAAGAAGGCCTATGACTCAATGCCCCACAGCTGGATACTGGAATGCCTAGAATTGTACAAGATCAATGGGACCCTAAGAGCCTTCATCAGGAACTCAATGGGGATGTGGCGTACAACACTAGAGGCCAACTCCAAGCCCATAGCACAAGTCACCATCAAGTGCGGGATCTACCAGGGAGATGCTCTGTCCCCACTGCTGTTCTGCATAGGCCTGAACCCCCTCAGCGAGATCATTAACAAGACTGGTTATGGATACCGACTACGGAACGGAGCAGTTGTCAGCCACCTCCTGTACATGGATGACATCAAGCTGTATGCCAAGAGTGAACGAGACATCGATTCACTGATCCACACTACCAGGCTATACAGCAATGACATTGGAATGTCGTTCGGGCTGGAGAAGTGTAGTCGGATGGTAACAAAGAGAGGGAAGGTAGTCAGAACTGAGGGGATTGAACTACCAGAAGGCAACATTGCAGACATAGAGGACAGTTACAAGTACCTGGGGATCCCACAGGCGAATGGGAACCATGAAGAGGCCGCTAGGAAAGCTGCAACCACCAAGTACCTGCAGAGTGTCAGGCAAGTCCTGAAGAGTCAGTTGAACGGTAAGAACAAGATCCAGGCCATCAACACATACACCCTGCCCGTGATCAGGTACCCTGCTGGGGTAATAGGCTGGCCAAAGGAGGAGATAGAAGCCACTGACATAAAGACAAGAAAGCTCCTTACCATGCATGGAGGGTTTCACCCCAAGTCCAGCACCCTGAGGCTGTACGCTAAGCGGAAGGAAGGGGGCCGGGGACTGGTGAGTGTCAGCACCACAGTCCAGGATGAGACAACGAACATCCAAGAATACATCACGAAGATGGCCCCAACTGACAGCGTGCTCAGTGAATACCTCAGGCAGCAGAAACCCAAGAAAGAGAAGGGAGACGAGGAACCATCATGGAAGGACAGGCCCCTGCACAGTATGTACCACCGGCAGATAGAGGAGGTGGCTGATATCCTGAAATCCTACCAGTGGCTGGACAAAGCTGGACTGAAAGATAGCACAGAGGCACTAATCGTGGCAGCACAAGAACAAGCTCTGAGTACAAGATCCATAGAGGCTGGGGTCTATCACACCAGGCAAGACCCCAGGTGCAGGCTGTGTAAAGATGCCCCAGAGACAATCCAGCACATAACAGCAGGGTGCAAGATGCTAGCAGGCAAGGCATACATGGAACGCCATAACCAAGTGGCCGGCATAGTGTACAGGAACATCTGTGCCGAGTATAACCTGGAAGTCCCGAGGTCAAAATGGGAAATGCCCCCAAGAGTGGTGGAGAATGACCGAGCTAAGATCCTGTGGGACTTCCAGATACAGACGGACAAAATGGTGGTGGCTAACCAACCGGACATAGTGGTAGTAGACAAACAGAAGAAGACGGCCGTAGTGATCGATGTAGCGGTTCCGAATGACAGCAATATCAGGAAGAAGGAACACGAGAAGCTGGAGAAATACCAAGGGCTCAGAGAAGAGCTCGAGAGGATGTGGAGGGTGAAGGTATCGGTGGTCCCCGTGGTAATCGGAGCACTAGGTGCAGTGACTCCCAAGCTAGGCGAGTGGCTCCAGCAGATCCCGGGAATAACATTGGAGATCTCTGTCAGGAAGAGCGCAGTCCTGGGAACAGCTAAGATACTGCGCAGGACCCTAAAGCTCCCAGGCCTCTGGTAGAGGACCCGAGCTTGAAGGATAAACCGCCCGCAGGGGCGTGCTGGGTGTTTGGTTTTTTTTTATATATAGTAGGCCAAACAGAGATTGAGTACAGCAAGTCACTGAACACCGTTTCCAAACTACAAATTTCATGCAAACAAGATGAGCAGATGAGTTTAAAACTTTAGTGGCTTCATTCTTCCACCTGAATGTGTATCTTTTAGTATGTTTGTGTCCATCTGAAACAGTAAAGGTTGTGGAGGTTGAAACAATGTGTCGGCTGGCAATGAAGGCAGTAAAAACTTTCAAGTGAATAAAGAATCCACAGAGGAAAGCATCCCATCATGATAACAGATGTCCTTAATGACAGAGGTGGTTTAAAAAAACAAAACAAAAAACACTGCTGCCACTAACATCCATGGCCATGCTTAAATATTCAAAGTCAAAAATCAGGTACAAGTACAGGTACCAAGCAATTGTGCAGTCATTATGTACATATATTTGGACATAAGTATAGATAATGTTTTTGAACTTTTTGTTTCATCTTCATACATTGGATCCCACCTGCGGTGGAGTCCAGCCACAGACATACTTACCAAGTACAACTACAAACTGATCTATGATTAGCAATATGAGGCTGGACTAAGACATGGACTTTCATTCTACAGTAGTTACCAGCCACATAAACTGGCCTAATAATAAACAGTTAAATGACTGGCCATGGACAACAAACCAATTATTATACCACTTCTTTAGCCTCATTTTAAACTGCCATGGAGCTTAGTGACAGCAAATAAAAGGTAAGTGAAAGGTTAATGAAATATTTTCCCTTCAATTTAAATTTATTAATATGGTGTCAAATCACAACAACAGTTGTCTCATATAGGGCAGGGTGTACAGTTTCGATTTGGCATTGGTGGGGACGAATGATTCAGGTTTTTTTTTCCTTTTTGTCTTTGCTTCTTGATAACAAAAGGAGAAATGTACTTGCCTACATATGCTATTCTACATGCTTTTAAACCATTTAAAATTATAATTGAAAGTTTTATATGTGAGTTATATAATGCTAAATTACAATTAAACAAATGACTAAGTATTTTAGACTTTAGTTTACTTCAGCCATATTCAATATAAATCAGGTATCATACAAAAATAAAAATAACTTCAAATTCAGCAGGGCTGGACTGGGACAAAATATCGGCATTTTGACTAGTGACCGGCCCACCATGGTATTATAGGAAAAGTCATAAATCCTTTAAAGCCTTTATAATTAGCTTAAACCTACACCACCTTCCCTATTCTGGTATTCTAAACAGTAACACCTCATTTATAATTACATATACCTAAAACTAAAAGGGTTGCCAACTACCAGCAAAAAAAGAAAAGAAAAAAAAGTAGGAATCACTCCCCCACCCTCTGCCTCAAGATGCTTAACTAACAAAACCGATTTAAATTTAATGCACGTATAAAACAAATTCACATAAATCTATTATTTTTCTCCAGTAATTAAATAGATTCAACATCTTTCTTCAACAGAATTGCAGACTGCACAGATGGTACCTTAACAAAGTAAAGAATACTATAACTTACTAGGGTATATACTAACTAGACTTAATATTTACTGAATACAATAATGGATTTCTATACATTTTACATCAGATGAAAACAATGGTTGAAAGATTCAGATAATTATTTGTTAAAAGCGAGACATTTTAAATGAGAATAAGAAAGAAAAGTATTTCTTTGTGCCCCCCTTTCCCTGTTAATGGCCTTCCTGGCCCCCTGGCAAAACTTTGCTAGACCCGCCCCTGCACAGTTACCAGCTGTCAGCTACTTAGAAAAGGATCCTGGTGTTATTTGTCTCTCAGAAACAGTTCATAACTTCCCTTCAACTCATCCATGTCACCTAAAAGTTGAACCTGTTTCTCCATCACCTGTTCAGCTCTGATTATTCAGTAAGGACGTCTCCTGGTTTCATCTTCATGTTTCCCTCTCACCACATATCCAAACCAACATCATGACCAGCAGCTTTACAGCTGTGGCTCCAGCAAACATCAGCTGATACTAGAAATTAATATTAAATAAATGCTAACAACAGCTGATCAAGCTTACACATGCTGCTGTTGTTTAATGCGGCCTCCGCTGGTTTCCTCTTTCTGGCGCAGAGAGAAAAGTCGATCAGCTGATCATTGATCAGTTTCATGATTGAATTAGCAACTTTCTAGCTGAAGTAGTACGGGACAAATCGCATTCCTTTTCACCTTAACGTTAAAGTTTGACCTCCTCGGCTGTAATTGGTCCAGCCCAGAGTCGATCATGACCAACTGGCCAATCCACCACCATTCATTTATATCATTAAAAAAAGAAAAGGAAGAAAACCCCATTGGCCGATAAAAACAAAAAAATCACGAGCGGCCCACTGGGCAAATGCCCGGTATGCCCGATGGCCAGTCCAGCCCTGAAATACAGTCATGACAATAAACAAATATGAGTTCAAGGACTTAACAACATTACTTCAGTTACATTACACCAACATCTCTGATACATTAGCACTAAGGGAACACTGAATGACCTGGTGGTTTATGTCCATCCAAGATTACCACAAAGTAAAAGATCTCTCAGCAAAATAATGCAACATTTTAGCCACACTATTGCCCCGATCAAATCAATGAGTTGGGATTTTTTATTCTAAGCATGAGCTACTGTTACAGCAACAGACATTAATACTACTGGTGTCCCCACACAGCAACTCAATGTCCACTATGTGAAGCAGCCAAACACATGTCTGCTCCTCTCGTTAACTGAGATAAACTGCTGGCATATTGGTTTTACATCTATACTGTCCAGTTTCTCCTGGTGGACATACAGCAGCATTGTTTAATCTCATTTGAGTCATTGTTGACTTTAGCCATGTTTTTAATCTTCTGAGAGCACTGAAGCTTCTTTCAGCCTCAACTGAGGATACTGGGATGACTAAAAGCAGCCTGACAATTGTCATGATAATAAATACTAGTTAATCTATAGCACCAAATCATCAGCCAGTCACCTGTGACCTTGCCTCTTCACCTCTGTCCGAGCTACAACATGGCAGAGCTGCCTCTGTCACCTGATAAATAACAGTGAGACATTCCAAATACATGCAGTCACACATGTGCTTCAGATACAGTCATGAACCAACAAGTCATCATCCAATTTCACCTGTGATCTTGTGTCACCATTGCTCTCTGAGCTTTGTGTTGGTTCTTCTGTCAGCTGACAAATAGGACATACATGACAATAAGAATAAAATGTGTAGCTGCTTCAGTGTGTCTGTCAATTTGTGCAGATCTTGACTCATCTGTAATGTTTGTAGGGTGAGTGCATTTTTAAAACAAGTTGTGCAAACTGCACTACAAGGTGGAATATTTGCAAAATCGTGACTACCTCATGATATTTTGTCTCAAAAATTAACCCTATGAATATGTCAGTGCCATTAGGATGAAATTATTGTGTCACCAACATTTTAATATTAGACATATAATTTTAACAGCCTCTGTAAACTAATATCCTGGCTCGCTCGAGGCTGCCGTTTTCTCCGACAGCTTCAATCAAAATGAGAAATGCTGCTCTGAGACTGGGATAACTAATAGTGCTGCATGTTGTGCAGTTAGTTTCCAAAACTATTCATGGTTACATACAATTTTAGACTGATGTGGGCCAAAGCCTAGCATAGTCTGTAACGTTATTGTGACGGACACATTTTATGAGTGAACTTGAGTTTAAGTGACTTACAGGTTTCTTTGAAAAATACTTTCTTATATCCAGGTTCTTCCTCTTTGCTGCCGTCCTCCTCTCCTCCTCGGAGCGCAGGCTTGCCGCTGCTAAAACTAAACAGAGCTCCCTGAAAGGCACAGCCAATCACATTGGCCATACTTGTCACATGACGTAGGACTCCAGTAGAGAACGTAATTTAACTCTTTCTGCTCCGCTGGGTGAATGAGACGCTGACATATCGGGGGGTTTTTTCTTTACTCGAAGAGATCAAATTATTGGTGGGGACACGTCCCTTCCGTCCATGCCAAATCTACGCCCTTGAGATGAGGTCTGAACATGGTTACTCCGAATAGAAAAGGGATTCTGAAATCAGACGGGATTACATTCTACAGTCTCGGTTTTGCTTCTAATTAAAGCTTCATGATGTGTTGTTCACTGTGAATTGCATTTGGTTTTTATCTCCATTTTACTGTGCCTCAGCTTTTTTTGGAAAAGGAGTTGTAATCAGTGCATCTCCAGCTGATTTTAACATTATGACAGACTGATCATATTAAATATTATCAGAGATGAATCAGTTTCTTTTTATTGGCAATCCATCTGTAATGAGTTCAGCGCAATGAACAAATTTTTACAGGGTAATTCACCAACTTTAGGTAAGGATTGTTAACTTTATGTAACCGTGTTAGCGGCCCTACTTCTGTTACTGTTATGTGATGTTAAAGGGTTTTCATTTCATATTTTATGTTATACAAGTTTTGTGGACAAATATAAAAAAAAAATCTAAAAAAGACTGTTGCAGAAACCTGAAGAGAGAGGTTTAAGACTGGTGAAGGACCTGCAAATAAGGACACTGAGCAGTTGAGTGAATTGCTGACAGGAACAATAGAGAACCAACAACCTTTGGCGAACATATCCTATAATGGCCATCTAGACAGTTCAGATGAGGGATCAAGCACACCTGATTTGAGTATATTAGTGCATTGATTTAGCTATTCTCTCATTTCAGATTATTGTTTTTCATCAACAGCTGTCTCGTTTAATGTGTTCATTTGATCATATGAACTGTTCTTGTGTGTAGGTGGAAATGAAATGGACAGAACTGCAGAGTTGCAAGGCATAGCTTCCTCAGAAGCTATGATGTGTGCCAGCACTGCTCACAGGAACAGTTCATATGATCAAATGAACACATTAAACGAGACAGCGAGACAGACTTACGATGAATGAAAAGCTGGCTATTGAATTTCATTAACACAAGTTGAAGTATCTAAAGGAGGAGCATGAAATGAAAAACAAGATACTCCAAGTAGAATTAGAAATGAAGATGTGAGATGCATCAGTCTCAATATACCAGCAATGAATAAAAAAATGTTTATTACATCATATTGTATGATTCTTTAATATACCGGACACAAATACAGTGTAGAATGTAGTAATTTGACCATGACATGTTCAAGTCCTTGTCTGTGGTTTGTTGGAATTGAAGGCATCTTCTTGGCATGAATCAAAGTGTATTCTGAAGGCACTGAAAATGACTCTTTCAAACAACAAACATGCACTCTACTAGACCCCTTGTGCATATATGAGCTTGGATATAGCACCTTTGATTAGGCGTAAGTGGGTACAAGCATTGTGTAAACAAACATTTCCTTCCTTGTACTGATTTATACCTTGACTGAGGAAGCAGATTTATGTAAGTCTCAATTAACGCTTCTAATTATTCACAAAATGAAGAAGTGGTTTTCTTTAGTTGAGAAAGTTTGCTTATAACCCATTGCAAGTGCATGTATACATGCGTTTCTCACCATTATAATGGCGAGAAATGCATTGACTCGGTGACATCAGTTGTTTTTGTTCAACTCAATAAAGATAGCTGTAATTATTTAAACAAGGCACAGACAAACAAATTCATGCATAAATACTATAGAATTCAGAAAAAAAGTTTAAAATTATTATTTATTTTTATTTGAAATTCAACTGATAACCTTTTTCTTAAAAAAAAACCTATTATTTGTTAAAAAAAAATTAACTTGACACATACAGTAGGTGGATGGACCTTGATGCCTCACGGCAGACAACACCGACAACCCAGGTTACAAAATACTTACGGGGATGGTAATGTCACTGGTACTCTGAACTTGATTTGAAAGAAAGTCTGAAATAATATAAATTACTTTTGATTTAACTTTGAAATTTTTGATTGATTTTAATTTTTATTCATAGTAACCTGAGATTCAAACCCACATTTTTTCTTCATCACTATTCTAACATTCTGTGTTGCTATGCCTATGATGCTCTTCAAGCTCAAACGCTGACATCTTCATAATCCTGTCCTTGATATTGTCTTATACCTATATTTTTCTATCCATTTCCTTTTTAAGTAGACCCTACTACTAATACTTCTCAAAAGACTGGAGCTCAATGGACTAGCCAAAGACCTTACACCCTAAGATATAAAACTCTGTATTCATACACTTTTTCAATGGGATTCTATTAACTTTTCCTGAAATAAAGCTTTGACAGCAGTGGTTATAAATATGTCATCTTGCTATGTCCTCTTCTGCTGCTAAGCCTAAATGACACCTGACTGCCATCAGCAGTTTAAAATAATTACCTGATCCAATGAGAAATGTGTAAACATGAGAAACACTACATTGTATTTTCTTTTGTTGAACTTTGGCATGGTTACACATCTCAGGATGTGACAAAAGACCTCAGTGTTAACAGTCTACCACATTAGGAAAACAACCAACTTTCCTGTTTATTAAGCTCTGATCTTTAGGATTAGGATTCAACTTTATTGGCATTACACATGTATAAATACAGGGTAACAAAATACAATTTGCATCTAATCAGAAGTGCAAGAGAAGTAAGTGCAATAGGAGCAGATTATATACAGATAGGGGTAGTATAAAAGCCATCTACACTACATTTGGATTAGGCTGAAACAGAAGTAGATTTTGTCTCTGCATAAGTTTGAGGGCCATGGGAATTCGTGAAACAGATCTTACAAGCAGACAAAAGAGAGAAAAATCCTTTGTAATATTTCCACAAAATCTTTATTTTAGATTCATAAAAGTTAAAAAAAGGAGAAAAATAAACCTTGATAGTTTTGTAAAAAATATTTTATGTAATTTTATGATAGGAAAACAAATTTAAATCAAGAAAAACCACCCATGTGTGTCCTGCAGGCCTCATCTACCTCTCCAGCATGTAAACAGTGTTGATAAAAAGCTGCTGTGTCATTAGCTTTCCTATCAACTCATGTGCCAGTATTTCTGAATTTAGACCTCAAACATTGCTCTTATGATAGAATAAATTAGAAAACCTGGAAGTATAGATGAGGTGACTCATAGTAAACTATTTTTCAACTTATTTTCAAGCTTTCAGGACACCTCAGGAATAGGGATGGGTATCGTTTAGGTTTTATCCAATACCAGTACCAAACCAGTACTTTTAAAACGGTGCCGGTGCTTAAACGGTGCTCAAACCGGTGCTTAAAGAATGAAGAACACAAACTTTGTCCACAAACTTCTCATGTTTAGCTGTTTTTTTGTAAAAAGATAACAATGTTAGCCTTTTCTGCAGCTATAGGGGATTTATGGTATCACTCTTGGCTGGAAGCAGTGCTTAAACAATGGGGGGAAAAAACACCAACTTTGTCCAAAAACCTCTCATGTTTAGCAGTTTCCCATTTTTTCTTTGGTCAGTTTAGCTTTTTTGGCCAGGGTGAAGGGAGTATCTGCCATCAAACAAGAAGACAGCCGCATGTAACTACGACGCTGTTTGCTAGTTCACCTTACATGCATTAATATAATAACGTGGTTAGCCTACTCAACGTAAATTACACACGAACAACATTAAGCTACTCACGCAGAGAAGAACGGCTGCTGCTGCCATCATCATCCGTCATCATTTCTGCTACACTGGCAGGCACCACACCCGCAGTAGATGCGCTCGATGTGAGGTCTTGCAGCAAGCTATCAAATATGGCGCATTTCTCTGCTTTTAAAAAAACGCTATACGTCGCCAGGTGTTTCATCAGATTCGAGGTGTTACCTCCTTTGCACAGCATCACCTTAAAGCACTTGTTGCAGGCTGCTGAGTTTGCATCTTTTGCTGTGAAGTACAGCCAGACTTATGACCGCTTCGCCTTGGGCGTTTTTAATCTGTAGTTCTGCTCTAAAAGAACGTACGTACCTGGGCCCGCCTACTACGCTTGCAAAGGTAAAATGATTGGCTGGAATCCAAAATGTATGACATCTCAGGAAAAAAAAAGCACAGAAATAAAGCACCAAAATGTGCGCTGCTTTTCGGTCTGGTTACTACCGTTTATGTCAGATACCCATCCCTATTCAGGAATGACGAGATCTCTTTGGTGGATATAATAAATCATACCACGTGACACGAAACAAACTGTAAACAAAACATAAGTCAGTACAAAATGCATTTTTATAGACGGACATTAGCAAAAACAAAACAAAACCCTAAAAATTAACTGGGTAAATTTGACCATCCCCCAACAATTACACTTGTGTTAGTCTGCAAGGTCTATTTGCACAACCACTTGACCACTTAATCATTGTGGTTAAGTTAGTTTGCTCTGTCTCTCCATTTTCAGTTTTGTGTTTTGTTCTCCTCTAACTTCTGTGATATCTCTGTGGTTCAACAGCCAAAGTCTCTTTAGTGCAAATAGGCTGTCAGCTACTGCCATCTCAAAACAGAGAGGAGAGGCCAGAAGAAGATCATTTTCATGCTGGATGTGAAGCTGTGTTTAATTTGGTGCCTGGAACCGGTCTGAAAAGAGCAGAGAAAAACAAAGATTGTGGTATAACTGATGATCTTTAAATTAATTTTTGTTAGTATTTAAATAAAAATAAAAACTCTTACTCCGTGCATTACTGTACAAACTGCCACTCTAAAATCGTGTACTGCTCAGTCTGCACTGCTGCTCAATCCTGCCACTTTATCCCATTTGTAATACCCCCCCACCCACACCCAATTACATGTCAGCAGTCACATTTCTATTTAAGATTTCTTTATCTTCTACTTGATCCATTCTCAATCATCCAGGAAAGTAAATCTCCAAAAATTGATTCTGTTCATCTGTTCGTAGCGTTTTGTGGGAGAAACGTTTCGTCATCATCCAACTGACTTCTTCAGTCTCAGCTGACTGCAGGTTTCCCCAAATCTTATAAACAGTACATTTGCATAATGACTGAAACCAGCCCACTGAAGGAACAATGGGCTGGGAGGTCAGTTCCTTAATCTTAATTATGCAAATTCTCATGACCATTGATCAACAACCACTGATCAAAACCTACTGATCAAAACCCACTGATCAATGACCATGAGTACCATTCACAGAGAGTTGGGGAATGGCTGCAATCACAGCATTGTAAGATGGTGAAAGATGTACCCTTAGGCCCCCTCCTCGATTCAGAGATGGTCTTTCCCTTTTCAAACATAAACTAAATTGTGTTTAAACAATTTGACATTATTTTTCATAATGTCATTAAGTCTTATTTACAGAGCCAAAGCAGAAAAATCCTCGTAATTAGTCCTGTGAGTAAATTAAATTTGGATGGACTGAGTCCTGTACAGAAATCTAACAGTCACAGAGCAACAATGTCCCTTTATTACCATGAACATACATGTGCACATCGGTGTGCACACACACATTACACTGCATTTTAATTGGATTCTATTTCAGTAACACTGTCCTTTTGGTACAAATAACTAGATTTAATCTGCTTGGAAATACGTCCTACTGAACTCCCATTAATGCTTTTTTAAAATGTTCAAAGTTTTTCTGTAAACATTTTTGGGGTTGTAGGGGTGGGTATTTGATCCCTCTACAACCCCTACAAAGTTTTTATTGTAAAATGTTTTACAGAAAAAAATTATAATGCTTTTTTAAAATGTTCAATGGGAGTTCAGTTTCCTATTTCATGCAAATCAATTTAAAACTTTTTTTTGTAATTCGTTTCTTCGCAGAATTTTCTGGTTGACATTCAGTCTTTCCAATAAAATAAAACTGGATACAAATTAGAGACTGAGCCGCTGATTGTAAGTTTGTTCACTTATAAATGGCCTGTATATAAAGAAATGAACAAATAATGATTCTGCAGAGTCACGTACAGTGGGGAAAATAATTGTGTTAACCCACCTGATAGCTCTCAAAGGTGGGATGGCAGAGACTTTGCCCACAGGTTTAGGTCCTGCTGCTGAGGGCATCATGACCAGTAGGCCTGGAGGGGCTTTGGAGAGTGAGGTCTGGACTGGAGTCACTTGGGGGGAGACTGCTCTGGTAGGGCTCAAGGGGAGAGGCCTCTGAGGAGGGAATTGGGGTGTGGGCTGCAGGTCAGACACCAACTGAAAGAAAGATATTAGCTTTATGTATATTACTGAACAGTGACATGCAAAATGTTTTTGGAGGTTGGTAGCTTATATCCACTTATAAATCAAAAGAATTACTGACTAAAGGTAAACATTATATAAAGTATATTGTTTACACATTCAGTGAAGTGTTTCTAGGCTTGTAGCTCATAAAATTGAGAAATCCAGTATCTCGAACTTTTCAAATACCTTCTTGATCAATCAAAAGGTTTTACAATAAAAATATAACTTATTAGAAGCATGATCATTATATTCAATAATTGACTGGGGCTTTTTTTTTTTTTACTATGAATCACAGCATTGCATTGGAGGTGACCAGTTATCTATATTTCCCCTGTAGGGTATCTTCCTCTAAATACCCCAAATATGGTCTAATAAAGTTCACATCAGAAAAGTTGGCTGGCCAATCAAGTTCTTGGCAATTAATCTGCTGCATTCAGTCACTGCTGCTTGTGCACTTTTCCCTTTTCTGTTCTTTTAATATGCTTTAATACAGCACTATTAGCTCTTGCACTTAAAACAGCACTAAGATCTTCTCTCTCTCATACACAGATATACATACATACGTATGTATATCTGTGTATGTATATGTACATGAGAAGCTAGAGAAGTACGAAGGGCTCAGAGAAGAGCTCAAGAAGATGTGGAGGGTGAAGGTAACAGTGGTCCCAGTGGTAATAAGAGCACTAGGCTCAGTGACTCCCAAGCTAGGTGAGTGGCTCCAGCAGATCCCAGGAACAGCATCCGAGATCTCTGTCCAGAAGAGTGCAGTCAGAACATCTAAGATACTGCACAGGACCATTGAGCTCGCAGGCCTCGGGTAGAGGACCCAAGCTTGAAGGACAGACCGCCCGCAGGAGCGAGAGGGGAATTTTTACTTTATGTGGGTTACAGTTGCTTCAATATAGTAAAACAGTAACAGACTAAACTATTTAACAATATAATACAATATGTTACAGCTTTACAAATTTAAGAAATAGCACAACATATACAAATCACTCAATAATAAATATCAAGAATTGACGGAGGTGATTATAAATAAATATTCAAGAATGTTTACAAGAATATTACTGAGCAGAAAAGAGCGTGTGCAATAAAGGGTGTAACGATGTAATGATTTCCTGTTTCGTTCAGTGGTGCTTTTTTGTAATCTCAGTGTCCCACTGAATGTGCTCCTGTGACTAGCCAGCGCGTCATGGAGTGGGTGGGAGGTATTATCAGATTTCAAACATGCCTTATTAAAGTTGCAAGCAACAACATGGATGTCCTCTGGGAGCTCTCTCTGCTAAACAATGGTAATTATGGCTACTGTTAGCTTCCGAGGTCGAGAAAAGGGCCTGTACTGAATAGACAAAGCTTTTAAGTCCAGTGAGCAGTAAGGGTCTACAATTTTACTGTTAATACACCAGTCCACTCCTTCCATTGCCGGAGTTTTTATTGAGATTGCAGAAACATGCGGCAGAAATTAGCTCTCTCCAAAGGTTGATTAGACACTCCCTTAGAGAGAGGGTGAAGAATTCAGTCATTTGAGAAGGTTACAGAAAAGAGCTGCTGCTCCTCCATATCAAAAGGAAGCAATTGAGGTGATTTGGGCATCTGTCTAGGATGCCTTCCCTTGTCTAGGTAATTTGCATTTTTGCTTGTCTAAAGCTCCTGTCCTCTGTAGACTGTTTTGAGTTTATATGCCCTGACTTTTTCCTTACACTCTAGAAAGGGACTTACCAGGGGAGATCGTGCTGGAGTAAGGGGTAGAGGTTTCTGTGGCGGGCTCAGTCTCTGAGGTCTTGGTGGGGATTTGGGTGGTGCTACTGGATGCTTGCCAGTTGGAAGAGACCGTGGACCACCCTTGGCAAATGAGGCAGGTCTCAGAGGTCGCACTATGTTGACTGGGTGGGTGCCATTTGGGCTTGGTCTAAGAGATGGAACCTCTTTGCTGGTGTGAGAAATCTACAATTACAGGAAATTCAGTTAATGTTAACAAATGTTAACAAACCTAACAGAAAAACAGCTTCAAATCATTTCACAGAGAGAAGAACAGGAGAGAAGAACTCATATGGGCATTTATTTCCTACTTTGATCATGAAGAGAAAGAATGGATACTTTACCAATAGGAGAATCTTATTCATAAAACAACAGTGATATAATAGACTTAACATTAATTCATGACATTTTTTGGTTCTTTGCTTTTTCTTTAGACCTACAGTTATAAATAAAACTCGAAGAAGCTTTTTAATATGTGTAACTGACTCACTTGTTTCTCCACTCTTCAACATGCCTTCTATACACATACCTGACTCTTTCTCTGACATATGAAAGTGCAAAGTAATTACAGAGGAGATTAACTAGGATCTGTGAAAACACTTTTATGCAAAATAAGTCAACACATAGATGTTTTTGGTTGTTTGATGATGATAATTGATCGATGTAAATTCCATTTCAAAGCCAGCAGAGATTAGAGCTTGTGTGTGTACCAATGGGCCCCTGGACATGTTTCTGTCAGAGGCATTTGCTACATAATGAGATATCATGTAAGTAAAGTGTGTAGGTTAAATTCATGACTTTAATGATAATGGTAATATTAATTCTTTTTTTCTTTTTTCTTTTACAATATTTTTATTGGTTTTGCAACAGCATACAAAGATTTGTTTTCACAGTAATGTGACGCAGTAGTACGAACACTTTTACCCCCTCACCTCCCATCCCTGCTCTCTCCCAAACCTACATCAAATAAAAACACATGAAGTATACATACATTAGTACAATATGTGGCATTTATACAATGGAAGGAAACAAAAAGAAGGAAAAAAACAAAATAGAAATAGCTAGCACAAACTAAACAATTTTCACCTCATCCACACTCCTGCAGTTGTCCGATATTTGCTTCTTTTATAAAGTTTTTAAATAACTTCCAAATATCATCAAAATATGTTAACTTGTATTTAAGAAAAATATGTTATCCTTTCAATTACCATACATTGTGCCAAAGAATTTATCCAAGCACCAATAGCAGGAGGATCAGATTTTTTCCAGTTTAATGCAATTATACGTTTTGCCTGTAATGTACAATAATCCATAAACTTAATTTGATGGGCTCTTAGTTTAAGATTTTTAGAATAAATTTGTAGTAGCAACATTTCTGCATCTAAAGCATTCTTTGTAGTTAAAATTTGGGGGTTTTTTGGTTATCACTTCCTGCCAAAATGCGTGGACAATTCTGCATTCCCATATACAGTGGAAAGATATCCCACAGGCTTCTCCACATTTAAAACATGTATTTGGAATTTTGTTGTTATATATATTCAATTTAACCAGTGTTACATATGTCTGCATGATCCAGTTGTTTTGTAATAGCGTTAGGTTACTATTAATCGATTATTTTTGTGATTTTAAGCAAATTGACTTCCATGTCTCCTCAGAAATATTAATATTTAGGTCATTTCTCCAAGATTCTAACTTAGAAGCTGATGTTTCTGGAGAGGCCGAGACAATCCAGTTATAGAATGTTGAAATTAAGCCTTTGTTACAACATTTTTTCACCATTAACTCCTCTAAATTAGTTAACTGGGGAACATTAAGAGACTGATTTTGCATGGAAGAAATTAAGCTTCTAATCTGTAAATACTTAAAGAAATGTTTTTTTGGAATTTGAAATTTTGAGACTAAATCCTCAAATGAAACCATTATTCCATCACAAAAAAGATCATTTTCCTGGTACAAATAAAGCATTTCCCCAAATAGGACTAAACTGAGAGAGATTATTCTTAATATTCACCATTTCTTTTATTGTAAATCAAACTTCAATCATATTTCAGACTATAGGATTATTTGTTTCTTTCTTTAATTGTTTTGGCTGTGCAGAGTATAAGTACAAGTTTAATGGCATTTTAAGAGAATTTGCTTCCATCCCCACTCAAGAAGGGATATTTTGGGATGAAAAATAAAACATTATTGTCCTTAGTTGAATAGCCAGATAGTACCAGTAAAAATTGGGGCATTTCAACCCCCCTGTATCGAAGGGAAGATACAACAAAGACAAGCGAATGCGGGGATGCTTCTTGTTCCAAATAAACTCTCTGATTAATGACGCTACTTTGGTAAACAATCCAGTGGGACATTCTGAAACATATACAAGAGTTTAGGTCAGGGGTCAGCAACCTTTTACACCCAAAGCCATTTGGACCCAGTTTCCATGCAAAAGAAAACACTGGTAGCCGCAAATACTTTTTGACATCTAAAATGAAGATGACACTTTATATATTGTTTTTTACCTTTATGCTTTGTGTGAACAACTAAGGTGTGCTGCTTATGAAATCCATGAAGTGCTACAGAGAAAATTACATTTAATTTATGTAATCAACACATTTTGAACTCTTAAAGAAATATAACAAAAGGAAAGACACCCAGCTGAACTAAAATGACCCACGTAGCAAACAAAAACTGTTGAGCCGCCACCCTTATATCGCCTTTGGGCTGTTGGGCCTTGACCTGACTTTTAAAAAAAATAATTGGAACAAAAAGCACTATGCTGCTGAAAAATGAAAAATAGATATTTGCAAAATTTTGCCTAAATATGTATTTTACCAGGTTAATGTGTGTGTGGCGGGGCGTGGTCTGCGGCACCGCTTCAGGGGAGGCGGACGCACCTGAGCGACACAACCGCAATCACGCCTCGCTGCCTTTACCTCTGCGCTATCTGTGCTCTTGTGTTGTTGGTGGTGTATGTCAGGCTGTGAGCTGAAAAGCTACAGCCAGCTGTATGCGTACAGCAACCGTGTGTGAAAAGTGGTCAATATAGAGATGCTGAAAAGCGTGTTCATGCAAACATCGTCGGGTCTGCCGTGATATGTTTACAATGGGACTTCTGCTCCTGATCCTCTGCGCACAGCGTCTGTCATCTGTCAGCTGTCATTTGTCAGGCGTGAACGGTGTTTGTCTTTAACATAGTTCACGGTGGAGAATAGCTGCTGACATAATGTGCATCCGAAAATCCATAATTGGCCTATCTGGGGTTGAAAGTCTCGATAAATGCACGGCATTTCGGTGGGTATACCGGCTTCCGTGAGTGTCACTCTTATTTTGAGCGATGAAAAAAATAACAGAATATAATTTTATGTTTATATTTCAATATCACAATAATCTTCCAATTTAGAACTACAAGTTAAAAAGAACTAACATAAATAAAATACACTTCAGCTAAATACTTCTAATTTATTTTCCCAAACCACGCAGAGCCGCAGTATAAGGACTAAAGAGCCGCAGGTTGCCGACCCCTGGTTTAGGTAATACATTCATTTTAAGAACACTTATCCTTCCAATAATAGATAATGGTAAACTTATACAACGCTCCATTGGAAATTTTCTGTAGAATTGTATTATAGTTAAGTAGGGCCACATCTTTTAGTGAAGGAACTATTTTAATGCCTAGATAAGTGAATTCAGAATTAACAGTAAAGCCAGTTATATTCGGACTTACGTTTTGACTATATTCTTGTTTAAGTAACATTAATGATGATTTTGTTACATTTATTTTATACCCTGAGAAGGCCCCAAACCGGTCTATTAAATCCTTTACTGCAGACACAGAAGTTTTTAGTTGCTTTAAAAATAATATGACATCATCATCAAATAAAGCGATTCTATGCTCCTTTCTACCAATCTTAACACCTTGTATTTGTCCACTGGTTCTAACACCTATTCCCAAAGGTTCAATTTTAAATTCATCAATTCATTTTAAAGTATTTTTTTGTATACATTTTTGTGTTAGTATTTCCTAAGAGAAATTAAAGCTAGATAAAAGCAACATAAAAGATAACAAAATGAAATCCATGCAGTGGAAGCTTTCATCATCAATCTTCTACTCACTCTGTATCAGTAAGGGAGTCTCCTTCTCCACTTTCCTATTTGAAACTCCTATACCACCTCATTCTCAAATTACCACATTCACAAACTTGGGTGTTCATGCCGCCTGTTCATCCACCAACCTGACAGGGTGATGCCAAAACCCCATCGGCCATTTATGGCTGAGGGGTAAAAACTCTGAGATACCAACATTCGTTATGTGTGCAGTACATGTGTGCATTTTGTATCTTATAAGTCAGATATTTAACATTTGCGCAACATTAATCGTCTCAGTCCTTTTCTCCCCCCACATGTCACTGCCATTCTTGTCCACAGCCTTGTTACTTCCTGGATTGATTATTGTAATTCACTTCTTTTTGGTCTTACTCAAAAATCCATCCCATGCTGCCCGTATCATCACCAGGACCCCTTCTGCCCACCACATCACTCCTGTCCTGCAGCAGCTTCATTGGCTCCCGGTCAAATATCGCATCAATTTCAAAATACTCTTGTACACATTTAAGGCTATTCATCATCTCTCTCCTCCATATCTCTCTGACGTGGTTAAGATCACCGCCCCATCTCGTTGTCTCAGATCTTCTTCTTCCCTTTCACTCTCCGTCCCTTCCCCCGTTTTACAACCATGGGGAGCCGGGCTTTCAGCTGCTCTGCTCCACGACTCTGGAATTCCCAACCTCCTGATTTAAGAAACATCTCTTCCTTCTTTCTCTTTAAGTCCAAACTCAAAACTTACTTGTTCAAAATAGCCTCTCCTATTTTATTTGTTTATGTCTTATGCTTTTATGATTGTGTAAACTGCTTGCTTTTATGTTGCTTTTATTCTACTGTGTACAGTGACCTTGAGTGTTTTGAAAGGCGCTTTCAAATAAAATGTATTATTATTATTATTATATTAAAATGTTAACTTTAGGCTGATATTAAGACATAGGATGCTAAAACAATAATTTGACAAACTGAATATTTAATTCAATATGAAGGTTAACCTCATGGACACTCAGTTATTCATTCACAGAAAAACAGTCATCACCCTACTCCCATTTCCTCCTTCCCTTTCTTTTGTTTTATTTTGTAACACACTAGAAACACACATATCACTCACCCCCTTGTGGCCATTAACTGTGTTGATTGGTCCTACAACTTTCAGGTGAAAGGCAGGATTAAGGTGGCCATTCTTTCGTTTATCTGCTGATCCCTCCATCCTGAGAACAGAAAGACAAAAAATAAACAAGAGCCTGTTGCATGGAAGATGTACAGCTTCATCACTTTGCTCATTCGGACATTCCTGGTTTTATGGCTCAAATTGAGAAATAAGAAAACTAGAACGGAACACGAAGCTTCTTAACCAGCTGATGTTAGTAGAAATGAAATAAAACAAATGCTTCCATGCAGTGATTAGACAAGTCTAACTGAGTGAGATGGTTCTTTTACTAAGCTACCATCTTAGAAATAATTTGTTCTAACCAGTCTATGGAATTTCTGTTTGTGTTTGTGATACCTTTACTGTTTGTTCATACTGAGAAACAAAAAGAGAAAAAAAACCCTCATTCTTAAAAATGCCCCATGCTGTATCACACTGACAACCTTCGGCTTACAAGTGAGACATTAGCGATTGGTAAGTACGCCAATGGAGGGGGCAGCACTATGGTCTGTTACAAAGACAGAGGCGAACCAATCAACAAATCATATTAAAATGGTTTACTGGCACCATTTTGGTTCAGGGTGCCTCTCATTCTGTACAAGTCATCGACCCTGGATCAGCAAAACAGCCCAGACCATCACACTTCCTCCTCCATGTTTGACAGCTGATGTCACACACTGTGGAATCACCCCACTCGACGGTGTACAAAGATCCTGCGTGATGAATCGAAGACTTCAAATTTTGATTCATCAGCCCATTATACTCTGGTATTCAGTAGTCTAATTGCTGTTTCATGGCTGAGGCAAGCCTCTTTGTCTTATTCTGATGCCTTAGCAATGGCTTTCTTGCCGCAACTCGTCCTGTCAAACCTGCAGCTTGAAGACCACGATTAAAGTGTACTTGAAGCTGTTTTCCTGTGAGCAACCTATTACGCAAGCTGTTAACTCTCAGAAACTTGTCCTCTGATTCATTTATGGTTTGGGGTCTGCAGATCTCTTCCTGTCAGTTTGTTTCTGAGTGCCTTTTGATGGTGAAAGAAACCACAGTGTGTTCCAACACTACTTTTATGCAGACAGAGGGGGTTGGAAGTAATCCAGAAAAGTTGCGAACACCTGTAGGAATTAGTAGTACCAGCTTTTAACGCTCAATTAACCTCCACTGCTGCAGAACTGCTTTAAATTGTTAACCCATTTTGTGTTCCCTGAAAAAGGCATTTTTCTGTCATTCTAAAATGTACATTATTTTTCAGTTTTGAGTTGCCTTGCCTGGCAGTTTACCACTTACCTTTGTAGCATTTCAGCTATTCATTTGACTTGAATGACTTAAACTGCAAATAACTGAAACAATTGGGGTGTTCTAAAACTTTTGACTGGTAGTAAACCTTGCAAGGTTTCTAATTTGCACTTGAATAAAGTTTTAAAGGACAAAAGAGCATCACAATACACCAGTGCATATTATATAGTTTTACTTGCTAGACCCCAAAATGAAAATGCTACTTTTTTAAATTTTAGGCTTTCCTCTTTTTGTTGTATCAAGAAAATGTAGTGTTAAGAAACAGACAAACAGTGGAAAGACAGACAGTACTTCTTGCATGTGTTCTTTTTTCTTTGGGAAAGCCACTTATGGTAATAAGAAGTCTTGATCCGGTGGCAGTAGAAGACCAGCAGCACTGCAGGTAAAACCACCAAGAAGGCAAACAACAGTCCAGCCACCAGACCCGCCTGACCTGTTGACATACACAAACACATTTATACATACACACTAATGTGTTTACTAGTATATTTATATGGCAATTGAAACACTTTAATTTAGATCAGCAAGTATCAAGGAAAAAGGGCCATCCATGTCAAAATTTTCTGTTTACTTCTAGTGATCGAACATTCTGAGCCTGTCAGCGAGTCAGATGGAAAAACAATGTTAACTATAAAGTTATGTATATTTTTTTGTCTTTTTATTTTGTTTATTTTCAGAGTGAGTATTAAGCTGTAGCAGGCAGCGGGTAAAGCCCAGGCTTGTGAAAGACCGGAGAAAAAGGAGGAGGAATAGAAAAAAGAAATGGACATGACAGAGAAAGAGAAAGGGAGAGAAAGACTTTGACTTTTAACACTTTATTTACACCACATTAAAAAGAAAAACCACGAAAAAGTCAAACCTAACAGAAAGTTGCTACTACATCAACAACATCAATATGCACTAACCATTTACTAACCGCAACCAAACTCACACACACACACACACACTTAAAAATTAAGGACAAATGTCCCATCTGCTCCTATCGAACACAAAACCTGTCCAATCCCCCACATAGTTGTAAAGGAGTCCAGATCTTTAGTCAGAGAGTAAAAATCATGCTGTACTGTCAGACGTGATGCCAACAATTTTTATCCTGTTTTCCTTCTCTCACCCCAAACGGTCGCAGCAGATGGCCGCCCCTCCCTAGGCCTGGTTCTGCCAGAGGTTTCTTCTTGTTAAAAGGGAGTTTTTCCTTCCCACTGTCGCCAAAGTGCTTGCTCATAGGGGGTCATATGATTGTTGGGATTGTTGGGTATCTACTTTGCAATATAAAGCACCTTGAGGCGACTTTTGTTGTGATTTGGTGCTATATAAATAAAACTGAATTGAAATTGAACAATCCCTTTAAACTATGCACAGCATCAGTCCAACCCTGACCTAACTTCTGGTTCTTCCTAGTCTTCTATATTGCCAGCTTGGATGTACCAAACAAAAAATTAATCCGAACCAGAGTCCGTCCTTTCCTGAATACTTAGGAGACAAGGGTACAGAGAATTTCTCCTTCAGAGATTCCACCCATTCCTGCAACAAAGAAAATAAACCCACTAGCCGCAGACAACGAACCACTAAGTGCTCCAGCGTCTCCCTTTGTGAACAGAAAGGACATCCCTCCCCAGTGCTTGGATCCAGGTGGGCTCTGTGTCTGTTTGTGGCTATTGCTCAAAGTATGATCCTCCACTGGAGGTCAGCCATCCGTTTTTCAACAGGAGGCTTATATGGACCCTCCACCTGCAGGTAACACAGCTGTAATACAGCTGCTTCTTCCCACAAGAGCTGAAACTATCTAGCACTAATGTTCTCAGGGAGAGAAGTAGGCTCCCCTCAGGCTGCTCCTTAAAGACAGGACTGACCATCAAGGAGAGAAAAACATATTCGCTGTCATCAGCCCATTGATCAGCTAGGACACAGTTTCCAGTAAACTCTCCCAGTGATGCCGACAGGGATTGCCAAGTTTCCTCCACAATCCTTCCCAGCACTCTGGAGGCCTGTGACACACCCAAGAGTTCCCATTGACATCCTTGTGAGATGGCCCAGTTTGATAATACCAGTCTCCACAAACTTGCTCCTTATAGTGGCAGTAGAAAACACAGTACTTGGAAAAAAGTCATTAAAAAACAGCGGCTCTTCAAAAAGCCACATCCCAGGTCTGGGGTCAGGAGTCTGTGCGAAAGTCATCACTCCCCAAGTAAAACCCAAGAGTTTTAATAGCCCTTTAACCCCATCAAAGATTCCCAGGGAGTCTAGAAATACATGCCAAACTCCACTGCCCGACCAAACACACCTCACTCTTCTCCCAATTAACCCTGGCTGAAGAAGCTTTTTCATGTAAAACCAAGATTTCCTTTAATTCCTGAACATCACCTTGATCCTTAACAAAAACATTAACATCATCAGCGTATGCTGATACAATAACAGGAGGGCTCTGAGGCAGATCTGGCAAAGAGAAACCCCTCAGCTTGTTCCTCAACCTGCACAGAAAAGGCTCAATAGCAATGCTATAGAGCCGGCTGAGATAGGGCAACCCTGCCTAATCCCTCTCCTAACTGGCACAGGGCAACTCAACCCTCCTCCCACCTTCACAACACAGCAAGTGTCGCTATACCACAGCTTCACCCATGTCTGAAACCCCTGCCCAACAACAAAGGTCTTCTGGGTGGAAAAAAGAAAAGCATGGTCTACACAGTCAAAAGCCAACTCTAGTATAGTATAGTTTACATATGTCAAATACATCTCTCATTAAAAAGAATGCCTTCTCATCTCAGCTGGATCATTTCCATTCGAAAGACGAAGACACACCATTTGTTTTCTCTGGGCTACAGACTTCCCCAAATTAAAGAAAAAGGTGGTTGAGGCGTCCATGTCCTGGAGTCTGGTGAAGCATGCTCGAACCTTTAGCTCTCTCATATTGAAAATGATCAAGCTCTTGTCTTTTAGAATTTAAACAGTCATTACATTACATTACAACAGTCATTATTCTGCTGATCTAACTGTGAACCAGAGACATTCTTTTTATGTTTTATCACTTCTTTAACTCCTGCAGAGTTCTCTTGATATTGGCTGTCAAATTAAAACCATATTGCTGCTGCAAAACACACAAATCTGGGCCTTTCCTACTTCCCACTATTGAGTAAGGGAATTAAAATCATCCTTCCTTGATCTCCAGTAATCCCTCCCAAAAACTGAAATTTTCACAGAAAATCCAATCATGAAATAATTTTACATTAAATTGCCAAAAGGATTTGGATTTGTTGGTGGGAGATAGAAACAGCTCCATTAAAACTAAGTGACAATCTGTAAAAATAACAGGAAAACACTGACAGTTAACAATTCGAGCAGTAAACAAAGAAGACACATAAAACCTGGCCAATCTCACTGCACTAACTCTGCCATACTTCAACCCGTGGTTGAAAGATGCTTCATCCTCCACGCATCAACCAAGTTAATTTTTTGTAGAACATCTGATAAAGCAGAAGATGACTGAAGATGCGGCTCCTCCCCAGTCCTATCCAAAGTAAAATCAAGACAACAATTCCAGTCCCCACCCAATACAACACAGTCCCCTTGATCAGCACCTCTTAATTTCTCTTTTAATGTTTTAAACAAAACCTTACGCTCATACCCTAAGTTTATAGCAACACCTGCGCTAAAATTTGTCCCATGGCTAAAAAACTGCTACCCCACCACAGACCCGTCTACTTCATTTGTACTGTCAGTATGTGTTTCTTGAAGACTATATCTAGTCTCTTCTGCTTGATTACTTCTGTTAATAAGGCTCTCTTATTTGCATCCCTGCACCCATTCACATTCAAGGAGGCTACCCTCAATCCCTGCACATAAGAGGAAGCCATCAAGAAAGGAAACAGCAAACAGAGATGAAACACCCAGTGTTGTAGGATCATGGCGATAATGCTTTTTACCATCCAGCACACCAGAAATGTTCAAATATATTGAAGGTGAAAAAACATTTTCTTTAAGGCACAAGTTTATTTATATACTCACTGCCATACTGAACAGGCCCACTGTCCACACTGCCACCGAGTCCTGGCTTCTCACAGAAGGGTGGTGCCCAGCCTTGATTACAGTGGCAGTTCCCATTGCTGTTACACACCTGAATATTATACACACAAAAGAAATGTCTTAAGTTGGTCCCTGACCCCTTTCTCTCCCTTTGTATATATGTCTCTGTGTACCTGGAGGTATATTAGTCAAAGCATTAAGGCATTGCGTGCTTGTATTTATTTATATGAGCATTTATCTCAACACTATAAAATTTTCATACTGGAGAAAAAACTGCATATTGAATATTTTAAATATTCCCGACTTCAGCTAATTTCTAATATTTTCACTGATAGCAGGGAAGAAAACACACACAAGCGAAAGAGATTAAAGGAGACTCTATGCTTGCATTTTCTTGTTACTCATATTGTTTCAAATACTAATTCAATCCTAATATAATAGACTCTGTCAGGTGAGACAGGATCCACTTCGAACAAGCTGCTGAGCAGTTCAAAACACAAACTAGGCTGTGCCAACTAGGGTTATTCTCATAACATATGTGTAAAACTGGGCATTGGAAAAACTTTGCCCTGGTCAAGACACACCAAGCTACAATCAAGCACGGGTACACAAATACCAGCTCGAGCCTCCATTCTCTGCCAGATTGTCTGCTAATCACTGGCAACTTGGCCTCCAAATGATTTTGTTTTTGACAAGTCTGGACTAAGCTACCGTGCAGTCACCTATTTGCCTGCCCTCTGGACTCAATTCACCTCTAGGCTCGCTAACAAAATCTATCAAACACCTTCAAACACCCTCATTATGCAACCATAACACACCAGACAGAACCTGTCCACTTGGACCTCGTCTCTGGCAATCACAGGGAATCTGTCACCTTTGTCACCTTTTCTGTTTCCAAGACTCCTTGGTTAGCAAGACATAACCCCCACTGCTGACTGGTCAAAAGGGCAAGTGCAGAGCTGGAGTTTGTTTTGCCTGGCTCACTATTTAAAATCAGCTCTGCCTCCTGCTTTAAATAGTCCCCAGACAGAACCTGAGCCTAAGCCTGATTTATCCTCTGTGCCACTAGCATATCATGACTTACATGAGGTTTTTAATAAAGATAAAACATTATTTCTTCCTCTGCACAGGCCCTATGATTGTGCCATAGACCTCCTCCCTGGTGCTCCGTTGCCTTCCAATCGACTATAGAACCTGTAAAGACTGAAGGTGCTGCCTCCCATTCTATTCTACTTTTAAATATCCTAGGAACGACAAGTAAACAAGTGGTCTCCGAGAGAAGTACTGTATTGGGGTGATATAGTACTTTGAGGTCTCAAGGATAAGATGGGGCTTGACAATTCAAGACCTTGTATGTCAGGAGAAGAATTTTTAATCTTACTGAATTTAACAGGGAGCCAGTATGGGTGAAATATAGTCTCTCTCTCTAGACCCTGTCAGTACTCTCGCTGCAGCATTTTTTAAATCAAACTAAAGGCTTTTCATGGAGCTTTTAGGAGTGCATGATAATAATGAATTATTAGAAGTGCAGGAACTAGTTTTTCAGCATCAGGATGTTTTTAGTTTTAAGATGTTGCATACATGGAAGAAGACAGTGTTTCATATGCACACTGAAGGACAATCAAAATTGACTCCAAGATTTCTTACAGTGTTCTTGGAGGCCAAGGTAATGCCATCCAGAGTAAGCATCTGTTTTGACACCATGTTTTGTTGTGTGACTCTGTGTGATTATTGTGTATATATACATTTATATTGGTGTGTGTGTCTGTATGCTTACCCCATTGTTGTGACAGCGTGCAAGGCAAGTCTCTAACTCAGTAAAAGAGGCATTTTGGCATCTGCGGTCTCTGCACACCTTTGGCAACAGAAGGACAAAGATTACATAACGATTACAGAGCATGTACACACAGAGTTTAAAGGGGCTCCTTATGGGGATACTACAGAGAGAAAGCAATATATACAGAAAGACAATTTGCAGATGGGTACATTTTCATCCATTTGTATCACACAATTCAGCTCTTATTTTGTAGGGTGTATGTGGGGGATTTACTTACAACTTTATATTCCATTCGACAAAGTGCCAAATAAACAAGATACACAAACAGGCCTCCTTAACCCCCAGTAGCCCTTATTATTAGATCAATAATATGCATTGATCGAATGATCAGTGCATTATATTAGATCAGTAAATTTTGACAAAGGGAACAGGTCACAACTATAAACAATGCTCCTTTACACAGTAAATAAAAACCGCAAACAGCTGATACTTAAAGAGTCAGAGATATCAAACTTTCCTTGAAGTTTCAGTTACTGTCTGTTAACTTAGGTCTATAAGGGAGCCAGGAATGACAAAATGATGAATTAAATATGCTACTTACTAATTAATTAAAATTTTATTAATGAATAAAAAATGGAATTCATTAATTAAATATTTCAATAATGATTTAAATGCCCGTTAATGTCATTTAAAACATTTAATAAATTATTTATTACCTAATACCGTTATATTATGTCTGGGTATAAAGTGTAATCTCGAAATTACAAAAATTTTAGTTCGGTTTAATTCAGAAGCCAACATCAAAGAGATGTAAGTGACATTAAAGCCATATTACTCAACGTGTAGACCATTTGGGGCCAGACTAACCGGCTCTAAACATTTAACTTTATATTTGGCAAGAGGTTATATTAAAACTGATAAATATATGGCAATTTACACTTATTTCCTTGTTCTAACAATGCTTCTTGGCAATGAATCTTCTACCGTTGGAAAGCCTTTTTATTTCTTCTTGAATGTTGCCATATTCTTAAGGAAAATACATCTATGTATTAAGGAATAGAGGTGAGTATGTGGTTTGCCAAATCTTTTGTGGTTATACTAAACAACTTATCCTGCTATTGTTTTGGGCTTCTGGTACTCTAGGTGGAGACAAGTGGGTGCATGCTTGGCACCTCAATAGCAACACCACAGACCATGACCCAGTGATCCGTTGATGTCTGCTCCATGCATGCCACATTTGACTGATCTGGATAGGGCCCCAGCCACAGGGCAACTTCAACATGCAGTAAGTATCAAGTTTTCATGTTTTCAATCAATATTTGCCTGACCACAAAATTCCAGCTTGGTGTGAACCCACCTTGCCCTCTCCGCACTTGGTGCCAGTCATGACAAGACCCGGGTCAGGCAGGTCACCCTGGCCATCCTGGGTGCTGTAGACGTATGTGCCACGACATTTCACCTCTCTTCCTCCAGTCTTGATGGTAGTGTCAATTGACACAGCATTGGTGCCTTTTGGCTTCGTGGCAGCACTGTGGCACTGAATCTTCCCACACTTGGCATCGCTAAACAAAGATACAAGCACATGAGACTCAATTTTTCAATGGCCAGTCATTTAACCTCTGAGAAACCATTTCAAATAACCTCTGAATGTTGATGAACAGCCACAGTAGCGCAGTTGGGTTCAAAAATACATCAATTATCCACTGCTTGAGATATAATGGTAGGGGGGATGCCATATGGTAGGACGAATAACTCTGTACATGGCATTAAAACTAGCCCTGGCCAGACTGGAAGTAAATATAGTGGAAGTAGTGGTGAGAACTAGTTTCTTTTAGCAACAAATGAGGAAAGGCTCAGAGTCTTTCACCAAAGGACATAGTTATATACTAAATGTGACAATTTGGAATAAAGATTAAGACACAACCTATGAATAAATGATGTCCTTGAGGGATTGAAAAAAAAATGATATAATGGTACTTGTGATTAACTTTACTTGCTCATCACTGTAAATTTATGATGATGTGGATATCTACGTATTGAAAGTGTATAATGTTCATAGACAAGTTAACCCAAAGAATAAGCTCCACCATGTGTAATATTGTTTACTTTCTAATCTAACAAATGGCAGAACATGTTATCCAAGCATGGAAAGGAAACATCATCTATGTAGCTTATTGCTCCTATTGTTAGCACATGGCATTGAAGAAGGTAACAGTGGAGGAATGCAGCACTTCTAGAAATACATCAACTGTAATAAAATGCATTTCCCAGTAACCCATTACTGTAAATTTAAATTTAATTAAGAAATGATCAGACAAAGGAATGCTATTAAATGTTCAGTTTCTATATTAAAATAGTCCATGTTATTAAAATGGTGGGTAGGCTATTTTACATTTCAATAGAAGCTCGTTGAGTCTAATAATAGACAAAATGCAGTGCAGAGTCTGTCATATCAGCATCTACTTGGATGTTAAAAATCACCTAATTTTTTTTTTTTATCTGAGTACTAAATCAGATAGATAGACCGCATATCACGGACTGGGGGTGATATTGAATACTGGACATTATACACACTGAAAATAAGCAATGCTACTTGACTAAAAGAATTATATAAATAATAATAATAATGGATTGGATTTATATAGCGCTTTTCAAGGCACCCAAAGCGCTTTACAATGCCAGTATTCATTCACTCTCACATTCACACACTGGTGGAGGCAAGCTACGGTTGTAGCCACAGCTGCCCTGGGGCAGACTGACAGAAGCGAGGCTGCCATATCGCCATAATGTATATTAATACTGGCTATGAAGAGCTAAACCAGTAGTCAGCAGCAGTATGGAGCATCTGGAAAGCTGCAGGAGCATAAAGTGCTACTGGAGCAAATAGAACATGTCGTGTCTTTCTGGTAAAGGTTTTGAAGTTTTTTTTTTTCTTCTGTAGTTAAATAAAAAAAAGAGGTCAATCTCAAATGGACTATTTAGACGCTTGGGTATTATTATTACTCTTATAAGTTATTGGAAGCAAACTAGCAGAGATTAGGAAGGAGAACACTAGATGGAAGATTTTACTGATCTGAATCTAAATGACAGAATTTAGAGCCTTCTAAAGAAATATTACTAAGGTCATTTGGAGAGGAGGTTAGACAAAAAGTAGTAATGCTGAAAATATACAAAACTCTACAACAATAATCTAATGTGAACAATATGGATGTATATGTTTGAATAGAAATGGAATTAGAATTACAGCAGATAGACTGGTAGGAAACATTTAAACAGGACTAATTCACAAACAGTACAACATTGAAGGAATTTGTGTGGAAAATATCAGCAGTCCACTCACAGAGAGGGATTAAATTAGCTGTGTGGGCTGTGTGGATGGGGAGGGGGCACAGTCCAATTATCAGTCTCACAGTTTGTGAGAAGAACCCTTTTAACATCCTGCTTTTCTGCAAATGATTCTCCTATACCTCTTTCCAGATGGCAGGAGGTTCCTGATGGTGGTTCACAAGGTAAGGACACGCCCACTCCCATCATAGCCATCTGACTCACCAGACCCCAAACACCATGGTGATGTATCACTGCATCGTCCACCCCCAAGTGGGGCTGGTATGCAAACTGAAGAGTGTCACTGAGAGAAACATAATTTCAGTGACACCAGAAGTACTGAAAGGGGTCAAGCAGGACTCACAATTTGCACCAGCAGCTCCCTCAGAGAGAAATATTCTTCTCAACTCTGCCTTACGCCCATCCCGGAAAATGGACACACCCAGCACTTCAAAAATAGTGTGATACTGACCTTTGCTTTCTGTATGTTAGCAATACTGTACATCATGCTCAGATAACACAGAGACTCTGGACTTTTACATAACAATTTTATATTCAGACCTGGAGAAAGTTATACATCCTCTCTGATTACACAGAATGACTTTGAACACTTATGGTAAATAACACACTATTAGCAAAACACAGTGTGAAATAATTACTAGAGATGGCACGATACCACTTTTTTTATGTCCGATACGGATACTGATATCATAAATTTGGATATCTGCCGATACCGATATGAATCCGATATAGTGTGTTTTCATCAATAAAACTGTTTTTTAATATCTTGCTGCTTTTTGTATAAGTTCATACTCAAGTTAAAAAAAAACACAAAAAACACTAAAGCTATTATTTTAATACCTGTATGCAAAAAATACACTGCACCCAAAATATTTCATAGTTCAGCAATACTGATCAATCTAATGAACTTAAACCTACTCCATCCTCCCTATTCTGGTGTTTTAAAGAGTAAGCAACCTAACTAATAGGGTTGCAAACTCCCAGCAAAAAAACAAAAAACAAAATAGGGAACCATCCCCCACCCACCACACACAGCCGCTCTATTATGTGAGGTACACTGCTGCGACGTGCTACAGTTATGAGCCAAGTTACGCCATGTCGCAAGTTTTGTGAGGTGCTTTTTTGATATTTAATGGATGGGATTACATTTTTTATTTCTCTCCGATATCCGCTCCAGTAATTTACGTCAGTATCAGACCGATACCGATACGTAATATCGGATTGATACCGATACGTAATATCGGAACGGTCCAGCTCTAATAATTACAGATCAACATACAAGTGAAGATCTTTAACTACATTTAGTGTTTAAAGCAGATGCTGTGCAGGTTTGAGATCAGCAGCTTTCTTAAAGAGTCCAAGGATCCTGTTGACCTTGTAAAGTTCAATGCAATCTAGTATCCATGTGTGGGGCATTATGTCATAGGCTTTCTTGTAATCAACCAAGGTGGCGCACAGGTTGGTCAATCTGGTCTTAGAGTCTAAAGTAACTGCTCTATCTACTACTATATGCTGAAGGCCTGTGCTAGCCAGCTGTGTGGAATACTTCATCACCTATACAACCTGAGCATACACCTGCAGAGAGTCCCAGTGCTATGGAAAACATCACGAGTGGTCCCAGTGCCTAAGAAAGTCATCCAGGGAACTAAATGACTACAGCCCTGTAACACTAACCTCTCATGTTATGAAAGTTACAGAGAGCTTATGCTGGAACACCTCAGACTCCTCATGAGCAAGACCCTCTGCACTTTAATACCAGCCCCACTTAGGGGTGGATGATGCAGTGATACATCTGCTGCAGAGAGGGTATTCCTCCCCCGACAGACCCAACACCACAGTTCGGATAATGTTCTTCGACTTCTCTAGTGCCTTTAATACGATCCAGGCCGGGCTGCTGAGAGAAGTTGGAGAACATGCAGGTGGAGGCTCCACTGGTCCAGTGGATCACCGACTACCTGACAGGCAGACAACAGTTTGTGACACTGCAGAGCTGTGTGTCAGAGAGTCTTAACAGCAAGATAGGAGCATCCCAATCAATTGTTCTGTCCCCTTTCCTCTTCACCATCTACTCGGCCAACTTCAAGTACATCACAGAAACTTGTCTCCTCCAGAAAGCCTATGATGACACGGCCATTATTGGATTGGACACGGAGCTGCCTACAAAAAGGGTCTGAGCCGGCGTTACGTTTTACGAAGGTTCAGCTCCTTCAATGTATGCAGCAGCCTGCTCTATATGTTTTATCCGTCTGTTGTTGGCATGAGGAGGAGGTGATCAGTGACAGAACGCTGGCAATCATGGACAATGACTCCCACCCCCTCGATAACACACCTGACAATCTGAAGAGCAGTTTCGGCAACAGGTTCCTTCAACCTCGCAGTCTCGCAGGAACATTACAGGAGTTCGTTCCTTCTGCTGCCATCAGACTCTTTAACTCATCCACTTTGGTCAGATCCACACATGTGGAACAGTATTAATGACACTTTGATGCACCGTGTCACTTTTGTACACCATGACATATTTGCACACACGTTTTTACCTATATTGCTATATTCATCTATTTATTTTAATATTTATCTTAATATTCATCATAACTCTGTTTCTACCCTCATATCTGGCTTTGCACCCATTTAAGTTCAAGGTGGTCCATAGGTCAGGAAGGCAGATGGTCGTGGCCGATTTCCTCCCGATGGGGGAGTAGGTTCGGCAGGATCTAGCCTGTCTGAGGAAACGTTACAGCAGGTTGTTCCTTCTGCTGCCATCAGACTCTTTGACACACTAAAAATAAACTGTTACACTACATTTGAAAGCTGTGTGGGTCCATGATGTGTCAAAGTATAGTACTGTAAAGATATGTTCAACAAAAGCATTTCCAATATTAGTTGTATCTGTTATCAGTGTGGATAACCCTACGGTAAATAGCTAATGCTATTTAACACATGCGGTGATACCTGATATGTGAAGCTTCACTTACCTTTTCTTACACTTCACATAGGTGCCATGTTCATCTTTCCCGCAATTTCCAAAATCATTTCCTGCTGCATTGACATCTTCAAAGCAGACATCATGGGCCGGTTGAGCTCCTGGAAACACATCATACCCAATTAACTCTATTTTCACAAAATATCCCAAAGGCAAAAGTCACTACATCAAAAGTTGAGTAACATTAGAAATGTAAGGATATGTGAATGTTTGGTGCTTTGTGAAAGTAAGGAATAGACCTTTCCAAGTACCGGGCTATTTACTATGTACTAAACTTCCTGAGAAGAGAACACCGATGTTTGGGTGACTAGACGGAAGAGTTACAAGAAATTGAAGACATCACTTTTAGGAAACATAAGTTGGAATACAATGTCAACTAACTAACCTTGGTAAGGTGACAGTATAGACATTTCATTTGTAGTTTTATTAAATACTGACCTTCAACAAAGACTTAGTGGTTTATAGGCATGTGCAGTAAATTAATGTCATATTGAGGGAGGTGATGAAGTGCATGTAAAACCATTTTCATTACCGTAGCCCCAGAGCTGCAAGCACTGCTGTTCATGGGTGAGGCACATGCCATTGTAGCAGTAGGCCATTCCGTATTGACAAGAGGAGCCATCCAGCAGGTAAACGTTGGCAGGGCAGTAAGGAGAAGCCCCAGTGCAGTATTCTGGAAGGTCACATGCTCCTGCTGGGCTCCGGCACATGGTACCCGCCTGCTTCAACTGACACGCATAGGGAACAGAGGGTGAGGAAGGAGGAAAGGAGCACAAGACATGGAGAACCATCTTTAATTTAGTGATACTTAGCAAAATGATGCACACTGAAGCCTTCTACATATAAGGATTAAAGTGTAAATATCTGCCTACAAATACTTCAAATTTGATTTCTGATGCGTTTAACCCAAAGCAAACAGATTTTCCCAAGCAAATGACTGCTCTACCTCCCATCATCATTGGGGTAGGTAATATACAGAAGGTTTATGAAAGCTTTTTTCTAGAAAATATCTTTGTGCGTTCATTGTTGATGTAAAAAAAAAAATCCCGGAGGTGGTTTAAATCTAAAAGCACACTTACACATTACAAATAGTTATTTGAGCCATTGTTTATATGAAATACTCTTGAGTCTAAATGAGAAGAAAAACTAAAAACAGTATTAAAAGAGTTTTTAAGTAACACCATTAGGTTTAAAATGCAAACGTATAAAGAAGAACAAACAAATTGTTGTCACAATGGATGGACCAGCACATCTGATTTGGACCTGATTTTTAACCCACATCCCCTGACACAGCCCTACCATCTATCCAACCTCGGGACCTGCACTTGGAGTACATGAGATTATCTTGCACCACTAATCCTTCACTTGTAAGGCGAGTGTGTTAACCATTATACTCACAAGACAACAAATATATAGAATAATATTATTTATAACTTATTTTTATTATAAAACACCCCCACTTTCTTGCTGTTGTCTCTTACTTTGCACCCCTCACAGCACATTCCATGGGCACACTGGACCTCCTCCTTCAAGGTACAGTTATTGGGATTGCAGCAGTCGTTTTCACATTCCTGTTGACAATCATACAATAACACACAATATCAAGGTTTAAACACTGAAGTGTACATAACGAAAAACAATAATAATAAAATAATAAAATAACCTCTGCTTTAACTTTAATGATTCAAATAAAACGGACTTCATAAATGATTTGTAGGTTATGTTTAATCACCTTTTTACAGAGTAAGCTCAGTTATGTAAAAAGAGCTATATTTAACCAATAAGCAAAAGCAACTACACACACACACACACACACTTCTCTGTTCAGAGTATCTGTCTGAGCTGCTGCCTTGTCCTGCCTCGTTCTCTCAGGTCAGCAGACCAAATGCTTTTCCTTGTTCTAAAGACATAATGGATACTCGAGGGGACAGGCCTTCGCAGTTGCGGCTCCAAAATTGTTGAGCAATGTGTGACTGCAATGTTTATGACAAAAGAATTTCCCTCGGGATAAATAAAGTTCTTCTTATCTTATCTTATCTGCACATAAGGAAGGCTTAAAAACACACTTTTAATCCACTCACCGAAATCAGGACTCGAGTCTTGATTTCCACTTTGACATTCAGATGACAGGATCAATATTCGGTGTGAATAACATGAACTAGCTGCATTAGTACTAGCATACTAGCAAGGTGTACCTAACAAAGTGGTGAATAAGTATAGAAGTGTGTGTGAAGTCTCCTTATTTTCTTTCAAGACTGTTAGTGGACCACCGCTTTTGGCACCAGTAGAAAACAACAGTGATCGCAGTACATCCATGCTCCCTAACAAAGGCTTGTATGCTGAATCACAATGGACACAAGCACTACTTCTATGCAGAAGTGCTTTCTATCTAACATTACTCCTTACTCCAATGGATGCATCGGAAACAGACTTGGGGTTAGCCTCGTGCCCAAGGCATGCCAACTTTAGGGTTAGGGATAACCTAACTCACCAACCTTCTGATTAGTAGATGATCTGCTCTACCTCCTGAGGTACAGCCACCGCAGTGGTCCTCGTGTCACAGTCTCAAAAAAGTGCTCAAAAAACCAAGGTTTAAAGCTGTTACAAAAAGTAAATGAGCATCAAAAAAGTTATTTAACTTACGAGAATTAAACATAATGCATTACTTTATTGCAGGGGTCAGGCCTGTGTCCTGCAGGTTTTAGATGCGTCCTTGATCCAACACAGCTGATTCAAATGGCTAAATGACCTCCACAACATGTCATGAAGTTCTCCAGAGGCCTGGTAATGAACAAATCATTCGATGCAGGTGTATTGACCCAGGGTGATATATCTGCAACCTACAGGACACCAGCCCTTGAGGCCTGGAGTTTCCCACCTCTGCTTTATTGCTTTAATGCCTTTTTTATCTGGTAGGGGAAGTTAATATAAGTTCAAATTGAATACTTGTCCTCACATCTGGTTCTCCACAATCACACTCTTCTCCGTCCTCCACAAAGCCGTTGCCACACTTCTTGCCCCCCACCAGATCGTTCATGTTGGGAATGTTATATAAGCACATGCCCCCTCCCTTCTGGAAATAGCGGTCCAAATCGCGTTTGCTGCAGTAACTGAAGACTCGAGGGAATGGGTGCCTGGACAGGGACATTATCATATTATTTACATTGAACAGAAAGTAAACAAAATATCAATGTTATGCATGCATTTGTACATTTTACAATTATTCAATCTGTAAGTATTTTGACTGATATACTATTTAAGTCATTAGCAATTAGCAGAGGGAGAGAGAGAGAATGTGAGAGACACAGAGGTCACAGGTTCTAAATGAGCGGTGTGTTACTGCTTTGTATAACTTGAACTATTTTTTTTTTTCAAAGATAAAAAAACAAAGGTGAAGCTGTGAATGATGAATTTTTTTTAATATATTTTGCAGTTAGGCTTAAACATGGCTCTTTACCATCCCTGCTCCCATCACAGAAAGCATTAATATTGAATGTACACACCGCAGTAATCTTGGACATATGTGTAAGAAAAAAAGAAGGAAAAAGCGTGCGTGGGCAAAACACCTTCCAAGTACTATTCAGCTACCTCCCTCTTCTCAACATAGATGCTCATCAAGAGGCCAAATCCATGGTCATCATAATCATCAAGGCGATATATAAAGAAGATGCACTGACTCTAGAACAGTTCTGCACTTATCTTAATCCCGTAGCCTTCTCAGCTATTGACTTCCCCAAGCCATCAGCTCTTGCCTAGACTTTTAAGCCACTTCCTTTGTAAACTAGTCACGTGTATAAGCTGACAGACCAGGGATCTCAAACTCAGAGGAGCTGGGGGCCACTGCTGGCACTGTCATTTTATCAGAGGAAAAGTCCACAAATATTTCCAAAAATTTAGTGTTTTTGTTTATTTTAAATATGACAAAAAAAAACCTATGACTGAATGTTATTGGAAAACACAAACACAGTGTATAGACGAGTCTTAACAGTTTACTTACAACTGGGCTCGTCAGGCACTCTACACTTGCTGCAGTGGTTATTATTATATTTACATGCTTTCATCTTCTGTTTCTCGCCAGTAGCAACTTGTACTTTTCAACTCTCCTTTTCCTCCGTGCCTCGCACTCACACACACACACAAAGGGAGGGGCAGTCCCACACATTCTCCCTGCAGCACGGACTACACTGTCCATACACTGTCACACTGTAACACTGCTCATATTGCCTTCATGTTAAATCATTTTTTTTAATAATATATTTTTATATATATATTTCTTCACCTCAATATGTGGGCTGCAAGTAGGGGTGACGTGGGCCGCAAATGGCCCCCGGGCCACGAGTTTGAGACCCCTGTCTTAGACAGTGCTGGAGGAAAGCAATCCTTAGGTTTCAGTTTAGCTCCACTATAGCCACTGCTACTTATTGTAAACCGTGAAAAGCTTACATGATAGTTTGATTCTACGCTTTCTGTCTGATATTGTATTGTATTATGTCAGTATGTTATATTGTATCATGTTTATCAAGGAACAAAGTCTTTCACACAAATACTTGTTTTCCTTCATTCGGATTTGTAGTACCTATTTACAGGACAACACAAGAAAAACAAATTCAAAGGCAAAATATAAAAATCTAATAAAAAATTATCAAGGGAATAGTTTGTTAAACAGCCATGCTAGTATTTCAGCAGCTAGAACTGTTTTTCATGTGTCAAGTAATGTAATGTGTCAGTGTGTTATGGCTGCTTGGTTCTATCAAACATTTCTTCCTGTTAAAAGGTTTTTTCCTTTCGTTGTTGCCATGTCCTTGTCATGTTTACTATATTATTGTAGGGTCTTTATAAGGAACCTTGAGGGAATTGCTGTTGTAGTGCTATATAAATAAAATTGACTTGAGTTGAAATCAAGGTGTTAGTAACAACATCTGAGGGTGACTAGGATGTTTCTTTAGTCTTGTGCAGAGCTCGTGGCTAACCCGGTGGCAGCAGCCATCACACAGCCTCCTTGATCAGCAGTGGCCTCCACACAGCAGCTGTCATGGTCGTGGCTCATCCCAAAGTTGTGGCCAATCTCGTGAGCCATGGTGGCTGCAGCACCAATGGACAGCTCTGAGTGGTCCTGTAGAGGAATAACAAAAGGAGCTGTCACTTATGTGATGCAGTCTATCAACAATATGTTCAAACTAATTTAATATGGGTGTGTCAGAGTAAGCTGACTTCATGGTTGGGCCAGGTTATTATGGTTACTGTTATGTCTATTAAAATGATTTTAGTGCGTCTAAGTTAAAAGTTGAACTGTGGATTTGTATGTTGTATCTCAAAACTCCTGGTTATAAATTTGTATTTGTTTGACTGATTGTCTAAATTTGTGTTCCTTTTTCAGTGATATATTATTTTTTTGATTGTTAACTTTTCAAACTGACATGTTTAAACAATGAATTTGTTACTTTTAACATACATTAAATTATATGTTTATTAAAGTAACAAAATGAGTGTTTTTCCAGCATGGCCAGAGGGGTGCTAAGCCTAGAAGATTCACAACACACAGAGCTCTTGATTTTTTTAAAAAATTCTATATTACAGTTCGTTAATACCAAAGAACCATCTCCAGTACTTTCTCCTGTCTCAACATTTCATGTCAGAAAATAATGTAGACATCAACAGGCATAACACGCACATACGATTTACACACGGTTTACACATGCCTCAATTCGTTGGCATGTCCATGTCCCATTAACAACAGCTTGATAAACAAAAAAAAAAATTTTTTTTTCTAGTGTCTAAATGGATGCTCAGTCATCCAGGTACGGAAATGGTCATGACAATTTGCATATTAATGAAGAAACTGACCTCATATCCCATTTTTTGCCAGTTGTACTAGTTTCAGTCAGTATGTATGGTTTAAAAGGTTAGGGAAACCTGCAGTCAGCTGAGACTGAGTGGCTCATTTATCATCACTTCGATGAGTGACAAAATGTTTCTCCCACTTAAAACGCTACGTCCAGGTGAACAGAATAAACTTTTTTGGGATTTTTATTCCATTATTTCAGACTGCAGTGATCCCAATAATATGTGGGGTACATCAACTACATTTATTTTGAGTCAAATACTAAAGGCTTCGCTAGGAGCAGCGGCTGTCTCGCTATCTGAGCAGTACAGCAAGTTTTTCTTTTGAATTCAGCTGTTGCTGGAAAGCAGAATGATGTCAGCTGTGAAGTAGAAATGTATTTCCACATACCACATTGATGCCTCCAGAGTTTTCCAGGCTGCACATCCCCTCCAGTGGTGCCATGCCGATAGTTGTCCCCTTGAATGTCACACCCCTTTCACACAGAGAAAAAAAACACGAGAAACAGAGTGAATTATGACTTAACCTCAACCTTCTTCCTGTTCACTTCAGGGTCCACAGTGGATGCACTGAATGCAGTTGGTCTCTTGGCATGCTAAAACAGAATCAAGCTCTGATTGAATAATCAAAACAAAACAGATCCTACTGTATCAGCACATCTAATCACCGAGTCTACATTTTTCTAATTAACATTTGTGCTGCTCCTGCTACTATTTTGAGGTTTTTGCTCTATTGGAAGCAAATCTTTTGTTTGTTTTATAAGCATTTGTTAGTTTATACATTAACCAACTGCCAGAGGCTCATCATACAATGGTGAGTGCAGAGACACATGGCACTATGCTAATTATCAGCCCAGGTCTAAACATCACGGAGGTTGAGCGCAACTGATTTAATACAATTCTCCTGAACTTGATATTCAGTGAAACAATTACAGATCAATCCTGTTACATCGGATGCTTTCACAGTATAATGCATGGATGGGTAATTCATTTTCCCAAGTAACCACATGGGGAAGTGGGAGTGTTACACCAAGGTTATGATGAGGCAATGAAAATTTTTAAAATGTGTCTCAACTGTTCCGATACTCCTGACACGTACGGGACCACTAAGGGTTTTTGCTTAGGCAGCAATTGTCCTTCTCTCCTGGATCACCTGGTGCTTTCTCTGGTGCCAAGCAACGGGGCTGTGACAGCCGGAATAGCTCTTTGGGTCCGGCAACAGGTATCTACCAGGTGTAGATCAGGAAGGAAAGAGGCGATGAGCCAATCCATAAGCAGACGAAGATGTCCACTTTCCAGCTTACTACTGCGTTTCCCCCATGAATGGTGATCCAATATTATTGATTTTACAATTTGAGTAACAAGTGCCAGAAACAGCACAAACACAAACACAAATGGCAGTGACAGACGGCAGGCCACTTAATAAGGCCATGTAATAATTAAATGTATTACATTCAGACATGCTGCTGAACTTCCCTGATTTATTAGACTGAACATGGTCAGAGATGCCATCACCTCTCCATCATGATTAAAGTTTTGCTTGTGTTTTCTAATCTGGTCTAAATCTTGTGATAGGAGCAGTAAATTCTAAGAATACTAAAAATATAATTTGCAGGTGATTGAAATAAGAGATATTACTTCCTGCCATTGCAGTATTGTATCACAACACTGTAAAGCCCTGCTGGAAAGAAGAATTTCTCAAATACTCCACTTAGTCTGCTGACACTGTGACCCAGTTTCAGATAAACAAAAGATAAACATTGGAGCCTAATCAGTTTCACAGCCACCCCAATTCTTGACTTATTTGACAAAAGAAAGTCACACATTCTTTCATAGACCTTTAACAAATAATATTTTTTTAAACATCTCGTCAATGGAAAAAAGGTCACATTTTCTGTCATGCAAGTCCATGTAAAGTACAATCACTAAGAATATGACAAAGTGAACAAATGTCTATTATGTAAACCACTTGAATGGATTCATAAAATAAATTTAGCATTTATTCCGCAGACAGCAATGAAGCCAGATACTGAATTTGTATACTAAAGTCATCAAAATATGTTTTCACGGGACCTTATGCAGAGGCATATATGTGAAAAACTGAGTACACAGGAATTTAAAGGATAAGTAACAGCCAGGTGCTGCTAATCATTTCATTAATTATTTTTGAGATAATTTATTGAAGCTGAAATTCAGAAGCTGAATTTTTGGCATTCAGTTGTCATGGTCCTGGGCCATTTTGGCCCAGTATTCTTAGTTTTCATGTGTTTTGTATTTTGTTCTTTATTTATGCCTTGGTTCCTAGGTTGTTTAGTTAAGATGTTCCTTATTTGGTTACCCCTTGTGTGCCCCTCTGTGTATCTGTGAACCCTTGTTTCCCCTCGTGTTTTATTCCATGTTTTCCCCAGCCCGTTATGTCCGTGCTCTCTCTCCTCCTGTCTGAACCTCTGTGTACTTCCTGTTTTACTTTGACAGTCTCCCGTCAGTGTTGCGTTTACTCCTGCCCTGTCTTGTTATGATTATCAGTGTCACCTGTGTTCCCTGTGTGCTCCCACTTCCCTCATTAACCCTCTGTGTGTTTATGTCTGCGTCTCCCTCAGTTCTGTGTCGCGTTCTCCCTCATGACTGTGTGCCCCTCCGTGTGTTTCCTCGTGAGTCAGTTCCTTAGTCCTTCCCAGTTTAGTTTCATATTATTTTGTATCGCCTTTATCCTCTGTCAGCAATAAAGCTGTATTTTGAGTTCAGTCCTGTTTTCCCGTGAGTTTGCGTTTGGGTCCTCTCCTGCCTGCACACAGCCTGATCATGACATTCAGTGGTATGTTAACACAATGTCACAATCTTCCTGAGTGACTGTAAAACATTTCTTCACAATGATGTGAGAGTCATTCAGAAAGTGATTACTGCAAGTTACTACTTGCTACTGGTTTTACACACTGTTAAATCATTGGGTATACTTGAAACATTATTTTTCCCTTGACTGTATAGTATAACTATTATTTAAATGAAAAACCACAGTCGGCATATCCACTCTGTTTCCAACTGATCACTGAAAAGGTAGCTGTGAACTGACAAGAAAAATATTATTTTGATTCCAACAGGTATGAAAATGATTTAAAGTTCCTGCTTGAAATACAAAAATGCTTCAGACAGAGGTGAAAGTTTTGTTTTGTTTTCTACATGTCTGGTGTTGGCTCAGTGCTGTGGTATGTTTCTTACGTAAGCAACTGGGCATTGTCATGCTTCTTGCGTGATTTTAGCTTCTGTCTCCATTGGAGGAAGGACCGAAGGGTTGCATTTGGCTCCTCTGTGATGATGCACTGATCTCTTTCAGTCCAAACCTCCAGACCAATGAGAGGCACACGGATGTTCAGAGCCCTGTAGAACTGAACATAGACACAACAGATATTATTTTTATACATTTTTCCAAATGGCAAATAAAAAACCCCAAAAACTATTACTAGTGATTGTCACAATATTAAAACTACTGACAGGTGAAGTCATATTAAGTACTGTAATTTGTGTGTTTTCAATCACTACGGATTTAGAACATAAAAGTTATCTCAAAGTAAATAACTAATACATGACAAGGAAATATATGTGGACCCAGCAACAATAGCTTGTTGAATCAAACTGTTTGTTCTCTGGAGAACAGGAGTGAACAGCAGAAGCCCTCATCCTTACCTTATCCACATAATTAGCAATTTCCATTATCCTCGCCTTAGTCTTTTCATAATCTTGATTCTGCCGTTGAAACTGCACGATTGCATAAATGAATGTTAGCCATGAGGGGAAAATGTAAAACATCTTAGAAACAATTAATCCCGACTGATACCAATTAGAGTGGGAGAGGACTTCAGTCTTCTTATTGGTAAATATATTTTATAACACTTTGCCCAACTTAGAATCTCTGAACATTGTATACGCTACTGGATCTTAGTAAAATCTTAACAACAGGCATCATGCTGATGGTGGTTTACAAGTAAAATGTGTTTTTCCCTTTAATAAACATCAAGAAGAATACTGGCGAGAATACTGTCAGTATTTTTTTTAATTAATTGTGTTCCAGTCGCCTTAAATGTGGCAGAAGGAGCCCAAAGTGTACTTCAATTGAGACATAGTATTTAATTACTGCAGAACAACCATATGAAAGTCCGTCCACCTGGCAATTCAACCTAAATCTATCCCCACATTAAGCAGACAAATACTAACTCCACTTACTTTTGCCTCAGTACAACTACTAGATAAGCTTAGAATTGTCCATATAAAAGAGCCATATTATCTTGAATTACATAATTGTTTAGTATGTGAAATGAGTGTCCATCCTGCTGTGTGAGCTTGATCTCAGCAGACAAATGTAGTAGTTTGACTGTGCACAGGAATAATCGGCTTGGGCATGAATAAGGCAGGTGGTGAGTCATCTTACCAATGTATTATCCGCCACAATGTACAGTTCTATGTACTTAGTCGTACCCAAGGTATTCCTTTTAACCTGCCATTAAAGAGAAGAAGGAAGGAGCAACATGTTTATAAATACAGTACCATAAACTGATGGGCTAAAACACTCTCAAACAAAGATAGGAGATAGGGAATACCTAAAATGTTAAAAGACGCATACTTGTCAGTCCATTAGAGTGGAAGAATGTGCAGAAAAGGTGTAAAAAGGACATAAAATATTATACATATTTAGACAGTGAACTATGGGGAAAAACACTGGATGAAGATATAACTGCTCAGCACTAAAAGAGATCCTTTAAAGCAGTAAACAAAAACAAAATATTGAATCAATCAATTATATTATATTATATTATATGAAATAGCAACAACAGTCAACAGTTAACCCCGTATGATCAAGCAGTTGAAGGCTGCCAACTGCCCTGTTGGGGCTGACAGGAGGATGACAAAACTAAACATAACATACACTGTGGAAGAGCCCCAGAGCCCCGGCCTTATTGGGCAGTGGGGGTGCGAGGCAGGGGTGTGGTCTCTGCATTCCACATTTCTCGTATTAGTGACTTTTGTCTCCGTGTTCCATTTAAAGTTTTCCACAGCAAATAAAAGCTGCCTCTCTGCCTCTCTCAGTTAAACCGTTTCATTGGAGTCCTGTATTTAAGTCCTACCTCTGACTGCTACACAGCACCTCCATGGTAGCTTTAGAAATGTACAAAAAGACAACATGGTTTGACAAGAACAAAATATGATTGAATCTAAGCAAAACTAAAATCATGTTATTTGGGAATTTTCAAATTAACTCATAAGCACAGATTCACAAAGATGGTGTGGAAATAGAAAAAGATCATGAACATAAGTTTCTTGGTTTCTGGTTCATTTTTACACTGAACACATTATGTATTAAGCAATATACAACCTTCCTGACAATATTATAAATCTGTTTTCTAAAAGGAATGTGGGATACAATTTGAGGGAAGAATTACATTTAAAATATCCCTGTTTTCCTTATGCTTTGTTTGATTGTGTTTTTTCTTTCTTTTCTTTGTTGTTGTATCACAAACAAACAAACAAACAAACTTGACTTGCCTGCAGTGAGTCCTGGCCTTAGTCCAATGAAACATCTTTGAAATAAATTAGGCCTTATTGTCTAACATCAGTGTCACACCCTTAAACCTCGTAAAAAGCTTTCCTAGAAGAACTGAATCTGTTATAGCTGCAAAGGGATGGCCAACATTTTATTAGACCCTCTGGATTAAGAATGAGATGTCACTCAAGTCATTTGTGTGTGAAGGCAGATAAGTAAATACTTTTAGCAAGAGAACATAGACGCCAGTGGTACCTTTAGAGAAAGTGCTTTGACACAGACATGAAAGCTACAAAATAGATTGAATGGTGGTGGAGTGGTTTAGAAATTCGCTCACAGAGAGAAGGTTTCTGGTTTAAATCCTGTTTGAGGTGGCTACACATATTCTGGTTGTGCTTTCTCCCTTTTGGGGGAGTAATTCATTATTTTTCTCTGTTCCAGATCTGTCTATATAAACCTAATTTAATTTTTGACTTAATCAACCCAATTTGGTTTAGAAAAGGTGTACCACTGATTTCTGGAAGACTCACCCTTGAATGAAATGATGTGAGCAGATTAGAGATAAGGTTGGGCTGTGTGGTGTGATGCGTGTGGTAACAGTTTCCACCCTTAATTGGCAGCTTCATGGTACTCAACAGTGAGTGGTAGACTGGATCTACACTGCTGATTGGCTCCAGGTAGTAGGTGTCACTAGAATTCAGTGATATCAGCCCTCTGTGTAAAAGGGGAAAAAAAGAGTTGCAGTTTGAATTGAAGCACAAAGAGACAAAAAATACAGACTTGTTTTGCCTCCCATAGCAGTCTGACTGCTGAACACTCAGAGACCTGTGTGCTCCTTAAAGTTACAAAATGTGATCTCCAGATAACACAACTGGCAAATGCAAAGCAGGGGAAGGGATCACATTAACATGTACATCCCTGTATTAACCAATGTCATATAGGCCCAGTTTATTTTTTCGTGTCATTGTTGTGATGAGACCTTAAAGAGCATTTGCATTTTCTGTTGTATACTTCCTTTGGTGTTCTTGTTATGTATAAAAACGTGTTTTTTGAAAATAGCTGATCTGCACTTTGCCAACATCTGTCAAAAAATATAGTTCAATAAAGTTGCTCTATATAGTGTTTTACTGTTGATATGCAGCGTTATTAAATTGATTGTTTATGCAACGGTTGATATAGCACATTTGCTTTTGAGAATATTTTAGATGGCACTCATCATCAGAAAGGTTGCCGACCCCTGTTGTAGCCAAAAGGATTTTATTTGCCATATCTTCACAACAGCTGCTCATATCACAGCCACGGAAATAAGGATTAATAAACTAGTACGGCCTGAAGCAGAACAAATTAGGATGAAGTATCTGTGGCTCTCTTCAGACCTCCCTCCAATCTTGCCATTTAGGAAAAGAAGGATATCACATCCCAGACTAAAGACTAAAGCATCACCATACTACCAGCAAACAAAAGGAGATGCATCATCGTTCTTAAGGCTAAGCTAATTTGACCTGCTACTAGCCTACTCAATTAACTTGTGCTTGTAGCCAGGTAATGCATGCAAGAAGTGAAGCAGTTACATGTGAATGAAACTTCCAGCCAACTCAGACATTAAAATACAGACATTTATCACTACATCCAATCCAATAGATTGATATATGTTTCAAAATGATTAAAACTAAGCTTATTATTAATCTTAGAAATATGACATCTAACCAGATTCTTACTCTTGATGGCATTACCTTGGCCTCCAGTAACACTGTGAGGAACCTTGGAGTCATTTTTGACCAGGATATGTCCTTCAATGCACATATTAAACAAATATGCAGGACTACTTTCTTTCACTTGTGCAACATCTCTAAAATTAGAAATATCCTGTCTCAGAGTGACGCTAAAAACTAGTTCATGCATTTATTAAGTCTACGTTGGACTGAAAAGCCTTCAGTTGATGCAAAATGTTGCAGCAGGAGTCCTGACAGGGACTAGAAAGAGCAGATTTTTCCTATATTGGCTTCTCTTCATTGGCTCCCTGTTAAATCCAGAACTGAATTCAAAATCCTGCTCCTCACATACAAGGTCCTGAATAATCAGTCCCCATCTTATCTTAACCCTTTAAACCCTAACCCGTCAACGGTGACCGTTAGCATTTTTAGCAAGGGTGTCCAACTCCAGGCCTCGAGGGCCGGTGTCCTGCAGGTTTGGGTTTAAAGGGCTAATGACCTTATAGCAGCAGTCCCCAACCTTTTTTGTGCCACGGACAGGTTTAACATCAGACAATATTTTCACGGACTGCCCTTTAAGGTGTCACGGATAATTACAACAAAATAAAATGATACGACCAAGGCAAAAACTGTGGTATTTTGTAAATATAATAATAACCACAAATTCACTGTGTAATTGTGTAACTCCATTAGCAGCGTCCTCCTGAAATGCGGCAACAACATTGAGAGTAACATCCTCCTCTTGCCCCTTAATGCTCTCTGGTTGCTATGGTACATGCAAATATTTCTTTCAAAATAAGACACACAACTACAACATGGGAAAGACCCAGGGAAACCAAGTTAACGATAAAAACCCTGAAAACCATATATTTCACACCCGAGCCTCAACATTTGCGGCCCGGTACCAAACGACTCACGGACCGGTATTGGTCCTTGGCCCGGGGGTTGGGGACAGCTGCCTTATAGTACCAAATCACCCCATTAAGGCACTTTGGTCTCACACTGCAGGGTTACTTGTTGTTTCTAGAGTATTTAAAAGTAGAATGGGAGGGAGAGCCTTCAGTTTTCAGGTCCCTCTTCTGTGGAATCAGCTTCCACATTGGATTCAGGAGACAGACACTATCTCTACTTTTAACATTAGGCTTCAAACTTTCCTTTTTGCTAAAGCATATAGTTAGGGCTGGATCAGGTGACCCTGAATCCTCCCTTAGTTATGCTCTGGCTCTTTTCCACAGCATGTCTTAATCCTGTCTTCCTTCTCTCACCCCAACGGGTCATCGCAGAAGGCCCTCTAAGCCTGCTTTCTTCCCATTAAAAAGGAGTTTTTCTTGCCCACCAAAGATCTTGTTCATAGGGGTCATACGACTGATGGGTTTTTCTCTGTACGAGTTATTGTAGGGTCTACCTTACAATATAAAGTACCTTAAAGCAACTGTTGTTGTGATTTGGTGCTGTATAAATAAAATAACTTGAAAAATTTAAAAATAAAATTATTAGACAATCTGGACCTAGAAGAAGGATTCTGTGCAAAAGTAAAAATCTGTAATCTGCCTTTCCTCATCTCCAGTATTAAGCAGCATAACTACTTTAAAAGCCTCAACATAAACACTTCTCTGACACCCTGGTGGGAATTCCTAAAAACAACTAAGTCTTCGCTTATTCCATGTAAACTAACACCCTTTTGGAACAATCCAGTTATTTATCAGAAAAAGGCTATACTAAGTTTTTTATCATGGTATGAGAAAGGGATTTAAAAAATCTAGAACATGTTATACAAGATGGAAAATTCATTTCATTTGAAGAACTATCAAAACATAGACTCAGCAAAGGTGACATTCTTGAATATCATCAACTGAAATCCATCATAGAAGAAACATTCAATCCTGGTCAACTGAATCAAGAAATACCTACTTGGGTAACAAAATGTTTTAATATCTGCCCAAACGGTGATCAAAAATGCTATAAGCTATTGTTTAAAAATGACTAAATGCCCCAACTTACAACTTACACAATAATCTCTACAGAACACACTACACAGGACAAAGGTTGTTCCCAAATGGGTCTTACACAATCAAACATATGCACCTATTGCAAAGACAACTCTGTTGAGAGCTATATGCATGCTATATGGTTCTGCATGCCTGTCCAACAGTTCTTGCAGAAGATATGTGAAGACCTAACCACATGGTTTGGTTGCTATATCTCAACCTCACTGTGCAACATAGTTAATATAAGTGAACTAGATATGGAAGCAAATACATCATGTATACTCCTTACTTCCTTATGCATCACCAAGAAAAGCCTGATGCTTATGTGTTCAATATAAAGATTTAGTTCCTGACCACATTGGTCTGGAGAAAATGTCTGCCTCTTCAAAACACCAACTGGATGAATTTGTCTTTCTCTGGTTCCCACTGGTCAATTCCATTGCTTAGTGGGGGTGATCTGCTGTAGTCTCGTTTCCCTATTTGAATTGGAGGTGGATGGTAGTGGTCTCCTGGGCTGCAGGTGACTGGCGGTCTTCCTGACGGCTGGAGAGCTGCGGTTGCTGTTTGGCCTATGCATCTACCTCAGTTGGTGGTGGTGGAGGACTGGGGTGGGTGCTGCTTGACGGTCTTGAGATGTGGCCCTGGGGTGCTAGTGGTGGTCATTGGTACTCTTGGAAGCTGCAGATAGCGTGAATGTCCTGGTTTTATCTCTGCCTGCCCCCAGGTTTCTGCAGGGCATTGCTGCAGCTTCTCACCCTCATTATCAAGTACATTTGTCACAAAGACACAGGCATTCTCACACTCACTCACTCTCTCCCTCTCACACACACACACACACACTATAGGAATATTGTAGATTTATGTATCTCTGTATTTTTTTGTGTGCTGTACATTTGTTTTGTTTTGCTTTTTCTGTCTCTTACAGGTGCAGCAATAGGCAATACATTGTGCATTCCTATTTGTGGAATACATGATTGCTTTTGTAATTGTATCATCGGATCTACACCCATAAGTTCTGGACACAGATGAAGAGAAGAGCTGAACTGTCAGCTGATCCCAACCAGGTGGTGAGTTGGATCAGGTGGCGGATAGTATGCCAGCACGCCTAAAGGTAGAGGTTATCCCCGCTGTTATGTTTTCCCCTGTTTGTGTCATTAACTAAGCAGGAGTTATACAGAGCCAGACAGATACACACGTTAGCTGTTTACAATCAGTCTTCTTCTTTTTATTCATTATACCTCAGGAAGATACACACACATTACATGGTGACCACTACTGGCGTTAGCTTGTATAACATATATATAACACCAGTGACGCGGCACCAGATAAGTGTAAAAAAGATAGATTAATGTTTGTTTATGTTCACCTAATAACACTTGATACAGTGTAACAACAATTAATCATGAGGTAGGGACTGTACCTGAATCCTGAGCATGTGCGGAGTGCAACCCAGGAATCTGGATGTTTTCTTACATGGCCATGGTAAAAGCAATGATCCTGAAAGAGAAAAGATTTAGAAACATTATCTCCATCTTTCATTAACCAAAAAGCTCTTCAAAAATACAGAATTGTTTCTTCGGTGTGATGGATTGACCTGTTGGAGATTAGATTACTTTTGTTAGAGAGACTTCTGGATGTTATTCAGGATGTCACCATAGACAAAGTTGAACAGCTCCTCCTTTCACTTGGTTGCATCTGACTGCACAACATCAGAGAAGTATTGAGCTATATGACAATAATATAAAGAACAACAGGAAAGTAATTCATGCCGTGATCATTTGGCAGTATCATGGCTCTGGGTCTGTGACCTAGTGTTTATTTGCTTGGACCTTTTAAGTCATCACTGTTTTGCGTTTTGAGAAGTCATTTATGCTTGTAGTTTCTAAAATATAATTTGTTTTCCTTGTGGTTATGATTTTTCCTGATTCCCATATTGTTCTATTTCTGTATTGTTCTGTATGATTGATTTTAGGTTTGTTAGTTTCCTTTAACGCAGAAAATTTGCAACCTCACCCATTCCTGTCCTGTATATGGACATATTACCAGTACAGTTAAGGGTATCTTTCACCAGCTTCCATCCTCACCACTGCCAGCTAGCTCTTGTCCGCAGCCATCCTTCTTTCTGTCTGTTCAGGAAGGCAGGTCTCACAGCAGTGGATTAATGAGCTTCACCCTAAGAATAGCAATTCCTCACCTGAGCAAGTGTTTGCTCCCATTCTCGTAAAAAAACTGTTCTTGTGACGCCACAGTTTTCCCCAGTGTTTTCCATCAACCGGAACAGTTTTCCCTCTGGTTATGTCTGGTTTATGTTGATTTCCCTTTAATGTGTTCAATACTTTTTCTGTCATTTCCTACTATTACACATTTTTACGGATATCTATGGTTTTGTTTGGGGTTTTTTTTGTATGTGTGGATGTATGGGTTTTTTACTTACATCTGGTGAGAATTTAATACCAATAGCACATTTGGAAAGATATATATTTAGACAATTGAAATACACACACACACACACACACACACACACACACACACTTAAATAAATACATATTGATTTATATATGTCCACAAAAATTACAGGAAGTCCTTGTCTGACTTGGACATAATTGACATTTGGCAAGTTGGAAGGGTGTGTTTTATTAATTTACATTAAACTCTGATCCAGATCATGCGAAACATTTCCTGTATTTCCTGCATCTTTTCAACAATTCAAATCACGTAACAAGGAAGTCACATCAACCAGGGCCTCGTTTGTCTTTACCAATGACTGTAGAAAACATGGATGACGCGACAGCACCTCCTCCCATTGTGCAAAAATGAAGCCAAAATATCCCGCATGGTGGATTTTTGGAGCCAGAGTCTGTGCAGCAGTGACTTGAGTTGAAGCGACTGTATCATGCTCCCGCCCACACACCCGCTTGATGTGACCGCAAACACGCCCCCCTACACTTTTTACATAGCCCTGTTGCTCCAGTATATGCTGATAGGTATAACCGCGACTGACGACTCGTTCAATTAAGGTAAATACAACCATGTCACTGTTATGAAAAAGACACACAGTTTAACATCTTATAGACACAGCTTTGACTAAGAACCCTCTTTTTATTCTTACTTTATGGCTTTAAAAAAATATCAAGATATATATCGTATATCGCCATCCAGTTAAAGAATAGCAAGATATGAATGTTGGGTCATATCGCCCAGTCCTAATAGAGAATAGTAGTGGATTTCTAATCCAGTGTTTCCCTGTGTTTCAACGGCACAGTTGTATTTCTGACAGCATAAGAATGGCCTACCTGGTGGAATTACTACAAAGAAGAGCTTTAGGGTGGGCCAAGAAGTGTTAAAAACTAAGCCCTGCTCACACCTCTAATTCTCGGGGACCCTTGGCTTTGTACTCACAATCCTAACCTTGACTAGTTTCACATTGGCATCTCTGGTTTGAGGACATGGCAGTGGTTTTCCATCAGGACAAGTAATCAGATGCGGAATATTTTATTAATCACCAAGGAAATTATGTGGTTACAGTTGCTCCAAGACAATATCAGGAAAAGACTGAACTAAAATAAATGATACCAATATATTACAAAGTTTACAAAATATAACAAATAGCTCAAATATATACAAATAGCTAAATTATTAATATCAAGAATATTACAGAGGTGAATATATGATTGACATTTTACTCTAAACTATAAGCTTGTTATTTGTTATTTTCCCTGTAGAGCATATGCAATAGGGTGTAACTACTGCACTGTGGATTAGGTGGAGGAGTTGTACAGGTTTAGAGTTAGCATTGATAGCCACAGGCAGGAATGATTTCATGTGTCATTCAGTGGTGCATGTGGGTGATCTTAGTCTACGTTCACACTGCAGGCGAAAGCGCATCAAATCCGACTTTTTTGACCCTATGTGACCCATGGTATGACAGTGATCATGGTATGACAGTGTGAACAGCACAAATCCGATATTTTCAAATCCGACCTGGGTCACTTTCGTATGTGGTACTGAATCCAATACACATCTGATGTTTTAGAAAGCGACTGCTGTTTGAATGGCCATGTCACAACTGACAGACGGCAATTATCAGTGCCGGAGAAGCGCCCGAGAAGACATTGTGAATGCTTCCTGGCCATCCCATGTAGATGTTAGTGAAACTGCTGGGAAGACAACGCTGGAGAAACGTGAACATTTCATTTGTACTGTATAATCTGCAGATTCTGACAGAAATCTGCAACTATCCTTTGAAGCACCGCTTCTCTCTAAAACAGCAATAAGGATAGTAGTAGTAGTATAGTATAGTAGTTATTAGGCCATATGTAAATAACAAAATAACTTTATAACTAAAAGCAAAATTGGGAAACGTAAAGTCTGCAACAAGTCTTTATATTAAGGGCCATCAGTCAAACAATACTGTTTGGTCTGGGTCTAAACAGAGCGTGTTGTGTGTGATGTCTTCTTTTGGGCATGTGGGCCGCTTTGAGGATTCACACGCGTTTGCTGTCACATTTTATTTGTAGTGTGAACAAGCAGACAAAAAAAATCCAATTTGATCAAAAAAATCTGAATTGAGCATTAAGACCTGCAGTGTGAACGTAGCCTTTGTCTCTCACTGAACGTTCTCCTACGACTGTCCTGCATATCATGAAGTGGGTGGGAGGTTTTGTCCAGCATTGTCCTTGTCTTAGACCAGCGGTCCCCAACCTTTTTAGCGCCACGGACCGGTTTATGCCCGACAATATTTTCGCGGACCAGCCTTTAAGGTGTCGCGGATAAATACAACAAAATAAAACTAGTACCGGTACCGAAAAAAAGAAGATTTATTCATAACACACATGGAAAGACCAAGGAAAACCGAGTTAACGATAAAAACGATAACAAAATAACGCTGAAAACCGATAAAACCCTGAAAACCATACATTTCACACCTGAGCCTCAACTCTCGCAGCCCGGTACCAAACGACTCAAGGACCGGTACCGGTCCGAGGCCCGGGGGTTGGGGACCGCTGTCTTAGACAACATCCACCTCTCCAACATCAACTTAAGGGAGTCCAGCTCTGTCCCCACAACATTCTTGGCCTTGTGAATTAGTTTACTGAGTCTACTGGCATCTGAGACCCTCAACCTGCCGCCCCAGCATGCAACAGCATAGAGGATGGCACTGGCCACAACAGACTCATAAAAAAATCCTGAGCATTGTCTGATAGATATTAATGGACCCCAGCACAGCTGGACTGGCCATCGGGCATTTTCCTGGTGGGCCGATTTTTTTTTTTTTTTTGTTGGGGGGGGTTGTAACGGTTTAAAAAATGAAAGGTGGTGGATTGGCTAATTGGTCATGATTGACTCTGGGCTGGCACAATCACAGCCTCCCCCTTGCTCGGGCAACGGCTCTGAAAGCAATCTTATCACAGACAAAGAGAAGAAAATGGAGAACAAAAAAAATGAAAAGGAGGTGCGGAAAAAATTAGGGCCAATAAGAAACAAGCCCTTCAGGCACGTGGTGGCTATGGCGGAGCTTCCACAGATTCAGTAACATTAGTAAGTGGTGGAGGCCAAAAGGTAGATGAGGGAAAGGGAAGGCAGGAGGAGGAGAGACCCAAGGTCGCTGGGCAGAGGGGCAGGGGAACTGAACTTCAGGTAAGAAGTTATGAACTGCAGCCAATCTGGATCAGATATAAACCAAGCTTAGGTGTATTTTATTTTCGCTGTGCTAACGTTTTACAGTCAGTTACAATGACTCGTACTGTGTAGTAGCTAGCATGACGGAGTTCATTCATATATATATATATATATATATATATTTTAGGGGTGCAACAATACACAAAGTTCACGGTTCGGTTCAGTTCAATACTTTGGTGTCACGGTTCGATATTTTTTCGATACAAAAAAAAATGTTCATGCCTTTTTAATTTATAATTTATTAAAATTATAAATATATATTTTAACTCAAAAGTACAGTTTTTAAATTTAATGTTGCTGAAACAACAAAGTAATAAAATAAATAAATCTATCTGATCGAGAAATCACTCATCTTTGGAAAAGAGAGTTTATTACAGAGAAATGGCTCTTTCCAAAATAAAAGCTATACTATACGCTTCTTCTGGGCTATATTCTCAGCAGCATATTAAATATATCAGGTCCCCATAAGGAGAATCATGTGCTAACGGCTGTCTAAATGACTCGGGTAAAGTTTGTAGCATGCGTGCTTGTTGTTTTTGTCTGCTTCCACTGGTCTTTGCACTAGGATGATGTTGGCGTAAATGTGCAGTCATATTCGTTGTGTTCCCACTAGTGCTGTCAGCGTTAATCTCGTTGAAATGACGTTAATGCCACAACACAGCAAATCTCCGTTAACGAGCTACCGCGGATCGCCCCGTACGTGGGCCTGGACGGCGTCAACACGTTAATGAGCTAACTGCGCTAACGCACTAGTTCCCACCAATGTAATTGAGCATTGCGTGGCACATCCGACATACTGTTTTACTTTTGTCCATGACACGCTTACCTTCAGGGTCATACTGAAAACCAAGATAGTTCCAAACGCCAGATCTGAATCAGGGTGGGGGAGGTTCAATTTGCCATGTTGCAACGAGAGCTTAGCTTCTGTCTTGCTAGCTTGTCCTGCGCTCAGTGAATCTGCGTTCCACTACTCCGCCTAGGCTGCACTGTCGAGCGCAGATCCACTGAGCTCTCAACACAGACAGCATCGTCAGAAGAAAAGTTGATCAAATAAATTAAAAATTTTGTATTGTTCGATACATATGTGTACCGAACCGAAAGCACTGTATCGAACGGTTCAATATCGATACGAGTATCATTGCACCCCTAATATATATATACACATACTGCTGGGCAGGTGCTATGTTGTTACTGATGGTGAACGTTTACTTTATTCATAGGGTTAGTTAGTAGAGTTGCCAACTGTCCCGTAAAAAAAGGAATAACCTTATTGTTGAGGAACTCCTCAAAATCTCAACAAATTGTGCCAATCCTTGCATGTTACATCAGATTGATCCATCATCACAAGTGGAAAAGTCTGTAACAGAGGAGACAGAAGAGCAGGAGAGAGAATTGAAGGAGAGTGAGAGCCAGGGCATAGATTATTTTTCTCTCCCTGAACCTGCCATATTGCAGGCATTCTTAGATTACTACCCACAGCTGAACACCAGCAGTACAGTTGTGATGAGGGTGTTCAGCTGTAAAGATGGCACCTACAGGAAGTGGCTTACTTATTGCAAAGAACGCCATTTATTGTTCTGCTTTCCTTGTCTGGCATTTGCAAGGTGGACTGACATCAGCGCATTTATAACAGGCATGGGTGACTGGCGACATGTACATCTGCGCACAGAGGAGCATGAAAAGAGCATTACACTTTTTTCTTGAGGTGCTCAAAAGGCAACAATGTCAGTTGTTAGCTCACAGAGCACAAGTGAAAAAGAGATGGCAAGGGTATAGTGAATGTGGTCAAAGTACTTGGGTAGAGGCGACTCAGCTATGAGCATGTGGAGAATGAGGCTGCATACACTTTTGGTGATAACACTATCAATCATGATAACTTTCAGGAACTGACTGTGTTATTAGGCAAGTGTGATATGTGCCTTGGAGAACATTTGAATGACTGCATTGAGAAAAGCAACAAGTTGCATCAGTTCTGTGGATCAAGAGAGAGGGTAGAGGGTCTCTCACCGCCCTACTCTCCAAAACAACTGTCAACTCAGTGATTGATGCACTTGGCCATCTCATTCAAGAGAGCATCGCCAGTGATGTCCAGAAAGCTGGTATGTTTTGTGTTCCGTTAGACACAACCCAAGACATCACAGGTTATGATCAGTGTTCAGTAATCATCAGGTATGTTACTGACACTGTGCAGGAGAGGCTCGTCTCCATCGTGAGGTGCGAAGCATACACGGAGCATAGAGCTGGGCGATATAAGATTTTTTCATATCACGATATGTTTTTTCATTTCAGGCGATAATGATATATATCACGATATAAGCCAAATAACTATATTTGTAAGATTTAAATGTGCCGTTGCTCACAAGTAAAATGTGAAATAAACAGCAGCTTGTTTTGATTTAAATATTCATTTCCCATAATAAGTTCAACAGGGTAGATGTACTTAAAGAATTTTTCAGACAAATAAAGGCAAATATTGCAAACTACACAAAAGGCAGCCGCTAAAGCGTTTAAGTTTCAAAATAGAGCAAACAAAACAGACTAAATTGTCAATTCCACTTAGAAACAAAATATTAATTCTAAAAGTAAATCTTAGTTTGTTTTACAGAAGAACAGACAAAATTGACTAACTTGTCAATATCAAATAAACTCAGAACTAAAGGGAAATTCTCAATCTCTCCTTGTTGTATAGCTTAGCTTTTCAAACAGTTTTAACAGTTACTTTAGTCTGCCAAAAGCCGAATGACGAATTAGTGCTTCCAGTCAGAGATTGAGCATGCACCGGTTTTTTGTATTTCCAGACTTGCTTTCGGCACAATTTACAGTGCGCGCTACTCTGTTTTTGTCAGACTTGAAATAGCCGAAATACCTTCACACTACACAACTTCTTTGGCTCTTCCATTCGACAATCTCTCCGGCATTGGAACCATCATCGGTTTTCTCTTCGGTAACCTTCGGTCACGCTCTCGGTTGATTTTTCTCTAGTCGGCACACTCATTCCCTCCATTACCCGGGCGGCACGGCGGCTGGCTGCTTCCCAAACAAATACACATGTGCGGCTTGGCACTTGTGCTGTACGTAACAAGTCACGTGACGTGACGCTGCGGCTGTGATTGGTTCGGCTCTGCACTACTTAATTTGGATTGGCTGTTCTTTTTTTTTCTTTTCTTTTTAAGAGGACAAGAGAGATGAGGCTTATCGCAATAGTTTAACTTTTCTATCGAGAAAAAGTTATTTCGCAATACATATCGTTATCGTTCTATCGCCCAGCTCTAACGGAGCAGTACAGTGTTCAAGGAGTCCTATCACAGAGTTAATCTGTGGGAGAAACAAACCCAAGAAGAGACAAGACACAGATGCTTCAGTCCAATAGGTGAGACATGGTGGTGCGCCAAGCATGATGCCCTCCAAAAAACCTTTGTGGACATTTTGGAAAACCAGATGATGATGCCCTCTTTGTTGATGCAGTGCTCACGCTGGAAGATTAAAAAGAGGGAAAAAGAAAAGCCAGCTGTTCATGCCAAAGCACAAGGCTTTAAAGAGTGTCTCTTGAAGCATGAACTGTTAACAGCACAGATATTTCTTAGAGTGTTTGAGCACACAACTCTTCTGTTGAAGTACCTTTCTCTGCCCATCATATGATGACAGCCACACAAGATAGCCTCAAAAGTATCGCCAGGTACTTCGCAACTGTGAAGGCAGCTGCAGACACATTTGTGAAACAGACAACTCAGAGGGAGGACAACACACACATGGAAGCAAAGCACACCATTGTTTTTCTTGTGACATTACCAATAAGTTTGATGTGTCACATGGCCCTCTTCCTATTGAAAAAACAAAAGTTGTATCCAAGATGGTCGACTTCTAAATGGCCACCATGGTCACCACCCATCTTGAGGGTTTTGCCCCCTCACATATACTAATGTGCCACAAACAGGACTTTGATATCACCAACCATTCCCATTTTATTATGGTGTATCCATATAAATGGCCCACCCTGTAGATAGTTCAGGAGATTAACTCAACGAAGCAGTCTTTTGGTTTCCGCTAAGTACGGGTTAGAATACCAGAATAGGGAGGATGGTGAAGGTCTAAGTTTATTAGGCTTCATGGCTTTTCCTATAATACCTGGTGAGCTAGTCTCTAGTCAAAATGCCCAGGCCAATTTTTTGTCCTAGTCCAGCCCTCTCAGCCACCTCAGAAAATAGAGTTGACTCTGGCCCTTCCTTGAGAATGCAGTGGTATTTTTAACCCACTCCAGTTTATTATCTATGTGTACTCCGAGCTATTTATAGTCCTCCACAATGACCCCCTGGATTGTACCAGAGGTTACAGTCCACAATCAATTTTTTGGTCTTTGTCACGCAGATGATTCTGCTTGCACCACGTGACAAAGAAGTCAACCACAGCCCGGTACACTGTGTCATCACAGACAATCAACAATCCAGGAAACAAGAAAGGCATCAACCCACATCACTCTCAGCTTATCACCCAGGAGGGTCAGCCTGGTGGTACTGAACGCGCTGGAAAAGTAAAGAACATGACCCTCACAGTGCTCGCCAGCTGGTCCAAGGGAAGCAGTGCGTGCATTGTCAAATCTAAAAGTACACAAATTCAAACATACCAAAGTAAAGTGATCTCACCCTCTCTCTCTCTCCTATAATCTCAGACTGCCCTTCAAATAGAAACAGCTAGCATTAGGAAGTAAACAAGTTTCAGTACTTTAGCACCATTACCAGAGTCTGTTTGTTTATATAGTTTTATCTCAAAAATCTGGGTTAAAAGAACCATTCTATGAAGACAGGGAACTGATCTGCCTGCTTTTTGGAACAATGAACTTCACAAACAGAGACCCAAGTTTAGAGCATAGAGATTGAGTTAATGTTAGAATCAGGAGATTCTTTAAGATGAGTTAGCCTGAATAGATTGATAATATAAATGAAATTTTCTTAGGCATCTACCTCTTCTTGTTTCTTTATACTTACAGTGTAATTGTGATTAGCAAGAGTAACAGGTTTCCCATCCTCTGTGTAGTATGTCTCTGCAAAGTCTTGACCCAAAAGCTCACTGAGAGAGAGAGAGAGGGGGGGGGGGGGGGTGGAGGGAGAGAGAGAGAGAGAGAGAGAAGGAGAAACAGAAGAAAGTGTAAGTAATTATAAAATACATAATTTTTTAAAATCCCTTTTGAATGTAAGTGTCAGCCTCAGTGGTAGACAGCAAATCAAACACACAACCTGAGGCCAAGATCACACAGAATACTTTCTTGTTATAAACTTTTTTTCACTCTTTATGTGTGAAAATTGATAATTGTTTATACCAACAAAGCAATGTGTACAAAAAGAATGTGAATGAGACACTGGAATATAGCAGGGGTTTTTAGGAGACCAAAGCACATAATTGTGCTACAGAAAATGACAGTGACACACAAAATCTGAGACACATGTAGTTAAATGAACTCGCTAATAATCCTTTGATAAGTCAAGGTTGGTGACAGATTTTTACTGAATTGACCCTATCCACACAGTCTTCCTGCAGGAACCATACTTGGAGGCAGGATTTCAATGTTTTAACTATTAAAACACTGCAAGAATTTTGGTTTGAACTAAAGGTAAGGTTTTACCAAACATACTTATATCAGCAATCACAAACAACATTTGAATAGCAGAAACAATTTTCATTACAGCTGAACCATGAGAGATTTAAACACCAAAGAGAGTTGGAGATGATGAAAGAAAAAACTGAAAATGATCTCTCCTAACTCTTGGTAGCACTGTCACTTGGTGTTCGCTCTCTCTGTGGTAGAGTATCACTTCCTGTTCCTGCTCAAACACAGTGGTGTTTTTGAGTAGCTTATCACTCACTGTGTCTGTACTGTTTCGCTAGCTTAGCTTAGCTTGTAGCCGACTCGCTAGCACCATGGCTACTTCACCTGTCCCTTCTGCACTTTCCTGCTCATTGTGTCAGATGTTTAGTTACTCCTCGTCTTCCTTTAGCAGTAATGAGACTTGTAACAAATGTGGCATATTTGCAGCTCTGGAGGCCAGGATTACTGAATTGGAGACTCGGCTTCGGACCCTTCATTCACCTGTAGCTAGCCAGGCCCCTGTAGCTGGTGCAGCCGAAGATAGCGTAGGCCCCGCTGTTCCCCGGCAGACCCCAAGCAGCTGGGGAAAGAGGGCTGCTGGGTGACGGTGAGGAGGAAGCATAGTCCTAAACAGAAGCCCCAGGTACACCACCAACCTGTTCATGTGTCTAACAGTTTTTCCCCACTCGGCGACACACCCGCCGGGGGTCAAACTCTGGTAATTGGTGATTCCGTTCTCAGACATGTGAAGCTAGAGACACCGGCAACCATAGTCAATTGTCTTCCAGGGGCCAGAGCAGGCGAGATTGAGGGAAATTTAAAACTGCTGGCTAAGGGTAAACGTAAATTCAGTAAACTCATAATTCACGTCGGCAGTAATGACACCCGGTTACGCCAATCGAAGGTCACTAAAATCAATATTAAATCGGTGTGTAACTTTGTCAAAACAATGTCGGACTCTGTAGTTTTCTCTGGTCCCCTCCCCAATCAGACCAGGAGTGACATGTTTAGCCGCATGTTCTCCTTAAATTGCTGGCTATCTGAGTGGTGTCCAAAAAACGATGTGGGCTTCATAGATAATTGGCAAACCGTCTGGAGGAAACCTGGTCTTGTTAGGAGAGACGGCATCCATCCCACTTTGGATGGAGCTGCTCTCATTTCTAGAAATATGGACAAATTTATTAAAACCCCCAAAATATGACTATCCAGAGTTGGGACCAGGAAGCAGAGTTGCAGTCTTACACGCCTTTCTGCAGCTTCTCTCCTCCTGCTACCCCCCCCCCCCCCCCCCAAAAAAAAAAAAAACCCATCTCCATTGAGACTGTGTCAGCTCCCAAAAAGACAAAAAACAAACTAAAAACCAGCAATAAACAATTTAAACATAAAAAAAAATCACAAAGAAAGAACAATACGGTATCCACATCTGAACCAAAGAGTAAAACAGTGAAATGTGTATTATTAAATATTAGGTCTCTCTCCTCCAAGTCTCTGTTAGTACATGACTTAATAATTGATCAACAAATCAATTTACTCTGCCTTACAGAAACCTGGTTGCAGCAGGATGAGTATGTCAGTTTAAATGAATCAACAACCCCGAGTCATTCTAACTACCAGAAATCTCGAAGCACAGGTCGAGGGGGCGGTGTGGCAGCAATTTTTCACACCAGCCTATTAATTAATGAAAGACCAAGACAGACTTTTAATTCATTTGAAAGCCTGATGCTTAACCTTGTCCACCCCAGCTGTAAAACTCAGAAACCAGTCTTCTTTGTTATCATCCAAGGGCGTAGATTTGGCATGGATGGAAGGGACATGTCCCTACCAATATCCAACGATTATTGAATTGTCCCCACCAATAATTTGATCTCTTTGAGTAAAGAAAAACAAACCCGATAGAAAGAAAAAAAAAAAGATCTATCAACATCTCATTCACATAGCGGTGCAGAAAGAGTTAAATTACGTTCGCTACTGGAGTCCTACCTCATGTGACAAATATGGCCAATGTGATTGGCTGTGCCTCTCAGGGAGCTCTGTTTAGTTTTAGCAGCTGCAAGCCTGCACTGCAAGGCCCTGCAAGGAGGAGAGGAGGATGCCACAAAAAGGAAGAACCTGGATATAAGAAAGTACTTTTCAAAGAAACATGTCAGTCATTTAAACTCAAGTTCACTCATAAAATGTGTCCGTCATAATAACGTTACAGACTATGCTAGGCTTTGGCCCACAGTCTAAAATTGTAACAGTGAATAACGTGTTTTGGAAACTAACTGCACCACAGGCAGCACTATTAGTTATCTCAGTCTCAGAGCAGCATTTCTAATTTTGATTGAAGCTGTCGGAGAAAACGGCAGCCTCGAGCGAGCCAGGATATTAGTTTACAGAGGCTGTTAAAATTATATGTCTAACGTTAAAATGTTGGTGACACAATAATTTCATCCTAATGGCACTGACAGATTAATAGGGTTAATTTTTGAGACAAAATATCATGAGGTAGTCACGATTTTGCAAATATTCCACCTTGTAGTGCAGTTTGCACAACTTGTTTTAAAAATGCACTCACCCTACAAACATTACTGACGAGTCAAGATCTGCACAAATTGACAGACACACTGAAGCAGCTGCACATTTTATTCTTATTGTCATGTATGTCCTATTTGTCAGCTGACAGAAGAACCAACACAAAGCTCAGAGAGCAATGGTGACACAAGATCACAGGTGAAATTGGATGATGACCTATTGGTTCATTACTGTATTTGAAGTACACGTGTGACTGCATGTATTTGGAATGTCTCACTGTTATTTATCAGGTGACAGAGGCAGCTCTGCCATGTTGTAGCTCGGACAGAGGTGAAGAGGCAAGGTAACTGGTACCTGACTGATGTTTTGGTGCTATAGATTAACGAGAGGAGAAGGCATGTGTTTGGCCCCTTCACATAGTGGACATTGAGTTGTTGTGTGGGGCATTAGTCATCCCAGTATCCTCAGTTGAGGCTGAAAGAAGCTTCAGTGCTCTCAGAAGATTAAAAACATGGCTAAAGTCAACAATGACTCAAATGAGATTACACCAGTAGCATTAATGTCTGTTGCTGTAACAGTAGTTCATGTTTAGAATAAAAAATCCCAGCTCACTGATTTGATCGGAGCAATAGTGCCTAAAATGTTGCATTATTTTGCTGAGAGATCTTTTACTTTGTGGTAATCTTGGATGGACAAAAACCACCGGGTCATTCAGTGTTCCCTTAGTGCTAATGTATAAGAGATGTTGGTGTACTATAACTGAACTAATGTTGTTAAGTCCTTAAAGTCATATTATTTTATTGTTATGACTGTATTTGAAGCTATTTTTATTTTTGTATAATATCTGATTTATATGGAATATGGCTGAAGTAAACTAAAGCCTAAAATACTTAGTCATTTGTTTAATAGTAATTTAACATTATATAATTTCCATATAAAACTATGAATTGTAATTTTTAATGGTTTAAAAGCATGTAGAATAGCATATGTAGGCAAGTATATTTCTCTTTTTTTTTTTATCAAGAAGAAAAGACAAAAAGGGAAGAAAAAAAAGAAACAGGGCAGGGTTTGGTGGTTGAATTATCCGTCCCCACCAATGCCATCTATCGTCCACCTGGGCTTTACACAGAGTTTCTGTCTGATTTCTCAGACTTTTTATCTGATGTAGTGCTAAGCTCAGATAAAATAATTATTATGGGTGATTTTAATCCATGTAGATGCTAAAAATGACAGCCTCAACATGGCATTTAATCTGTTATTAGACTCAATTGGCTTCTCTCAAACTGTAAAAGAACCCACCCACCACTTTAATCACACTCTAGATCTTGTGTTAACTCTGACCTTCCCAAAGTGTGGGGCCCGCCCCCTGGGGGGGGGGGGGGGGGGGGGCACAGAGCCATTGCAGGGGAGGCGCAGTATGAAAAGGGGAAAAAATAAAATAACATACAAGTAAATAATAGCATAATTGACAGGTTTTTGACGGGGCTCCCACACAAACGCAAAGCATGAGATGAAGCTTCGCTGAATATGTTTCCAAACCAACTTCATTCTAAGCCCAAGACTAGAAAATATGGTGAAGCATATCTTCCCTTTGGTTTCACCTGCACAAGTGCCAAGGTAGGTCTCCCCTGCAGAATTGATTTTCCCTTCGTCGGGAGCACACGCTGGGCTCTTCAAATCACGGACAAACAGTATCCCACATTCTTGATTTTTAGTTCACAAACAGTTGTTGTAATGACTAACTAATCCTGACATTTTGGAGATGTTAGCTCTTTATACAGTAAAGTTACTGTGGGATACAAATAATATCAGGCTGATCCTGCCACGATTTGTTCCCTCGGTTCAAATCACGGACAAACAGTATCCCACAGTTTTTTATGTTTTTAAACCAATTTCCACAGAAAGGCATTTTTTGAAAAATGTATTGATAGCAATGTTGAATATTATTACACAGGAAAAAAACAACTACACATAAAACAATTACACCATGACGCCTCTGCCTTTCTAAATAGAGGGACAGTAACTGGGTGTGTGTATGTAAGCGTGTAAAACCTGAAGATAGAGACAAAATACTGTTAATCTGACTATCTGCCATTTTGCAATTCATCTCATGTAAACAAAAATGTGGCGCATAGCGCGATGAGAAAAAAGGCACATACCTTTGACATTGAGTGACGAACTCTGTATTCCTCGTCCACACGTAAACACAAAAAAGGAGTTTTAAAAAATCTCAGTTTTTGGTGATTCGAAACGCCGTTTACGTGTGGACGAAACAGCTGCGTTTTCAAAAATACCCGTGTAGGTGTGAATGTAGCATAAAAGAGTTAGTAGTTTATTTTCTTACTACCTGTAATTTATTGCTTTTTACTTGTATTTACTTAATTGTTTACTAAATGTTTGAGGTGTGAAATAAACCGCAATGGAGAAAAATATGGGTGTGTGTGGTTGGAGGATGTGTGTGTGTGTGTGTGTGTGTGTGTGTGTGTGTGTGTGTGTGCGCACATGGGGGTGGGGGGGACATTTGTCTTGTAAAACAAAGGGGGGCCTAGAAAAAAGGTTTGGGAACCACTGTGTTAACATATGAAATAGAAACTGAACATTTACCAGTGTTTCCTGAAAGCCCTCTCCTGTCTGATCATTTCCTGATAACATTTACATTTACAATAATTGATTACACAGCAGTGGAGAGTAGACTTTAGACTCCCTCAAGGGAGGATAAGAAGGACAGACGCAACAACATTGTCATCCCCTATGTAGCCGGTGTATCAGAAAAACTCAGGAGGGTTTTCTCCAAGCATGACATCCCGGAGCATTTCAGACCCAGCAACACGCTCAGACAAAAACTGGTTCACCTGAAAGACAAAACTCCAAAACACAGACTTAACAATGTGGTGTATGCTGTACAGTGCAGCGAGGAATGCCCAGACCTCTACATTGGAGAGACCAAAAAGCCACTTCACAAGCGCATGGCACAACACAGAAGAGCCACCTCCACAGGACAAGACTCAGCTGTCGATCTGCATCTAAAGGTCAAAGGTCACTCTTTCAAGGATGCCAATGTTCACATTTTGGACATAGAGGACAGATGGTTTGAAAGAGGAGTGAAAGAAGCCATCTATGTCCACTGTGAGCGACCATCTTTGAACAGAGGCGGTGGTTTACGACACCAACTCTCTGCCATCTATAATCCAGTTTTGAGATCCCTTCCCAGACGCCTTAACGCCCACTCACATCCTGGGCCATCTGACCTCAGGAATTCGCATGATAAGGTGGGGCCAGGTTTCACAATGAACTCACCCGAAACCCTGGCTGATTGCGACCCACACCCAGTTTCACACCTTGGCTCAGGTGATTAGAGGATCATCAGGGGGTCCTTTTGTCCCTCTGTGGGGGGATACTCCCACTAGGTTTATATCTGGGACTCTCCACCATTTGACCTTAGAACTGAAGAAGCTTCTCGGATGAGAGGTGAAACGTCTTCAAGTAACTTAAAGTCCAGACGCTTTTCTTTGCAAGCTCCCAAGGGCGTAGATTTCGTTTTGGCATTGGTTGGGACGAATGATTCAGGTTTTTTTTTTCCTTTTTGTCTTTGCTTCTTGATAACAAAAGGAAAAATGTACTTGCCTACATATGCTATTCTACATGCTTTTAAACCATTTAAAATTATAATTGATAGTTTTATATGTTTGTTATATAATGCTAAATTACAATTAAACAAATGACTAAGTATTTTAGACTTTAGTTTACTTCAGCCATATTCAATATAAATCAGGTATCATACAAAAATAAAAATAACTTCAAATTCAGCAGGGCTGGACTGGGACAAAATATCGGCATTTTGACTAGTGACCGGCCCACCATGGTATTATAGGAAAAGTCATAAATCCTTTAAAGCCTTTATAATAAGCTTAAACCTACACCACCTTCCCCATTCTGGTATTCTAAACAGTAACACCTAATTTATAATTACATATACCTATAACTAAAAGGGTTGCCAACTCCTCGGCTGTAATTGGTCCAGCCCAGAGTCGATCATGACCAACTGGCCAATCCACCACCATTCATTTATATCATTAAAAAAAGAAAAGGAAGAAAACCCCATTGGCCCGTAAAAACGAAAAATCACGAGCGGCCCACTGGGCAAATGCCCGGTATGCCCGATGGCCAGTCCAGCCCTGAAATACAGTCGTGACAATAAACAAATATGAGTTCAAGGACTTAACATTACTTCAGTTACATTACACCAACATCTCTGATACATTAGCACTAAGGGAACACTGAATGACCTGGTGGTTTATGTCCATCCAAGATTACCACAAAGTAAAAGATCTCTCAGCAAAATTATGCAACATTTTAGCCACACTATTGCCCCGATCAAATCAATGAGTTGGGATTTTTTATTCTAAGCATGAGCTACTGTTACAGCAACAGACATTAATGCTACTGGTGTCCCCACACAACAACTCAATGTCCACTATGTGAAGCAGCCAAACACATGCCTGCTCCTCTCGTTAACTGAGATACACTGCTGGCATATTGGTTTTACATCTATACTGTCCAGTTTCTCCTGGTGGACATACAGCAGCATTGTTTAATCTCATTTGAGTCATTGTTGACTTTAGCCATGTTTTTAATCTTCTGAGAGCACTGAAGCTTCTTTCAGCCTCAACTGAGGATACTGGGATGACTAAAAGCAGCCTGACAATTGTCATGATAATAAATACTAGTTAATCTATAGCACCAAATCATCAGTCAGTCACCTGTGACCTCGCCTCTTCACCTCTGTCTGAGCTACAACATGGCAGAGCTGCCTCTGTCACCTGATGAATAACAGTGAGACATTCCAAATACTTGCAGTCACACATGTGCTTCAAATACAGTCATGAACCAACAAGTCATCATCCAATTTCACCTGTGATCTTGTGTCACCATTGCTCTCTGAGCTTCGTGTTGGTTCTTCTGTCAGCTGACAAATAGGACATACATGACAATAAGAATAAAATGTGTAGCTGCTTCAGTGTGTCTGTCAATTTGTGCAGATCTTGACTCGTCAGTAATGTTGGTAGGGTGAGTGCATTTTTAAACTGTGCAAACTGCACTACAAGGTGGAATATTTGCAAAATCGTGACTACCTCATGATATTTTGTCTCAAAAATTAACCCTATGAATATGTCAGTGCCATTAGGATGAAATTATTGTGTCACCAACATTTTAACATTAGACATATAATTTTAACAGCCTCTGTAAACTAATATCCTGGCTCGCTCGAGGCTGCCGTTTTCTCCGACAGCTTCAATCAAAATTAGAAATGCTGCTCTGAGACTGAGATAACTAATAGTGCTGCTGAAAAGCAGCCTTTCCTTATCGCCAGTGGTCGCGGCCGCTACAGAGTGCTGGTGGGCTCGTTTCAGCCTTAAAACTGCAAGTCGGCAGACAGTCCTGCTCCACCAGGCCCAGGACCCTCCAGCAGCCACCAGGCCCAGGACCCTCCAGCAGCCACCAGGCCCAGGACCCTCCAGCAGCCACCAGGCCCAGGAACTTCCTGCTCCACCAGGCCCAGGACCCTCCAGCAGCCACCAGGCCCAGGACCCTCCTGCTCCACCAGGCCCAGGATCCTCCAGCAGCCACCAGGCCCAGGACCCTCCTGCTCCACCAGGCCCAGGACCCTCCAGCAGCCACCAGGCCCAGGACCCTCCTGCTCCACCAGGCCCAGGACCCTCCAGCAGCCACCAGGCCCAGGACCCTCCAGCAGCCACCAGGCCCAGGACCCTCCTGCTCCACCAGGCCCAGGATCCTCCAGCAGCCACCAGGCCCAGGCTCTTCCAGCAGCCACCAGGCCCAGGATCCTCCAGCAGCCACCAGGCCCAGGATCCTCCAGCAGCCACCAGGCCAAGGCTCTTCCAGCAGCCACTAGGCCCAGGCTCTTCCAGCAGCCACTAGGCCCAGGCTCTTCCAGCAGCCACTAGGCCCAGGATCCTCCAGCAGCCACTAGGCCCAGGCTCCTGCAGCAACCACTAGGCCAAGGCTCAACCAACAAGTTAATCAACAGTGACTTCAACGGGCCATCACAAGGAAATACAAATCTCATCATTTTCAAAATGCCGCCTAAAAGAGCAAACCCAGGAGTTGAAGAGGAGTTGGAGGAGATTAAGAAATCGCTTAATTTCATGTCTGATGAACTGAGCAAAGTGGCTAAACAACAAGGTATGCTACATGACCTAATGGATGAAATAAAACAACTAAAAAACCTCATAAAGGACAAGGACAAGAAAATAGACGACTTGGAACGGCGAATCGAGGACCTTGAACAATACACAAGAATGGATGATTTAGTCATAAGTGGACTGGAGACGCAACACCGAACCTACGCCGGAGTAACAGCTGGGGGAGGTAAAGATGGTGAAGATGCCCCGGTAGAGGAGCTGCAAACGCTTGAACAGCAAGTGATAAAATTCCTTCAAACGAAGAATGTAAGTATTCAGAGCCATCATATTGCAGCATGCCACACACTCCCCAGGAAAGACAGTAAAACAAAGCCATCAATTATTCTTCGGTTTGTGAGTCGCAAAACAAAGATTGAGTTACTGAAACAGGGTAAGAAGCTTAAAGGGACTGGTGTGTATTTAAATGAACATTTAACGAAAAAGACTGCTGAAATTGCAAGACAGGCACGCAGCCTGAGAAAACAAAATAAGATACAAGCGACATGGACGAGGAACTGCAAAGTAATGATAAGACTAAATGGCAATCCCGAAGAAGCGAAAGTTGTGATGATAAGAGAACTCAAAGACTTAGAGCAATATAAATAATCAGGAATCTGCTCTGGAATCTATTGGAAAAGTGACGATTGGATAATGAACAATGGGTATGGAAAGTGTTTCTGGCCTTACGGCTCAAAAAACAACAACAAAAACAAAAACACATAAATGACAAGTTTGGACACAGATTATAGGTTTCCATTCAGAGATATTGAAGAGGAAGAATTTGATTATGAAAAGGACTGTCAAGGTGGTTATTTTGCCACACACGCTGAGAAAACGAACTTCAAAACGTTTAACTATGCAGAGCACAACATGCATGACCCTGAAAGTAACATTGACCCAGATACCCACTTCTACAATAACACCAATAATACTTGTGAGTACTATACGGATGACCAATTCAATATGAATATTAAAATGGCAAATGCATTGTCGGTCATACATTTCAATAGTAGAAGCCTGTATAAAAATTTTTCTAAAATTACAGAATGTTTAAGTAAGTTAAAAAAGTTTAATATAATTGCAATATCAGAAACATGGCTCGATAATGAGAAAATTAGTGAAATGGGACTGGAAGGATACGAATTATTTACAATGAACAGGGTGAATAAAAAAGGAGGCGGTGTTGCCTTATATGTAGATAAAGTTTTGAAATGTAGTCTGATTGAATGTATGTCAAGCACCATAGATAACGTATTGGAATGTGTCACTATTGAAATCCATGTTGAAAAAGCTAACAATATAATTATAAGTTGCATCTATAGGACACCAGGTTCATGCCTTGAGACATTCAATGAAAAACTTGCTGCTATGTTTAGCAACCTAAATGATAAAAAAGTGCAAATAATTTGTGGTGATTTTAATATAGATTTGCTAAACCCAAATGGACATCAGAAAACAACAGATTTCATAAATACAATGTATAGTAACTCCCTTTTCCCTGTAATTATAAAACCAAGTAGAATAACAATTGATACAGCTACATTGATAGATAATATATTCACAAATAAAATTGACCATGAAATAGTAGGTGGACTTCTTATAACTGATATAAGCGATCATCTTCCTGTTTTTGCAATTTTTCAAAATTATTTTTGGATTAAAACTAAACAAAAGAATCAAATATTTGATATGATACGACTTAGAACAACAAGAGCCATTGCTGCCCTCCAGGTGGACTTAAAGGAACACAATTGGAATGAGGTTTTTGCAAATGAAGATTCAAATAGTGCATATGATGTATTCTTATCAACTGTAATTTCACTATATGAAAAACATTGTCCTTTAATGAAAATCACTAGAAAGCATCACAGATCAAATAAGCCATGGATCACAAAGGGGATAGAAGATGCATGTAAAAAGAAAAATAATCTATATAAGAGATTCATAAAACAGAGGACAAAATATGCTGAAATAAAGTACAAGTTATATAAAAATAGATTAGTAAATATTATAAGAACAAGTAAGAAAGAATATTACCACAAATTATTGGAGCAAAGTAGAAGTAACACACAAGAAACATGGAGGATATTAAATAGTATAATCAAAAAGGGCTCAAAAAATAAGAATTATCCAGATTATTTTAAAAAAGATAAAGATATTGTGCTTGATAAAACTAAAGACATTGCAAATGAATTTAATGATTTCTTTGTAAATGTTGGCTTTAATTTAGCAAAAGAAATTCCAGAGTCAAGAAATAATAACGACCTAAATAAACATATTACTCAGAATGTGTCCTCCATGTTTATTGGTGCTGTAACTCATAGAGAAATATTTAACATTGTGAAGACATTTAAAAATAAAAAGTCCACTGACTGTTTTGGTATTGACATGATATTAGTTAAAAGTATTATAGAATATATAGTGCAACCTTTCGCATACATTTGTAATCTGTCCTTTCAAACTGGTGTATTTCCCTCACAAATGAAAATAGCAAAAGTTATTCCAATCCATAAAAACAGAGAGAGAAGTCAGTTTACCAATTATAGGCCAATATCACTGCTCCCACAGTTCTCAAAAATTTTAGAAAAGTTATTTGTTAATAGACTTGATAAATATATTGAGAAGCATAATCTCCTAAGTGATAACCAATATGGCTTTAGAGTGAAAAGGTCCACTTCGATGGCAGTGATGGAACTTGTAGAAGGGATATCTAATGCTATAGATAATAAGGAATATACTGTTGGTGTTTTTATAGACTTAAAAAAGGCGTTTGATACGATTGATCATTCTATATTAATGAATAAACTAGAGAGATATGGCATAAGAGGGTTAGCATACAAGTGGATGAAAAGTTACCTGGATGACAGATATCAATATGTCGAATTCAATAATGTAAAATCTAAGCAGTTGAAGGTAACTTGTGGTGTTCCTCAGGGCTCTGTGCTGGGCCCTAAATTATTTATATTATACATAAATGACATATGTAGCATTTCCAAACTGTTAAAATGTGTATTGTTTGCTGATGATACCACTCTGTATTGCTCAGGTAAAAACCGAGAACAGCTTCTGACTACAGCGGAAAAGGAGTTAAATATATTAAAAAACTGGTTTGATGTAAATAAGTTATCATTAAATATAAAGAAAACAAAATTGATTATTTTTGGCACTAGACAAATGAAAAATGTATCTAAAATCAGGGTTAATGGAATTGAAATTGAAAGAGTGTACGAAAATAAATTTCTTGGAGTGATAATTGATGATAAGCTGAGTTGGAAGTCTCATATAAACCATGTGAAAACAAAAATGTCAAAAACCATTGCTATTCTCTATAAAACAAAGCATGTCCTGAACAAAAAATCATTATACACACTCTATTGTACTCTGTTGCTTCCATATATGACTTACTGTCTGGAGATATGGGGTAATGCATATAAAACGAACACTCTTCCTATTTTCAAGTTGCAAAAAAGAGCTATAAGAATTATAAACCAATCAAACTATATAGAACCAACTAACATTTTGTTTATTAATCTGAATACCCTGAAATTTTATGATTTAGTTGAATATAAAATGGCACAGATAATGTATAAAGCACAAAATAACTTGCTTTGCCCCAGTACTCAGAAGGTGTTCAAAGTCAGAGAGAGTCAATATGACTTAAGGGGAACAGATTTCTTTAAAAAAAACAAGATAAGGACAAATATAAAGCAGAGATGTGTTTCTGTTAGAGGAGTTAACCTGTGGAATAGTTATGACAGTGATTTAGAAAGGTGTAGTTCATTTTCCTTGTTTAAAAATATGTTTAAAAATAGAGTATTAGAAAAATATATATATCAAGAATGAAAAGAGCAAAAAAAAAAACAAAAACAAAAAACAGAAAACCTCTTGATTCTTTTGCTTTGATGTAGTTACTTACTAAGGTGGTGGTGTTTTTTCTTGTTTGTTTGTTTGTTTGTTTTGTTTTTGCTTTGTTTGCCTTCTCTCACCCCAACCGGTCGCAGCAGATGGCCGCCCCTCCCTGAGCCGGGTTCTGCCGGAGGTTTCTTCCTGTTAAAAGGGAGTTTTTGCTTCCCACTGTCGCCAAAGTGCTTGCTCATAGGGGGTCATATGATTGTTGGGCTTTTCTCTCTGTATCTATGAAGCGCCTTGAGGCGACATTTGTTGTGATTTGGCGCTATATAAATGAAATTGAATTGAATTGAATTTTATTATTTGCTTCGAGCCCTGTGTACAGGAGCTGCATGCTAAAAGATCTTTTGTTAAAAGGGTTGGCGTAATAAGCAAATGCTTCAGCCAATACCTTTTGATTACCCTTGTCTCATGCTTTCTTGCTTTGTGGTAAATCTTTGTTCTGTCTTCACTGAGATATTTGAATGCTAATCAATAAACATATCAATATCAATATCAATATCAGTGCCGCAGTGTTGACAACTTAGCGTTTTCAAACCCCCTTAGTAACTTTTTTTCTAAAAAGCGACTAGCAACAAATCTGGCGACTTTTTCTGGTGTTATCGGGAGACTTATGACGACTTTTTGACGTGGAAACAAGTATCGCTCTTACTCTCAGTGGGGCTCACAGGCGGCAGATAGTCCTCACGCAGAAGTCCACCCGAGCTGCTGTCAGAGCAGGAGATGGTCACACCTATAGGTCCAAACTGCAAATAAATCGCGCATGAGCGAAGCTCCTGCTCCTGGCCTGACTGCAATGCAGTCAGTTCTTGTTTTACTCTTACTTTTTGTGGATCACAAGGTTTAAAACATAATAAACGAACTACATGTTGTGCAGTTAGTTTCCAAAACACGTTATTCATGGTTACATACAATTTTAGACTGATGTGAGCCAAAGTCTAGCATAGCCTGTAAAGTTATTGTGACGGACACATTTTATGAGTGAACTTGAGTTTAAGTGACTTACAGGTTTCTTTGAAAAATACTTTCTTACATCCAGGTTCTTCCTCTTTGCTGCCGTCCTCCTCTCCTCCTCGGAGCGCAGGCTTGCAGCTGCTAAAACTAAACAGAGCTCCCTGAAAGGCACAGCCAATCACATTGGCCATATTTGTCACATGACGTAGGACTCCAGTAGAGAACGTAATTTAACTCTTTCTGCTCCGCTGGGTGAATGAGACGCTAACAGATCTGGGGTTTTTTTCTTTACTCGAAGAGATCAAATTATTGGTGGGGACACGTCCCTTCCGTCCATGCCAAATCTACGCCCTTGCAAGCTCCTTTGACTACGATAACCTGGATGACTGAGAACCTTCACAGGCATAAGTTTAAGAATATAATCCACTCACTGTCATCATCTTCAATGCCCTGTACCAACATAGAGCAGAGCAGCTACCTGAACGCTACTCCAACGGAGGTCGATTATCTTGTTAAAAATTTTTATCTCCTCACTAGTACGACTCTGGATACTGTAGCTCCTGTGAAAACTAAGGCCTCAAAACATGTACCTGACTCCGTGGTATAATTCTCAAACACATAGCCTAAAGCAGATAACTCGTAAGCTGGAGAGGAAATGGCGTGTCACAAATTTAGAGGATCATCATTTAGCCTGGAGAAATTGTTTGTTGCTTTATAAGAAAGCCCTCCGCAAAGCCAGAACATCTTACTATTCTGAAGACCTTCTATGACTCTGTGGTGGCCTCAGCCATCTTTTACGGTGTGGTCTGCTGGGGTGGCAGCATCTCTGCCGAGGACAGAAAGAGACTGAACAGGCTGATCAGAAGGGCCAGCTCTGTTCTAGGATGCCCTCTGGACCCTGTGGAGGTTGTAAGTGACAGGAGAATGGTGGCTAAGCTGTCATCCCTGTTGGACAACATCTCCCACCCCATGCAGGAGACTGTGACAGCAATGAGCAGCTCCTTCAGTGGCTGCGGCACCCACGGTGTGGGACAGAGAGATTTCACAGGTCTTTCCTCCATACTGCTGTCAGACTCCAACTTCAAGACTTCAAACACACACATCCACACGTGCAATAACACTAAGTGCAATACTCTTTTCTGGCATCGTTGTATTTTTACTCAGTTGTATACAGCATTTGTATTCTATTTTTATCCTATTGTATATTTTATTCTATTTTATTCTACTGTATATAGTATTTTATTTTATTCTATTCTGTACAGTTGTGTACTGTATTTATTCTTATTATATTCTAATTTTTGCTTCATAACTTTTGCACTGTCCACTTCCTGCTGTGACAAAACAAATTTCCCACGAAAATAAGAATAACCCCAGGTTTCTCTTCAGCACTGTAGCCAGGCTGACAAAAAGTCAGAGCTCTGTTGAGCCAACCATCCCTTTAACGTTAACTAGTAATGACTTCATGAACTTCTTCACAAATAACATTTTTATCATTAGAGAAAAAATTACCAATAATCATCCCACAGATGTAATATTATCTACAGCTACTTTTAGTACCATTGATATTCAGTTAGACTCTTTTTCTCCAATTGATCTTTCTGAGTTAACTTCAATAATTACTTCCTCCAAACCATCAACGTGTCTTTTAGACCACATTCCTCACGGCTCAAAGAAGTCCTGCCATTAATTAATTCTTCGATCTTAAATATGATCAACCTATCTCTAATAATCGGCTATGTACCACAGGCCTTCAAGCTGGCCGTAGTTAAACCTTTACTCAAAAAGCATCTCTAGACCCAGCAGTCTTAGCTAATTATAGGCCAATCTCCAACCTTCCTTTCATATCAAAAATCCTTGAAAGAGTAGTTGTCAAACAGCTAACAGATCATCTGCAGAGGAATGGCTTATTTGAAGAGTTTCAGTCAGGTTTCAGAGTTCATCACAGCACAGAAACAGCTTTAGTGAAGGTTACAAATGATCTTCTTATGGCCTCTGACAGTGGACTCATCTCTGTGCTTGTCCTGCTAGACCTTAGTGCAGCGTTCAATACTGTCGACCATAATATCCTATTAGAGCAATTAGAACATGTTGTAGGTATTACAGGTACTGTGCTGCAGTGGTTTGTATCATATCTATCTAATAGACTCCAATTTGTACATGTAAATGGAGAGTCCTCTTCACACACTAAGGTCAATTATGGCGTTCCACAGGGTTCAGTGCTAGGACCAATTCATTTTACATTATACATACTTCCCCTAGGCAGTATCATTAGAAGACAGGGTGGGCCATTTATATGGAAACACCATAATAAAATGGGAATGGTTGGTGATATTAAAGTCCTTTTTGTGGCACATTAGTATATGTGAGAGGGCAAATCCCTCAAGATGGGTGGTGAGTTTCTCACCACTTATAAAATGTGTTCAATGTGCTGCCCATTGTGTTGGATTGTCAATACAACCCTCTTCTCCCACTCTTCACACACTGATAGCAACACCGCAGGAGAAATGCCAGCACAGGCATCCAGTATCCATAGTTTCAGGTGCTACACATCTCGTATCTTCACACCATAGACAATTGCCTTCAGATGACCCCAAAGATAAAAGTCTAAGGGGGTCAGATCTGGAGACCTTGGGGGCCATTCAACTGGTCCACGACGAGCAATCCACTTTCCAGGAAACTGTTCATCTAGGAATGCTCGGACCTGGCACCCATAATGTGGTGGTGCACCATCTTGCTGGAAAAACTCAGGGAATGTACCAGCTTCAGTGCATAAAGAGGGAAACACATCATCATGTAGCAATTTCAAATATCCAGTGGCCTTGAGGTTTCCATTGATGAAGAATGGACCCACTATCGTTGTACCCCATATACCACACCAAACCATCACTTTTGTTGTTCCAACAGTCTTGGAGGGATCCATCCAATGTGGGTTAGTGTCAGACCAATAGCGGTGGTTTTGTTTGTTAACTTCACCATTCACATAAAAGTTTGCCTCATCATTAAACAAAATCTTCTGCATGAACTGAGGGTCCTTCTCCAATTTTTGTTTTGCCCATTCTGCAAATTCTGTGCGCCGATCTGGGTCATCCTCGTTGAGATGCTGCAGTAGCTGGAGTTCGTAAGGGTGCATAAGAATAAAGTTACGATGAAACCAAGCAAACCATTGTTTTTCTTGTGACATTACCAATAAGTTTGATGTGTCACATAGCCCTCTTCCTATTTAAAAAACAAAAGTTGTAACCAAGATGGCCGACTTCTAAATGGCCAACATGGTCACCACCCATCTTGAGGAGTTTGCCCCCTCACATATAATGTGCCACAAACAGGACTTTAATATCACCAACCATTCCCATGTTATTACGGTGTATCCATATAAATGGCCCACCCTGTAATTCAAACCTCCTTTGTTGCCTGATCTTAGACTTTCTGTGCTGTGCTAGACAAGCATTTTCAGTGAAGTCAAACACCTTTTTTAAGAGTACTCTCATCTAGAATAGACTGTATGGGTCCTCTTCCCCCTTTAAAATCTGGTTCTCTGTATTTATTGATTGTAATGTGTAAAGCAGCCAGATATCCAGCCACTTATCCATTACATTCAATCACTGCTAAGGCAGATCTAAAGGTCCTAGCCAATTATTTTCTGTGTTCAGATTTTAGAGTTATCAAGGCTTTAATTTTATGTCTAGATCAGTGGTTCTCAAACTGTGATACACATATTACTGGTGGTATTTGGGCTCCCTGTAGTGGTAAGTGGGAAATCTAACCAAATTTTTCAGATTAAATAATAATCCATTCTGGAGGTATGCAAAGATCACACGAGAGTTCCCGAGGCTCTTCTGGGAGCTGGAGTCAACCAGAAGACATCTCCCCAAGCAAGTCCTCTATGAAAAGCAGCCTTTCCTTATTGCCAGTGGTCGCGGCCGCTACAGAGTGCTGGCGGGCTCATTTCAGCCTTAAAACTGCAAGTCGGCAGACAGTGCCACAGTGTTGACAACTCTCACTAGGATATCCAAACCGACATAATGTCCAGCAGCTTTTACAGCTGTGGCTCCAGAAAACATCAGCTGATACTAGAAATTAATATCAAATAAATTCTAACAACAGCTGATCAAGCTTAAACGTGCTGCTGTTGTTTAGCGCGACATCCGCTGGTTTCCTCGTTCTGGCGCAAAGTGGAAGATAAACAAACAAGAGAGAAAAGCCGATCAGCTGATCATTGATCAGTTTCATGATTTTAGTAGCAACAGGCGAGAGAGGGGGAGAGAATAAGAGAAGAGGCAGCTGTGCAGCAAAGACAGAATAGGCAGACAGAACCTGAAAATTGTGCTGAAAAGAGGTGAAAAAGTTAAAAAATTGTGCTGAAAAGAGGTGAAGCGTGCTATATCTTTTGGTGCTCATAACTTTTATACTTTTTCCAGATATTAAGCTTTTTATGCCATTTTTTTGGCCCATTTTAGCCCAGTGTGATCACCAGCTTTGCTTGCTGGGCTGAGCCATGTTTTTTCTCTGTACCCTCACCAATTTCACATCAAAACATAGGTATTTTCTATGGCTTTCAGAAAATGTCACTATCATTGTTGTGGGAGTTAGAGATTTTTGGAAAATCTCCTCAGAGCAACACAAAGTCTGAAAACTCTCCATAGAAGCTCAATGGACACTTTGTTCAAAATCAGCGCTGGAATTCTCCAATGAGACACATTTTCTAATTGTCATGTCTCCTTAACGAAGCAAAGTTAAGACATGAGGCTTGTGTCAATATATCTTCAGACACTCCTGACGCTCATGATTCAAGAATTTTTTTCTTACCTATTACCGTTTGGCCATGAATTACATTTGTTCGAGGGTAGGAAATTTCTGCCCGTGGAAATGCCCACATTAAGAAATAGATAAAATAGAAAACTGCCACTCCTCCACCAAGAACCTCATCTTCAGCCAGCATCGCCTCACTCAAAAGGCGACGGAAAAGGTGCTTCGACTTACAAAATTAATTTGTTCCAGAGGGTCTTTCGTAAGTCAAAATTTTTGTAAGTCGGGGTTCCACTGTATTTGTGTTAAATTATAGTATTTGTGCTAAATGGTAGTATTTGTGACAAATCATAGTACTTCTGCTATGTTATAGTATTTCTGCTAAATAATAGTATTTCTGCTATTTTGTAGTACTTTTGATAAATAAAAATCACACGGCATTCACACTGATTCCACTACACGGCATTCACAGTGCATTTTCGCAGGAAATGCAACCTTTTCTAGTTATTATTTGGTATTAAGACTAGTGTGCATCAGCACCAGACCGACAGAGGGTGTGATGGCAAGTCACAAGGAAAAATGAGTGCTGGTGAGGCAGTGTGTGTTGAGCACTGAAAAGGTAACCGTAGCTGGCTCCAGGTAGACTTCTTTCTGGCTAAGTCAAAGACACCTGAGCAACCAGAAGTAAAGGTAACTAGAGGCACTGGTGACAGCTGATATTGCTGGACCTCTGGAGTAGAATTCATTTGTGTTTACCAACAGCTAGAGTCATCAGAGCAAAAGACCACTAACAGGCCCATTAAATCTTAGTTGTCTAATTATTCAGATAATAAAACAAAGGCAAGCAAAAAAATATAAAATAAAACAGCTAGACAACAAATGGACAGCAGTCAACCAGATAGCACTGTGTACCAATAACATCAGAGGCAGAGGAGGGTATATGAGAGATTAGGCTGACATGAGAACTTACTGATTATGTTCCACTTGTAGCACCAGCTGGAGGTCACTGGACGAGAGCAAGATCTTTCCTCTGACTGGATATTCCTCCTGTAAGGTCATGATGAAAACTGGGTTAGCTCCAGGTGCTTTGGCTTTTTTTCACTATTCAAAGCCATGCCTATTCCCATATGGAAAAGAAATAATAAAAACATATATGATTTACTCATGAAAGTGGCCACTTTCATGAGTAAATCATATATAAATCATATAAGGCTTACATGATTTACTCATGAAAGTGGCCACTTTCTCATTACTTTCATATATTGTTTTAGTAAGTATCCAAAACATACAAGTTTCATTATATAATTTTTCAAGGGATCTTATATGTATTTTCACTCTTGTATGCTTTTCATACAAGTTTCATACAAGACAGATACAAACTTTATAAGATTTATATACATCTTTTCCATATGGGTTGGGTTAACTTCTGATTTTAAATCTACTATGAATTAGAGGTAGATAAAGTGCTTGAAGTTTATAGTGGTCAGTATGATTACAATAGTGCTATATGAATGAAAAAAGCATCTCTGATACATCTCTGATTGCTAGAACATGTTAGTAGCCTTGCCGGTGCATTTTGAATGGCTTGGAGGCGAGAGAGATGATTTGTCCAAGCTGGTAAACAGGGCATTACAATAATCTAAACGCAATGACACAAATGCATGAACATTTTTTCCAGTTCAGCTGAGGAGACCATATATCTCCTCAGCTGACCTGGCATTTTCTCCATCTTCTTGGAACTATAGGCCTTTGGAATTGATGTCACAATGCATTGTGGGAGCGCGGCGCCATTTTCCGGGTCAACAAATCAAAACAAACACACGGTGTTGGAACGACGAATACAAGAAAGATGCTTAAAAGCAGCTCAAAAGAGAATCAACTGTATAGAGACCAATTGCGTCCAGAGGCGAAGCGGCGGTACTTGCAGAAAATAGCGTGCATTGGAAATGTGGACCCGTATGAAATACGGCCGTGGAGTAGAAACCCTGAAGACCTACCGCTATTGACATAGCCTGACATATTCCGTACCTTGTCTGTGGAGTCAGCGCGTACAAGTCGTCATTCAAACAAAGGTAAGTCAGCTTGAGTACTGCGAGTGATGTGCATTTGATTTTCCCCCGAACATTCAAATTAGTGCAGCATAAATTCATTCATGAGGGGAAATTACAGTGAGAACATGTGGAGGCTCTGTTAGATGGAAAACATAGTGAGTTCTGTGCATTGATGTAACATTGTCCTGGAGGATTTAGTTATTCTTTATGGTTAAAGAAATTGCAATGATTTATTCATATTTATTATAAATAATTCTAATTATACATCTTGCTTCCATGTTTGTATCCTGTGTCACAAAAAATACATTTTATTTTAGTTTTATACATTGATTAATGACCTGCAGAATCTCCTTGTCATATTAAGTGATTCATAATTGTCACTTTATGCTTTCTCCATCTTTAAAGTGATTACATCCTTGCATTACATACTTTAGGTTCATTTTCTGCAGGCAGGTTTCTGAGAGATAACAGGCAGATTTAGAATATAACATGCAGCGTTCTAAAGATGGATACATCAAAAAAAATGAAAAATTACATGTGCTAACTTTCTAAACACTTTGTTACATTTATGATAAAGTAGATAAAACACATTTGTGTCAGCCTTGGCTCACTAGTTCTTGTCTTTAAATGAAGTGTGTGTTTCAGGTACTGCACTCACACTTGGCGGCGAAGAAAAACTCATGGCTCAAAGTGGTTTAATTCAAAAAATTATCTTTATTTTACATTTCCGGAAAAGGAGACTGAGCACACAGAGACACCAGCTCAAGTCTAAAGCAGCAGCAGCCAGCCTGATTATTATAGACTTCCTCTACACGTCACACACACTTTAAGTTTCGATCAAACACTCTGCTTAGTTTCACTTTCTGTCTGCACCTCATATGCTCTGCAAAAGCATGCAGTTTCCTGTCAGCCTACGACCTAGTTCTTTGTCACCTCTGGGCCTGGTTTATAAAGGCCTATACATAAAACAATATAATCAGCAAATAGACATTAAGAATATATATTAAATACATGACAACTTTCAAAGACTGAATGAACCAGCATTGCAGTCATGGGTCACTGTGAGCATCACAGGGAAGGTTGAAGCCGCCCACTGCACCTGTAAGGCCGGAGTCGCGGAGACCTGCAGCCATGTCACTGCTCTTCTGTTTAATGTAGAAGCAACAGTGCGGATCCGTGGCACAAGGACTGTTACAGATGAACATGCATACTGGGTTTTGCTGGGTAATATGACCAAGATACAGCCAGAGGTTGGTCATAACATAGACTTCTCCTCTTCAGCTGCCCAAAAAAAGGCTCTTGATAAAACATAAACAGACCATCTGTATTGAAAGGTAAAAGGAGCCGTCCTCAAAAAGGAAAAATCCCACCTTCTACTGTGGAGGAGTTGTCACTGCTATTGGATACTTTGCTGGAACACAGTAAAGCTGTGGGTCGTGGGAATGACCCATAATGTTTTATCTAGGGGTCTAGATTTATGCCTGAAGTGCACTGCCATGTAAATAATTTGCATTTACCGAATATGTAGTGACTGAGTACCACTGTTCAAAAGTGGAATAAAGAAACAAACTAATTTTTGCCTCTTTTTTTTAAAATTAAAACCACTTTATAGAACATCACATCAGTTACAGTGTAGAATCCAGTCATTTATAGTTTACAAATGACAAAATGTTTACACAAAATCATGACAGTGTTTACATGATGTCACCCACTACTAGCACTTTATTTACTGTATCTTTTGAAAAAAAATAAATACCGCTATTTATACAGCAAAAGACTTAAGAATATTTAACATGAGCAAGTTTAATTTTTCCCTGGTTTTACTACCACACTGTTCACCAAAACGCAGCAAACCTTCACCATCTTATACAGAAGAGTCACCTCTTCACCCTCACATGGAAGAAGTAATCTAATTGGCATGGTGGTATGTTTGAAGCAGGTCCCTTGTGTAGCGCTGGAACCCAGTCACGATGTGTTTCATCCATTTCATAGGCTGGTTTGCCTGCAATAATGCCAAATAATTAGCAACTCTATAAATAGAAGGTAGTTCTGCAAAATCACTCAGTTGGATGTTTCTTCTAATTTGCTGTGACCTCAGAGTGCATCGAAAATAAAACTAATAGGCTATAAAGAGTGATATGAACATATTTAGAACTTACCAGAATGAAAATGTCTGGAGCACCAACAGATATTTGGAGATAGAAGAGAACTGGATATCAGCTCGTCTCACAGCTGCTATCCAGACTAGACGCCTTCGTTTGGTATCATCCGATACACGAGCTGCCTCGTGTTGCTTCCAGGTTGGGAAAGAGTGAAAAGATAAACCATTTTCAAGCTTATTCTCTTGCCGGTCGTGCGATCAAACTGTGCAGCCGACCACACAGCAAATACGAACCATGGCTGTTGTGTGTGCCTTCGCTCTTTTTTCGCTTGCGCTTTGGACCCAGAAAATGGCGCATCAGGCCAAAATCTTTTCCACGCCCACCCCCGTGACATCACGCTCCAAAGCCCTAAATATACTTAGATAGGTTAATTGATTAATCCAAATTGCCCACAGGTGTGAATGTGGGAGTAAATGTGAGCGCGAATGGTTGTCAGCCTCTGTGTGTTAGCCCTGCGACAGAGTGGCGACCTGTCCAGGGTGTACCCCGCCTCTTGCCCTATGACAGCTGGGATAGGCTGCAGCGCCCCCTCTGACCCTGAAAAGGATAAGCGGAAGCGAATGGATGGATGGATAAAATTCCAACTATAGTGGGGGAGGGGAATCTGAACACCTCACTCAGGAGTAAACTAGACCCTGTGTCACTATATTCTCTTGCTAAACAACTTCAATTGGAAGATGCTCAAACATTAATAAGGGGGATTTCCAAGGACGATGGGTTCACACCAGGGACGTATGACTGATGAGAAAGAGTTTGGTAGGCTTTTGTGTGGCTACTAAAAACATGCAGTGGAAGACATTTAACTGGAAATGTGTCATTAGGTTTTTTATCACTCCACATGTGAAGAGTAAACTGCTTCAAATGCAACAGACCTGCTATGTCTTGGAATATGTCATTTACATAGATCTCACCTGTACCCACATCTTCTATGTTAGCATTGGCCACTCGTTAGTATGCTGGTTACGTGGGCCTGACTTATAATTTCATGGATAATTTTATTGTTCACTTGGGTTTCACCTTTGCATAATCATGAGCATTACAGTTTTTCCTAATTGTTTACACATATTTTCCGAAAGCATATTGTCAGAATTCAACACACAAATCAAAAAACACACACACAATGGGCAAAACCCTTCAATTCTCCTGCAAAATAAAGTCATCATATTGACTTACTGTAAGCCTTTTTATGTTCAGTGTAACACTTACTACAGACAGTACATAGGCCTACATGAGTGCATTGTAAAAGATTACAGAATGTTTGTATACAAAACTCACAAATACATGGTACCAAATATATTTTTACTGTATTCTCCCACAAAAACAATGTACAGTGTTCATCCCAACCAAAACAAAGTTGCGCATACCATCAGTGTTGGCCAAGTTACTTTGAAAAAGTAATTAATTATAGTTACTAGTTACTTCTTCAAAAAAGTAACTGAGTTACAATATTCTAAAAGTAATTAATTACTATTGCGTTACTTTAACCCTCTGGGGTCCAGGGTATAATTGGCCATTTTTTGCTACTTTTGATTCTCCCTCCACATTTCACCTTTAAAAACTATTTACTTTGCCTTGTTTGGTATCATCCTTTTCAGCACAACCTCACGTGTCTGAATTTACAGTCATGTTTTCATTTTGATATACTGTATTAACGCAATTGATCTAAAATCAGACAAAAAACATAAAATTAGAGTAGAAAAGGTTATATTTTTTACTGTAACAACCACAAACATGTTTAATGAATCATATTTCATAACTTAAAATGCAAATATAAATTGTCAATTTTAAAATCCTATGCACAAGTTTTGCAAACAACAAAGTTATTTGCATCCATTTACCTTTTACCTTGATTTTCTAAATAACCATTTCAAACTATTTACAGAACAATCAGCTGTTCTGCATTCAATAAGATGCCACACAAATTATTTGCGCCACTCCAAAAAATTAATTTCTGTCGACTATAAAAGATAATATCACAGCCTAATACCTGCAGGTCTGACAGCAGCAGGTGTATCACTCCTGTTTCTACTTGGAGACAGCAGTCGCCTCATTGTTCTGACACACAACACAAAACTATCCACAACACTACACACTAACTACACAAGACAACACATTAACTACACACTCAAACACGTTAAGCGTCACAAATCTCTCACATCGCAAAACTTGCTCTCCCTCTTTTTCTGCTCTCTCCCTCCCTCTCTCTCCCTCCGTCATTCCTAAAACTTCCGGTTTTGTTTTTTTGTTTTTTTTACTCATAAGCAGAGAGTGCTCGCTGTGGTGTCCTTAGACAGTAAACGTGTTAGTCCAATAATCACACAACTGGTATGTTAACTCCAACTTTAATGGTTGCCTTCTTTCGTTCCTCCACACAAGAAAAAACTGACACTCCAAAAACTCCTACTTCCCCTTCCCGCCTGCGCGTAGCCATGCCCCCCTTCACTGGACACTTGCGCAGTGGGACAGATACATCTTAACAAACGTGACAAAACTATTGAGGAAAAAAAGCCACGTATATATTGATTATCATGACTCTGGTTTTACGTGGCCTATCAACACAATTTAAAAACTGGTATATATCACCTTGTTGTTTTGTCTTTAAGTGGTCGTGTGATTGGCTTACCACGACTACTTTATCCTTTCACGGTCAAACAGCAGCACTCATCAACAGAGGAACCTACTGCATAAAGTTACAGTCAAAAAAAACAACTTTGCTGCATCCTCTCTTCTGTTTCAGTCTGCCAGAGCACCTCATTCACATCACAATCAACATGCTTGTGATGCAATATGCTCCCCACCCCAGTTACCTATAGCTGCACAAAGGGTACAATTGCCAGTACGTTGGTCAGGGATTTGGCCAGGGACATTGACCAGTTATGTTCCTGCCTCTCCACCTCCTTTTTGCCAGATTGAACCCTACTTCATCTATGGAAAATATATTCATGGGGCTTTTCTATGTAATCCAGTTCAAACACTCTCTATAAAAATAAGTGTGTACTGTAAGTGATGCAGAAAGACAGACTTATGAAATACTGTATTTACAGTATATGCACTCCACTGCAAGAGTACCATCTGTAACAATCTAGAATACAAACAGTAGGCCTATGGGCATAGAATTGTACTCAAAGAGTCGCTGCTGAAAGTATGTGTAGGTTACACTTGCACATACTGATATTGTAGATATCATATATATATATATATAAATATATATATAAATATATAGCTATATAAAACGAGATTGATATTACCAAGATAGATAGAAAGGTAGATAAATATGAGAAAGTAGCAGCTTAAGGCTGCAGCCGTATTGATGGAGTGATTATTCTTCTTCTTCGATACCCAACATCCACAATGACGGCGAAACAACTAGTAGCTCAGTGTTCCAACATTCGAAAGAAGGGACTGTTCTCACAGCTAGAGATTGACGAGGTACAACATAAATGCTACGGCAAGGAGGAGTCAGGACGCCAGGTCAGGGGGGAGATATCATCACCCCCACCTGAGATTGGGTACATAGCCCCAAGTGCGACAGGAGAAGGATCGTTGAGTGCGAGAGGAACTGACCTGAAAGATGGGATCATGCTTGAAACCTGGACCCCCCGTAGCTGGTTACCAAGATTACGTGAAGTACCCTCAGAAGGTCTGCTAGATGATGTTAATGCAGCACTACGGACGATACCTACAGCCACGATTACCGACACTAACAAGCTGATCTACAATACGGCAGCAGTGATCAGTGAGATGCTTGACTACAAGTTGAACAGCCACAAAGGGCAGTACCCTCCATGGAGAAGGAGGCTAGAGGGCAAGATCAAAGTAGCACGGAGGGAGGTTAGCCAACTAATGGAGTTGCAGAAAGGTGCATAAGAAATACAGCAAGCTGTCCATACCTGAGGCCTTGGAAACTGCCAAGCAAAGACTCACAGCCTTGGCCAGCCACTTGAAGAGGTACACCAGAGAGATAGAAGGCAGGAGAATAAACCAGCTGTTCTCCACAGAACCAGCAAAGGTGTACTCTCAGTGGCAAGGGAACAATAATAAGAGAACAGCACCACCAAGGCTGGAGACGGAGCAATACTGGAAGAGCATATGGGAGAAGGACGCAACCCATAACGGCAATGCTCAGTGGCTAGTGGATCTGAGGGCAGACCATAGCGACCTCCCTGAACAGGGTCCAGTAACCATCACAGTGGCAGATATCCAAGAAAGGGTCTCCAGTATGAAGAGTTGGACAGCACCAGGGCCCGACATGGTTCACGCCTACTGGCTGAAGAAGCTGACTGCACTCCACGAGCGTCTGGCAGCACAAATGAACCAGCTGCTAGTTAATGAGGGACACCCAGAATGGCTAACCGAAGGTCGGACGGTCCTGATCCCCAAGGACCCCAAGAAGGGACCAGTCCCCTCCAACTACCGACCAATAACCTGCCTCAGTACTACATGGAAGCTCCTGTCAGGCATCATATCGGCTAAGATGAACAGGCACATGGGTCAATACATGAGCGGGACACAGAAAGGAATTGGCAAGAATACCAGAGGCGCAAAACACCAGCTACTGGTAGACAGAACAGTCAGCCGAGACTGCAAGACCAGACTAACCAACCTGTGCACTGCCTGGATTGATTACAAGAAGGCCTATGACTCAATGCCCCACAGCTGGATACTGGAATATCTAGAATTGTACAAGATCAATGGGACCCTAAGAGCCTTCATCAGGAACTCAATGGGGATGTGGCGTACAGCACTAGAAGCCAACTCCAAGCCCATAGCACAAGTCACCATCAAGTGCGGGATCTACCAGGGAGATGCTCTGTCCCCACTGCTGTTCTGCATAGGCCTGAACCCCCTCAGTGAGATCATTAACAAGACTGGCTATGGATACCGACTACGGAACGGAGCAGTTGTCAGCCACCTCCTGTACATGGATGACATCAAGCTGTATGCCAAGAGTGAACGAGACATCGATTCACTGATCCACACTACCAGGCTATACAGCAATGACATTGGAATGTCGTTCGGGCTGGAGAAGTGTAGTCGGATGGTAACAAAGAGAGGGAAGGTAGTCAGAACTGAGGGGATTGAACTACCAGAAGGCAACATTGCAGACATAGAGGACAGTTACAAGTACCTGGGGATCCCACAGGCGAATGGGAACCATGAAGAGGCCGCTAGGAAAGCTGCAACCACCAAGTACCTGCAGAGTGTCAGGCAAGTCCTGAAGAGTCAGTTGAACGGTAAGAACAAGATCCGGGCCATCAACACGTATGCCCTTCCCGTGATCAGGTACCCTGCTGGGGTAATGGGCTGGCCAAAGGAGGAGATAGAAGCCACTGACATAAAGACAAGAAAGCTCCTTACCATGCATGGAGGGTTTCACCCCAAGTCCAGCACCCTGAGGCTGTACGCTAAGCGGAAGGAAGGGGGCCGGGGACTGGTGAGTGTCAGCACCACAGTCCAGGATGAGACAACGAACATCCAAGAATACATCACGAAGATGGCCCCAACTGACAGCGTGCTCAGTGAATACCTCAGGCAGCAGAAACCCAAGAAAGAGAAGGGAGACGAGGAACCATCATGGAAGGACAGGCCCCTGCACGGTATGTACCACCGGCAGATAGAGGAGGTGGCTGATATCCTGAAATCCTACCAGTGGCTGGACAAAGCTGGACTGAAAGATAGCACAGAGGCACTAATCGTGGCAGCACAAGAACAAGCTCTGAGTACAAGATCCATAGAGGCTGGGGTCTATCACACCAGGCAAGACCCCAGGTGCAGGCTGTGTAAAGATGCCCCAGAGACAATCCAGCACATAACAGCAGGGTGCAAGATGCTAGCAGGCAAGGCATACATGGAACGCCATAACCAAGTGGCCGGCATAGTGTACAGGAACATCTGTGCCGAGTATAACCTGGAAGTCCCGAGGTCAAAATGGGAAATGCCCCCAAGGGTGGTGGAGAATGACCGAGCTAAGATCCTGTGGGACTTCCAGATACAGACGGACAAAATGGTGGTGGCTAACCAACCGGACATAGTGGTAGTAGACAAACAGAAGAAGACGGCCGTAGTGATCGATGTAGCGGTTCCGAATGACAGCAATATCAGGAAGAAGGAACACGAGAAGCTGGAGAAATACCAAGGGCTCAGAGAAGAGCTCGAGAGGATGTGGAGGGTGAAGGTATCGGTGGTCCCCGTGGTAATCGGAGCACTAGGTGCAGTGACTCCCAAGCTAGGCGAGTGGCTCCAGCAGATCCCGGGAATAACATCGGAGATCTCTGTCCAGAAGAGCGCAGTCCTGGGAACAGCTAAGATACTGCGCAGGACCCTCAAGCTCCCAGGCCTCTGGTAGAGGACCCGAGCTTGAAGGATAAACCGCCCGCAGGGGCGTGCTGGGTGTTTGTTTTTTTTTATATATAGTAGGCCAAACAGAGATTGAGTACAGCAAGTCACTGAACACCGTTTCCAAACTACAAATTTCATGCAAACAAGATGAGCAGATGAGTTTAAAACTTTAGTGGCTTCATTCTTCCACCTGAATGTGTATCTTTTAGTATGTTTGTGTCCATCTGAAACAGTAAAGGTTGTGGAGGTTGAAACAATGTGTCGGCTGGCAATGAAGGCAGTAAAAACTTTCAAGTGAATAAAGAATCCACAGAGGAAAGCATCCCATCATGATAACAGATGTCCTTAATGACAGAGGTGGTTTAAAAAAACAAAACAAAAAACACTGCTGCCACTAACATCCATGGCCATGCTTAAATATTCAAAGTCAAAAATCAGGTACAAGTACAGGTACCAAGCAATTGTGCAGTCATTATGTACATATATTTGGACATAAGTATAGATAATGTTTTTGAACTTTTTGTTTCATCTTCATACATTGGATCCCACCTGCGGTGGAGTCCAGCCACAGACATACTTACCAAGTACAACTACAAACTGATCTATGATTAGCAATATGAGGCTGGACTAAGACATGGACTTTCATTCTACAGTAGTTACCAGCCACATAAACTGGCCTAATAATAAACAGTTAAATGACTGGCCATGGACAACAAACCAATTATTATACCACTTCTTTAGCCTCATTTTAAACTGCCATGGAGCTTAGTGACAGCAAATAAAAGGTAAGTGAAAGGTTAATGAAATATTTTCCCTTCAATTTAAATTTATTAATATGGTGTCAAATCACAACAACAGTTGTCTCATATAGGGCAGGGTGTACAGTTTCGATTTGGCATTGGTGGGGACGAATGATTCAGGTTTTTTTTTCCTTTTTGTCTTTGCTTCTTGATAACAAAAGGAGAAATGTACTTGCCTACATATGCTATTCTACATGCTTTTAAACCATTTAAAATTATAATTGAAAGTTTTATATGTGAGTTATATAATGCTAAATTACAATTAAACAAATGACTAAGTATTTTAGACTTTAGTTTACTTCAGCCATATTCAATATAAATCAGGTATCATACAAAAATAAAAATAACTTCAAATTCAGCAGGGCTGGACTGGGACAAAATATCGGCATTTTGACTAGTGACCGGCCCACCATGGTATTATAGGAAAAGTCATAAATCCTTTAAAGCCTTTATAATTAGCTTAAACCTACACCACCTTCCCTATTCTGGTATTCTAAACAGTAACACCTCATTTATAATTACATATACCTAAAACTAAAAGGGTTGCCAACTACCAGCAAAAAAAGAAAAGAAAAAAAAGTAGGAATCACTCCCCCACCCTCTGCCTCAAGATGCTTAACTAACAAAACCGATTTAAATTTAATGCACGTATAAAACAAATTCACATAAATCTATTATTTTTCTCCAGTAATTAAATAGATTCAACATCTTTCTTCAACAGAATTGCAGACTGCACAGATGGTACCTTAACAAAGTAAAGAATACTATAACTTACTAGGGTATATACTAACTAGACTTAATATTTACTGAATACAATAATGGATTTCTATACATTTTACATCAGATGAAAACATTGGTTGAAAGATTCAGATAATTATTTGTTAAAAGCGAGACATTTTAAATGAGAATAAGAAAGAAAAGTATTTCTTTGTGCCCCCCTTTCCCTGTTAATGGCCTTCCTGGCCCCCTGGCAAAACTTTGCTAGACCCGCCCCTGCACAGTTACCAGCTGTCAGCTACTTAGAAAAGGATCCTGGTGTTATTTGTCTCCCAGAAACAGTTCATAACTTCCCTTCAACTCATCCATGTCACCTAAAAGTTGAACCTGTTTCTCCATCACCTGTTCAGCTCTGATTATTCAGTAAGGACATCTCCTGGTTTCATCTTCATGTTTCCCTCTCACCACATATCCAAACCAACATCATGACCAGCAGCTTTACAGCTGTGGCTCCAGCAAACATCAGCTGATACTAGAAATTAATATTAAATAAATGCTAACAACAGCTGATCAAGCTTACACATGCTGCTGTTGTTTAATGCGGCCTCCGCTGGTTTCCTCTTTCTGGCGCAGAGAGAAAAGCCGATCAGCTGATCATTGATCAGTTTCATGATTGAATTAGCAACTTTCTAGCTGAAGTAGTACAGGACAAATCGCGTTCCTTTTCACCTTAACTTTAAAGTTTGACCTCCTCGGCTGTAATTGGTCCAGCCCAGAGTCGATCATGACCAACTGGCCAATCCACCACCATTCATTTATATCATTAAAAAAAGAAAAGGAAGAAAACCCCATTGGCCGATAAAAACAAAAAAATCACGAGCGGCCCACTGGGCAAATGCCCGGTATGCCCGATGGCCAGTCCAGCCCTGAAATACAGTCATGACAATAAACAAATATGAGTTCAAGGACTTAACAACATTACTTCAGTTACATTACACCAACATCTCTGATACATTAGCACTAAGGGAACACTGAATGACCTGGTGGTTTATGTCCATCCAAGATTACCACAAAGTAAAAGATCTCTCAGCAAAATTATGCAACATTTTAGCCACACTATTGCCCCGATCAAATCAATGAGTTGGGATTTTTTATTCTAAGCATGAGCTACTGTTACAGCAACAGACATTAATGCTACTGGTGTCCCCACACAACAACTCAATGTCCACTATGTGAAGCAGCCAAACACATGTCTGCTCCTCTCGTTAACTGAGATAAACTGCTGGCATATTGGTTTTACATCTATACTGTCCAGTTTCTCCTGGTGGACATACAGCAGCATTGTTTAATCTCATTTGAGTCATTGTTGACTTTAGCCATGTTTTTAATCTTCTGAGAGCACTGAAGCTTCTTTCAGCCTCAACTGAGGATACTGGGATGACTAAAAGCAGCCTGACAATTGTCATGATAATAAATACTAGTTAATCTATAGCACCAAATCATCAGCCAGTCACCTGTGACCTCGCCTCTTCACCTCTGTCTGAGCTACAACATGGCAGAGCTGCCTCTGTCACCTGATGAATAACAGTGAGACATTCCAAATACATGCAGTCACACATGTGCTTCAAATACAGTCATGAACCAACAAGTCATCATCCAATTTCACCTGTGATCTTGTGTCACCATTGCTCTCTGAGCTTTGTGTCTGAGCTCTTCTGTCAGCTGACAAATAGGACATACATGACAATAAGAATAAAATGTGTAGCTGCTTCAGTGTGTCTGTCAATTTGTGCAGATCTTGACTCGTCAGTAATGTTGGTAGGGTGAGTGCATTTTTAAAACAAGTTGTGCAAACTGCACTACAAGGTGGAATATTTGCAAAATCGTGACTACCTCATGATATTTTGTCTCAAAAATTAACCCTATGAATATGTCAGTGCCATTAGGATGAAATTATTGTGTCACCAACATTTTAACGTTAGACATATAATTTTAACAGCCTCTATAAAATAATATCCTGGCTCGCTCGAGGCTGCCGTTTTCTCCGACAGCTTCAATCAAAATGAGAAACGCTGCTCTGAGACTGAGAGAACTAATAGTGCTGCATCTTGTGCAGTTAGTTTCCAAAACACGTTATTCATGGTTACATACAATTTTAGACTGATGTGGGCCAAAGCCTAGCATAGCCTGTAACGTTATTGTGACGGACACATTTTATGAGTGAACTTGAGTTTAAGTGACTTACAGGTTTCTTTGAAAATACTTTCTTACATCCAGGTTCTTCCTCTTTGCTGCCGTCCTCCTCTCCTCCTCGGAGCGCAGGCTTGCCGCTGCTAAAACTAAACAGAGCTCCCTGAAAGGCACAGCCAATCACATTGGCCATATTTGTCACATGACGTAGGACTCCAGTAGAGAACGTAATTTAACTCTTTCTGCTCCGCTGGGTGAATGAGACGCTGACAGATCGGGGTTTTTCTTTTTACTCGAAGAGATCAAAATATTGGTGGGAACACGTCCCTTCCGTCCATGCCAAATCTACGCCCTTGGTGTACGGTAAAAAAAAAAAAAAAAAAAAAAAAAAAAAAATATATATATATATATATATATATATATATATATATATATATATATATATATATATATATATATACATATACATATACACACATATATATATATATATATATATATATATATATATATATATATATAAAACACACATCTGACCTTTGTGGCAGGTTCTGTATGCCTCTTCGTTTGACTTGGAGAAATCCATTCCACCATCAATGTCCTTCCCTGGTGCAGTCCTTGGAGACACAAAAGAATTAGGGAGATTAATATAATGTGGGATTGCTTACATAGACTGGGTCAGCTTGCTACAGTGTAGCATCACTACGTCTCTGAGAAGAAAAATAGCAGTCAGACTGCATAAAAGATATCATTCCTTTCTAATTTAGGAAGGTTGAATAAGACATAAACCTCAGTATTTTGTTTTATTGTTTGCAGGCAGTTGACTGATAATGCAAGTGACGTTTATTTACAAGTAATAGGGTGATGGAAAAGGCAGTGAGGAATGACAAATGACTAAAGAAACCTAAACTGAGAAAACTAAATAATAGTGATGGTCCGCTTGAAGCTGACGCTCCGGTGCGTGTGTCAAAAAAATCAACACACTGCTTCAGAAGCACTGTGTCAAAGCTTGATTCGTTTAGCCAGAGTCACGTGATCAGTGACGTCCGAAGCTTCATTTAGAACCTAACTGCTTCGGTATCTGATGCAATGGTTTATAAGGAAGCGAATCATTCACGGGATTTGTGGAGTGTTTTGATGATGACAGACATTGCTTTTGTTTTGTGCGTGTTTATTTTATCTGACAATGGGAAAAACTTAAAATGTCAAAAATCTGCTTTTCATAATATAAATATCATTGAATAACTTTAGAAAGACTTCTATTTGACTCTTTACATTTAATGTTATAAAAATATATATTTTATGTTTTAAATAATCTTAAACTGTTAGTCTGCAAAATGTGCAGCAATTTAATTTATTCTCTTTAGCTGATAGTTTGTGGGGCCCAGTTAGACTGTATAACTGCATCTCTTCCAGTTTCTGTGCACTCCAGCCTCTTCTGTTCCATGTGAAGGATTTTTCTTAAGGCAGGAGAAATTATCTAAATATAAAAGGAACAGGCCATCGCACAGTGGAAGAAATTTTCTTCTTAAATACAAATGGAAAAGGGTTACCTTAAATGCATCATGTTTTTAATTTGCAAGTTCATAAGCATTTTCCCTTTCCAGTTCACAGTCAATTCTACCCCCAGGTCAAAAATATGTATAGGGAAATTTCCCTAATGTAATATTATTTATAAAAATAACCATCTAGCGATTAACTGCATAAGTTTAATAAATGAGGCCATATCTCGTTTCAGATCAAACATTAAGTCAGCACCATCTTATGTTTGTACTGTTTGTCTAAAAGCTTATTTTCCTAATCAGGTGAATTTCTGCAAAAGAGAAAATTACTCAAAACACCAAACTGTAGCTCAGCAGTGTCTAACTGGTAAATTTGTTCATGTGTGTGATGAAGCATGTAATGATCAGTGCAGCTTTCCTGTTGAGAGAAAGAAAGAGCATATCTGTCACACATGTCACAGTTCCCTCAAAAGTGGACGCATGCCAAGGCTTGCTGCTGTTAACAGTTTAGAACTGCAGGATATTCCAGCTAAACTGTGTGATCTCAACATTCTGGAGAGACACACACCCAAAAAACAGCCGAGAGAGCACAGACTTTACACCCGTGGGTCCACCTCCCCTGCAGCGGCACTGCAGACCACTCCCTGCCACACACATCAAACACGTAAAATATATATTTATGCACTTTTGCATTTACTTTTTGTTTTTTGTTATTTTTACATAGTGTTCTGAATGATTAACAATGGTCTACAGCCAATCTTGTGTATTGTTATACAAACTTTGGTTGTAAGATTCAGATAACTATTTAATAAAAGCTAAATATTTTATATGAGAGTAAGAAAGAAAAGTATATCTTTGTGTCTCCCTTTCCCTGTTAATGCCCTACCTGGCCCCCTGGCAAAAGCTTTGCTAGATCCGCCCCTGCACAGTTACCAGCTGTCAGCTACACAGAAAAAGGAGCTTGGTGTTATTTGTCTCTCAGAAACAGTTCATAACTTCCCTTCAACTCATTCATGTCACCTAAAAGGTAAACCTGTTTCTCCATCACCAGTTCAGCTCTGATGATTCAGTAAGGACATCTCATGGTTAGGACCAGCCCTTTTTTCAGCTGTGGCTCCAGCAAACATCAGCTGATACTAGAAATTAAAATCAAATGAATTCTAACAACAGCTAATCAAGCTTAAACATGCTACTGTTGTTTAGCCCAATAAACAAACAAGAGAGAAAAGCCGATCATTGATCAGTTTCATGATTGAAGTTTCAACAGGCGAGAGAATGCCTGGGGAGGCTGTCATAAAGTTCAACATCAGTAACTTAGCGCAAAAGTCAGCACAACGAAAATAAACTACACCTAAACTCGGTTTATATCTGACCCAAATAGAGTGCAGTTCATAACTTCTTACCTGAAATTCAGTTCACCTCACGCTCTGACCGGCAGCCGCCTGCTTCTCCTGCCTTCAGTTTCCCTTATCCACGATTGAGCTCCGCGTTAGCCACCACCGGTTGATCGGCGGCCGCCTCGTATGTCTCTTTCCCCGCATGCCCTTTCTGCCATACACCGGTGGATAGCTGCCCTCTGTTGTAGCTCCGCGTTAGCCACCACCAAACAACTCAGTTATTTTTTCCACATCGACCAGCATCCTCGGCCCATATAAACGAAAAATAAGTCCAGCGAGACACAGACTCTTGGCGAGCATTTGGGTGGTGAAACGAGTGTCAGCCGCCTCACTGTAAGCCAAGCCCGGGTGCTTTTTAGCGAAGATTATTATTATTATTATTATTAGTGTTTCTAGGTCACAAATCAAAAACTTTTAAGATATTTTCAGGCGAGAATGTAGGTATGTAAACTTCAAATATCTGCTCGTTTTATCAAGACATCCCATATTAACAAACAGTTCTCTTATGTGTTGCTGCTAGCCGGCTAGCTAGCTAGCTAGCGCGGCTGTAGCCGGTTAGCTAGCTAGCGCGGCTAGCGACCCTTCGCTAAAAAGCACCCAGCCTTCGCTTACAGTGAGGCGGCTCTAACTCCTTTCACTCCCCGATCGCTCACAAACAGTCTGTCTCGCTGGACTTATTTTTCGTTTATATGGGCCGATGATGCTGGTCGATGTGGAAAAAATAACTGAGTTGCTTGGTGGTGGCTAACGCGGAGCTACAACAGAGGGCAGCTAGCCACCGGTGTGTGACAGAAAGGACATGTGGGGAAAGAGACATACGAGGCGGCGAGGCGGCCGCCGATCAACCAGTGGTGGCAAACGCGGAGCTCAATCGTGGATAAGGGAAACCTGTCATGGTCCTGGGTCAGTGACCCAGTGCTTTAAGTTTATTATTATCATTTTCTAGTTTATTATTATGATGATTATTATTGTTTGAGCTCTCTTCGGTCTGCCTCTGAGTCTGCGTCTGTATCTCTGTCTGTCTATGGTGTCACCCCATCTGTTTGTGAATCTGTCTGTTCAGTTCAGCGTCTTGTCTGGTTTCCTGTGTCCGAGTTTCCTGTTTTATTGTGAAGGTCTGTGTCTTATGTGAGTGTGCTCAGTTTACCTCTCCCCTGTCTCGTTAGCCTAATTTCTCCCAGCTGTGTCTCCCTCCTGTGGCCCATTCCCTGATTACTCCCCGTGTATTTAAGCCCTGTGTTGTGTGAGACAAATAACACCAGGATCCTTTTCTAAGTAGCTGACAGCTGGTAACTGTGCAGGGGCGGCTCTAGCAAAGTTTTGCCAGGGGCCAGGTAGGCCATTAACAGGGAAAGGGGGCACAAAGAAATACTTTCTTATTCTCATTTAAAATGTCTGGCTGTTATTAAATAATTATCTGGATCTTACAACCCAAGTTTTTATCTGACATAAAATGTATAGAAATCATACATATACCAACAAGACTGTACATCACTATCACAACAGCAGTTTTTTTCCTTCAAAGGCTTTATGGCTTTAATACCTGGTGGGCTGGTCTCTAGTCAAAATTCCTGGGCTGATTTTTTTTGTCCCAGTCCATTCCTGGGCACGACACGCAGTGAAGTAATCTGAGAAGGTGCATTAAAAAATAAATGGCCGCGCCAGCAGTGCACAAGCAAATCAGCTCGCATAGACACATTAGTTGTGCCTCTTCTTAATGATGGTATCTTAGCTAACAACCCCAACTACCAGATTCAACTTGTAATTGGCTAAAAATAACTTAGCCTACTGGTGAGAGGGAAGTTGTTAGCTTTCCACATTCTGACACTTCAAAAGCTTCAGGAGCTTTCCGCTCAGCACAGCATCAGCACCACGGAAATACACGGATACATCTGTAGACTCGAGACGGAATTCACAATGCGATTTTTTTGGGACTTTCAGGCATATGGACCAATGTTTTATTTTCTAATCAAACCAGAAATCTTTAATGAGCAGCTAGATTTGTCTTGCATTAAGTGGCTGAGTCAATGCCAGTTAATGCAAAATCAAAGCAGCTGGAATCCATAGATGTGCGTGTTCATGGAGCTTGCATTTTCACCTGCTGGACATCACTACCTGACAAGTTTAACTGTCTTCAGAACATTGCAGAGGCCTTATTGACAGTATTTGGCTCTACATATCTGTGTGAGCAGATTTTCTCTCACATGAGTGTCCTCAGGTAGCCGTCTGAATTCTGGACACTTGGAGTCCTGTGCAGCTGAGTGGGAGACCAGAGATCACATTAACATGTGTATCCCTGTATTAACAAACATGCCATATTGGCCCAGTTTATTTTACTTATCATTGTTGTGAGGAGACCATAAATAGCATTTGTATTTTCTGTTGTACAGTTCATTTGCTTTATGGAGTTCTTGTTATGGATAAAAAGTGTCTTTTTTTTTTGTTTCGAAATAGCTGATAACTATTCGCTGATAGCTGCCAACATCTGCGAACAAATATAATTCTATAAAGTGGTTCTATATAGTGTGTAACTGTTAATATAGAGCGTTATTAAATTTATTGCTAATGCAATCATATGGCACACTGGCTTCTGAGGAAATTTTAGATGGCACTCGTCATCAGAAAGGTTGCCTACCCCTGCAATAGACTGTGACTGGCTAAATCTGCAAAAGCAGCAATGCCATTTGACTCAGACATTCTTAAGTGTAGTTCAAGTAAAACAGCTAACAGATCATCTGCAGAGGAATGGCTTATTTGAAGAGTTTAAGTCAGGTTTCAGAGCCCATCACAGCACAGAAACAGTTTTAGTGAAGGTTGCAAATGATCTTCTTATGGCCTCTGAAAGAGAACTTATCTCTGTGCTTGTCCTGCTAGACGTCAGTTCAATACTGTTGACCATATTTTATTACTGTGATTAGAGCATGCTGTATGCATTAAAAGAACTGCACAGCAGTGATTGGAATCATTTCTAACAGATTGTAATTTGTTGATGTAAATTGAGAGTCCATCTTATGCACCAAGGTTAATTATGGATATTCACTGGGTTCTGCTAAGACTAATCCTGTTTACATTATGCATGCTTTCCCTAGGTCAGGGGTCAGCAACCTTTAAGACCCAAAGAGCAATTTGGACCCGGTTTCCATGCAAAAGAAAACACTGGGAGCCGCAAATACTTTTTGACATCTAAAATTAAGATAACACTTTATATATTGTTTTTTACCTTTATGCTTTGTGTGAACAACTAAGGTGTGTTGCTTATGAAATCCCCAGCATAAATGCACGGCGTTTCTGCGGGTACGCCGGCTTCCGCGAGTGTGACGCTTATTTTGAGCGATGAAAAAATAATAGAATATAATTTTATTTTTATATTTCACTAAGGGAGCATTCGGGGTCACCTGATCCAGCCCTAACTATATGCTTTAGCAAAAAGGAAAAGTTTGAAGCCTAATCTTAAAAGTAGAGATAGTGTCTGTCTCTTGAATCCAAACTGGAAGCCAATTACATAGAAGAGGGGCTTGAAAACTGAAGGCTCTGCCTCCCGTTCTACTTTTAAATACTCTAGGAACAACAAGCAAGCCTGACAGAGTGAAGTGCTCTAATGGGGTGATATGGTATTATAAGGCCATTAAGATCAAATGGGGCCTGATTATTTAAGACCTTGTACGTGAGAAGCATGATTTTGAATTCAATTGTGAATTTAACAGGGAGCCGATGAAGGGAAGCCAATACAGGTGAAATCTGCTCTTTTTCTAGTCCCTGTCAGAACTCTTGCTGCAGCATTTTGGATTAACTGAAAGCTTTTCAGGGAGTTTTTAGGTAATCCTGATAATAATGAATTACAGTAGTCCAGCCTAGAAGTATTAATGCATGAACTAGCATGAACAGTCCTACATATTTGTTTTCATTGAAGGAGATTTCCTGGTCAAAAATGGCAGGACTTCTTTAAGCAGTCTTGTAGGAATGGGGTCTAAAAGACACGTTAATGGTTTGGAGGAAGTAATTACTGAAGGTAACAAACAGATCAATTGGAGAAAAAGACTCTAAATAAATATAAATGGTACTGAAAGTATTTGTAAATAATATTACATCTGTGAGATGATTATGATTTATGAGATTTTTTTCTCTAATGCTTAAAATTTTATTTGTGAAGAAGTCCATGAAGTCATTACTAGTTATAATGATAAAGGCTCAACAGAGCCTGGGCTACAGTGCTGAAGAGAAATCTAGGGTTGTTTCTATTTTCTTCAATCAGTGATGAATGTAAGATGTTCTAGCTTTACAATGTTCTAGCTTTCTTGTAAAGCAGCAAACAATTTCTCCAGGCTAAGTGATGATCTTCTAAATTTGTGTTACGTCATTTCCTCTCCAGCTTACGAGTTATCTGCTTTAGGCTACATGTTTGAGAATTATACCACGGAGTCAAGTACTTCTGATTTGAGGCCTTATTTTTCACAGGAGCTACAGTATCCAGAGTAATACGTAGTGAGGAGGCAAAGTTATTACAGGGCATTGAGAATGATAACAGTGGGTGAATTATATTCTTAAACTTAGTTACAGCACTTTCAGAAAGACGTCTACTGTGATGATACTGCTGTGTAATCAATTATTGTAAATGTAAATGTTATCAGGAAATGATCAGACAAGAGAAGGTTTTCAGGAAACACTGTTAAATCATCAAAGACCCCAGTCACCCAGCACATGGACTCTTCACCCTCCTGCCCTCTGGGAGGCGCTACAGGAGCCTCCAGACTAAGACCACCAAGTACCGGAACAGCTTCTTCCCCACAGCTGTCAGACTCCTGAACTCTGCCTCCTGACATCTGACCCACGTTAAACACATGGACTGAACATACACATACACACACACACACACACACACAACGGACAACTGTATCCTCATACACACAATAATAACATGGTCTGAACCACCACTCTCAACCACTAGCACTTTATATAGCCTCTGTAGAAAATTATCCACATATCTCACTTATCTTAACTGCACTACTGTATAATTCTGTATAAATAATCATTTTGTAAAATACGATCATTTTTAATTCTACAACTGTTTATTACTTGCATAGTTCACATTTATGTATAGCTGTATATCTCATATTTCTGTATAGTTTTTCATATTTATATCCTGTTCATAGCATGTACATAGCTTGTACTCACTACAGCCTGTACATACTTATAGTTATAGCATATTCATAACATACCTTCATACGGTGTACATTATAACATACCATAATAGACCCATTTCTGTAATATACTTACATATCTATATTATTGCTAATTTGTAATATATCTATATCATGGCTAAAGCACTTCTGGATGGATGCAAACTGCATTTTGTTGCCTTGTACCTGTGACATGTGCAATGACAATAAAGTTCAATTCTATTCTATTCTAAATGTTCAGTTTCTATATCATATGTTAAAACAATATCTAGAGTGTGATTAAAGTGGTGGGTAGGTTCTTTTAAATCCCTTTCATTCTTGCTGTTACCCTTCTCTCACCAATCAACACTGGCACTCGTCTCCACCCACTCAACTCTGCCTGCACTTTCTTCTTCACCTCTCTGTTGTTTTAAATGGTTGACCCAGATATTTAAACATCTAACTTCATCATATCATCATCATCATTGATGATTTATTTACCAATAAATTAGCCGTTTCTTCTCTCATATCATCCTTAATCATACATAAATCCAGTGTGGGAGCCAGCCTGTTGGCTCTGGGCTGCATCAGTGTGCTTATCCTCCAGCGACTCTCTGAGCCTGCCTTTTATGGGCAGCGCACGAAGATGGACCGGCCTCATACTGAACTCACACATGTGAGTTCCCCTAAAGACATTACTGAGTTGTAACAAACTTAACACACTTGTAAAAGAGGTCATGGATAAATTCCCTCGCCGTGTTGGGGAGACGCAGACGATGCCACAGTTAGAACCTGGCCTGCTCACAATAACTCGTTAACACATCTGGCCTCTGATTTCCTAAACATGGCGAGTCTTTGGTAGATTTCAAGTAGAAGAGCCCCCTCCCCCATTAACATCACAGTAACATCACATCTAACAGATATCGCACTGCTGCTGCAGTCAGTGGCGTACTCTTGAGTACAGGACACCCAGCAAAGGTCTGCAGGTCATGTGCTGGCCGTTGATAACAACTTTGATAACAGCTTTTTTCACTGAAACGTCATCACACAGACCAAAAATACGGTCTTCTGTGTGTCAAAGTGACATATTTCTTGCTTAAACTAAAGCCTTCTCACAGAGGCAGGCGCTTTTGCGGGTCAACAGCAACCGTTAAGCACAAGAAGTTTCTTCGGCGGTACTCTTACCTCGCCCTCCGTGTCTGGGGGCTCCTTCCACTGCGCCATTCAGCACCAAGAAACAAAGAAGAGCGAGCACACGTCCATACTGTGCCGGGGATGTGTGGGTATTTTTCTGCCTGTGTTTACTGTACATTCCTGTGACCCTCGACACTGCCAGCGTTCTTCAACTGTGCCTCCCTCACCGATTCATCCGAGCGTCAAATACTCAGGAAAAGAAACCACTTCCTGTCCGAACCACCAAAGTAAAACCGAGCTCCAAACCAAACAGCCACGAATACAGGAAAGAATAAACTCATTAAAGCCTAGTAACAATCATTTTCACCATCCAATAAAATTTGCCCTAAGTTTCTTCAAGGTCAAAATAAAACAAAATAAACACAATCAAAAAACTTTTTTTTACTTCATAATACAAAACATTTAAACATATTTTACCAAATAATTACATTCATTCTAAACACGTACATACATAAAATATAATTTAATAAAAATAATTATAATCAAAATTATGTATTATGTATAATAAAATGGTTTTCAACAGGGGAAATAGCTTTCACCACAGTTAAGTTTTATTTGTATGGTGCCAAATCATAACATCGTGAAAGAATGTTACTCCAACTTAGTGGAGTTCGAATATCTGTTTCTTTCAGAAGATTCAGATCATGTGCCTGCCAGCTGCTTGTATGGATGGTAAGACAGAAAAAAATGTAATTTTTAAATGTAATTCTATCCATACCCCAGCTACAGCTGCATGCTGCTTTCATGTTCACTCTCTTTGACTTTGGAATTGTGGCAAGGATTGTGATTTAACCAGCAGGAGGTGAGTCCTGAATATGTCAAGATTTCTTAACCTCATCTGGAAAAATGTGTTTTCTGCAACACCGTCACTCCAGTGTATTTTTGTCCTGCCGGGGAGAGAGTGGACACTGAGATGTAACACAAATGACCCGTTTTTTGCGGGTCCTCTGCTATATTGGGAGGACATTACCACATGTTACACTAAAAGTGCAAACAGTGTTTTAACTGTCTACTTTCTGTCACAGTAAATTTTATCACGTGCAATAAAACATTGACATTGTCAATGTCAAAGTAAACTTTGTCATTCCTGCTATACACAGTACAGTATATAGAGAGACGAGACGATGAGGCTCCAGTTACGTTCAGTGCTAAAGAACAACAACAAATACAGTAAGAGCAAGAACAAGAATAGAATTGTATACACTTTGAGTCAAAGGAGCTTGCAAAGAAAAGCGTCTGGACTTCTTTAAGTTACTTGAAGACTGAGAACCTTCACAGACATATACACTTTGAGGTGTTTTTTAAAATTTTAAAATTTACAATCATGATTTAAAGTGGCTTTGAAGTGTTTCAGAAAGCCAACATAGCAGCTTTACAGTTTACAATGTGAGTGATTTCAAGTGACCTTGACTGAGATAAAGTAAAGTGACCAGCATGAGCAGGATTCCTGAGAGTGGGATTGTCTATAGAGCAGCATCTATATTTACAAGGGTAGTTGTATGTGGTGTGCATAGAGTCTGTTAGTGGTTTGTATGGTTGTGTGTAGAGAGGAGGAGTGGGGGAGCCGGTAGTGAGTTCAGGAGTCTGATGGCTTGCGGGAAAAAGCTATCTCCAATGCTGCGATAGCGTCTGCTGGATGGGAGGAGGGAAAAAGTCCGTGTGAGGGGTCAAGGACTATGCAGGAGGCCTTGCTGATGCAGCGCCTGTGGAAGATGCCCTGTAGCCGAGGGAGAGATGTAGGGTGAAATGTAAATGGCCTCAGCCGGCAACATACGCCCTGGTGAAATGTAGTTGGCCTCAGTAGCTGTTGTAGCCCTGTTGTAATGTGGACGGCATAAACGAGCAGCAGAGGCCCTGGTGTGGTGAAAATGGCCTCACGGGAAGCACAGGCCCTGGTGTAATGTGTATGGCCTCAGCCAACAACACTGGCCCTGGTGAAATGTGGATGGTAGAAGCCGGCATCACAGTCCCTGGTGTAATGTGGATGGCCTCAGCCAGCACCAAAGGCCCTTGTGTAATGTGGATGGCCTCAGCCAGCAGCACAGGCCCTGGTGTGGTGAAGTTGCCCTCACAGGGAGCACTGGCCGTGGTGAAATGTGGATGGTATCAAAAACTAGCAGAGGCTCTTGTGTATTGTGGATGGTGTTACGGATTCAAATATTGGGGATGGATACAAGAGGAAAACCAAAAATAACCATACTGGCCGGGTCAAGTCAAACGATGATTTAATGAATACACGCGTGGGAGATGGACACCATACAGCAGACAGCATCAAATCTCAAAATGGTGGAGCCTTGATCAAACTCTTATAGCCTCTAGTGGCCCCCACCTAATCATAAAAGCCTAAACATTCACATTCTTTCTCACACAGCGCCTAAGCTACAACCTTGGCTCCCTGTTTATCTGCTACTGCTGAGATGGGGCAGTATGCTCTGTTCTCTTCTACACAGACAAATAAGGCGATGACTTTCTGTGAACAATATTTTCTTATAACTCAGCAGTATAATGCATCATAAAACAATATCATTCATTCACAATAAATCAGCAGTCTAATGTAATGTAGATCAGTTTACCAAATGTAATTGTTATCACCTTCTTCTAATTCAGGAGAATAATGCAAACTAAAACTACATATTAATTCACAATCTTTAATTAGGGCTCTAACATGGCATACAATAATATTATAATCCGACAATTCCCCCTGATGAGCTCTTTAGACTTAAAGAGCTCACTTACACCCTGCAATCCAGTGTTGCCGGGTTCATTTCTTCTTACTCCTGAGGCCCTTTGTCCCCCTGTTGGGTGAACCATATGCGAGCTGACCTCTGTGTTTGCGCAGTTCAGATGCAAGAAAAACTTTTATTACAACAACAATAGTAGGTACAGATGATACTCCCATCACCCCCCAGTTCTCCCACAGCTTTATTTCGGTGCTACCTTATACCCTCCAAACGTACTCAGACTAGAACCTCTGTCCGAGGAGCTTTTAGCCTTTATTTTATTGCTATAGGCACCAGTGTCTTCCAGTCGGGTGATCCTCTGCTCTTGTTTCTTCAACCTCAGGGGTTAGACAAGTCGTTGCACAGATCAGGGGATTATTCTGCCCCGATTTCAAACAATGATCTGTGTATTCTGGGGTCACTGCTGTGTTCCCCAGAAAAAGGAACAGGAACGTGTTCCCCTTATGACCAAGAGCCTCTCGAACGTCGTTGGTCTGGTGTTCCTGGATTTCCTTCAACCCCTTCATGGTTATTGCTGTGTTTATGGGATCCATCCTTTTGAGGTGACTAGCTGGAGCCCAAAATGCCATGACACTTGAACCCAGTTGATGTTTCAGCAGTCACCGTGTCTGTCTCTGCTGCGAAGGATCCTCGTATATCTGTGACCTCGTCTGGTGTCTGTTCCTTTCTCTGTAAGAGACAGAAAACCAAAACACCTCTCTTCCTAGCTCTAACAATCTAATGTTGCTGTCTACTGATCTTTTGGTGGTTCAGAATTGGTTTAGAACATTCAGAATGTCCCAAGGACTTATCCTAATTTAGTGTATGTGTGTGTAAGCGTGTTTGCATTTAGCCCGCTGGACTGGCATTTCCTACACTTTATCAGTCCGGACTATCGCCGAACGAAGCTTATGATCTTCAAAAGACCGAGTGCCAACTCATTATAAGCACATTTGCAAGGTATGTATAAAAATGATTAAAACCACTCATTCTAATAAAAGACATCAAAAACAAATCAGCCATTTCTAATTCTAACATGTGTCAATTCAACGGAGCTAGAAAATTAAAAGAAAAGGTTAGTGACCTCATATCTTAGAAAGTATCAGACTTTCTCCTATCCAGTGTCGTTGCTCCAATCTTGTTATCCTGTGTTACGGAATGAAATCAATTTAATTGTCATGTTAGATCTGTTCAACTCCTGGCTCCGCCCAGAGCCTGCATCTTCACAATTGTCTACAAACAAAACCTGTATTATTATGAACTTCACTTCAACATGAACTTGTTGACTACTTTTGACACCTGTAAATAGAAGATTAACATGGGGTTATAACAATCACTGTAATACAAATATTAATGTAATGTCAATAGCTTCAATAAATGTTTAATGCAATGCTTGTTATATGATTCTGAGGTAACAATAATGCTGATGCTACAATAACAGTAAAACACCCCCTTTTTATCCCTTTTATAAACTTCACACATAAACGTTTATAAATGCCTCTTTTCAATTTTATTTCCCCCTGTTTTTCCCTTACTGACCACAGCAGGGGCATCTATGTTTTAATTCAGCCATGAATCCAGCTCACCTGATTCATCACTGAGCCACACCGGCACTGGCATCTGACAGGGTGGTGCTGCATATTCTTCCTTTAATGTCACTATTTTCAATCTGCTAATTAGAGTGTTTAAACATGAAGTAGACTGCGTCCACTACAAGTCAATACAACTGTGAATGTGGCCAATTATCAATCTATTACCAATCAATACCAAACGAAAGCTTTTATTTTATGCATGCTTTTAGTCAACCACTCACCCAGAGAATCTTCAACCCCAGAAAATTCCTTCTCCTCATTTAATGAGCCTGTCCTCCTTCCATGCCCTGGTAACTGGTCCATCCAGAGCCATATCATCTTGGAATATACATACAACAAGCCAAACCACACCTTGGTCACACCAACCCTTTTCTGCCCTGAAGATGTCCAACGCCATCTTAGTCTGGACTGTCAAAGGTGACTTTAACGCTGACTTTTCCGACAATCCATTTTATAACATTTCCTGGTCAGATTAGCCAATCTCTGCACACTGGAATAAACATAATCAACATGATCAACATTTTTTCCTACGTGTTATTTCACCATCTTATTGATTCCAACGCTCCATCCTTATGTGGTTTGCTACATTATGTTTATCTAGAACTCCACTCTGTCTCACATCTCAGCACATGCCCCTGTCGGTTCTATCTTACTTTTCTAAATTATTGACTATTTCAATGGAGAACCTAAATGACGTGGACCAGTGTTTGTCATTACATATCTCTATTTTGAATGTGACAAGTCTATCATTCCCCTGTTATTCATAGACATCAATAGACGTTTTTTTTGCTTTTTTTTTCTATCAAAATTAATGGGCTTTTTACAGTGGCCTGCTATGGTTAATAATAACATGTTCAGTCATGAGTGAAATCAAAGCTTCTCTTCACTTTAGCATTTAACATTCCCAACAATATAATGTGATACATTAATCGAAACACAGCTAATAAAACACAATTTTCTTGATGCAAACATCAGTAACTCAAAATTAGCAACCAAAGGGTTAAGTCTGCAGTTCACACTCATGTGAAGCTACAGCCTCCCCCTTTAGTCTCTGTCATCCTTCTACTCCTGCAAAAACAAACCAAAGCAAGACAAAACATCCACCCTTCTTTTACAGGCTGGGTGAATTGTTTGTGGACATTTACTAATCCTAAAGTCGGTACCGTTTTTGTCTCAGTATCAAGTCAGTTAAAACTTTTAGTCGTCAGTCCATGACAGTCCAGTCACATGCATACATTCACACACATTCATACCAGATATTGCTGATAATGGAGTCTCACACGCAACCTATTCGAGCCTCCATCACCAGCAAGATGACGTCATCATTTTAAAGGAAAAACAGTTCCTTGTTTTTTGACTGGATTGACTCGCTGCAATCCTTTTAGGCTCAAGACTTCTCATGTGATCAATGTCCCATATAAGTGAATTTCTCTAATTATGGTGAAGATGGCCTCACAGGGAGCACTGGCCCTGATGAAATGTGGATGGCATCAGCAAGTAACACAGGCTCTGTTTAAATGTAGTTGGTCTCAGCCAGCACCACAGGCCCTGGTGAAATGTAGAAGGCCTTAGCCAGCAACACAAGCCCTTTTGTGGTGAAGATGTTCTCACAGGGAGCCGGGGCCCTGGTGAAATGTGGATGGCCTCAGCCAGCAACAAAGGCCCTGGTGTGGTGTTGATGGCCTCACAGGGAGAACTGGCCCTGATGAAATGTGGATGGCATCAGCAAGTAGCACAGGCCCTTGTGTATTGTGGATGGCATCAGCCAGCAACACAGGCCCTGGTGAAATGTGTATGGCCTCAACCAGAAGCACAGGCCCTGGCGTGGTGAAGATGGCCTCACAGGGAGCACTGGCCCTGATGAAATGTGGATGGCATCAGCAAGTAACACAGGCCTTTTTTTGTGGATGGCATCAGCCAGTAACACAGGCTCTGTTTAAATGTAGTTGGTCTCAGCCAGCACCACAGGCCCTGGTGAAATGTAGAAGGCCTTAGCCAGTAGCACAGGCCCTGTTGTAATGTGGATGGCCTCATCTAACAACACTGGCCCTGGTGAAATATGGATGGTATTGGTCAGCACCACACACCGTGGTGTAATGTGGATAGCATCAACGAGCAGCACAAGCCCTGGTGTGGTGAAGATGGCCTCCCAGGAAGCTATGGCCTGGTTTAATGTGAATCGTAAAATCCAGCATCACAGGCCCTGGTGTAATGTGGATGGCCTCAGCCACCAACACAGGCCCTGGGGAAATGTAGTTGGCCTCAGCCATGAACACAGGCCCTTTTGAAATCTAGTTGGCCCAATCCAGAAGCACAGGCACTGGTGTTGTGAAGATGGCCTCACAGGAAGCACTGGCCCTGGTGTAATGTGGATGGCTTAAGAGGGCAGCACAGCCCTTGGTGAAATGTAGTTTGCCTCGGCCAGAAGCACAGGACCTGGTGTGGTGGAGATGGCCTCACAAGAAGCACTGGCCCTGGTATAATGTGGATGGCCGAGGCAAACAACAATGGCCCTGGTGAAATGTGGATGGCCTCAGCCAACACCACTGGCCCTGGTGTTGTGAAGATGGCCTCAAAGCGAGCACTGGCCCTGATGAAATGTAGTTGGTCTAAACCAGAAACACAGGGCCTGGTGAAATGTGGATGGCATCAGCCAGCAACACAGGCCCTGGTGAAATGTAGATGGCCTTAGCCAACAAGATGAAAACTAGTTATTCACAAAATGAAAACCTATACTTTGTTTCGGGCGAGTTCCCCATTCAAATGCATGTAATCGTAAGAAACGCACTGTCTTGACGAAATAAAGCGTTTTTGTACAATTTCATATAAGTAGCTTGTGTAGATACAGAAATTATTTTATTGCTGCCATATAACCTGCATCATTATAATTGCATTAATAACATTCTTTACAGCATTATTCCATTTAATAATATTTCTCACAGTATTGATATTGTATTGAAGATGTTCATTTAAGGATCCTTTTATTATGTTAACTTTTATTACAGGTACGGCCAGGAGTATTTCGTAAACGTTGCATATTTCTGCTTATTTCGAGTTGATGTTCGGTTCATTAAAGGTTTAAAGCTTCACTGGCGTGACTGTCCAGGTGATCCATGGTGTGGGAAACTAGAACATAGAAGGATGATTGCATACATGCTTACAATACACATAAAATCTAGGAAAGTGTCAGGCCTGAGGCCTTAACTCATTTAGCTTCCAATGGCATTTTAGTCTACTTGGTAACAGATGACCGGAGTCGACAACCAGCCCTCAGAGACCTTGAAGGCTTGAAGTTATTACCTTGTTTGGAAGGTGTTATAGAAAAGAGAAGTTCTATGTATGTTTATAGCCATCTAAGATGTACCATTTACTGTAACTGACGTCTTTAACCTATTTTTACGCCATGGCGGGGCATGTACCTCACTGCTTTATAAGTGTTCTCAACATGTATTTTTGTCAGAAGACATATGCTGATGTTTTCTCCTGGCTGTTAATAAACTCATCGTTTGATTGCACCTTTCTGGGGCCTCCGTGGTTTGTGACACTGCTCTACATTGATTGATTTCACGACAATCTGTAACATTTGATAGCAGACTCAGACACACATATTTATGGTTTTATCTTATAGAATTCAAAATCCCAGTGCTGGGAAAACAGGTTTTAAAGCTGTCTGAGCTAAGATTTTAAAGTTATTCACAAGATGAAAAGTTTTTTTTCGTGCGAGAAAAGCACGAAAAGCCGTGGTGTAATGTTGATGGAATCAGCCAGCAACGCAGGCCCTGGTGAAATGTGGATGGCATAGGCCAGTAGCACAGGCCTTTGTGTATTTGGATGGGATTGGTCAGAACCACACACCTTGGTGTAATTTGGATGGCGTCAACGAGCAGCACAAACCCTTGTGTGGTGAAGATGGCCTCCCAGGAAGCAATGGCCTAGATGTAATGGGGATGGTAAAAGCCAGCATCACAGGCCCTGGTGTGGTGATGATGACCTCACAGGAAACACTAGCTCTGGTGTGATGTGGATGGCCAAAGCCAACAACAATGGCCCTGGTGAAATGTGGATGGTATTGGCAAGCATCAAAAGCCCTGGTGTAATGTGGATGGCCTCAGGATACACCACTGGCCCTGCTGTAATGTGCATGGCATCAACAAGTAACACCGGCAATGGTGAAATGTAGTTGGCCTAAACTAGAAACATATGGCTTGGTGAAATGTAGATGGTATCAGCAAGCAGAACAGGCCCTGGTGTGGTGAAGATGGCCTCACAGGCAGAACTGACCCTGCTGCAATATGGATGGCATCAGCCAGTAGCAAAGGCCCTTGTGTATTGTGGATCGTATCAGCCAGCAAGCCCTGGTGAAATTTGGATGGTATCAACGTAATGTGAATGGCATTAGCCAGCACCACAGACCCTGGTCTGGTGAAGATGGCCTCAGCCAGAAGGAAAGGCCGTGGTGAAATGTGGATGGCATTTTCAACTAACAGAGGACCTTGTGTATTTTGGATGGCAACAGCCAGCAACACCGGCCCTGGATTAAATGTAGTTGGCCTCAGCCAGCACCACAGGTCTTGGTGAAATGTAAATGGCCTTAGCCAGCAACTTACGCCCTGGTGAAATGTGGATGGTATCGGCAAGCACCAAGAGTCCTAGTGAAATGTGGATGGCATCAGAAAGCAGCACAGATCCTGATCTGGTGGAGATGGCCTCAGCCATAAAGCAAAGGTCCTTGTGTGGTGAAGATGGTCTCACAGGGAGCACTGGCCGTGGTGAAATTGTGATGGCATCACCCAGCAACACAGGCCCTGCTGTAATGTGGATGGCATCAGCCAGCAACACAGACTCTGGTGAAATATAGATGGCCTCAGACAGCAGCACAGGCCCTGGTGTCCTGAAAATGGCCTCACAGGGAGCACAGGACCTGGTGTCGTGAAGATGGCCTCACAGGGAGCACAGGCCCTGGTGCAATGTGAATGGCCTGAGCCAGCAAAGCATGCCCTGGTATGGTGAAGATGGCCTCATAGGGAGCACTGGCCCTGGTGTAATGTGGATATGGTATCAGCCAGCAACGCAGGCCCTGGTGTGGTGAAGATGGCCTCATAGGGAGCACAGGCCCTGGTGCAATGTGGATGGCATCAGAAAGCAGCACAGACCCTGGTGTCGTGAAAATGGCCTCACAGGGAGCACCGGCCCTGGTGCAATGTGAATGGCCTCAGCCAGCAAAGCATGCCCTGGTATGGTGAAGATGGCCTCATAGAGAGCACTGGCCCTGGTGTAATTTGGATATGGTATCAGCCAGCAACGCAGGCCCTGGTGAAATGTGGATGGCATCAGAAAGCAGCACAGACCCTGGTCTGGTGAAGATGGCCTCAGCCATAAAGCAAAGGCCCTTGTGTGGTGAAGATGGTCTCACATGGAGCACTGGCCGTGGTGAAATTGTGATGGCATCACCCAGCAACACAGGCCCTGCTATAATGTGGATGGCATCAGCCAGCAAAGCATGCCCTGGCGTGGTGAAGATGGCCTCATACGGAGCACTGGCCCTGGTGTAATGTGGATTGCATCAGCCAGTAGCACAGGCCCTTGCGTATTGTGGATGGCATCAACGAGTAGCACCGGCTCTGGTGAAATGTGGATGGCCTCAGACAGCAGCACAGGCCCTGGTGTCGTGACAATGGCCTCACAGGGAGTACAGGCCGTGGTGAAATTGTGATGGCATCAGCCAGCAACAAGGGCCCTGCTGTAATGTGGATGGTATCAGCCATCAACGCAGGCCCTGGTGAAATGTGGATTGCCTCAGCTGATAACACTGGCCCTGGTGCAATGTGAATGGCCTCAGCCAGCAAAGCATGTCCTGGTGTGGTGAAGATGGTCTCACAGGGAGCACTGGCTGTGGTGAAATTGTGATGGCATCACCCAGTAACACAGACTCTGGTGAAATATAGATGGCCTCAGACAGCAACGCAGGCCCTGCTGTAATGTCGATTGCCTCAGCTGACAACACTGGCCCTGGTGTAATATGGATGGCATCAGAAAGCAGCACAGACCCTGGTCTGGTGAAGATGGCCTCAGCCAGCAAAGCATGCCCTGGTGTGGTGAAGATGGTCTCACAGGGACAGTGTTGGGAAGGTTACTTTTAAAATGTATTCCATTACAGAATACAGAATACATGCCCCAAAATGTATTCTGTAACGTATACAGAATTCCGTTACGTTACTCTCATTGAGTAACGTAACGGAATACTTTGGATTACTTAATATATGATAATGCTGTTTACAACTACATGAATGTACTATTGCTGTGTGATTTATTACTGTTACGGAAGGTCCGCGGCTCCGAACCGTAGTAAAGGGACCTCTGGCTAATACGGTGGGTTCTGTGTCGGGCTCGTAGCCGAAAAATAGCTTTACTTTGTTGTCTGGGTCAACTTTGCTAGCGAGAGACAGAGAGAGGCGTTGAAAGGCTGCTCCAACGGAACTTATTGTTTCAGAGGAAAACACGAACACAGCATACAGTCGAGTCTTAATAGCTTACTTACAACTGGGCTCGTCAGGCACTCTTCTTGGCTGCAGTGGTTATTATTATATTTACATGCTTCCAGCTCCCGTTTTTGCTCGATGACAGCTCGTACTTTTCCTTTTTCTCCCTCCCTCGCTCACAGACACATAACGTGTATGACAGTCCATTCTCCCTGCAGCACGGACTACACTGCCTATGATGCTACATTCTTTAGAGCTATACCTGTAGCATTCTGCCTGTTAGCTTAGCACAACAACAACAAAAAGGCCTCTCTCACCCAGGAAACACGCAGAGAGAGAGCGGCACCCTGTAACCATGGCAACCGTAACGCTGCCGCCTGGAACAACAGAACGTAGCTGTCAAACAAAACCCAAACAGGCCTGACCCGCCACAATATGAAACAGGGAAGTACCGCCGTGTAATCCATTTATTTCAACAAAGTAACTGTATTCTAAATACCACCTTTTTAAACGGTAACTGTAACGGAATACAGTTACTCATATTTTGTATTTTAAATACGTAACGGCGGTACATGTATTCCGTTACTCCCCAACACTGCACAGGGAGCACTGGCCGTGGTGAAATTGTGATGCATCAGCCAGCAACACAGGCCCTGGTGTGGTGAAGATGGCCTCATAGGGAGCACTGGCCCTGGTGTAATGTGGATATGGTATCAGCCAGGGGCGATTCTAGAATCAGAGCTTTCTGGGTGCTGAGCACCCAGAGAGCTGCCCAGCCAGGCAAGATAAACCTGTCTCTGTCAGTCCTTGCATTTAAACCCCTCTTCCTCCCTGTCCTCATCGTCTGTTGTATTCATCTCCATTATCAGTCATCATAATTTTACCATCTCTGTGTAAGTCTGCAAATTTCTTTATTAAATCATAAGATTCTTAAATTCATCAAGTCTCTCTGTGCCTGGGTCCTCGTCACAAAACATGACATCACTGTTTTGTACATTTTAACACAATTGAATCCCCACATTTGTGAAAGAAAGGCAAAACACTTTTTTGAAAAGTCTGTAACAAAACCATCAAACCTGATCAAGATTATTTAAATGCTGCTAAAGAAAAATGGATTGGAATAAAAAAAAATATATCCTAACCTTAATTACTGGGTGAGAATAATGAATGATGCTCATAATGAGTAAGAAGTAAACTGAGTGGATTTTTTGGACAGAGATTCACTTTTAATGTGTATGTATAATATAATACAGATACATAAAAAACACTCCCGAAACAGAATAAATTGTTACAAATAAATGATTACATAATATTAATAAAAACTATAAAAATGGAGGCAACTTTGCCTGTGGTAGAATGTATACAATGTGTACAATGTATGCAGATACTAATTTTCCTAATTTAATAATACTAATTTTCTGTTGTAAGATTTATGAGTTTCATGCTTTCATAGTGGTACTTAGGAGAGCTTGACATTTTATCAGGTGGTACACACTGTAAAAAGTTTGAGAAACACTGAGAAGTGTATGTGTGCTTTTGGAAAACATTTAAAGCTGCTGTACAGAATCTTTGAAATAAGCTTAAAACATTTTTAGAATATAAACAGAGCATCTGCTTCTCTTTACAGCTCCTCACTCCACCAGGGCTGTTTGGCACTTTCTGATAGTGTGCAAATGTGATGTACGTACTGCGGCAGTCATACAGACAACTGGACGGTCCAAATCAAGTTAAGTCAATCAGTCAAGTTAATCACAAGATGAAAACTTATAATTTTTTTTTGTGCGAGAAAAGCACTGGCCCTGGTGTAATGTGGATGGTATCAGCCAGCAACGCAGACCCTGGTGAAATGCAGTTGGCCTCAGCCAGTAACACGGGTTCTGTTGTAATGTGGATGGCCTCATCTAACAACACTGTCCCTGGTGAAATATGGATGGCCTTAGCTAACACCACTGGCTCTGGTGAAATGTGCATGATATCGGCGCATGTAACAGTGAGAAACGCACTAACGTGGTGAAATAAAGCGTTTTTAATCAACTTCATAGAGATAGCTGTAACATTTGATAGAAGACTCAGACAAACATATTTATGGCTTTCACTTATAGAATTCAGCATCTCCATGCTGGGAAAAAAGGTTTTGCAGCTGTTTGAGCTAAGATGTTCAAGTTATTCACAAATGAAAACCTATACTTTGTGTCGGGCGAAAACTCCATTCAAATGCATTTAATAGCGAGAAACGAACTAACGTGGTGAAATAAAGCGTTTTTCATCAACTTCATAGAGATAGCTGTAACATTTGATAGAAGACTCAGACACACATAAATATGGCTTTGCCTTATATAATTCTGCATCTTCGTGATGGGGAAAAGGTTTTACAGCTGTTTGAGCTAAGATGTTCAAGTTATTCACAAATGAAAACCTATACTTTGTGTCGGGCGAGAACTCCATTCAAATGCATTTAATAGCGAGAAACGAACTAACGTGGTGAAATAAAGCGTTTTTCATCAATTTCATAGAGATAGCTGTAACATTTGATAGAAGACTCAGACACACATAAATATGGCTAAGCCTTATTGAATTCAGCATCTCCATGCTGGGGAAAAAGGTTTTGCACGTGTTTGAGCTAAGATGTTCAAGTTATTCACAAATGAAAACCTATACTTTGTGTCGGGCGAGAACTCCATTCAAATGCATGTACCAGTTAGAAACGCACTAACGTGGTGAAATAAAGCGTTTTTCAACTTTATGGCTAAGCCTTATAGAATTCAGCATTTCCATGCTGGGGAAAAAGGTTTTGCAGCTGTTTGAGCTAAGATGTTCAAGTTATTCACAAATGAAAACCTATACTTTGTGTCGGGCGAAAACTCCATTCAAATGCATGTAATAGCGAGAAACGCACTAACGTGGTGAAATAAAGCGTTTTTCATCAACTTCATAGAGATAGCTGTAACGTTTGATAGAAGACTCAGACACACATAAATATGGCTAAGCCTTATAGAATTCAGCATCTTCGTGCTGGGGAAATAGGTTTTGCAGCTTTTTGAGCTAAGATGTTCAAGTTATTCACAAATGAAAACCTATACTTTGTGTCGGGCGAGAACTCCATTCAAATGCATGTAATAGCGAGAAACGCACTAACGTGGTGAAATAAAGCGTCTTTCAACTTTATGGCTAAGCCTTATATTAACAAAATAGTTTAAAAAGTCATTACAATCAGATTTAGTATAGACTGGTACATGAGGAATATCAGGAGAGACAATGTTTTTAATTGTATCAAACAATACTATGGGATTTTTCTTTTTTGAAGCTATTAGATTAGCAAAATATTCAGTTCTGGCATTTTTTATCATGTCGTTAAGTGAGAAAATTGATTCCTTGAGATGTACCCTATGGACCTCAAGCTTGGAAGCCTTTCATAAACGTTCCAATTTGCGACAATATCTCCTAAAATTTCGAATATTTTCATTTATCCAAGGACAGAAATTTGAAGAATGGACAACATTTAGTTTCAGAGGTGCCACCGTATATAAAATAGATTTACATTGATTGTTAAAAGACAAAATAAGTGAATCCATATCATTTTGAGCCATGCGAGGGACAAACATGGCAGAAAACCTTCTAGTAGCATCCTGGTTTATAATCCGCCTTTGGATCATCAATTTAGGAGGTGAAGGATCCACGTAAAATGACAAATTAAAGAATATGCAAATATGGTCACTCACATGGACATCTTCCACACATACATCATGTATATTTAAACCCAGGGAGAAAACAAGATCAAGAGTGTGGCCCTTTGTATGTGTGGGGCCAGAAACATGCTGCTTAAAGTTAAAAGACTCAGTGATAGTGATGAGCTCAGCAGCAGTGTTACAGGAAGCGTCATCAATATGAAGGTTTAAGTCTCCCAATATTACAACCTTCTCCAGTTTAATGATCGAAATCAGAAGGTCGTTAAATTCAGTTAGAAAGACCCCAGCAGGTCCAGGAGGTCGATAGATTAAAATACAGTAAAAGGTTTTCAGAGAACCGACCTTCATCATCTGTGACTCAAATGAAGAAAAGAAGTCCGAGGTCATCAGTTTGCATATGAGTCTGTCCTGGTAAACAGCAGCAAGTCCTCCATCACATCCTAAAAGACGCGGAGTTCCAATGACAGAACAGCCAGACGGGCAGATTTCATTCAAGTGGACATAATCCTTATTTTGCTGCCACGTCTCAGTCAGACACATAAAATCTAGAGACTTTTTAATAAAAAGATCATTTAGAATAAATGATTTGTCCGTTATAGAGCGAACGTTTAGCAGGGCGAACCGAATTGATGACGGTTTATCTGCGGAATCTACAGCTGACTGCAGCAGTACTTGAATTAAACACCTGTGCAAACCTGTGGACCTGCCGGGCAGGGCGGCGACTCCAGAGTTGGGAAAAACCTTGATCAATGAGCAGATGTAGCTGTCACCAGCAAAATGGAAAATGGATGACGGACACAGAGTGAGCAAACTGCTTTCGAGCCATGGGGCTCTGGTCCCAGGCGCCGTAACATCCCCAGCAAACGACAGGAGAGGAACTGGTCGCAGGCACCGAGAGTCACCCCACAGCCAAGCAGCTAGCCTCCGGTACCTCCGGTAAAGAGAGAGCAGATTTCTCCTGTTTTGGCTTCCCTTCATTGGCTTCCTGTTAAATCCAGAATTGAATTCAAAATCCTGCTCCTAACATACAAGGTCTTAAATAATCAGGCCCCATCTTATCTTAATGACCTTGTAGTACCATATCACCCTATTAGAGCACTTCAGCTCTGCAGGCCTACTTGTTGTTCCTAGAGTATTTAAAAGTAGAATGGGAGGGAGAGCCTTCAGTTTTCAGGCCCCTCTTCTGTGGAACCAGCTTCCAGTTTGGATTCGGGAGACAGACACTATCTCTACTTTTAAGATTAGGCTTAAAACTTTCCTTTTTGCTAAAGCATATAGTTAGAGCTGGACCAGGTGACCCTGAATCCTCCCTTAGTTATGCTGCAATAGACGTAGGCTGCCGGGGATTCCCATGATGCGCTGAGTTTTTCCTTTCCAGTCACCTTTCTCACTCACTATGTATTAATAGACTTCTCTGCATTGAATCATATCTGTTATTAACCTCTGTCTCTCTTCCACAGCATGTCTTTTATCCTGTCTTCCTTCTCTCACCCCAACCGGTCGCAGCAGATAGCCGCCCCTCCCTGAGCCTAGTTCTGCTGGAGGTTTCTTCCTGTTAAAAGGGAGTTTTTCCTTCCCACTGTCGCCAAAGTGCTTGCTCATAGGGGGTCATATGATTGTTGGGTTTTTCTCTGTATCTATGAAGCGCCTTGAGGCGACTTTTATTGTGATTTGGCGCTATATAAATAAAATTGAATTGAATTGAATTGAATTGCCCCATCTCAGCAAGAGCAGATAAACAGGGTCGTTGCTTAGGCGCTGTGTGAGAGAAAGAATGTGAATGTTTAGGCTTTTATGATTAGGTGGGGGCCACTAGAGGCTATAAGAGTTTGATCAAGGCTCCACCATTTTGAGATCTGATGCTGTCTGCTGTATGGTGTCCATCTCCCACGCGTGTGTTCATTAAATCATCGTTTGACTTGACCCGGCCGGACCAGTGTTGTTATTTTGGTTTTCCTCCTGTATCCATCCCCAATATTTGAATCCGTAACACTGGTTTATCCTCATGTAAGACAAGCACAGTAACTCTTTGCTTTATTTTTAGCAACCTCTAAAACCACATTCTTTAGCTACTCTTTTTTCAGAGTTATTTGGGTGTCTAAGTGAAAACATGGGGTAGTGGCAACAAGATTGTTCATAAATTTTGTGTTAATCCTGATTCTTTTGGTTAACAGCTGCTTGATATCTGTCTTCTTTTTCATTACATTCATTCATTTCATGTCTTTGGGAATGTAAGCCTGGCTGCATCATAGTATTTCACATGTAGCTCTTGGCAGCCGGGTGGTCAGCTAGCTCCAGTTGGCTACACATAATTCAGCTAATTTGAACCTCAATCAAGCATACGAGAACCTAAACTATGTGTTTCACACAGTGCCATGACTGAAAGGAAACCATCACAATAAGGCAAAATTGCCTGCCACACTTCAGCCAGATCAAAGCTTTTTGGTTTTGCCATCCATAAGGTTTATTTTCTCCTATCATTCCCAATGAGCACTAATGGGCATTTTTAAAGTGAGATAGCAGCTTGATGTATTGCCTTATAGGTTAGTTACAGCTCTTTTTCCCATAAAGCAGGATGCTAATGCCCATAAGTGAAAGCAAATGTGAATTCCAAGAGAATCCAGGGTTTAAGTGTTCCCATGGCCCACAGGAGGGGAAATTTTGCAGAGAAAATAAGAATCTGATTTTCTATACTCTCAGCTGTAGCTCGAGATACTCGAGATGCCATCACCTGCGTTTTATGGTGAGAAATAAATTTGAGCTTAGCCAGGTAAATTCTGTTCCCATGGGTACAATCTGCCTGTAGACATAAATGACTGTGAATGAGCTGAGGAAAAACAGTATCATAAACTGAAACTGACCTCACTTTCTTCACATTTATGGGGATTAAGAATCAAAAGAACCATGCTCATATCAGCATAAGCTGTGTACACAAATGCTGCTGTAAAAATTGAGTCAGTCTGAGGTCATAAGTTGGCGCTTGCAGAGAGAGGGGGATGTGCAAAGCAACCTGGCAGCCTTTCTTGGGGGAAGCCCTATTTTGATCCCTCAGATTGTACCAGATCCATGCATCTGGTTAACAGAGGATCTTCTAGGACGTGGTGTACTTCGAGGTCATTTTTTGTTATTAAAATAGCTAAGTGGCTCATAAAAGTTTGATCAATCATATACTGGCAAAGCTTGCAATCAGCTCAAGTCAGTCGTAAGACTTCCAACTGTTTCCATGGGTGCCAAGCAACAGATGTTTAAGAAAAATATTGCTGCAAAGGTTGTATGTATGTGTGTTCACTTCATATAAATAGCTGCATTCTTCGTTTTTCTTCGATCCCAACTTCTTGTACAGTACACTCTAAGTGATGAGGGAGAGATTTTCTAAGGACTGCAAGAAAGCAATTCACTTTTTACTCACCTGTAAAAGCCAAAATTACTGTATTTTCCATAAATAACTATACCCAGAAGCTGCCTTTCAGTTTCTAAACATGAAAAACATACACAAGGTTTTCAAATTACAAAAGTAGTTGTTAGCAGAATAAACAAAATCAGGATATAGTAAAATACAAGTAAAACAGAACTTGAAATGTTGTGTCTAGGGCTTTTATTTTGTTTATTTGTCTCACATTCAGTTTGGTTTGTGCTCAACCAGATATCATCTAAGAATAAGGGAACAAACGCTATTATCTTAAAGTTCACACTGGCTATGCTTATAAAAAACAACACACATCTACTTGCACATCTGTTTCCACAGTACCTTAGTGCTACAATCAACAACACAATAGAACTATGTTTTATTTTATTTGTCTGTCACCAAATATATATGGCAACTGTCTAGTGAAATTTGTTTTCTACTCTAAGTGAAACGTCAATCTATAAGAAAAATCTGACAACAGGTCAAGCATGCAACAGAATCTAGAAAAATAAACATTCTTTAAATGTCCTTGTCACTTACATGAGGTCTTAGTTTTGTCTGGGCATAGCAGTAGTGTTCGAACAACTGATCTTTTAATTGTTCTCTCGAGGAACTCTGAAAATGTCCATCTGCATTTTGTTCATACAGTATTTTCTGGAGTCAAGTTAAAACTACCTGGAATTAGAATGTCTGACAGCACAATCCTGAAAGAGGAAGCATTCATCCCTGAGCAAATATAACTTAAGGCATTCACAAATGTGGTATGTAATGTGCTATTCTTCTACTCTCTTCTCGACTTTGTGTTCTTTGATTTTTTTTCCCATCTTTTTTTACCGAGATGGTTGGTGAATAAGTTATTATACATCTCATCCTCTTCCTGCTGCTCCCTCATGTCTTTGTGCCAGGGTCCCCACACCCCACCATTGTACTGAGGATTAGAACGCAGGTCTTTAGTTGGGTAGCACACCGGCACAGCAGTCTTGTTGTACTGAGCTAGCCGCATTAGCATCTTCTTTACTATATGCGGGTAGCGCTGAGACAAGTCCACTCTCTCATAGGGGTCCGCTGTAATGTTGAACAGCCAGATGGACTTACCTCGGTCCCAGCGGACACGTTCATTATGCAAGCGAGTGGTTAGCCGCTGATTCAAAAAAGTTTGTGGGGGCACCCAGTCACTGTAACCAGGCACACCTGTTAGTAGCTTCCAGTGGCCAACTCGGAGTGCAGCCTGAATAGCTGTGTTCCATAGGCCGTACCCAGCCTTCCACGATCCATTTTTGGCTTTGATGTAAATTGGGTCAATATTATGGAGAATGTCATGACGAGGTGATGGGCGGCCTTCACTAATAGTTTCCCAGACGTCATACCCATCCAGATTCAGATCTTCATCCAAAGTTCCCTCACCTAGGGTTACCAGTGTGGGGAACCAGTCAGTAATATGAATCAAAGATCGACATTTTGTTCCTTTGTTCATTAACAAGGGACTGTGAACAAAGCCCACTGCCCTGATCCCCCCTTCCCAGTATGTGGCCTTACTGCCCCTCAAGGGCCAGTTACTTCCTCCTGCTAAAGGCTGGCCCCCATTGTCAGAAGAGTACACTATAACTGTGTTGTCATAATAACCATAGTGCTTTAGTGCTAATGTGAGGTTATGAATGGCTTCATCCAGGCAGGAAACCATGGCAGCATATTTACGACGGTACGGGTTTGGAATGCCCTTGTATCGCTCGAGGTAGCGAGCAGGAACTTGCAGTGGGGAATGAACCGCCTGGTAAGCCAAGTACAGAAACAAAGGTTGCTTACGAGGGTTGTGATTTGCTAAAATACTGACAGCCTTTTGTGTAAACATCACAGTAGAGTACAAGCCGCGGTCCTGTTCCCAAGCTGCTTCTTCCCCTTCATACAGATCATAGCCACACATGCTAGGGCCTTGGCATTTGTAATGACTGTAGTAGTCCCCACTTCCTAGCAGGGAGCCAAAGAACGTGTCAAAGCCACGCTGGGTAGGAAGGCATCCACGTTTGTAGAAGCCCAGGTGCCACTTCCCTACCATGTGGGTGGAGTAGCCTGCGTTCTTTAGCTTCTGGGGCAGAGTGATATTTTCCAGGGGTAGGCAGTTGGGCTGAGCAGCTCGGATGACAGAATGCTGAAGGCCTGTGTGGATCTGATATCTAAAGGAAAAAAGAGATAAACTGTCATATATTAACCACAGTAGCCCTACACACCCCAATAGGGTGACTTTTCACAGAGAGGATCTCTGTACTGAAAATTTTACACGAATATGTTATTATCCAAAGCAGAAGAGGGCTTATAGGCCTGCAAGGGCAGGGTAATGTTGAGAAGTCCAGTGAAAAGAAGTTGATGGGTAATGGGAGGCAAAAATAACAAACCAAAGACCAGACAGTAAACTATGATTTGTAGCAAAGGGTAACCTGCAGCCAACTTGGCAGCAGGTCACCCTGTACTTCATCTGATAAATGAAGAATAGATACTATACTGTGCATTGAGGACTTTTGATATGAAATGCAAATATAAACTCCTAATTTTGGTGTGCAAGGGAATTCATTTTTTTAGATGGGTGATTTATTTGACTTTTAATGCTACTTTGCAAAAACTTAGACCTGCAGGAGTTTTATAGAATCGTTTATGAGTTCTAACTCAAAACACAGATTTTCCACATACAGAACTTCCAAGAATGTCCCAGTCATATGCCACTACACAATCAGTTACTCAACAATTGAAAACATCACCACGGAGGAGGCTTGACATAAGTTTTCAAAGTGACATAAACACTTTCTTTATACACTTAAAAAATAAGTGAAAACACAAAGTGTTATTGTAATATGTCCTATAAATTATTTTATCTGAATTCCCTTAGTATGCTACACTCCACCTTAAATGAAAGCAGTTTGGTTCATAATTGCTTGATGTCTCTTGAACAAAAATCACTTGCCAGCAAAGCTAAAATTCTAAACCTTGCCTATTAATGATGAACCTGGCAGTGTCAGACAATTGCACTGGCACGCAAATGCTGCTAGTGCAAGTATCATGCTATGTGTGTTGTAATAATAACAATTGCTGCTGCTTCATTCCAGTATAGTCCAGTATAGTTCAATAATGTACACTCAGCAGACAATGGCTTAAATAGCAATCACTTATTATTGCAATGTAGTTTCAGTAAGTTTGTACTTCTCTTCTCAGGTACATAAATAGCAGAGCTGTTGAATAGGTTCCCAGCTTCAAGTTCTTCAGAACCCCCACATCTCTAAGAATCTGTCCTGGTCAACTAACACCTCCAGCCTGGTCAAGAAGACCCATCGGTGCCTCTTCTTCTTGAGGAGATTGAAGAAGAACTACTGACATACTGGGTAATGTTTACCGCTGAGCAATAGAGAGCATTGAGAGCATGTCACAGTCTGGTATGGTAATTGCTCTGTCGCTGACCACAAAGCACTCCGGCAGGTGGTGAAAACTGCCTAACACATCACAGTGACTCCACTTCCCTGCCATTGAGAATGTCTACAAGAAGAGATGTCTATGCCGTGCACACATCATTCTCAGGGACTCTTCTCATCCTGCCAAAGAAGTCTTCCAGCTCCTCTCCTCTAGAAGGCGCTACAGGACCTCACAGACTAAAACCAGCAGGATTAGGAACAGCTTCTTCCCAACTGTTGTCACCCTACTGAACTCAGTCCCCCACTGAACCTTTCCATTCACACTCAACTTAACCCATCTACACTTCTCCTCCCCCCTATCCCTCCCAATGACCACAATCATGACTGTCATTTATTCTAATCATTCACCGTATGCTCACATTGGTTACTGCTATAGTTATAGTCTCTGTCATAGTGCGTACACTGTTCACTATTATAGTCTGTTCAGATCGCTAGGCTTCCACTACTGTAGATGTCTTGATGCATGCTCAATCATCCAGGTAAGTAAATCTCCAAAAGATTCTGTTCATTTGGCCGTAGCGTCACAATTAACCTTAACAAGCAACATGCAACTAACCATAACATGTCTTTAATATGTGAGGAACTGGAAGTGGATTTGAACCCAAGAGGTGACAGTACAAACCACTGCACTACTCTACCAGTCCAAGTGAATATTTGTAGCAAATTGATTGGGATGAAGGGATTTCTGGGATATGGTTGGACGAAAAAATGGTACTTCCCTGTAAGCATAAAATACCAGACCTTTTCGTATAAAAATGTACTTCTGGCTGGTTATAGCACAACTGGAACACAAACTATTACATGACCTACATGCAAAACTGGTGTGGTTCTAAAGAGAAATGTTAAATCAGATGTAAAATGAAAAACTGACTTTGTATCTAACACCATTTAACTTGTGACACAGTATTCTGTGTATTATGTAGAACTGCTTTTCAAATTTGTCTGATCTTTTCATTTTATCATTAAACAAAAAGTTGTGCATATTGCATTGCATATGGGTGTAACCTTTCAGCCATTTGATCATAAGCACAGAGCTTTCTAGGCTGAGCACATGTGTGATGAATTGATGGGATTATAGCTGTTATACAGTTTCATGGAGCCAACAGCTGAAGTAAATACTCTTCAGATGCTAAGGATTTTGCTTATGTGGAGAATATTTGTATGATTATTTCTCATACATCTCTGCTAACTTGTTCCTGGGAAATCCTAACCTACCTCATCACCAGTGTTTCAGTGCCAGCTGCAGCTGGCAGAATTATGCTTTTGGCCTTACACTGTGCTTTGCTAATTCAAAATGTGTTTTTGGCCCTTTTCCAAAACTACTGGGGATTGCAAATGCAGTCTTTATAACATAGAAAATATTTTTGACTCATATCCAAAGCTGGTTCCCATGACTTTTGAAATGTCGAACTTTACAGGATAATAGTAAGGCCCATATCTGAATCTGATGTTTCTAGGCATTGCAAGTCTTTGAGGTGGATTTAAAGCGAGACCATACCAGACCTTATCGTATAATATGGCAATGGGTAGACTTTCTTGTCAATTGGTGCTCTTGGCAGGTGAAGCACTGTAACTGTAACCCAGCTACATTCAGTGTTCAGCTGACTGCATAAGGTATGATTTATGCAACCACTGCCTTAAACAGTCCTTGTAATTTTTGTTATCTGTGACTTTTCAGATTTATTGCTTAAATGCCAGAATACAGTTACTTGCATTACTAAACAGAAAAAATAGTGGTTGAGTGTTATACTTTCTGACATCTCAGAGAAGTCCAGTGTACCAGTTTAAATTTGGGTATAAAATGTGAATTCATTTTGCTGCCTAATAAATAAATATACCACTGTACTTTGGATCTCTGGCGTCTTTTTCAAGTTCAAACAAGGTCAATATTTGTGTGTGTGTGTGTATATATATATCTATCTATCTATATCTATAGATAGATAGATAGATAGATAGATATATATATATATATATATATATATATATATATATATATATATATATATATAGGAGGTACACCAGAGAGATAAAAGGCAGGAGAATAAACCAGCTGTTCTCCACAGAACCAGCAAAGGTGTACTCTCAGTGGCAAGGGAACAATAATAAGAGAACAGCACCACCAAGGCTCGAGACGGAGCAATACTGGATGAGCATATGGGAGAAGGATGCAAGCCATAACAGCAATGCTCAGTGGCTAGTGGATCTGAGGGCAGACCATAGCAACCTCCAGTAACCATCACAGTGGCAGATATCCAAGAAAGGGTCTCCAGTATGAAGAGTTGGACAGCACCAGGGCCCGACATGGTTCACTCCTACTGGCTAAAGAACCTGACTGCACTCCACGAGTGTCTGGCAGCACAAATGAACCAGCTGCTAGTTAACAAGGGACACCCGGCATCACCAATGAGAAGTCAATTAAGCTTGGACAGTCAGAAAAAGACAAAAGAAGCTTGTTTACGCCATCTGTATTACATAATTAACTCACTGAAAAGCAATAACCTATAAACCTTGCTCTCAAAAGTCTTGTAATACTTTTCCACAAGCTAAAAATAATCATATTAGCATTGTTAAAAACTAACTGAGAACTTGGATCTAATACTCTAAATTATCTTCAATCTCTTTGAATTCTATTTAAATAAAGATTACTCTTCTCCTTCTGCCTTTTGAATCAGTCCCGATAGAACAAAAGAGAAAACTGGGCGATACAGCTTAGAAGGTGAAAATTAAGAACAAGAATGTTCAGCAACAATGTCAAATGTATTTAGACATATACATGTGCGTTAAGACTTGACCCTAAAGAGCCCCAAAGCAGCTCCTGCAGGTTTGATGGTGTTCACATACCAAAAGGTTACAGCCGTGTAATTGGCATGTCATGCTAAGAGCAGCCTGGGCTCGCTCCACAAATCAGTAAAACCAGCTTGAGGTCTTGATGGAAAATGCTACAGAGTGGAGGTAAAGACTTTCAAAGTATGTCTGTGTTGTTTCTTTTTGACATACATGAGGGTGAATACGATTTGACTTTATAGGTTTTGGAGCACCTGAAGGACATTTCTAGGTCTTTAGTGTTTATAAGGACTTAAGTAATGACTGCAGTAACTACTGCTCTCTTGAGACCAGCAGGGCATAAGCCGAGGATCTAAAGCTTTGGGGGCTGGCTCTTTTATCTAGCCTGGACTCAAGCCTCACATAGCCAGAAAAATATTTCCAGCAAAGAGTGGCTCACTTCCAGTTCTTATCATGTACAGACAGCTGTTGTATTTGCCCAGGAAAATGCAAGTTCTGCTTTCAAACACAGCTATAATCATGCTATCTCTCTGGTTTATTTACACAACCACTAAGCCAAAACGCCAGCAAATCATACACGTCATTAAACTTGAATCACAGAGCCCTGACAATCGCTAAGGTCCCACATGGCAAGTGAATTGGTGACTCCTTCAACCACTGAGGTTGAGGAGGTTCCCGGACAGAATAGCTGCCCAAACTGGGAGCTTTTCCTAGTGTTTCTGCACAACTTTCTCATCACACATGGCTCAAATAAGAAGCCTCAGCCTAATGATCTGCATTTAATCAAAGTCAGCCTCGAGTAGTTCATCTTACTTTGCTCTTCCTTATAGCAGCCTCTTTGTTAATTTCCTTGCTATCTCTGCAGTTCTATTGCTCCCTTGGCTTGGCTCTTATGTTGTGTATCTTAGATTACTCTTGGAACTAACATTACTGAGTCGTTCCATGCACTTGTACCATGCACTATCATAGATAACAGTCACATACTGAAAGTGTTAACTTGTGGCACTGACGATGTTTTAATATTGCCCATACGCTGTATTTTTGCTCCAGACCAGCCGATCCCCTGTTATCATTTAACTTCCTTTGTTTGATTAACTTGAGCAAAGCTGTGATGGCTGGCAGTCCCTTGGGCAGTTTTGGTGGATTAAAAACATTCTGTCAACCTTGGCAGAATGTTTTTAATCCAGCGATACTGCCCAAGGGACGGCACACTTTCTGTAGAAATGTGAACATTAAATCAATAAATGCACCCATCTTTCCCTAGAAACAACTCCGTTATCCTGCCCTTTTTACAAGTTTGCCTGGGTAGGTTATCTTGTCCAATTAGGACAACATCTCCTATATTCTCCAGAGTAGGCGTAGGAGTTTCATACTTGCGACTAGATTTTACATCCATCAAGAATTTTTTCCACCAGCAGTTCCACCTCCATCTTGGACCCATGTCCTCCTGGCTTTTGCTGGTCACCTGAGATGGCAGAAGAGAAATTAGTCTCCCACCAACCAGGAAATGAGAGGGTATAAGTAACTGGAGCTCTGACGCTTCACTGTATACAAAGAACAGAGGTCTGGGATTCAAAACTGCCTTTCCTCCTATCAGCAAACTCAGGGGATCCTATCCTATCAGGGGCGATCGTGGCTTAAGAGTTGGGAGTTCGCCTTGTTCCTTGGACAAGACACTTCACCCGTTGCCTACTGGTGGTGGTCAGAGGGCCCGGTGGCGCCAGTGTCCGGCAGCCTCGCCTCTGTCAGTGCGCCGCAGGGTGGCTGTGGCTTGCCATCGCCAGTGTGTGTGAATGTGTGGGTGGATGACTGGATGTCCTGGGGTCCTTAGGGACTAGTGAAGCGCTATACAAATACCATTTACCATTTAACTCCTCAAGGTTTAGTGAAGCCCCCCGTAGGACCCTCTTTAGACTTGTTTTATAGATCCCAAAAGTCTTTCCCACAAGCATCCCCACAAAGCAGCATGCATGACAATAAATTTCTAGGTGATCCTGTTATCACTGAAAAATCTTGTAATCTCTGATTCTTTAATTGACTTCCAAAAACTTAAATCTTAAAACTTGGTCTGCTCAAGCAAACGTTTTGGCATTGTCGCTTGGTAATGGAGATGTGACTTGCTATGCTAGTTTCACCTTCATTCACCTGCAAATCTAACAGCATGACACTAACCATATGCCCCATAACAACCAGTACATCTCCCTCACTTGCAAAAGAGTATCTCTGACCCCATCACACAATACACTACTGAATAAGAAGCTGAGAGTATCTATTACTGGTAGGCAGTACCACTAGCTTAAACTAAAATCAGGATACTGCAGCCTGTCTCCCACTGTCTGTGTTTATCTAATAATGGCTTCAAATCTTTGATTGTTGAGTCTCTCTTGACATCTTGCTCGTATTTCAGGTTTAAGATTTCCTTTGCTGAAATTATGTTCTTGGGTAACTTGCCTCTAATAAACATCTGCCACGGTGAGCTACTCTGGAGTTAGTGCTCCCTTTATTGTTTGACTACAGTGGGAATTGACCATGAGCCTTTTAACCCATAGTTATTCTCAGTACTGTTTTTAACCTTCTGTACTTCTCTAGGTCTAGCTGTGGTTCAGCTCATTCAGTGCTGGTAAGCTATACTGCAGCCTACAAGGTAGATCTTAGCTCAGAGTTCACCATATCTTGAACACATCAATCCTTTTTAACTTCATCAGTGAAACATGTTCATTCCACCACAGCTTACTTTGAATAAGGTTCTGAACACTGTCATGTGGTGTTTAGCTCAGCAGGATTGCTTTTGCTAGCACAGTGTGACCACAGCTCTGGATTTGTGAAACTTTGTAATTGAGTCACAATGTTGAGGAAGCAGCACTGTCACTGGAATCCAGTGTTGGGGAGTAGTGGAATACATGTACCGGTGTTACGTATTTAAAATACAAAATATGAGTAACTGTATTCTGTTACAGTTACCGTTTAAATAGGCGGTAATCAGAATACTTTATATTGTATTGTAATGCTCCTAAAACATCAGAATGATGCATCAAACACCACTCTTAATTTATCTCATAATGTGGCATGTAGTATTTCACAGTCTCAGGCTGTTTGCCAGTTGTCTCAGTGACACTCAGTGTTGGGTAAGTTACTTTAAAATAGTAACTTATTTACATTACTAGTTACTTCTATCAAAAGTAACTCAGTTACTTCAAGTTACTCGTTACTTTCAAAGTAACTAGTTACTAGGGAAAGTAACTTTGGTTTTACTCAGAATTCTCTTGTTAATGTGTTGCTTCCATAACTTTGCCAGTCTTCTAGCTTGCTTACTTGCCACAAGTGCACTGTGCCACCTACCAATAGAAAGGAAAAGATAATGTGCATATTTCCACGAGAGAAATCCCACGCCTGGACCGTCATTGACTGCTGCCATGATTCTAGCCTACGTCACAGTGTCATGTGCGCCTTTTACATCCAACACAAAAACTGCAGTCGTGGTGCTTTCGATTGTACTCAGAACTCTGAAATTCTGCTTTCTGAATAGGAAGATGTAGGTAACTCCAGACTGCAGATGAGCTGCATACAGGGCTGGACTGGGACAGAAAATTGGCCCGGGCATTTTGACTAGAGACCGGCCCACCATTATAGGAAAAATCATAAAGCCTTTGAATGAAAACAAACGCTGTTGTGACAGTGATGTTCACTGTTTTGATGGTATATATGCATCAATCTATCAATCGTTTGTTGTAAGATTCAGATAATTATTTTTTTAAAAGCTAGACATTTTAAATGAGAATAAGGAAGAAAATTATTTCCTTGTGCCCCCCTCTCCCTGTTAATGCCCTACCTGGCCCCCCTGGCAAAATTTTGCTAGATCCGCACCTGCACAGTTACCAGCTGTCAGCTACCTAAAAAAGGATCCTGGGGTTATTTGTCTCTCAGAAACAGTTCATAACTTCCCTTCAACCAAGGGCGTAGATTTCGTTTTGGCATTGGTGGGGACGAATGATTCAGGGTTTTTTTTTCCTTTTTGTCTTTGCTTCTTGATAACAAAAGGAGAAATGTTCTACATGCTTTTAAACCATTTAAAATTACAATTGATAGTTTTATATGTGAGTTATATAATGCTAAATTACAATTAAACAAATGACTAAGTATTTTAGACTTTAGTTTACTTCAGCCATATTCAATATAAATCAAGTATCATACAAAAATAAAAATAACTTAAAATTCAGCAGGGCTGGACTGGGACAAAATATCGGCATTTTGACTAGTGACCGGCCCACCATGGTATTATAGGAAAAGTCATAAATCCTTTAAAGCCTTTATAATAAGCTTAAACCTACACCACCTTCCCTATTCTGGTATTCTAAACAGTAACACCTAATTTATAATTACATATACCTATAAAAGGGTTGCCAACTCCCAGCAAAAAAAGAAAAGAAAAAAGTAGGAATCACTCCCCACCCTCTGCCTCAAGATGCTTAACTAACAAAACCGATTTAAATTTAGTGCACGTATAAAACAAATTCACATAAATCTATTATTTTTCTCCAGTAATTAAATAGATTCAACATCTTTCTTCAACAGAATTGCAGACTGCACAGATGGTACCTTAACAAAGTAAAGAATACTATAACTTACTAGGGTATATACTAACTAGAGATGGCACGATACCACTTTTTTATGTCCGATACCGATACCGATATCATAAATTTGGATATCTGCCGATACCGATATGAATCCGATATAGTGTGTTTTTTAATCAATAAAACTGTTTTTTTAATATCTTGCTGCATTTTGTATAAGTTAATACTCAAGTTTAAATAAACAACAACACTAAAGCTATTCTGTTATACCTGTATGTAAAAAAACACACTGCACCCAAAATATTTCATAGTTCAGCAATACTGATCAATCTAATAAACTTAAACCTGCTCCATCCTCCCTATTCCGGTATTTTAAAGAGTACTTAGCAGAAATATTAAGCAACCTAACTAATAGGGTTGCAAACTCCCAGCAAAAGAAAATAGGGAACCACCCCCCACCTCATGATGCTTAATCGATGTAATCAACTTGTAATCAATTTGATGCAGGGTGAAAAAAAAAATGCACAGAAATAAATTATTTTTCAAGAATAATTAAATAGATTCAACATCTTTCTTCAACAGAATTGCAGAATTCACAGATGGTGTCTTCCCAAAGTAAAAAGTACTATAGCTTACTAGGGTATATTAGACTTAACATTTACTATATACAGTAATGGACTTCTATACATTTTACATCAGATTAAAACTTTGGGTGTAAGATTCATGTAAGCGCCAAACGTCTGCTTTATATTTTTATTTACGATTGAGTTCATGTTTGTTTTATAATTCATAGATTCATTACATAAGTCATCTTTTCAGGATTAATAAATGTGAAAATATATGTGTTTACATAAAGTAATTTTAAGTCACTGTTTTGGGATTGGAACCTAAAAGGGGGTACCTCTCACTTTAAGTATGTAAGTGCAATAGTAGCATGAAACCCTGTGTGAGAGGGAAGGGGAGGAGCATGGACAGAGAGGTTAGGAGTCTCACGGTTTTCTGACCGTGTGCACAGGTAGTTTTGGATAGCTGCTATTTTTTGGAATTTTCATGCTTATTTTGGAAGGAGTTCATTGTTACATCCTCAGTTTGTAATAAATAAACAGTCTTCAAATCATAATGCAACTGGAAGCATTTCTTTTGGAAACCAGGAACACGCGTCAGCCATAGACTCCCTTTTTTGAGCTTGGTTTATTGGAAATCACCCTACATTTAGTCAGAAAACCCTCTTGCTCTTTTTTTTGGGAAAAGGAATACTGAAAAGGATCATGTTTAGCAACGAATGGCCGTGCACGGTGGATTGGAGGTAATAGCCTACTTGGAGGAAGAATCACGGTAAGCAGTGAAAACAAGCTTTGCTACTGTGGAAATTTGTCATAATGCATGAGAGTGATGAAGAACTAGTGTGTGGAAAAAGAGAATCAAAAATGACAGAAAAGGCTGTCGAGGAAAAGCTGCACAGGTTGACCCAGTCTAGAAAGGCTAAGCTAGGCCACCTAACTAGCCAAGCTAATCAGCTCGAACGGCTAATGGAAGATGATGCTAACGTGAATGCTGTTAAGCAGAAATTGCGTTTAGACTACCAAGATTCATTTGGAGAACTGTGTAGGATAAATGATAGTTTGAGAGTATTAATGCATGAGGAAGAATTTGAAAAGGACCAAAGTTCTTGGTATGAACCTAATGCTAGTCGTATTCGTGGATTTATGCAACATGTGGAAACGTGGGTTAAAGCAGCTGAGGAGCGCACAGAACAAGCTAGACAGTATGATGCAGACATCCAGCCTTCCGACAGTGTTTCTGTGATGTCCGCTGCATTAAGCAGTAAAGGCAGGAGGCGCAGGTCAGCCGTTGGGAGCCAAGTGTCCACTGCTTCCTCAGTACGCCTCAAAGCTGAAATGGAGAGAGCCGCATTGCTTGCACAAGCAACAGCTCTCAAACAAAAACAAGAGCTTGAACGACAGGAAACTGAGTTGAAAGCAAAAAGGGAGCAGCTGGATCTGCAAACTGCTATTGCCGCCTCTGATGCTAAATTAAAGGTATTAGAGAATTTTGAAAATGAGCGCTTGTCACATGTGAGTCCTGCATGCCCAACGACTATTGATTCTGGATTCATACCATTACCTGTAAGTCAAACTCCAGTCACCAACACAGAAAATGGATATGGGGAATTCATGCCTTTACAAAATCACCCTATTGGTACGCAGCAGTCTAGAGTGGATTTTGCAGCAGATGAGCAAGCAGTTGAAACACTCTGTACTGTTATGACACGTCAGAATAATATAACGGAGCTGATGGTGAAACAACAAAAAATGATGACATTGCCACCTTTAGACATCCCTACCTTCAGTGGTGATCCTCTAGATTACAATACATTTGTAAGCGCCTTTGAGCACGGAGTAGAGTCTCGCACCGAAAGTCCTAAGGACTGCCTCTACTTCTTAGAGCAGTTCACAAATGGACAGCCGAAAGAGCTAATAAAGAGCTGCCTTCATATGAAGCCAGATGTAGGCTATCACAAGGCTAAACAGCTCCTTAAAGAGCATTTTGGAAATGACTACAAAGTTGCTGTAGCCTACATGAACAAGGTCTCAAACTGGGCACCTATCAAGCCAGAAGATGCAGAAGCTTTAAATGCGTTTTCACTCTTTCTGACAGCTTGTTGTAACACCATGGCTGAAGTGAGTTACATGGAGGAACTTGATAATGTTGCAAGCTTGAAAGCCATTGTAGCAAAACTTCCATACAAGTTACGTGAAAGGTGGAGAACTGTTGTGTGTGGTATGCAAGAGCGAGGCGACAGAAGAGTCAAGTTCAAGGATTTGGTGGAGTTTATTACTAAACAAGCCAAAATTGCACTTCACCCTGTTTTTGGTGACATAAAGGATAGCATCACTGCTAAACCATTCACCATTAAACAAAACAGTAACAAGGATCAGAAAAGGGTTGTAATGAAGAAGTCATTCACCACCAGTGCCATACCATTGGACATTCAGGAGAAAGACACAAAGCCAATGGAAAACACAAATTATGTGAAACCCACTCCACAGGCATGTCTGTTCTGTAACGGTGGGCACAACATAGACCTGTGTGGTAAGTTTAAGGGCAAGCCACACAATGAAAAGTTGGAATTTTTGAAAGGCAAAGGACTGTGTTTTAGCTGTTTGAAGCAAGGTCACATGAGCAAACTTTGTAAGAGAAAGGTGAGCTGTGAGGTATGTTCTCTTGCTCATCATACATTGTTGCATATCAAGAAAAGGGACACAGATGCTGACACAGAGAAGAAAACTAAGAACAGTGAAAGTCAAACAATCTTAAGTGCCTTTGTCTGTGCAGAGTCTGAGGATTGTGGGCCAACTGGGGCCGGGGAAGATGACTGCACACTTGCAATAGTTCCTGTACAGGTCAAAGCCAAAAAGGGAAGTGTAGTAGTGCAGACTTACGCCTTCTTGGACCCAGGAAGCTCTGCCACATTCTGTACAGAGACATTAATGGACAAATTGAAGATCACTGGAAGGAAAACTGACATACTACTGAAAACTATGAATGAAGAGAAACCTGTCTGTACTCATGTAGTGTCAGGCTTGGAGGTCAGTAGTTTATCTGGTGACAACTTTATTGATCTGCCAGATGTCTTCACACAAAGGACAATACCTGTAGTAAAAGAAAACATACCCCTACAGAAGGATCTCGAAAAGTGGCCTTACCTTAAAGAAGTAAAATTGCCTCGAATTGAGACTGACATTGGATTGCTTATCGGCGCAAATGTACCGAAAGCAATGGAGCCATGGGAGGTTATAAGCAGTGTAGGTAATGGACCATATGCTGTAAGAACCAAGCTAGGTTGGACTGTGAATGGACCTTTGAGAGAAACTGGCTGTCATGCAGACAAGAGAAACCCAACCAAGGCTAATGCAAACCGCATATCAGTGAGCCGTTTAGAGAACCTGTGGCTTCAACAGTTCATGGTGGATTTTCCAGAGGGAGGAAAACATGATGAAGTGGAAATGTCAAGAGAGGACCATCAGTTTATGGACATGGTCATGGAATCTGCAAAACTGATGGATGGTCACTATACAATATGTCTACCTCTGAAGAACAGATTGGTCAACATGCCAAATAATCGCTCAGTCGCTGAACAACGAGCACGTAACTTGAGGCTTAAATTTCTCAGGAATGACTGCTTCCGACAAGAGTACACAGACTTCATGGAAGACCTTCTTAAAAAGGGCTATGCAGTACAACTGTCAAATGATGAACTGGCGCACAAAGAAGGAAAAGTGTGGTATATACCCCATCACGCCGTGTACCACCCTGTGAAGCAGAAATTAAGAGTTGTGTTCGACTGTGCAGCATCCTATCAGGGCACATCCCTGAATGATCAACTTCTTCAGGGTCCAGATTTGACTAGCAGTCTCATTGGTGTTGTCATACGATTTAGACAGGAACCTGTTGCAATTATGGCAGACGTTGAAGCAATGTTTCACCAGGTGAAGGTGCCTGACGGTGACTCTGACTTACTCAGGTTCCTCTGGTGGACAGGTGGCGACTGCAATCAAGCTTTGACTGAGCACAAGATGACTGTGCATTTGTTTGGGGCCACATCCTCACCCAGTTGCGCCAATTTCGCTTTGAGGAAGTGTGCTGAAGACCAGAGTAGGCAGTTCAAAGCTGAGGTTGTTCAAACAGTCTTGCAAAACTTTTACGTTGATGACTGTCTCAAGTCTGTCGCTACGGAGGAGGCAGCTATATCAATGTGTCAAGATCTAATGAAAATCTGTGCCAACGGAGGCTTCCGTCTCAACAAATGGGTGAGCAACCGAAGGGAGGTGCTTGACTCCATCCCAAAGTCTGAACTGGCAGCAGAAATGAAAACCCTGGACCTGGATCATGGCAAACTTCCACTTGAGAGGGCCCTTGGTCTCAATTGGTGTGTTGAGTCAGACACATTCAGATTTAAGATCAACATCAAAGATCGCCCATTCACAAGAAGAGGACTTCTTTCTGTCATTGGATCAGTGTATGACCCATTAGGCATTTTGGCACCAGCAGTCTTGCCAGCAAAGATTATCCTGCAGGAATTGTGCAGATTGAAGATCGGGTGGGATGACGACTTACCTGAGCACATAAAGAGGCGGTGGACTGACTGGTTAACCAGCCTTCCTGCTTTGGAACACTTCTCAGTTGCAAGATGTTTCAAGCCCAAAGATTTTGGAAATTATGTATTTACACAACTACATCACTTTGCAGACGCAAGTGAGGATGCATATGGCTCAGTTAGCTACCTACTCATGCGTAACAAGAGCAATGAGACACAATGTGCATTTATGATGGGCAAGTCCAGAGTGGCACCTCTCAGGCCCCCTACCATACCCCGTCTGGAATTGACTGCTGCTACAGTAGCCATTAGGATGGATAGTGTCCTGAGAAGAGAGCTACAGCTGAACCTTGCAGAATCAGTTTTTTGGACAGACAGTACGGTGGTGCTCCAGTATCTCCGGAATGAGACCACGCGTTTTCGTACATTTGTGGCAAACAGAGTTGCAGCTATCCTGAAAGGCTCTGATGTGGAACAGTGAAAACACATCAGCACGGACAAGAATCCTGCTGACTGCGCCTCAAGAGGGCAAAGAGTAGATGAATTTATGAAGAACAGAACGTGGGTGTCTGGGCCAGATTTTCTTCGCAGTCCAGTAGAGTTTTGGCCTAACACTCCACTGAATTGTTCGGAAATCACTTCTGGTGATCCTGAGATCAAGAGAGCCACAGTAAACAAGATAGAGGTGGAAGAAAATGTTGCTCCATTCAAGAGACTGATAAATTACTTCTCATCATGGACAAAGTTGAAAATAGCGGTGGCGTGGTTCCTGAAACTTAAAGCCTTACTTTGGAGTCTCTGTCAAAAACGTAAAGAGCTATGCATCACCAGTGTGGAGAATAGCTTTGACAATGATCGACAGCTGAGGCAAAGTCAGATTGACAGTTTCAGGACAAGCTTTAAGCCTACACAAATTTCAGTGGAAGACCTGAATCAAGCAGAGCTTGATATAATCAGATTTTGCCAAAAGGAGAAATTCTCGGAAGAGGTTTCAGCTCTACACAAGGGTCAAAGTGTGAAGCGCAATAGCCACTTATACAAACTGAACCCTGTACTACAGGAAGATCTGTTGAGAGTTGGCGGAAGATTGAGCTGGGCAGCTATGCCGGAAATCGCTAAGCAGCCTATTATCCTGTCTAGAGACTTTCACATTTCTGACTTAGTCCTCCAACAGATACATGAAGAAACTGGGCATGGAGGGCGCAATCACATGCTCTCTGAATTGCGACAGAAGTTTTGGATCCCAAATGCCAACACAGCCATTAGAAAGATCATCGCAAAGTGTGTGACATGTCGTCGCTTGCATGGAAGAGTTGGGAAACAACTGATGGCTGATCTTCCACAAGAGCGAGTGTTGCCAGATGATCCACCCTTCACCCGGGTTGGTGTAGACTACTTCGGCCCATTCGAAGTAAGACGTGGAAGAACCATCTTAAAAAGATACGGTGTTATATTCACTTGTTTAGCAGTTCGTGCAGTGCACATAGAGCTGGCCTCATCATTAGACACAGATTCATGCATAAATGCAATCCGGCGCTTCATAGCACGGAGAGGACAAGTGAAGGAGATTCGCTCAGATAATGGGACGAATTTAGTTGCTGCCAATCGTGAGCTGAAGGAAGCAATCACTGACTGGAACACTTCATCGTTTCAGCATCTATTTCACCAGCATGGAATTAAGTGGACATTTAACCCTCCCACTGCTTCACATCATGGTGGAGCATGGGAGAGGTTGATAAGATCAATACGAAAAGTGCTGAATTCTACTGTGAGAGAACAAGTTCTGGAAGAAGAATGCCTTCATACAGTCTTATGTGAGGCAGAGTCGATCATCAACAGCCGACCAATTACCAGGGCATCAAGCGACCCAAATGATTTGGAGGCTCTGACACCTAATCATCTTTTGTTGTTGAAAACAAAACCTTCATTGCCTCCAGGATTGTTTGACCAGAATGACCTCTATTCACGACGTAGATGGAAACAGGTGCAATATATGTCCAATCTATTCTGGAAGAGATGGACTAAAGAATACCTACCTCAGCTTCAGGAACGCCAGCGGTGGGCCACAGCATCAAGAAACTTTGCAGAAGGAGATGTCGTTCTTCTTGTGGACGACTGTGCACCACGAAACTCATGGATTATGGGAAAGATCATCAAAACAGTTCCAGACAAGAAGGGTCTCGTTCGCCGGGTCCAGATAAAGACAAAGACTAATGTTTTGGACAGACCCATCACCAAGATTTGTCTGCTTGTGGAATCTGAATGGGCTAGTGGTAAAGACTAAGCCCCTACGATGAGCCATGTGCTAGCAACCTCTGGCTCTTTCCTTCTTTCTCTCTTTCCTTCTTTTCTTTCTTATTCTTTTTCATCTGTTCTTTTGGAAATGGACAGAAACCAGCCTTAATATACTTTGCAAAGCTGATTGGCAAAGTATTGGACAATTCATTTGTCTATAAATAACGTTTTGTCATGTGTTTAAACATTGGATATGTCTAAACGTGGTTCATATTAAGTTTGTAAAGTTAAAAAGTGTGGTAATTGTTCTAAGGCAATACATTATTAGAACAATTAGGGGCCGGTAATGTAAGCGCCAAACGTCTGCTTTATATTTTTATTTACGATTGAGTTCATGTTTGTTTTATAATTCATAGATTCATTACATAAGTCATCTTTTCAGGATTAATAAATGTGAAAATATATGTGTTTACATAAAGTAATTTTAAGTCACTGTTTTGGGATTGGAACCTAAAAGGGGGTACCTCTCACTTTAAGTATGTAAGTGCAATAGTAGCATGAAACCCTGTGTGAGAGGGAAGGGGAGGAGCATGGACAGAGAGGTTAGGAGTCTCACGGTTTTCTGACCGTGTGCACAGGTAGTTTTGGATAGCTGCTATTTTTTGGAATTTTCATGCTTATTTTGGAAGGAGTTCATTGTTACATCCTCAGTTTGTAATAAATAAACAGTCTTCAAATCATAATGCAACTGGAAGCATTTCTTTTGGAAACCAGGAACACGCGTCAGCCATAGACTCCCTTTTTTGAGCTTGGTTTATTGGAAATCACCCTACAATTCAGATAATTATTAAATAATTAAAAGCTAGATATTTTAAATGAGAATAAGAAAGAAAAGTATGTCTTTGTGCCCCCTTTTCCCTGTTCATGCCCTATCGGCCCCCCTGGCTAAACTTTGCTAGATCCGCCCCTGCACAGTTACCAGCCGTCAGCTGCGTAGAAAAAGATCCTGGTCTAGAAAGTAATATTAAATAAATTCTAACAACAGCTTATCAAGGTTAAACGTGCTGCTGTTGTTCAGCCGCTGGTTTCCTCTTTCTGGTGCAAAGTGGGCCAAAAACAAAGAAGAGAGACGGACTCGCGACAGAAAAGCCGATCAGCTGATCATTGATCAGTTTCACGTTGGAAGTAGGAGCAGGAGAGAGAGAGGCAGTCGGTCCATATATCGGTTGTTAAGCTTAACACGGGAATGCTTTACAAACATTCAGAGATGAACTTACACACTTGCTTTACTTCTCTCTGGGATAACTTCCTCGGAGATGAAATGTTTGCTAGCAGGCTACAAATACACACAGCTGCTCTATCACGTGACCACACTGCTCCTACGTGCTACGGTTATGAGCCGAGTTACGCCGTGTCGCAAGTTTTGTGAGGTGCTTTTTTGATATTTAATGGATCGATTACATTTTTTATTTCTCTCCGATATCCGCTCCAGTAATTTAGGTCAGTATCGGACCGATACCGATACGTAATATCGGATCGGTCCATCTCTAATACTAACTAGACTTAATATTTACTGAATACAATAATGGATTTCTATACATTTTACATCAGATGAAAACATTGGTTGAAAGATTCAGATAATTATTTGTTAAAAGCAAGACATCCATGTCACCTAAAAGTTAAACCTGTTTGTCCATCACCTGTTCAGCTCTGATTATTCAGTAAGGACATCTCCTGGTTTCATCTTCATGTTTCCCTCTCACCACATATCCAAACCAACATCATGACCAGCAGCTTTACAGCTGTGGCTCCAGCAAACATCAGCTGATACTAGAAATTAATATTAGATAAATGCTAACAACAGCTGATCAAGCTTAAACGTGCTGCTGTTGTTTAATGCGGCCTCCGCTGGTTTCCTCTTTCTGGCGCAGAGAGAAAAGCCGATCAGCTGATCATTGATCAGTTTCATGATTGAATTAGCAACTTTCTAGCTGAAGTAGTACGGGACAAATCGCGTTCCTTTTCACCTTAACTTTAAAGTTTGACCTCCTCGGCTGTAATTGGTCCAGCCCAGAGTCGATCATGACCAACTGGCCAATCCACCACCATTCATTTATATCATTAAAAAAAGAAAAGGAAGAAACCCCATTGGCCCATAAAAACGAAAAATCACGAGCGGCCCACTGGGCAAATGCCCGGTATGCCCGATGGCCAGTCCAGCCCTGAAATACAGTCATGACAATAAACAAATATGAGTTCAAGGACTTAACAACATTACTTCAGTTACATTACACCAACATCTCTGATACATTAGCACTAAGGGAACACTGAATGACCTGGTGGTTTATGTCCATCCAAGATTACCACAAAGTAAAAGATCTCTCAGCAAAATTATGCAACATTTTAGCCACACTATTGCCCCGATCAAATCAATGAGTTGGGATTTTTTATTCTAAGCATGAGCTACTGTTACAGCAACAGACATTAATACTACTGGTGTCCCCACACAACAACTCAATGCCCACTATGTGAAGCAGCCAAACACATGCCTGCTCCTCTCGTTAACTGAGATAAACTGCTGGCATATTGGTTTTACATCTATACTGTCCAGTTTCTCCTGGTGGACATACAGCAGCATTGTTTAATCTCATTTGAGTCATTGTTGACTTTAGCCATGTTTTTAATCTTCTGAGAGCACTGAAGCTTCTTTCAGCCTCAACTGAGGATCAGCTGATCATTGATCAGTTTTCATGATTGAAGTAGAAACGGGAGAGTGAGGGGGGAGAATGAAAGAAGAAGAGGCAGCTGTGCAGCAAAGACACAGAATAACTCCAGCTTTGTGCCTTTTTCAATGGAGCTGAATTACGGGACAAACTGTTCCTTTTCACCTCAATAAGAAACGTGTAATATTTTCTCTGAATACCAGACGGGACGGTTGGCAACTCTAATAACTTATGAACAAAATAAAGTTCAACATCATTAACTTCATAGCACCCACCCAGCTGTATAGAAACTCCGTCATGCTAGCTAGTACGCAGTACGGAAAAAATCAGAATAACGAAAATAAACTCCACCTAAACTTGGTTTATATCTGACCCAGATAGACTGCAGGTCATAACTTCTTACCTGAAATTCAGTTCACACCATTGACTGTAGAAAACATGGACGACGACAGCTCCCCAAAAATTAAGCCAAAACGTCTCTATCGCCCCCTGGTGTCTGGCTGCAGTATAGGTCATAAACCCCGCCTCCTCCATGTTAGCGGATGGGACTGGGGTCAGACTAAAATAAATTAATTCTCCTTAGATAATTTTTTTCCAAAGATTCTTTCTTTTGTTTTCAATAGTTCTCATCATGCTGATTGATGTTCAAGGGGTCTCCTTTCCCATAAGTTTGATTCTAATTCCTACCGCGGTGATGTTAAATTGGGGTGAAACGTCATCATAAGAGCTTTGACTGACAGCTGCAGTCACGGAAAAACTTGCGTATCTCTGTTCGCGAATAGCAGATCGAGCGTAGGCTCTGAGAGGACGCCCAGCGTTTACGCTACGAAAACACGACCGAGTGTTTTAACCTGACAGCCTGAGGTGTTCTTCAGTAAACTGGACTACCCGACAGAAGGATCCGCTGCACTTTTTCGGTAAGTTAAACGTGTTTGTAAGCTAATCCGTAACTACCGTCCTTAGCTAGCTCCTGAGACCTAGCTAGCTAAAATGAGCACTCAGCTGTCAGGGTTCGTTTAGCTGTGCAGGTGAATGAATTTACTAAAGAAATCAAGAGAAACGCCCCGGGCTGCTCACTAATTACTGTTACTGTACTTTTATTACAAGTATTATACTGTAAAAGCAACAGGCTGCACCCTGCTTCAGCTCCTGTGCAGAGCCGAATATTAAATATGTGCAAACAACAGCATGTTTTCAGTCTCTTGCCACATCTGTAAAGACAGTAACATTTTTTTTAAAAGCTTGTACTTCAGTAACTCCTCATTAATCAGGAACTATGGATTAAAGTACTGTAGTGTACTGTAATACTGAAAAAATGTAAGAGAAGAACTTCAGATCCTGAGTGTGTGAGGACAGAAGAATCAGCTTTATTTCAATTTTGAGGGATAAAATTTATATCTGAGTTTGATGGTTCTGTTGTCTTTGTGATTACAGGAGCTGCACTCAGATTCAGACCTCAGCACCACCCAGTGACAGCAGACAGATCATCCAACATGTTCACATGTTAACTGCAAAATGAACTGATGAAAACAGTACAAAGGTTAAAGTACCACACGTGCTGTAGTGAAAGCTGCAGCTGTTTTATTGATAAAGTTAAAGACAAAAAAACAAAAGGATTAATCACTCATGTAACTGTGTCACTATATATCAGCATTAACAGGACCTCAGTTTGGTGTTTCACAAAGCTGCTGATCTCAGACCTGCACAGCTTCCGTTTTAAACACTTGATGTACTCAGCTGCATGAAGAGCATATGAGATTTTCTCTAACACAATTAAATAAAACCTGATGAAGGTCAAAGGTCATCACTTGTATGTTGAACTACAAACTTGTCATCTGGAATTCTTTCACAGTTTTTTGCAGATAGTGTGTTATTTACCATAAAGTGATTCAGAGTTATTCATACCAGAGTAACCAGAGAGGATCACATATTTTTAAATATATAACTTTCTACAGGACTGAATATAATATCTTTATGTAAAAGTCCGGAGCCTCTGGGAGTATCTGAGTATTTATAACATTACACAAACCAAAGGTCTCATCACAGTGTTGATGAAATGCTGGTTTTTTCCATCTCCTGGGGCGGGCCTACAGAGGAGTGCTGAGGATTTCCCTGTGAGGGAGCTGCTGGTGAAGATCATGAGTCCTGCTTGATCAATGCCATGAGCTTCAGTCTTCCTGTTGTTTCTTAAATGATGCCTCTTACAGCGGGTCAACAGAACTTATGGCACAGGACAGCTGTGATGAAAGAAAGGGAAGACGTTTCTCCAAACCTCTGGACCCAGGAAACCCAGCTTGGTCCTGATGGTCTCCCTCACTAGTTTCTCTCCAGGGTGAATGTAGCTGTTGATATAATATGGACTCTATTATTAAATGAAAAGAACAAATTAGACTACACTACTGAAACGTTCTGCTGATGTTTTTAAAGTCTCCATGTTACCAGGCTGTAGAGGGCTCTGAAGATTTAAACAGTTTTAGATTCATACACTCACAGTCTTATGTTAAAATCTCAAAGGACAGCATTATATTTTTGATATTAACAGTAACTCTGGGCCTCTGTAGAGTGTGCAGCTGATCTCATCGCTGTCTAAAAATGGATATAAAAAAACATAAGTGTTGAAGACTATTAAGAGTAGCAGGTGTGTAGCATCGCTAACTAGCTAGCAACAAGCCTCCAACACAGTGCGTATGCTAGCGGCTAATCTAACTAACGAATTAACAACAGAGTGATTTTAGAACTATAAGATGATAAGCTGTGTGTCTTTTTTATAACAGTGACATGGTTGTATTTACCTTAATTAAACGAGTCGTCAGTCGCGGTAAACCAGCAAAAAAACTCGAGCAGCCGGGCTACGTAAAAAGTGTAGAGGGGCGTGTTTGCGGTCACGTCCAGCGGGTGTGTGTACACAGTCGCTCCACCTCAAGTCACTACTGCGCAGACTCTGGCTCCAAATTTGCAAGATGGCAGCCTCCACAAGCGGGATATTTTGGCTTCATTTTTGCACAATGGTAGGAGGCGGGGTCGCGTCGTCCATGTTTTCTACAGTCAATGGTTCACACTTGGACCGGCGGCCGCCTCGGGTCTCTTTTCCTTCTGCGTCCCCTTTCCCTCATCCACCTGCTGGCCTCCACCACTTGCTAATGTTACTGAATCTGTGGAAGCTCCGCGATAGCCACCACACGAAGTAACAAGTAACGACCGTATCTATTTCCCAGTAACGACTAACGCGTTCCTGATTTTGGCATAATAACTAGTTACCGTGCTCGTTACCACAATAATAACGTAGTTACTGTAACGTGTTACTTAATAACGTGTTAGTCCCAACACTGGTGACACTTGATGCTGAATGTGGTCCAAGCAATGTACATCCTAAACTGCTTTCAACAGCTATTAGTGATTTTGTTATTTTCTCAACCTTGCAACACACTACTTGCCATTAATAATTCACTCCTATTGACAATAAGAGTTTAGTGCCTTTTATTGTGAAACCAACAAGCTGCTCTGTCCTTTTCAACTCTTTGCTGTGTATTTACCACATTTTCCAGTGACACTCCCACATGAGTGGATGATCCAAAGTTGTGCCTCAGCAATGATAGCATTTGCTCTTTCACTATGCTCTCATGAACTATGCATTTTTGGCTGCCTCCATCTAGCATGCAATGACACCAAAGCATTTGTTCTGCTACTATCAGTACTCAAATGTACTTCTTTTTGATCGCAAACTGATTGATGATGTCAGGAGGTGAAACACTCAACTCTGCAGAATTTCACTATGTGTTAAGGCAGACATAACACTTTGCCAGTTTTCTTGGTTCCTCTTTGTGAGCAGTCACAGAATGTTCTGGATAATATTCTCTTTCATGTTTGTACTTGCACAATATATCCAGTGTGATAAACTCCATTTGCTGTGTGTAGCTCTATGTATGCCCTTAGGGCGACTTTTTCACTGGGGTACTGAATTTTGTTTATTGGTTCTGAAGAGGTTCTGTTGGCGCTCTTGTTAATGTTCCAGTCAGATAGCTTCTCCCATTTACACAGTACATCACTGTTATGAATAACTGTTTTATACTGAGACCAGAATTCATGCCGCTAACTTGTTTTTCTATTAGCAACATAACTGATTGTTTGTCTGATGACCTGAGTGAACTTGAACTTGCATCACTACCCTGTACACTCGTGGATTTGCACGCCTTCTGAATTAATCTACTGGTGCAAGCTTGCCATGCAAGACTATGGTCGTGGTATCCCTGAATACTTGCAATCTCTACCTACAGATCATCCATTGGCATTATAACATCAGTGCCATGATCCATTAAACTTTCCTCCTTGGCTGACAAGACGGACAGCATTTTACAGTGATGTGGATTGTTCCCTGCTTTCTTTGAATCTATTCAATGTACTCGGCCACCTCTGCAGCTAGTGTAAGCTAGTGTTAGCTTCTTGTGTCATGCAAAAGTCAGGTTTCTAAACAGCTCTTGACAACTGTTAGAATTCAAAAGGCAAGAAGCAATCAGCTAAGTAAAGAGAAATGACTGTCCATCATTACTTTAAGAACTGAAGGTCAGTCAGTGAGGAAAATTGCTAAAACTTGGAATGTGTCCCCAAGTGCAGTCACAAAAACCATCAAAAAGGGAAAGGGAAAGGAAGACCAAGAGTCACCTCTTCTGCTGAAGATAAATTCATCTGAGTCACCAGCCTCAGAAATCGCAAGTTAACTGCACCACAGATTAGAGCCAAGATAAATGCCACACAGAGTTCCAGTAGCAAACACATCTCTACATGTTCAGAGGAGACTGTGTGAATCAGACCTTTATGGTCAAACAGCTGCTAAGAAACCACAACTAAGGAAAAGCATCAAGCAGAAGAGATTTGTTTGAGCCAAAAAACCACCTGCCATATCTTTGTGCGAGGCAGAAAAGGTGAACGAATGGTCACTGCATGCATGGTTTCCACTGTGAAGCATGCAGCAGGAGGTGTGGTGGTGTGGCGGTTCTTTGCTGGACCATCATTCATTTTTCAGCAGGACAATGATCCCAAACACACCTCCAGGCTGTATAAGGCCTATTTGACCGAGAAGGAGAGTGATGGAGAGCTGCGCCAGATGGCCTAGCCTCCTCAGTCACCTGACCTAAACCCAATTGAGATGGTTTTGGATGATATGGACCGCAAAGCAAAGGCAAAAAGGCCAACAAGTGCTCAGCATATCTGGGAACTCCTTCAAGACTGCTGGAAAACCATTTCAGGTGACGACCTCATGAAGCTCATTGAGAGAATTCCAAGAGTGAGCAAAGCAGTAATTAAAGGGGTGGCTCTCTTGAACAATCTAAAATCTAAAAAATGTTTTGAGTAATTTTTAACTTTTCTGTTTACTTTATAATTCTATATGTGTTCATTCATAGTTTTGATGCCTTCAGTGAGAATCTACAATGTAAATAGTCATAAAAATAAGGAAAAACCATTAAATGGTTGCCCAAACTTTTGACTGACTATAATGCAAGTATGGTGAACATGAAGATGGTTCAGATGCAGCTGGTAGCCAAGGTAACCAGTCTAAACAACCTGTAAAAACTCAGTCAGGAGCTTAAGAAGGTCTTATGTTTTGGATTCAGTCCTTTAGTGACTTAAATTTGTCCTGACAAGTCTCTCCAAGTATGACAGTGAGACTTGAGACAATTTTGTTTTCTGAGCTTTTGTGAATATCCAGTTTACACAGACATGTAATGTTTTAGTCTCAACACAGAAAGGGATGCTTTTCTTTCACCCATATTCAACCTCACCATGCTTATCTGTGACCACCTGCTCATTATCAGAAGCATGGAACCATAACTGAATCTACACCTAGATGGATCCTAAGGTCGCGGCTCCACCACGTGATCAGAGCAGTGGGCAGAAGCCAGGGGTGCTACAGTTTTCTCATTATTGTCTTGGACACCCATCAATGTGATGCAAAACATTATATAAACTCCAAAGCTATAAATGTACCCCACAGTCAATTCCCATGACCTGTTAGCTCTTTTGGTTTGGGGTTTTGGTTTGGGCCCAACAGGGCCTTCAAAGACAGCAATAGTTAGATCTGCAAATCAATGTTTAGGTGGAAAGTCTGAAAAAGTGTTATAGTTCAGTAGTAATGAAATTGTTACAATTCAAAGAAAGCATCAAACTATGTAACTGTTTGCCATATCCTTTTAATCTTCAAAGCTCTTCAAAGTTTGATTAATTTCCTGATGATGCCTTCTGTCTTCTTTGTAAATTTAAAAATGTTTGGAAATAAAAGATTTATGCCATAAAATGTTTTACTCTTACTGTAATCTTGTACTTGGAAGCGACTTACTTCACTTAAAGTTAAGAAAAATGTGGAATGGGAAAATGCTGTTCCCAGAAAGGGGTGGTCGGGTGGCCTAATTCCTCCTGAAAGATGATTTGTCTCTAGACTACAGTACTTGAGTAATCTTGCCATAGGCATGGATTGGATAAGAGCATGAGAAAACTGACCAGTGCATGAATGTAACTTTAGTAATTGTTTTGGGGTACAACTTTAATGTACTTTAATTTTTTATTTATTTAATGTACTCTAGGTGTTTCTCTTATGCTGATATATACTTCTAATGTACTATAATAATGGACTTTGTACCCCACACAATTTTTAAGCTTTATTCAGTTATTATTTTTCAGATTTTAAGATACAAATATGACACTGTAATATTATAATATAAAGCTACACTGCAGATAAGTAGTTATATTGATCCCCAGCTGCAGCAACAATGTAATAAAAACAATAAAGATTATAACAATAAATATAGTATAATGTGTATATGTATTTATCACCGCTCACTCAAAACAAAGCACTTTTTCAGTGCACTTTTCGCGTGACAGATCTGTATGAGGGCACGGACAGCACATGAGCCTGGAGATCGTTTCCTATAGTGTATTTATTTCTGACCAAACATGTCCTTGATCTTCCCAGACGCCTATAGTTTCTCCTCTAAACTCCACGACGAATGGTTACTACAACCGGGACAGATTGTACGGTCTCTATAATGCACTCTACCTTCCCGTCATGAGCTGGCTCCTGGACGGGCTGCAGAGCGGTTGGACGTAGTAATTCTCCAGTTTGACTCCCTCTGCTGCCAACCGGTCCAAGGTCGGGGTTTTGATCTCGGAGCCGTGGTACCCGACATCCCGGAAGCCTTGATCATCCACCAGGATAAAAATGATATGTGGCTGAGAGCTCGATTTCCCAAACTCATTCCCTTGGTTGTGCAGCTCAGCGTTCCAGTTTTCCCACGAAATAACGCTCCGGGTCTGCGAAATAATACAACCGAAGAATAAACTCAACGGTACCCACAAGATAAACATGTTTCAGGCAGATTTAGATTCAAGTCGGCGTTAACTGTCGGCCCATAACGCTGTGTGTGCGGGCGGCGGCGTTTTGCACATGTTCAGGGGGAACGGCAACACTTGGAAATCGGGTTCAGTCTTTCTCTCCACGCCAACAATCCTCTGAGAGCTCCAGGATTTGAGGAAAGGTCCCAGAAAACAAACACATCTGGCGTAGCTGCTTTTTTCCTTTTACCGCGGGCGAAAACGTTCATACCGTGATAGACACACAAGCCCATGCTGAGGTTTGTCGCAGCACAGCTTTAGTCATTCTTCCGGCTGCGTAGTTTTTGTCAGAAGACGCGCTGGACTTCCAGAGCTAACTCGCAGCGTGTAACAGCTGCTCCACTGCAGATGTTCTCCATCCTGTGACTGAGCAGCCGCGTTTCCAAGCTGTCAGCGCTCTGAGGACTGAATCCACACGCTGAGGAGGCAGGTCCTTCTGTCTTTGCAGCTCCCAGAGCAACGTCCAGGAGTGGCCCTTAGCCCCCCCCCCCCACAGTGTGTTAGCCACAACTACACAAATTATGTTCGTAGTACTGATCTTTAAAGATGAACTAAAACTCGAAAATTACCCCCCCCCCCCCAAAGAATAATTAATAATTATATCTTAAGTTAATGCTCAACCCTGTTAAATCACATGCAAGTGAGACTAGCAAGATGAGGGCACGAAGACAACAGAAAAACTGGATGAATACCAGTATTTTCAGCTGTATAACTACAGCTAATGAGGATTTGATAACTTGAAAGACTTTTGTAAAATATAGGTAAACTAAAAAGTAAGTAATGGTTTTGAAGTGCCCTGTTTCAACTACAGAAACAACAACATACGATCAAAATGTTCTGAGACTGTCTGGTTGCAATATGTTTATGCACATGCAACATCTACTGTTGGTATTCTGGGATAAGCATAAAAGGACTGGTTCTTATACAACCCATTTCTACTTACTCTTCTTGAGCACTCAAAGTGCTTGATACAACTCATTCACACCTATTCATACAAGCACTTTTTGATGGTTTTCTATTTAAATGCTTCCAGTCTAACATTCTCACATTCAAACTCTGATGGATGTATTGAAGTTGCCAGCATTCTTGCAAAAACATTTTAGATGGTGAATGTGTTACACTGACAGTTACATCTGGCTTCATCAAATTGCTGATAGGTTTCTGAAATTAATACATCATTTTTACATTTACATTTCTTATCTCTGTATTAGGACCAGTATAGAAAAGGGCTGTGTCCTTTTTCAGAAAACAAGCTAGTAGGGTATTGTAATAGCGTTGCATTTTAGCAGGCGCTCAAAGTTCTATGAAAAATGTGCACTAGTGTTGTGACATCTAAATGAGGTGGGACTTGGCAGCCTGGTTAATTAGAAAATAAAACATTCTAATGTGTTTACAGTTATAAAGTTATTTTTGTAGGGTAACCTTAGACTAAACAAAAGAGGCTGAACCTTGAAAACACTCTTATAGAAAGGCAAGAAAAAACCCAAGCACCTGGCTAATAGTTGATATGTTTATTTGTAAAATTGTTGCTGTGAGTTTGACAGAAAAGTGAGGACTGTGCTGATGCAGGCAGAAGGTCTTAACTGTACCATGCAATTGTTCATTTGCCAAATATAAAAGCCATTAAACTTATCCATAAATCCATTATCCATGACACATGGTGATGCACTGTCATGTAATGTGCTTGTGCAATCAATTCTTTTGCGATGTAGCGTTCTTCAAACATTATTCACTTACTCTCAGTTAAGTTAGGTTGGGGATGAAGATTTTTCCTGCTTTCACTGTCAGCAGGACCTGAATTAAAAACAGAAATGTCATATAAGTTGGCAGAAGGCATTAGAATTGAATAGAGGTTGCAGCTTTGCAAGCTAATAGTTCCCTCATAAATCCCAGAAAGAAATGTTTAGGTATCTAAACTGAAAAATCTTAAAAGAATAAATTTAGCCTCAATGTAACCTTGACAGAAATAGGAGTGGGGTTTTTTTAAAACCGATTTTCTAAATATGAGACTCATTTAAGGTGTTTGTTGGCTCCCAGGTGATACAGCAGTCTCTATCTGGTGCTGACCTAAATCTCTCCATATGATCCAAATGTGCTATGTAAAGAAACCTGCTGTAAGTCAATGACCTGGGCCAGAGGTGTTAGGAAAAACTGGAGCTGCTGTGAAAGGCCCTCACATTCTGTAACTTTAAGTATACAAAGTATACTTCACCTACCGCCTACTGGCGTTGGCCAGAGGGGCTGATGGCGCGATATGGCAGCCTCGCTTCTGTCAGTCTGCCCCAGGGCAGCTGTGGCTACAACTGTAGCTGCCTCCACCAGTGTGTGAATGTGAGAGTGATGAATAGTGGAATTGTAAAGTGCTTTGAGTGTCTTGAAAAGAGCTACATAAATGCAATCCATTGTTATTATTATTATTATTATTATTATTATTATTATATTCACATGCACATACACACCAGTCGACAGAGTAGTGTGTAGACAAATTATTTTTCTTGTTGGATTTAAGCATCCAGAGTAAAGAGTGTGCAGGAGAGTTCATTTAGCATGTCTGCACGTGTTACTAGAATAGAAATGATTTATGAATCATCAGTCCATGATAAAAATCAAATGTATTCAGTTTCCTAAATAACACAATTCACAAACTTAATGTTCAGCATTGAAAGAGGTACAATTACTTAGTCGTGCTATTACAAAGAGATAAATATAAGATTCAGAAACAGGATGTGACCTCAAGTTCTTAGAATGTTTTAGGAACTGAGCTCATCAAAAGTCACTTTTACTATGTGGTGGCATAGTTTTCAAGCAAGCATTGATTTACTGTGAGTGTGTGCCAGTGTAGAATACCTCATTTGATAGTCTGAAACAAATAATAAATGGTTACAAAAAAGAACAGTCTCGCCACATTAAATGGACATTATGTGCAATTACTAATCAGAAGTTTTCATGAGTCTCTGCAACTGCGTTATGCTTAGGAGCTATCAGACACAGCTATTAATTATGATGATAAATGCATTTGAGATGCAGTATTTTATTTTTTTACTTACTGCTTCTTCCCCGAAAATCTAACCAGGCTTTATAATCTATACTGCAACAAGGCACTGAGAAGTCAGATATTAAATACTTTAATGTTCAGTTTAGAAAGTTGTTTTTATCTTTGAACATAGTTCAGGAGTCTGACCAAGAAAATATAGATGACTAAGTTAAAATAACTACAATTCGATGAACACTAGTGCAGTAGCCTGGAGCGCTGCAGGCACTGAAAATGAAAATGAAGATACTGGCGTCCCAGTCTAACCAAGGCATAGCTTATGCTTTCCAAGTGGAAGTTTGTTAGGCAGTTTGCTGACTTTAAGTTTGTCTAACCAAAACGTCAATAGTACAGGTGTTCAGTCTTATAAATTAGGTGACTTTTCGATCGTTTGATGGGAATTAAGAAATAATGCTTTGGAAGGATTAACATGGCATAATGTACTGTCATACCCTACAAATGGAAATGCCTACCTTGGACAGTCTCGGTCGTTGTGTCCTTGGGCAAGACACTTCACCCGTTGCCTACTGGTGGTGGTCAGAGGGCCCGGTGGCGCCAGTGTCCGGCAGCCTCGCCTCTGTCAGTGCGCCCCAGGGTGGCTGTGGCTACAATGTAGCTTGCCATCACCAGTGTGTGAATGTGTGTGTGAATGGGTGGATGACTGGATATGTAAAGCGCTTTGGGGTCCTTAGGGACTAGCAAAGCGCTATATAAATACAGGCCATTTACCATTTACCATTTACCTAGAGGTCATGTGCCATATAGGCCACCAAGCTATTTCATTTTCTCCTGAAAAACATTATTCGTATTTTTTCCATGAACAAAAAGCAAGGAAAATCAGGGCAAATGTCAGATCTTGTAAAATGTATTCTGTGTTTCATCAAGAGTGACAGGCTAAATTCTGTCAGGGAGCTGCAGCTTTTTGTGCAAGTTTTAATACTAAAAAAACACTTCCAACACATGTAAAAACTGTAACCTTTTAGAGTGCTTTTGCCTGTATACAACAGCAATGTAGTGGATGATTTCATTGTGTGAGCAGAATGAGATCTGAAGTGGATTACCCATATGAGCTCCCACCCCAGCTCTGTTATTGTCTCACACATTCCAGAGTGAGTTGATGGTGAACCAGATGGAGTCTACAAAGCAACTGTGTCTCAGTGGAGATAACCCATGATTAGCTGATAGAAGAGAAATGTCAGCAATGCTGAGAGCTGCCTTAGTTCAGCTTTTGGCCCATTTAAGTTATGTTAAACTTTATTAACTGTTTGAAAAGCAAAACATTGTTCAGAGACTTTCAGCTCTTTTTGGACAATCTGAATTAGCAATTTTGGGCCATTTGGGGATAATCCAAACAGGTACGCTGTGTTCACACTACAACTGTGGACACTGGTTGGACTGGCTTTCCAACCAAAAATGTATAAATAATGTTGTCAGTCTTTTTTGAGTGATCTTTCTAGAAAGTTGAGAATGGCTTTAATATACTCTTTGCTTTTAATTCTGTTTGGTCTTCACTACTTCTAAACAAAATGTTTAGAAGTACACACTGTGTTTTCAGCTAACATTTTTAAACTATACAGTATAATCCACTGGCTAGTTGCTGAGTTTTAACTTTGTACAGCAGTGTAAATTAGGTTACGTCAAAACAGTGAAACTGTTGACCATAAAATGAAATCTGTGGATAAGGATTTTTTTTGTCAGGATACCTTGGCATTACATATGAACCTGTTATACACATGTTGATGTTATTTTCGATGTTAAATGTACTGGGTTAACAATCTAAACAAAAGTAAGCAGCAAGAAACAAACAAACCAAGTCAACTAAGCTTCAAGGATGGGAAACACCATTAGAAGCCTTGTGATTTGCACTAATCCTCCCCCGTTTATCTCCTTATTTGAACTTTGTCTCTCTTTAAAACCAGAGAGTTTGCTTTCAGTGCTCAAATTTGTCACAAGTATTGCATCAAGGGAACTTTGTCAGAGGACCTTTTGTGTGTTTCTCATAGACACTAGTGGGCACTGAGTGATGGGTTTTAATGAGATCATCTATATCTATGGTCAAGAAAGAGAGATTGTGCAATATTTTAGTACAACCTTTGAGGCATTTTCTTCTGTGTATAACACCATCTGGAAACTTTTTCTCTCCCCTACAACAATCTAGTGAGTCAGCTTATCTTAAAAGGCTAAAGGCAATGCTTTGACCTTTCAGCAGATCCACTCCAAATCTGGGGTGAGTTAAAAGTTATAATGAACAGCAGGCGATCCCAATAAAGAGTGATTAGGAAAAACAACACAGCAGACGCCTCCACAATAAATTAGTATTCAGCTCTAGGCTCCTGGGTTTTACGGGACTGACTGGGCAGAAACAAGCTGTTTCTTGCTAACATTTCATGTCTACCAGCCATTTTAGTTTAATAATAAGCTGCACCATTTTACACAAAGGACAGTATTGTTTAAAAGATCACTTTTTCCAGCTTGTGTTGTGTAGGTTCTGTTGTGTTTATTAACCAGATTCAGTAAAATGATGATGGCTGTAACACAATCCTAAAATGATATTCAGTGTATTGCTCCATCAAAGCCACAGTCCTAACCTGCTGTTGCCTGCATTGTCTGCATGTCAGACAAGCCACAGCAAAGAAACCTTACTGGGCTAACAACAGGGGCCCTGTTTGTTTCTGCTTGGCTGACTTCAGACATACTCTTCTGTTCAGATACAATCGCTATCTGCTTGGTTTCCATGATGTTGCTAAGGTGAACAAGAATCAGTATTCTCACCTGTCACCACACAGTTGCAGATGTTTGAACAGCTTTAGTCTGTGCGGATGCAAATGGATGATTGCAGTGAAGCAAATTCAGAGAACAAAAGACAGAGTGAAAATTCTTAAAGCACAAGAGCAGTCAAAGAGCATAGAAAGACTGTCACCATTTAGCATATACAATTACCATATAATTGTAAAGTGACTTTTCCCCCGATATTTAATTTATTTTAATTTTTGGAGATTGCTTAGATGGCTTAGCAGTTTCAATGCTTTCCATTCAGATCATTTGGGGGAGTCATGATCGAAAGCTTGTTTCATCACACAGACCAAAACAGTCAGTAAATACCACTATGTTTAGTTTTATACCAGGATGTGTGCCTTAAATTTACAGGTGAAACGTAATGTATGAATCCAAACAAAATAAAAGTGACAGGAAGTTTTTGTCCTTAATTTAATTTTTAAAATTCAAGTTTCATGGTCAATGCCAGGAATTTTTACACAGTCCCTAAGAGCAAGAAGCAAGAAGAAAGATCTGTGCCGTTGTCTCCTTATACTCACTTATGAAAACCCCTAAAATTAAGGGGACATTCCAAGCCACAAAAGAGGCTGGAGAGATAAACACGATGATAGTTGTAATGGTGGCCTTGACACCCTGTTCAGATGAAGAACAGATAAGGACGAGCTGTTGAGAAAATCCTCCACACAGACCTGTTGCCTTTTGAGATGTGGGCAAGTGTTGATGCAAAGGTATGCATGGTAAGTGGAAACCCTTATTTCGTTCTTGACTTTCAGGTACATAACACGGCTAGAGGGAAGACGCTACACACACAGGCCACTGGGGCCAAGGGCAAAGGCAGACAAAACAGATTGTGAGGCAGATAGTGTATTGCAAAATGAGATAGTTAAGATAGTCTTCATCCAAACATGGAATGTTGATGAGGGGGAAGAGAGGAAAGAGAAGATTCAACTTAAATGCTTTGATACACTGTGTTTTCAGCTAATCTTTGTGGTTTTATTGGTCTCTACAATAGATAAATTGGTATCTACAATATTAATTTAAAAAAACTGTTCCCTTGCTACTGTAATTTGCTATCCACCTGTACTTTCACTGTGTGTGGATTAAGAGGAAATAATTACACACATTGTAATATAATGTTCTTCTGTATTATTTGAACCCACTAAGGATGAGCAGGAGATGAGATGAGGAGATGAGCTGGTTCCCGATCTGAATCGGGAACCAGCCTAAACCTAACTTTTGATCCCAAAATTTCTGGCCAGACATTATGGCAAAAGAACTGTCTTATAGATGGTCTAACATTCATACCAAACCCCAACTAAATTATGTCTTACAAAACCAGCTATATTTCAAGACCACTGATAATCAATAAATTAGTGTCTCAGTGATGTACAGAACAGGGAATGTAATATCTGTCCGTCATGATCAGGCTGTGTGCAGGCAGGAGAGGACCCAAACGCAAACTCACGGGAAAACAGGACTGAACTCAAAATACAGCTTTATTGCTGACATAAATAATAAAGGTAAAGGCGATACAAAATAATATGAAACTAAACTGGGAAGTACTAAGGAACTGACTCACGAGGAAACACACGAAGGGGCACACAGTCATGAGGGAGAACACGACACAGAACTGAGGGAGACGCAGACATAAATACACAGAGGTTTAACGAGGGAAGTGGGAGCACACGGGAAACACAGGTGACACTGATAATCATAACAAGACAGGGCAGGAGTAAACGCAACACTGACGGGAGACTGTCAAAGTAAAACAGGAAATACCCAGAGGTTCAGACAGGAGGAGAGAGAGCACGGGGAGAGCACAGACATAGTGGGCTGGAATGGAATGAAACACAAGAAGGGGAGGGGAGGGCTCACAGATACATAGAGGGGCACACAGGGGATTAAAGTCACAAGGGGAAATCAAATAAGGAACAAAATACAAAAATGCATGAATACTAAGACTGCTGGGCCATGTTGGCCCAGGATCATGACACTGTCAGTGTTAGCTTTTGCTATTATTCCACAGTGGTTTCTATTTGTTATGTATGGCTGGTCCCCTGCATGGTGCTCATTTAGTATTTAATTAAATAAAACAAAGAAAGTACAATTCAACAAACTTTTAACAGTGTGTCTTGACCAACTCAATCACCTAGTAAGTAAACAGTACATTTCCACAAAGACTGAAACTAGGTCACTGAATGAACAATGGGCTATGTGGTCAGTTTCTTGATCATTAATATGCAAATTGTTGTGATACAGTCTAAAATCTAAGCAGCAGGTCTAACAGGGACTTACCATGCTTCTAGATGAAAATACTCTCAGTGAATTCAAACACAAGGTGTTTGAATTCACTGAGAAGGCTTGTCTATAACAGCATGAAAAGTCTAAGACCCAGTAACAAAGGAAGCTTGACTTAATTGTTGTGCATCAGAAACCACAGTGATATAGGGAGAGTGTCCAAAGCGGCCAGACGAGAGAGGAGGATGCCACACCGAGGATGGGAAGAAGTGGGTTAAAAATTTGTCTGACAAACCCGTCACCCAAGCAGAGAAAAACGACGCCACTTCTACGCCGAGCCAAATCCCGAACCAATGGTTCCCAAACTTTTTTTGCTAGGCCCCCCTTTGTTTTACAAGAAAAATGTCCCCCCCCCCCCGCACGCGCGCACACACACACACACAGATTTTTTAAAACTCCTTTTTTGCATTTACGAGTGGACGAGGAATACAGAGTTCGTCACGCGACGTCAAAGGTATGTGCCTTTTTTCACGTCATGTTGTGCGCCACGTTATTGTTTACATGAGATGAATTGCAGATTCTGTCTTATTTTGGATATTTCTATTTGTCTCTATCTTCAGGTTTTACATGCTTACATACACACACGCAGTTACTGTCCCTCCATTTAGAAAGGCAGAGGCCTCATGGTATAATTATTTTACGTGTAGTTTTGTTTTCCAGTGTAATAATATTCAACATAGCTATCAATACATTTTTGCAAAATGGGTTTAAAAACATAAACAGCTGTGGGATACTGTTTGTCCGTGATTTAGACAGGGGGAACAAATCGTGGCAGGATCAGCCTGATATTATTTGTATCCCACTGTAACTTCACTGTATAAAGAGCTAACATCTCCAAAATGTCAGGCGTAGTTAGTCATTACAAGAAGTGTATGTGAACTAAAAATCAAGAATGTGGGATACTGTTTGTCCATGATTTGAACAGCCCAACCCCTGCTCCCGAAGAAGGGAAAACCAATTAAGCAGGGGAGACCTACCTCAGCACTTGTGCAGCACTTCTAGTCTTTGGCTTAGAATGAAGTTGGTTTGGAAACATATTCATGCTATGCTTCTATGACATCCGTCATCATGAAGTGCCTGGAGCGGCTGGTCAAAGGTCACATCTGCTCCTCCCTCCCTGACACACTGGACCCTCTTCAGTTTGCCTATCGGACAAACAGAGCCACAGAGGATGCCATCGCCCTGGCAACGCACACCACCCTCACTCACCTGGAGAAAGGGAATACATATGCAAGGATGCTCTTCATCGACTACAGCTCGGCATTTAACACCATCATCCCCTCGAAACTTGCCACGAAGCTCGTCGACCTTGGGCTGGGAACACCAATCTGCAGATGGATTCTAAACTTCCTCACAATCAGGCCCCAGGTGGTGAGAGTTGGTAAGCACACCTCCTCACCACTCATCCTAAACACAGGTACGCCACAGGGTTGTGTGCTTAGCCCCCTCCTATATTCCCTGTTCACACACGACTGTGTTGCTAAACAAGAGTCCAACATCATCATCAAGTTTGCTGATGACACAACCATCATAAGCCTCATCACAGGCAATGATGAGATGGCCTATAGAGAGGAGGTGATGGCACTGTACGAGCGGTGCCTGAAAAATAACCTGACTCTCAACATCAGCAAAACTAGAGAGATGATAGTGGACTACTGGAAACGACCAGTCAGAGAACACCGGCCCATCCACATCAACGGTGTCAAGGTCGAAAGGGTCAGCAGCTTCAAGTTCCTTGGAGTCAACATCACTGAGGACTTCTCCTGGACCCTTCACACAGACACTGCTATCAGGAAAGCTCGCCAGCGGCTTTACTCCCTGAGGAAGCTGAGGAAGTTTAGCATGAACGCCAACATCACCTCAAATTTTTACAGGTGTGAGAGCTTGCTGACGAGCTGCATCACAGTTTGGTACGGAAGCTGCTCTACCAGCAGCCGTAAATCACTACAGAGGGTGGTGAAGGCAGCAGAGCACATCACTGGCACGAGGCTTCCTGCCATTCAGGACATTTATCTCCAGCGATGCCTCCGTAAAGCACACAGCATCATCAAGGACCACAGCCACCCAGCACATCAGCTGTTCTCCTTGTTACCATCTGGCAGACGTTACAGGAGTCTGTCTGCTCAGACTACAAGACTTAAAAACAGTTTTTACCACCAAGCCATACGACACCTCAACCACAACACTTAAACACACACAACACAGCACTCAGAAGCTACCCTGCAGCTTCACAAGTACTCTGTTTAATCTGCACTGGTCACTTCACTTTATTGTTATTGATATTTATATCTAAAAGTGCAATACTGTAATTTTCTGCTGCTCATTCCTGTGCAATATCCCATCTACCCTCCCGTCATATTTCTTTTCAAGATTTTCTTATTTAATCACTAGTGTACATATATTTATATTTATAGATACATATATATTTAGTCATCTTTTCTCTTTTACCATGTCTGTCTAATATTTTGCTCCTTACTATTTTTCTATTTTTTTTTTTAAATTATATTTTCTCCTACTGTATCATGCTGCTGAGTGACTGCTGCTCGTCAAACACATTTCATTGCTATGTTGACCCTGTGCTAACTTGCATATGACAAATAAAACTGAAAACTGAACTGAAACTAGCAGGAACACTTTTGTTCCCTGATCTCTTTCTGTTAACTTACGTCACCATCTTCTTCTTCTACCTTTGAGGTGCTCCCTATTGGTGGCTCGGTTCATCACCCTATCTCTTGCATCCTCCGTTGGCACAACAACCCTCCTTTACTACATTCTTGAATCTTCTTTTGCTCTTACCTGGCCACTTCATCTTCAACATTCTTTATGCACTATATTCACACTGTCCTCTGTGCATGTCCAGTCCACCTCAAGCTTGAGTCTCTGTCATAGTCCTGGGTTTTTAGACCTTGAGTATAGAGTTCATCTTTAAACTCTAAACTTTTAGAGTTTAACCCGTGAACAAATATTCTCTATTCTCTCTTGTCATTAGTTTGTTTGTTGTTTATATTTTAATCTTCTTGTATTTTCATTGCATTTCTTCCAGTTACAACTTACAACAGCATATTTTTCACAATTACCCAGGTGGAAAGAAATGTAGAGGAATTTGAATCATAGTCTGCCTGCACCCTCAATTTCACATTTCACAATTTACACTGCTGCCTGGCCTAATGGAGGTTTTGTTGCCCAGCCTTTCTCCTTTGGTCTGAGGATGCCAAGCACCTACCTGCCACTCCACATAGGTCCACTGATGCGAGGCATCAGTCTGCTGGCTGCTCTGCCCAGGGCCAACTCAGAGACCGCTCCGCTCTGCAGCCTCCCCTGAGACCCCATTCACTGTAGTTCTGCCCCTTAGGTTCTGCTTCCTGAGATTAGCCTAACCTAGAAGCTGCTTCCTCAGAGCTTGCCACATCCATGACTGAGTATTCTGACACTTCTGAGTTTCCTAGTTCTGACTCTTCTACTGAGCCAGCTAACTGTATCTTTTGTGCCTGCTAATCGGGACTATCCTGAACCCAGTGAGTCCAAAATGACCTGCACAGCCCCAGCTAGTAAATCCAGTCTGTCCCATGGAGCTCCAGCCAGGCCCTGAGGAGCCATTGTGCTCTGTACAGCTCTAACAGTCTCTGCCTCCAGCAACCCTGGGTTTCTACATCTTCATTGCTGGCCCCCCACTAAATCTGCAGTGCCTGTCACCTTCACTGCGGCTACGTCCACACTAGCCCGGATAGATTTGAAAACTGCGTTTTCGTCTGAAAATGCTCAGCATCCACACTAGCATTTTCAGTTGTTTTCACAGAGTCGCGCGTCCAAATTGAAACAGCCGAAAACGTTTACATTCCAGTACTGCGCATGCGTGAAACGCAAGAAGATTTGACCTGCCTCATTTCTGTCTGCCGCTTATTTACTTTCCAGCTCTTTGAAACGCTGCGGCAAAATGTTGTTTAAATGGACTAACAATGAGGTGGAGTTGTTGCTGCGAGTAACACAAAAGTACAAAGTTGCAAAAGCGAGTGAGAATTAAAGACTTTGAAGAAAAGCTATCTGGAGCATATACAGACTGATATTAATCTTTAATAGGGTTAGAGCATAAACGCGGTCTCAATGTGGACGGGAGGCGAAGAGAAAACGATGTGTTTTCAAACGAAAACCCATTAATGTGGACATAGCCTGCCAGTCACTTTGACCACCAGAAGGTCTCCACCCCTGCTGTTCCAGGGGGGCCTTCAGCAGCTGTTGGCTGTTTTCTGGTCTGTTCTTTAGCTACCTTGGCATCAATTTTCATGCTCACTGTTGAGGGTTCGAACCCTGGACTTGCAGTCACAGAAAGTATAATCCCAGCCATCTGCAAAGAATTTACATTACAATACACCAACTATGCATATGCCTCATGGACTTTAAGTGTATTTGTAGGGTGACTGGAGCTCAAGAGGTAGAGTAGGTCATCTAATAATCAAAAGGTATGATGCGCCTTGAGGCGACTGTTGATGTCCGTTGTCACCATATAAATAAAATGAATTGAAAATAGAATTGAAGGTTGGTGTTAAGTTTGCTGCCTTTTGTTTATTAATTTTACAGTCGGCATGACATTTATGATCAGAATGACTACAGTATGTTGTGAAAAATTATACTTTGATGCCACCTGTCCAACAGAAAAAAATCCACTTGAGAGTGAATCAAGTGCTCTTAAAGGAACGGGGCTGTGTATTTTGGGCCCTCTGGACTGTAACATTTTCACTCCACAGTAAATTTAATTATAAATTGATATTATTTTTATCTACAAAGTACATTTATCAGGGCATGGTGACGATCAAAAACAAGGAAAAACACACTATTTTATTTTTAAAATATGAAAAATATTTAAAAAAAAAAATTAAATACATAAAAATATAAAAAGGCCAACATCTAAGACCAAATACCTCCAAAATAAGCTGCTACAGTGCTTGCTATGTCATAAGTAATGAGATGTCCTAGTCACAACTTGGACTTGGGGCTGTTTGTTGACAGAATGTCTTGCTCCAGTTAATGCAAATACACTTAAATTATGCACTGATAACAAAAGAAGGAAAGTCTGGAAAGTGCTGCTGGAGTTTTAAATAGTTCAGCCAGCAAGAAACTAATTACTGCTCAGCATTACAGACAATGGTGTCCTCTGCAGTGGCTTGGTCTCTTGGGAAGTTTCATTTTCCCTCTCCTTCCACCCCCTGACTGCCAGAGGTCAAAGACTCTACAGAGACAGAGACTCTGTTGTGTCACACCAAAACATGTCCTAGAGCTCCAGTTTTAAACAGCTGAATTTGAGTATAGATAACCTTTAAAGTCAGTCTGCATTCACTGAGGCATTACTGAGTCAGATTGCTGACTTTAAGACATTCTTATTCACTCTTATCCTACATTGCATTCATGTGAGATAAAAGACAGGACAAGATGGATTCAAACATGACAATAAAAATAAACTTCAAAACAACAAAATTTAAAAGAGACAATATAAAAACACTGCATCAAAATCAAAAAACCAAACAACCAAACAAAAGCAACATATGTAACTGGCTGACATGACGTGAATGTCGATATTATTCAGTCAGAAGAAAAAACTTTGCTGTAATGCCAGTGAAATATGATGCAGAGGAAAGAAAAAGAATAGTTAAAAAACACTATGGTGGGCAAACAACATGTGCAGTGAAAAAAAGGGTGTTTGTGTAATTTTGCAAATGATCATATTTGGGAATAAGAACACCTTAAAATACAGCTATGGAAAAGCTGACCTGACAGCTCTGGATTCAGAGCCATAGATGAGGAGAATGGATTTTGCTAGTTTGCAAATGGAGAAGGAGTTGAAATAAGGACATCGTCCCTCACAAAGGAAGCACTAATTTAGCAGTGTAGACTGGGAAAGTGACATTAACACATCCTGAGTCCCTGAGTTTTTCTTTTTACTTGATTTATTTTATTTTTTTATTTTTAAACCCTTATAGGCCCACGCCAGGCAAATTTTGTAGTCCTCTGCATTTAACCCATTCACTGGGGAGCAGTGTGTAGAGACGGTACCTTAACGGTAGGGCTGCTCGATTATGGCAAAAATGATAATCACGATTATTTTCACTGAAATTGAGATCTCGATTATTTGACGATATTTATTTAACCCTTTAAGAGCTACTATAGAACCAAGTCCGCCAGAGCTTATATTATTTTTTTTTACATGTTGTAGTGCCATTTGTGGGAGCATTTCAAGTTGCTATACATCAATACAACTGTTATAGCCCATATTTTAATAATATGTATACATTAAGTCCATAGTAACTACATTAATTGCAAAAAAGTGCAATAAACTACAAAAAAATTGAAAATCGTTTTTGTTTTTTTTACATATATTTCTACTTGGAGAAATTTAAGAGGTTTACCCCTCAAAACTTTAAATACAAAAAAGTTGCAAAAAATAGTTTACAACAACAGGAAATTTATTTTGAGTGTCTTCATAGTTTTATTTTGGAGATATACCAATTTTGATATATTGCAGGAAATCAAGAGAAACGCCCCGGGCTGCTCACTAATTACTGTTACTGTACTTTTATTACAAGTGTTATACTGTAAAAGCAACAGGCTGCACCCTGCTTCAGCTCCCGTGCAGAGCTGAATATTAAATATGTGCAAACAACAGCATGTTTTCAGTCTCTTGCCACATCTGTAAAGACAGTAACCATTTTTTTTAAAAGCTTGTACTTCAGTAACTCCTCATTAATCAGGAACTATGGATTAAAGTACTGTAGTGTACTGTAATACTGAAAAAATGTAAGAGAAGAACTTCAGATCCTGAGTGTGTGAGGACAGAAGAATCAGCTTTATTTCAATTTTGAGGGATAAAATTTATATCTGAGTTTGATGGTTCTGTTGTCTTTGTGATTACAGGAGCTGCACTCAGATTCAGACCTCAGCACCACCCAGTGACAGCAGACAGATCATCCAACATGTTCACATGTTAACTGCAAAATGAACTGATGGAAACAGTACAAAGGTTAAAGTACCACACGTGCTGTAGTGAAAGCTGCAGCTGTTTTATTGATAAAGTTAAAGACAAAAAAACAAAAGGATTAATCACTCATGTAACTGTGTCACTATATATCAGCATTAACAGGACCTCAGTTTGGTGTTTCACAAAGCTGCTGATCTCAGACCTGCACAGCTTCCGTTTTAAACACTTGATGTACTCAGCTGCATGAAGAGCATATGAGATTTTCTCTAACACAATTAAATAAAACCTGATGAAGGTCAAAGGTCGTCACTTGTATGTTGAACTACAAACTTGTCATCTGGAATTCTTTCACAGTTTTTTGCAGATAGTGTGTTATTTACCATAAAGTGATTCAGAGTTATTCATACCAGAGTAACCAGAGAGGATCACATATTTTTAAATATATAACTTTCTACAGGACTGAATATAATATCTTTATGTAAAAGTCCGGAGCCTCTGTGGAGTATCTGAGTATTTATAACATTACACAAACCAAAGGTCTCATCACAGTGTTGATGAAATGCTGGGTTTATCCATCTCCTGGGGCGGGCCTACGGAGGAGTGCTGAAGATTTCCCTGTGAGGGAGCTGCTGGTGAAGATCATGAGTCCTGCTTGATCAATGCGATGAGCTTCAGTCTTCCTGTTGTTTCTTAAATGATACCTCTTACAGCGGGTCAACAGAACTTATGGCACAGGACAGCTGTGATGAAAGAAAGGGAAGACGTTTCTCCAAACCTCTGGACCCAGGAAACCCAGCTTGGTCCTGATGGTCTCCCTCACTAGTTTCTCTCCAGGGTGAATGTAGCTGTTGATATAATATGGACTCTATTATTAAATGAAAAGAACAAATTAGACTACACTACTGAAACGTTCTGCTGATGTTTTTAAAGTCTCCATGTTACCAGGCTGTAGAGATTTAAACAGTTTTAGATCCATTACACTAACAGTCTTATGTTAAAATCTCAAAGGACAGCATTATATTTTTGATATTAACAGTAACTCTGGGCCTCTGTAGAGTGTGCAGCTGATCTCGTCGCTGTCTAAAAATGGATTAAAAAAAACACAAGAAGTGCTGAATCCTTCAATAACACAGACTATTAGAGTAGCAGGTGTGTAGCATCGCTAACTAGCTAGCAACAAGCCTCTAACACAGTGCATATGCTAGCGGCTAATCTAACTAACGAATTAACAACAGAGCGATTTTAGAACTATAAGATGATAAGCTGTGTGTCTTTTTTATAACAGTGACATGGTTGTATTTACCTTAATTAAACGAGTCGTCAGTCGCGGTAAACCAGCAAAAAAAGACTCGAGTCGCCGGGCTACGTAAAAAGTGTAGGGGGGCGTGTTTGCGGTCACGTCCAGCGGGTGTGTGGGCGGAAGCGTTACACAGTCGCTCCACCTCAAGTCACTACTGCGCAGACTCTGGCTCCAAATTTGCAAGATGGCAGCCTCCACAAGCGGGGTATTTTGGCTTCATTTGTGCACAATGGTAGGAGGCGGGGTCACGTCGTCCATCTTTTCTACAGTCAATGCTGCAGACCCTGAATTGGGATACAGCCTCAATGTGGGAAGTGTTATGAACAGCTGATCGGATCGGCAAAGCGTGTTTCTGGAATATTATGTTTTTGTTCCTGCAAGCGCTTTTTATGCAATTTTTGCAAAGCTTTATGTGGAAGGAAACCGTTACCTAGGACAAGCTGATGGCATAAGATGTAAGTACAACTCCTCTGGTTTCATATGCAAAAAAAAATATTGCGCTAGCTTACGCGGTTCCGGTTCTACAGGGATTTAAAAATAGTTACACAAAACGGACCGTGCTGCTCTGACCGGCTTTAAAGGGTTAACAATAACAATGTATTGAATAATGACTTTAAAAAATAATATAAAATTGTGTGCAAATACTTATAACTGTGCAAATGTTTGCAATATAAAAAATAAATGAAAAATGTAAACATCTATGTTTAGTGAACTTTGCAGTGTTGCTCTGTGGTGCAGCCACGACACTGTAGCAAAGTTTACACACTATGGCTGTGTCCCATTTCAGGGTCTGCACGCTTGAAGTACGTGCACTACGCGTACTACGTACGTGCGTACTATAAGTACGAGAAGTGCGGAAGTGAGAGGCTTGTAAAATGGGACGGTATATGCTTCGTCGTGCAGTTCAGGTTGCCTAGCAACCATGATACTAACCGCGAGACACGTTACATACAGCTTTGTTTGACAGAAATGAAGGAGAAAAATGTTTTGTCATGACATCACTTTGATTAGTTGAGTATTTGAGGCTGAGACCACAGGACTGTAAAACATGATTCAAGGGCTTCATTTCTGTACTGAACAGTCATTTAAGATTAGCTAGTAAATAATAATTAGTTAATGTTGTTCATGAGACTAAAGTCATCTCACTATGGTAATGTATATACCATAGTGTGTATATATATATATATATATATATATATATATATATATATATATATATATATATACATATATATATATATATATATCACTGACTTTCAGGTTGTTGTGTTTGTTGTGTTTGTGGATATATGACTGACTTTAATTATCCATAAAATCATCAGATTCTCTGTAAGATTAAGGTCGACTATATGTATATTTAGAAGTAGAGGCTTTAAAACCAAGTTAATGCTGAAAGTACAAACATCACTAGTGTCACATAACTTTGCCGACATGTGGCCAACAGCAATGTTTTAATGTTCTTCATTATTAAACATTCGCGCATGAATAAGTGACGTCATATTCAGTACTTACTTTTGACAGTTCACTCTTCGGCCGCTCCCTTCTGCCGTATTTTGCGGCAAAATTATCCACACCCACCGCCGTGCTATGAATTGTGGGATATATGGGACCACGAAGCGTGCACCGGACCACGCTTCGAATTGGGACAGCCGTCGTCGCGTGGCGGTGACGTAACCGCACTTAAAATGCGTACTTCAAGCGTGCAGACCCTGAAATGGGACACAGCGTGAGTCTACTTGATCAACGTCTGACTCCGCGAACCCATAATGTTTCCACACCACTGAAGTTTTTTTTTGTTTTTTTTTTGTTTTTTTTTTTACCTCTTTTCAACCAACGGCAGTCACTCTCCTCTCCAAATAACTTCTGCTTAGCTTTTCGAGCTTCCCTCGGGTCCTCTTAATTGTTGTGACGCGTGTTCGAAATGCAGAGAGGTGTGCTCGATTTGCCACACGGAGCAGCGCGAGAGTAAAGCACGAGGGAGTGGCTAATAATCGGCTCAGTCATTTTTAATGATCGCTGAAAGCCCAGATCGTAATCGTGATTAAAATTCGATTAATTGAGCAGCCCTACTTAACGGTACCTTGCTCAAGGGTAACTCATACCTCAGGGTAGCCGTTCGGTGGATTCAAACCCCCTGACCCCAGCCTTCAAATCATGGGGCAAAAACTCTACCTGCTGAGCTAGCCCTGCTCAGTTGCATACAGGACTCCAAACAAAGATTCAGAAGCTAGATGTGTTACTTTACTGAAATAAATATAGGTGTCAGCATAATCGTTTTAATTTGAGTGTATGGGTGGAAATCGCTGTAATTTTCATTAAGCTTGAAATATGTTATTTCAAGAAATTCTCTCATTTCATCAGATTTTCTAATTAAACACTCTTTATGCTTATATTCTATTTACATTCGTTCCTTTTCATTGTGGACTTTTACATTTCTAGGCTTTCATATCAGCAATTGTCCCAATCATAGAGTAGTTTGATGGTGATTCAGTGTCTCTTAAAGGTCCTTGGTTTCTTACAATCACTTCTTATTGTAAAATAAGTGTTTTTTGCAGAAACTTGAGAATTACATCTTGAAATCAAGTGTTAAACCTTGACACACAAACTTGTTACCAATGTTCCCTCTAAGCTGCGTGCGTGCGCAATTGCGCACTGGTGGCACGGTCTCTGTGCACAGAAAATCTGCGTTGCGCACAAAAAAAAAACAAAAAACAAAATCTAACCTGAATTAAAAAATAAAACTTTAACAATTCTGTTTTGCAGTGTTAGTCAGTAAGTGACTGGCTGCTCCCGCATTGGATTAGAACGAAGCCACCTTATTCCATAGTCCAGCCAGTAATGCGATTCACATTCGTATATACGCAGCTAATCAACGTCACTGACAGGCTATGACAGCGTACTTATGTGCCGACACCAGTGTTTTAGCTAGCAAAGCGGCGTGGCTGATGTGGAGTGAAGCCACGTTAATGACAACGTGTACAACCATTGGAAATGTGAGCAGGACAGACGGAAATTGACGGAAAAAGTGTGGACTTTATACCAGTTTTTAAATTGTGTTGATAGGCCACGTAAAACTAGAGTTATGATAAAAAAATATATGCAATGTTTGTTTTTCCTGAATACTATAGTATAGGTAAGTATAGTATAGGTAAAAACTGCATTTTATAAGGAAAACACTCTCCGCCTGTGAGCAAAACCAAAACCAAAAAACCCCCACCCTTTCCTATACGTTGAAAAAAGTACCATGTCGACCAATCAAAAAATGATATGGCAATATGGCATTTAGTTGTCTAGGAAAGGGGGAAGTTTTAGGAGTGACGGCCGTGTTTGTGATGTGAGAGATTTGCAACGTTTAGCGCAAATCTTGTGTAGTTAGTGTGTAGTGTAGTCAATATATTTGTTGTGTGTCAGAACAGTGAGGCGACTGCTGAATGTTACAGGTGTTACAGCAGTGATACATCTCTTGTTGTCAGGCCTGCAGGTATCAGGCTGCTGTTCTCCTCCATCTCATAGTGGACAGAAATTATTTTTTGGAGTGGCACAAATAATTTGTGTGGCATCAAATTTGATGCAGAACAGCTGATTGTTCTGTAAATAATTTTAAATGTTTATTTTAAAAAACTTTGTTGTTTGCATAACTCTGTAACTTTTTTGAGTAACTATATAATTAATTGCCCAACATTGGTCATTATATCCTGTATTTTGCAGACAGGACTCTCTCCCAGACCACATACTCATAATACAAGTCAGAGCTTTATTGGAGTTCAAGTTATTTTTTTACTTCCAATAGTGTTAACATACTACACAGGTCATGAACAAGATTTTTTTTTAATTTTCATTGTAAGTGGGCTTAAGCACTTAATTAAAAGTAGTCTAACAAAAATGTAAATGCTGTAATTTGATTATTTTAATAAACCATGTAACTTGGATGGAGTCGATGCTGCTGTGACCACAGTGGTCCAAGGGGCCGCTGAGGGAGTTTGTGTGTTCATCAGACACATGAAAAATTAGAGGGAACATTGCTTGTTACTGCATTAAACAAGTGTAACATGAAGTTAAACTTGTGTAAATAACAAAGCAAAGTAAAAAGCTACCTATTCAGTGTGCTTTTCACTCACATTTAGATTATATTGACTATGTACTGGGCACTGGAAACTGTAAATAAAGCTTTACTTATTTATATTATTTTGAAAAATAAAACAATATTACATCACTTTTATTCTATATTTCATTTTATTTTGCTTTTCTTATTCTACTTTAAATGCTGCTTAATGTTCACATTAAGATTATATTTCTGGTTGTTTCCATAAATCTTGAATTAAAGAAAATCCATCCATCCATCTGGGACAAAAACCCCAGTGCTTTTTTATTTTTTTCTGGGGACAGCGCGACAACAGCTGTAAAGTTTCAGTTTCAGTTCCAGTTTTGATGTTGCAGATGCATTGTCAGCATTTTATCATTACTTTTATCATTACTATGCATAATAACATAGCTCTTTTTTTCTGTGGGATAGTTCTTGAAGTCCTGCTGGTGCATTTAACTGAGACAGGTCTGAGGGTTGGTGGGTAATCAACCCCTCCCAAACACACACACACACACACACACACACACACACACACACAATTTAATAACATCCCAGCCAAACTCACACAAAGGACGCTCACAGTAGCCCTGCTCAGTTATTTTTAGCAGCCTTATTTGCTGGCTGGTCGAGGTTGGAGTTGTGTGAAGTGGACTTGGCACTGCAGTCAGTACACATATAGCTATATATATGGATGTGTGTGGGTATGTGTGTGTGTGAGCCCTTGTTGACACAAAAAAGATGAGAAGTGTTTCAGGCAACACACTGACTTTCTTTCACCATGCATGAACTGTGCTGAAAAGAGCTTTTTCATTGCTGCTCACCTGCTCACACTGGATACACAAAACTGTAACGATACCACGGCTCTGTGTGTATATGCCTACCTCAGGTTATGATGGATCTATGGATGTGTGGTTGAGATTCTGGTCAGACCGGTATGAGCATGACATATTCCTGAGAAAACACAGATCCCTGAACTTAAACAAACACATATACACAATTTTGATTGGGGTACATTTGGGGTACACTTAACACTTTAGACTAGTGAGTACTGTCTTAATATGAACTTTTTTTCATATGTTTTCGATATTGTCATATTTGCATTTGCTGTTGATTATCTTTGCATTTATATTAAAAGACTGTAAGAAAATAAAAAAAACAACACGATTGAGCAAGGTGATTTCATTTCAGCAGAGTGCACAGATGGTAAAATAGAGAACAGTAGAGAGAAGCTTCGGGCCTGAAGACACTTTCATTTCAAAGAATCTTTTGTTAGTGTAGAAGGATAGTTAGGATAGCTAATATATTTTAGAATATGAGCACAGACTGATGCTTGCTTGTGAAATGTTCTTAGTTATACAGCCTTTTAAGTTCTGTGCCAGAAATGCCAATTGGTTTTCAGTCTGTATAACATATTTTGTTTTGATTCTACTTTTTTATTTTGCTGTAAAAGAAAAAAAAAAAAGGGGGGGGGGTCTGAAAAACAACCACAAAGTAAAAACAATAACAACAACTTTGTTAAAAAACAAAACAAAACAATACTACAAATGTCCCTTTGGTCAATGTAGCATCCTCCTTCATTAAAAACTGATAAGATATTTCTCTCTTTTATGTCACTACTTTGACACTGAAGTTTCTTTGGGGGTTTTTTGTGATGCTAAAACACCACACATGTCTTTAATAAAACAGACAAAGTCATAGTGGCTGTAATGCTCTACATCACTTAGTCATTTAGTTCTTCTTTGAGCAAGTAATGCTAAAAATCTGTGTTGCAGTGGAGCCACATGTTGTGCATTATGTTGAGTAATGTGCTGTTAAAACTGAGGAAAAACTGACATGTGACCTTAATGAGGTCTGTGCACATCTCATATAATAAGCAACAGGATCATTTTACTTATGGGGGTGTTTGACACTTTGTAAAAACGTGTTCTATTAGAAGTCTTGGATAAAAGCCTCCCCCAAATGACACCTAAACTCAGTTTTTTCCAAAGCATGATTTCATTAGTTGCTGTTCCTGGATACATTTAGCCACATAAACGTCACTTTGTGTTGCACCAAACCTACTATCAAATAATGGCAGCACAATGAGAGCTGCAGTGATCCACATGCAAGTTGCGTGGCTAAACCAGAGCCAGCCGAGTATGTTTGTGTGAGTGTGTTGCATCATTGCTGCAGCGACGGAAGAGAGACAGATGTGCCAGAAAAGTTAAGGAACCTCCTTTCCTCTGTCTCCTTCAGAGATCCTCCCCATTCCCCCTCCCCCTGTGCTCCTTATGCCCAGCGATTTCATCCTCCCTCTGTTTATCCATGCCCTCAGAGGTCAACAGATGTGTTTCTCATGAAACATTTGTGTTCATTAACAGAACAGAGGGCAGCATACATAAATCAGATTTGTTCACCCCGGGAAGAATGCCGATATAAGAGTGTAACCATGCATGGGAAGTATGACTACTAAGGCTTGTAGAAAAGTCTTTGAAGACCAAGATGCGCACATGAATAGCTTGATTTAGAGTGACTGATGGAAAGATGAGGAATATATTTCTACAAAAAATATGGATTTATCAAACCAGGGCCACAAAACATGAGAAATGTGCATGAAGAGAGAAACCTAGGTGAAATATCACCTTCTTGCTTCACTAGCCTAGATTAGTCTTGACAATACACAATGGAAACTCTGAGAATGAACTCTTTCAACTGCTGCAGGCTGAAAGATAAATAGCAGCTGCTACAGGGGCAATTCCAGAGTCAACAGAGACCTAGAGGCAGGCCTTCTGCAAATGCACTTGCTCAACTGCTCATTAACACAAACATGGCTCACATGGAAGTACAGACTGTAATGTGAATGCTGATTAAGCTTATTCCGCATTCACTGACTGAGATTTTATTTTTATTTCACACATTTTTCACCGGCTGTCTCCTTCAATACCGTCCAGCTGAAGAAAACCACTCAACCACCATTAGATATCTCTTCTTTTCGAAATGTGTGCTTGTATTTTTCTCATTTCTAACTTATATTTTTTAAAATATTCAACTTTATTCAACAAACATTTATAATGTAATTCACTTGTATTTCAGGGCTGCTGTGTCCACAGTTTTCGCTCTACAGCCATCATTGTACCCTCAAAACGTAACCACCATTGTGTATTTCCAATGACATGTCTCTCAGTGCTAAGAGATTATTTGAAATGTGTGGATCCAAGTGGAGGGAGTACCTTCTAACAGACCCATTGTATTTTCAGTTAGGAGTTTGTCCCAACAGCAGGAAAGACTGCACTCTTTAAATTGCTCCTGTGACCACATTTTCTACACCAGGAACATAAAACACACACTGTTGTGTAGAACAAGTCCTTGAGACCCTCGCGATTCAAAAAGTATTTTGAGTTACGGTCTTGGATTTAGAAGCTGTTTTTCAGCAGGTGGGCCACAGAGTAACAGCATGTCAGTATTTGCTGCAGTCCAACTGAAAGCTGTTGGCAGCTGTTGGTGAAATTAAATGCACGGGAATAACAGAGCATTTGGATTGGCACATTCGTTTCAGGGTTAGTTTTCACTGATGGGTTTGTTTTCAGCAGACAGGTGGTTCAAACCTGGGCAGTTGAAGCAGTTGATGACTTTTAGTATAATCTTTTTTGATTGGATGATTAGAACTGAAACCATTTACCTGTCTGTAGTGGATTCTCCCAAACTCATCTAACCTAACTAGTGTTCCTGTTTTTAGTCTTTATAGTTTATCTCCCCTCTAACACAGTCTTAAAATAAACCCCCCAAACAGTTAAAGATTAACAATGATTTTACCTGCAAATGAGCCCTAGACAACTAAGCTTGCCATGCCATGCATGGTGAGAACATTTACATGTAGACTAAAAAATGCATATACAAGCACCTACCAGCATTTCACTTTCAACTCAGACTTGGTGATGATTCAATTTACAAATCCATAGTGAAACTTTGTGATTCCTTTACAGGAATAAAAATGCTTCACCAAACTGTGCATGTTTACCATTTCTTAATGTCAAAGCTTTGAGGTATTTTTGAAACCTAATCATCTTTGGGGCAATATACATATGCGTAGGGCTAAGTTGTCTTTGGATATAGTGCAGGTGGTTTCTAATAAGGCTGTAGGCCAACATATAAACTCACTTGTAAAAGGAAGGAACTATGCATCTTTAAAAGAAAATCTCAACCACATGTTTTACAAGAAAATACCTTTTAAATGGTCAAATGGATATACTTAAGACACTTGGACTAAATAAACAAGCTGAAAGATGGAGCTCCAGTTTGACAAGAAAGGTTTTAATTGAAAGATGGTTCCTTTGTTTATCTTGGCACAAAAACCAGAACCAAAAGTTGTAGATAAGGAGAAAAAACTTACATACACAGGGTCTTATTTTCAACAAACCTTTTTTGGTTACATTTTTTCCAGAAATTTAGTTGTTGTTTTTTTTTAGTTAACTAAAATGTTCTTTCACATTTAGTTTTCGGTTTAGTGTTATAGCTAATTATAACAACCTTGACTGTGTGTCTGTAAAAACTATGCTTGCATTTGGTTTCTACAGGAAATACAGGAATGTGTGCATCTGCGTGTGAATGAGACATGAAATGTCACTTGCAGAACTCCAGCTGTTGCACAAAGAGCGCCAAGAAATATGAGGCACAGAGCCAGCCTGACTGAGGGCTGCAGCCAGTCTTTTAAGGTAAGACAACCATAACACAGGAGAAGAATGTGAAGGTAAATTATTACACTATGCAGTATTTCGTCATATTCTCTCCTGTGAATATGTACTTGACAAAGAAACAAATATGCCCTTGCAGGTTACAGGAGAGGAAAAATGTGAAAAATGTGAAAAAGTGTTGTGTGTTCCAGTGTAAGAGCTGATCTGGCCAGTAAATATGCTGAGAATCTGTACATAAAAGCCTACCAAAACACTCACTTTCTAAAAGTGCAGCAATTTCACTAACTTTCTTTTCTCCTGGATATCACTTCTAAAACTACTTACAGCTTAGATCAGCAGGCACTGTTCAGGGTTCTTTAAACTTTCTGTGTTTTGTTCTTACAAAAATCCTTTTGTAGTGGGTCTAAAGTACTTAGCCTTCCCAAAGACTAACAGTTCATTTCTTGTACTCTCGTGTGCCCCATAGAAGCCAAGCATTACTTCTGTGATTAATTCAGAAGTAAAGATCCAGACAACCTTGTCATCTTGTTCAGTGCTTCAGTGCTAAGCTGTACCTCAACACAACTGAAATGAAGAAACTGGCTGTATGCCCGGTCTAACACACAAACAATGGGATTTATGAATGTTGATGAAAGACAATACAATATGTATTCCACGTGCACTTCCTGGTCACTGTGGTGTTTATTAATCTCATTTAAGAAGTGAAGACTTTGTTCCAGAACCACCAGATGAAGCTTAGGAGGCAAACGATAGATAACACCTGGTTGTTAGAAAGCTGTTTCCTCAATAAGAACGGCCCATTTTTTGTGCATGCAGTCACCTTCCCTCACACAACTCTCAACACAGTGGGATGTGTGTTGTGTGTTTGCAGAAACACAAAATAAACAAACAGTTGTGATAGACTAAACTTCAATTCAGTTTTATTTATACATTTACTAATTCTGAAATTCATTTAAGTCATTACCTGTTTGTGTTATCGTTTCTGAGCTGAAATGAGGCCTAGCATAAAAAATGTTTCAACCAGCATGCAGGAGGTGGGGGTGACCTTTAAACAGACATCCCCACTGAATCTGGCCTTCTCTGCATCTGCTAGTTACTCCACCAGGTTCTGAAAATAGTAACAGACTGAAAAGCTCAACAGGCCCCACATGGTTGGCTGGGCACAGGTATCAGCCATTATGAACGTAGTGCATTCAGCTCAGCGGATGCAGATCTGATATAGATATAATGTACTATATTTTTTCAATTAAGAGATGTTCATTTTAGCAATAAAAATATTGTCTCTCCATTGGCTTATTTAGCTAAAAACTGAGCTGAATATTATCAGTGACTCTGTGGTGTAGTTGTTAACACATTTGCATTACATTTAAAAGTCAAGTCAAGTCAAGTCAAGTTTATTTATAAAGCACATTTAAAAACAACCAAGGCTGACCAAAGTGCTGTACAATAAAATACAAATATAAAATACAATAAAACACAAGTACATAAAACACCTCACTGATAAAACAATAAGTTAATACAGTAAGTTAAACCTTGCTAAAAGCCAATGAGAAGAGGTGAGTTTTAAGAGCAGTTTTAAAAGTTCCTAGGCTTGTGGAGAATCTGATGTGAGGAGGTAAACTGTTCCACAGTCTGGGTGCAGCCACAGCAAAAGCCCTCTCTCCCCTAGTCTTTAATCTGTACCTGGGAACATCTAAAAGCATCAGGTCTGCTGACCTCAAAGATCTCCTGGGGCGGTAAAGGATTATGTAAGGTTTTTTTGAGTAGTTATAAAATGCTAAATTGTCTGATCACATCTAACGAAATGGCTAACAGGCTTTGATCAAAGTCCAGTATCTGTTGGTGTTCTTGCCAGATTCTTCAGTTCTGTAAGACTTAAGGGTTAAGGTCTGATCACATGTTTAAGCACAGAGAACAAGTGAAGTGTATGAGTTTCATGGCGCCAGAACAATTCGTGAGAGGGCTTGATGCCAGCACCCACAGTCTCTATTATGAAACATGACTGGGACTGTAGTCCTTTGATACAAAACCAGAGAGCTGTTAATACAGACCAACAGAGGCTTTGCAAGTGATACCAGTTTGGCTCTCGAAGATGAGGGCTGGACTGAAGTTACAAATGACCTCAAGCCAACCAACACTATTTGAGAGATTACAGTTCTCCTAACACTATGTCTCTAGATTTACTGCCTGTATGTGGCTAATTACTGTGATTGCAACTGGTTTAATTCAAACCTGGAATATAGATTTATTGTTTATCCTACCATCTCCCACTTAAACTGGTTAATAAAATGGTCACACAGGAATGACAGCAAAAACTCTAAAAATCTAATCTGAGTGATGGACTGCATACTGGTTTTGCAATGAGAAAAGGCCAATCATTTTACGGAAGAGTAACAACTGAAAAGATAAAGAAAGATGAAATTCAACATTTGGATATAATTTAACCCAAAATTTAACTTATGATAAACAACATATCAAATGCTAACTTTCACACAGTATTGCTATTCTAACGCTTTGTCTAACGTTAATCCTTTGTGTAACATAAACACACAACTGCCCACAATTATAAAATAATATCAGATGTCAACAGCACAAAATACTGTCAATTTTAAATATAATACATGAATATTTCACTGGCAAGAAGGTCATCACTGCTTCTCCACCCCAATTTGTTGCTGCTATCAAAATCAAAATGTTCTCATTTTTTTCTGTTTACAGGTTCTGTATGTCTATTATTATCTATTATGAATAAAATATGGGTTTCAAATCATTGTGTTTTGTTTATATTTAGGTTTCACACTGCGTCACAACTTTTTGGATGCTGAATCAGCTGATGCAAGATGATACAAGTTGAAGACTGCACATTGTGTCATAGAGAAAAAGACTTTACTGAGCTTTTGGAGAGTCCAGTGATGAATGGCAACATGCTTGTGGTTGAGGAAAAGACATCAGGCTATGACATGTGTGATGAGTTCACTCCTGTGGTTTTACACACTCATTACTTCCTATAGCTAGGAGGAAAGCTGAAGGGATTGCATTAAGAAGTGCTTTAGAACATCTACAGGGAACTTGAAAAAGGTCATTTATGGAAGGATGTGTTGTTATGGGTCCATTGAATGTGTTTAATCCTCTTGAGCCTTTTTGTGTGAGGATGCATGCAAGGATCTGTGGCTCACAGTCTGTGACTGCAATTAATGCAGAGTTGTGTGGCTTCAAGTAATTCTATTCTCAAGTAGTGAGAATATAATTTATTTTCTCCTGCTAATCTGGGTCCCAGTTGCAGCCTTTGTTTCAGTCTAAGCAGAGACCCTGGGACCTCCCTTTCTTTGGCCATCTCCTCCAGGTATTCTGGGTGGCACACTGAGATTTTCTCAAGCCAGCTGAGAAACATAATTTCTTCAGTATGTTTTTAGTCTGCCTAAGGATCTCTTCTCAGTTGGTTGTTCCCAAAACACTTTACCTAGGAGCTATTTTGGGAACTTCATTCTGATCAGAATGAGGAACGTAGTCATTCTGATCAGGTGCCCAAACCACCTCAAATGGCTCAACTGTAGAAAAGCAGCAGCTCAACTTGTTTGTTTAGCATATGTGCAAATGTCCAACCTGAAGATGCAGGAAGCAATGTCTTATTCACTGGAGAGAACCCTAACATATAGGCACCTAACTGCTGGCATATGAGCATACACTTTTCTGCATTTATCTTCCATTAAAACCAACTCTAGTTGTGGGCTGTACTTCACAAAAAGATTAGTTTCAGAACCTAATATCTCCACTGAGGTGAGGCCAGACATGTGTATTTCCTATCTTGCAACCTGTGGTGTAAGTTGCAGCTGTTTCTCCTCCTCCTACAACCAGTCCACCCCCTCCCTTAGCAAAATAGCGCCTGACTCCTACAGGTGGTGGGCCCACTAGAAAGATGGGCCCATGTGGATAATTCAGTCGGAGCCTGGCTGGTCCCCACGAGTTACCACAGTTCATTTTAAAAGATGTGTAAATAAAAATACTTTCTGACAGTTTGATGTGTGGTGTTCATATCCTGTGTCAGTCTGGGGACCTTGTTAATGACACCAGCTGCAGCTGGAAAGAAGCCATTTTTCATGAATCACAAGTTTCCCAAAGAAGGTTCGAAGCTTTTCATTAATTTTGGGAGAAGTTGGTCAAATCTCATCTGCCCACTTAGTGGTCCTGGAGGTGTGCAGGAACCGCATGGCTTTCCTCCTGAAAGAAAAAGACAATTACTGACTGAGAAAAAACCAACTATGATAAAAAAAAAAAAAAAATAGCACATAGACAAACATAGCAAAAAGAGAAGTACAGAGCCAACAAGACTTAAAAGCTAGCATTAACTGAAGTTGTCTTTCTTTTGTTTTGCAATTTTCTGTTTTGCAGAGTGACTTTTCCAAGTCTGCATACAATGGTTGTTTGGACCCCTTTAGGATTAACTAAACGTGGTATCTACAATATTAACTAATTAATTCAGTCATTTGTGCAGTGACACATTACATTAATATACAGCCAATTACAAGATGGAAAGGGCTTTAATTATTCTACACTGCTCTCTAGTGTCGAAAAATTGTAAGCGTAACCTAAAACGTCATCAAAATCGCGCCGCAGTCTCACGCGCATGCGCAATAGTGTGGAAGCTGACAAAATTCAAACTGGGTGGCGGGCAGTTCAAGTCGGAAGACGTAGAAGAAGAAGAAAATAAAGAGTACAATATATTTACTGTTGAGAGCTAGACCAAAGTGTTAAGAAAATGACGAGCACGTTGAAGGGAATTACTCTCAAAGGAAGCGCGGAGTTAGTAGCCGAGTTCTTTTGTAAGTATTTCTGTTATTTCATCTTTTAGTCGCTCGTTTACGACACGCATGCATGTAACGCTAATATGCTATTGGGCCTACATAGTGCCCGATAACATATTAGCATCAACGCAGCATGTATGCACTCACATGGCAAGCATAGCTCCAGTTGATGAAAAATAAAGTGTTTAAGCCTGATGTATCCTATAAGCGTCAATTCACAACTTCAAACCGAATAATTTGTAAAGACTGTCTAGTTGTCTGCCCTTGTATTGAGAATCGTGAACGTACACCATACATTGTTTCTATTCTACCGAGCTAATATATTCATTGATAGTTAGTTTTCTCTCGTGTTATTTCCTTTCTTGTGTAGTTGTTTTTGTAACCTTCTGTCCCTTTCAAGTTTGAATCATATAAGCCTCTAAATTTTACGAATACTGGAATTCCGGCGTATTTGAAGCCTTTGATTTCCCCATTGTCATTCACAGCTTTCGGCATCAACAGCATCTTGTACCAACGGGGCATCTATCCTCCAGAGACATTCACCAGAGTTACCCACTATGACATGAGTCTCCAACTAACTACCGACCCCAAGCTGAAGAACTATCTGACTAACGTGGTGTCTCAACTTAAAGGTATCTCAATAGTGGGCTTCCCCACTCGTGACACACCTAAGGAGAAAGTGGAAAAACTCTGGAACTGAGTGAGCTAACCAACTGCGGTCTGAAGGCACTCCAGTTGTAGTTTTGGGCTTCGAGTTCTGTAGCTATATCTACAAGGCTGCTGGCTTACGGCAAGAAATCTTACTCACGGTTATTTTGGTCACTATGGAGATGGTTTTTTTCTTCTTCGTTTTACATATTTACTCTTAGACCTTGAAAAAAATGTGGACATATTGTACTTAAGAAAACAAACAAAACTTCAGTCTACTTTACTTTAAGTGGATTGCCTTGAACACCAGATAGAAAAGAAAAAACGTAATTGGTGAGAACTGAGCTCACAGCTTGGTGGGGAGTGACTTTGGATTTTTATGGAGAAGAAAAAATAAAGGCAAAAGTCGTAGTGAAGTACAAAATAAGATGATGTTTGAACAATGAAGGATTTTGTCAATTTATTTTGCTAATTCGGTGATCGTCTTCACTCAATAAATAGTAACTTGTTAGTTGCGATTGCTGAGTAGGGCCACGTGGTGGTGCATTTCCCCCTCCCCCTTTTGTTGTGTTGAATTAGATCAGTCAGAATCGTAAAGACTTTATTTATCCCCAAGGGACAATTAACGTGCAGCAGAGCAGCATGATGTTGAAGATGAACTCAGATGCCTATGAGACTCATGCCTGAGATTTTAATTGGTATGACCTGGCATCTTATGATCAATGTTAAGTAACATACAAAGCAGCACACATGAGTTTTCATTCCCATGTTACACAAATTTGTGTTAAGCTACTCTTAGGCTCTTGTCAGGTGAACTACAAGCTATTTCTGGTTAAAAACGCTAGATTTTTAATTTTTGATTTACCAATTTTTGATTTTGCCATAAATACTTATGTATGTGAATGAGGAAGGAGATCGGTGCACCCTTTTCTGTCCAAGGTGATGCCATTGTAATATTTTCTTTTCTTTTCTTTTTTATTTTTTTTCCTAAATCCAATGCCCGCAACTGTTGATGGCTGCCTCCTCAGGTTTCTTCCTGTTAAAAAGAAGTTGTTTTTTTTTTTTATTCCCATCAATGCCTAGTTCATAGGTGTCAAACTCTGGCCCGCGGGCCAAATTTGGCCCGCAGCCTAATTACATTTGGCCCATGAAGCCATACCAAATTACTATCAGAGCTGGCCTACTGGTATTATACAGCTAATATATATATTGTTTAGTATTAAGCTTTGCTTGTTCCATATTCAGTTTTTCAGCAAAACGTGTTTGAGTCCATAAGAAAAGATTTATTCTTATATCTGGAGGAATAAATATATTTCAAGAAATATTAACGTTAGCCCGCGACTTTGTTCCAGTTTTGAATTTTGGCCCACTGTGTATTTGAGTTTGACATCCCTGGCCTAGTTCTTGCTGTTCTGGGATCATCTGATTGTTTTTCTTTTTAAGCCTGTGGGGTCTTTACTTTAAAGTATAAAGTCTCTTGAAGCAACTGTTGTGATTTTTAGTGCAATGTAAATAAAACTAAATGGAGTAAATATCTCTTGATTGTCAGTTCAAGTTTAATGTAATTCGTACCAGAATATTCATATTTTCGGGTGCATATCTCAAATCACTCAAGCTCTCAATTGTGTAATGCTAAGAGTAGTGAAATTACAGAATACAAATCAATCATCATTTTTCTCACAGAAATTGTGATCTCTTGGATATAGTTGTGGATACAAAATTCTGTACATGTTTGTATTATGTTTTTAGGGTGTTTAACTACCTCTCACTTTGCATAACAAACTTTAATTAAGTGTTGTTTGCTCTTTTGGTGTTGCAGAGTGGCTGTTTGAGTGCACTGTGCAAAAGCTGGTGTTGGTGATCACGTGTCTGGAAACCAACGAGGTGCTCGAGAGATGGCAGTTTGACATCGAGTGTGACAAGTCGGCTAAAGAGAGCAGGTCAGGACCTCTAGTACCTTTTTTGTCTGTTTGTTTTGTTTTAAAGGCTCCATGCTAATGGTCATTAATTTGCTGTCTCCTAATTCCAACACCTGGCATGTTGCACTTGTACTTCCCCCACCGTCAGTTTGAGTGGAGTGATATATTATATAAATTGTTTTGAGCTTCAGGTACCCCAGGTGCGGACTGTCAGGTTCCTGATTGGCAGTACCTGTGCGCATGGACTCTGCAACAGTAATTAGCTAGTGTCTGCTATAAGCATGGCATGTTTGACTGATGGGACTCATGCTATAGGGTAGACCTTCCCAAAGTGTGGGGCCTGCCCCCTAGGGGGGGGCGCAGAGCCATTGCAGGGGGGGCGCGGTATGAAAAGAGAAAAAACAAAAACAATGCTTGGACACTGCTAGCATAATGGACAGGTTTTTGATGGGGCTCCCACACACACGCAAAGCATGAGATGAAGCATAGCTGAATGTGTTTCCAAACTAGGGCTGTTCGATATAACAATATATCTTGGATGAAGATATAAAAAGTCTATTGTTTCATTTTACGCTATCGTTTGTTTCGTGTTGTCGCAAAATAAACTGTTTACGGCAATATTTTTGTGTGATGTGAAAAAAGGCACATACCTTTGACGTTGCGTGACGAACTCTGTATTCCTCGTCCACACAAAAAGGAGTTTTAAAGAATCTCCGTTTTCGGTGATTCGAAACGCCGTTTACATGTGGACGAAGGGTCCAAATGCATAGAAACAGGTGCGTTTTCAAAAATACCCATGTGGGTGTGGACGTAGTGTAAAAGAGTTAGTAGTGTATTTTCTTACTACCTGTAATTTATTGCAGATTACTTGTTAATTACTTAATTGTGTACTAAATGTTTGAGGTGTGAAATAAACCGCAATGGAGCAAAATATGGGTGTGTGGTTAAAGGATGTGTTTGTGTGCGCATGGGTGGGGTGGGGGGCGAACATTTTTCTTGTCAAACAAAGGGGGGCCTAGCAAAAAAAGTTTGGGAGCCACTGCTGTAGGGTAACCTCCAGTTGGTGTTCCACAAAGTTAAGTTACAGTATTATGTGGCGTGAGCCGTACAGTAGCATCTCCAAATTGAAGGCCAAGTTCCAGCACTTAGGACCTGCACGCAGCCTTCTACAGGTTTGGATGATGTGTCCGACAGCTCGCTAGCCAGACAATCTGGAACAGACCGCACATGGCCAGTCTCAGTCCCATAGGGCTTCAAGGAGTCCTGTTATGACTGCCCGTCACCATTTGGCCCGTTTGCGTTTGTGTTGGCAACGTGTGCACTGGAATTTTATGTTCAGCGATGAGTCTAGAATCTGCCAGTTAGACCATAGGGTCAAAGTTCTGAGAAGGCGCATGATGCTGATTGCTTCACTGACAGGGTAACTACTTTTTGTGGAGGCAGTGCGATAGAGTGAGGCAGCGTCTCTCTTGCTGGAAAAACGCGGCTTGTCATCACTGGAAGCAGTCTCATTACAGAGAGATATTGAGATGAGATTCTGCAACCAGTGGCAATCTGGGACAGGAAAGATGACAATGCTCAGCCCACCGAAGAGTGTGGTTTATCAAATTACCGCCAGAATTTGGGACTAGGGAGGATGCAATGGTCTGCCTACGTCTAACCAATTGTCGTTTAGTTTTGTGCCGTTTGTGCTAAAGTGACCAACACAATTAAGCTGGCTGATTTACAACAAATGCTGGTGTGATCAGTATGAGAAGGAGCTGCCAGGCTGTTCTCCAATCAGTTGTAGCAGATGACTGCCTCTTCCTGAGCCTGGTTCTGCTGGAGTCGTCGTCTTCTTCTTTAAGGACAGTTTTTGAGAATCTGCTATATCTTGACATGATTGTGTTGCACAGTTCTTAGATGCACATTCATGCTGTTGTTACTCAAGCAATGATATTAAAACCTTAACTCACTGGTATTTGGCAAATTAAGGTTAACCCCTGCAGCAGCATGAACTCATGCTGTGTGGCATCTGCAGCCTCAGTAGCAATCTGACCAGGTTGTGTTCAGTTTTATATAAGCCCTTTCCACTGCAGTGTCAGATTTCCGTGGCTTGCAAGAGAGAATCCATTGTTGGCTTCTTAGGTTGCATCCCATGAGCCTCAACATTAGGTGTGTTGTGAGTCTGAGTGCTTTTATGCTTGGCACTACTGTATAGAATTAATATAGCCATTCTGTCAACTTCACCCAATTTGGTAATTCTCCTCTGACCTCTTCCATTAACACTGGATCTTTTAGATCAGTAGTTTAGTTTCTTAAATCAGCAGTTGCTGCATGTTCTGGTCTTTTTGGTGTGGGCATTAATTCAAAATAGCTGCAAAATTTGATCAGCTGTCAGGCCAACATGACTGACTGCAGGTGCATGAGTTTTATTCCTGTGTGCCACACAGTTGTAGTGTTATCTGAAAATTATTAATGCAGTAATGAGCCGAACTATTGCATCACGTAGAACACACATGGCTGACTTACTATGACTGCGTAGACTCACATACACTGAATTATATGTGGTGGTAGGACCAAATGTGTTAATCTGCTGCTAAAAATAGGTCTTCCCTTTGATTGTTGTGGTTTAAAAAAATCAATTTAATAAGGCAGGGGTCGGCAACCCTAGGCACGCGTACCACGGCTGGCACGTGAAGGGTTAACTGATGGCACGATCATAGCTGGACTGGCCATCGGGCATATCGGGCATTTGCTCAGTGGGCTGATGGTGATTTTCCGTTTTTATAGGCCGATGATTTTTTTATTTTTATTTTTTGTAACGGTATAAACAATGAAAGTTGGTGGATTGGTCAGATGCTGGCCGGTGTGTAAATAATTCAGTTCTTTGGTGGTGGCTATGGCGGAGCTTCCACAGATTCAGTAACATTAGCAAGTGGTGGAGGCCAGCAGGTGGATGAGAGAAAGGGGAGGCAGGAGGAGGAGAGACCCGAGGCGGCCGCCGGTCCGAGTGTCAGGTGAACTGAACTTCAGGTAAGAAGACCTGACCCAGATAGACCTGCAGTCTATCTGGTCAGACATAAACCAAGTTTAGGTGGAGTTTATTTTCGTTGTGCTGACTTTTTCAGTTACAATAACTCGTACTGCGTACTAGCTAGCATGACGGAGTGTATACAGCTGGGTGGATGCTATGATGTTACTGATAGTGAACTTTATTTTCTTCATAAGGTTAGTTAGTAGATTTGCCAACCGTCCCGTAAAAAGACAAATCGTCCCGCATTCAGAGAAAATATTACGCGTTTCGTATTGAGCTGAAAAGGAACACAGTTTGTCCCGGACTTCAGCTACAATGAAAAAAAAAAACGCACAAAGCTGGAGTTATTCTGTGTTTGTTTCTTCTTCTCTCATTCTCTCTCTCCTGTTGCTACTTCAATCATGAAACTGATCAATGATCAGCTGATCGGCTTTTCTCTCTTGTTTGTTTATCTCCCACTTTGCGCCAGAAAGAGGAAACCGGTGGATGTCGCGTTAAACAACAGCAGCATGTTTAAGCTTGATCAGCTGTTAGAATTTATTTAATATTAATTTCTAGTATCAGCTGATGTTTGCTGGAGCCAAAGTTGTAAAACCTGCTGGTCATGATGTCGGTTTGGATATCAGGTGAGAGGGAAACATGAAGATGAAACCAGGAGATGTCCTTACTGAATGATCAGAGCTGAACAGGTGATGGAGAAACAGGTTTAACTTTTAGGTGACATGAATGAGTTGAAGGGAAGTTATAGGGGAAGGAAGAAATACACGGATACATCCGTAGATTCGAGACAGAATTCACAATGTGTTTTTGGGACTTTTAGGTGTTTGGACCAATGTTTTATTTTCTGATCAAACCAGAAAGCTTTAATGAGCAGCTAGACTTGTCTCGCATTAACTGGCTGAGTTAATGCAACGTCGAAGCAGCTGGAATCCATAGATGTGTGTGTTCATGGAGCTTGCATTTTCACCTGCTGGAAATAACTACCTGACAAGTTTAACTGTCTTCAAAACATTGCAGAGGCCTTATTGACAGTATTTGGCTCTACATATCTGTGTGAGCAGATTTTCTCTCACATGAGTCCTCAGAGACACAGGAGCATCCAGCATTCAGACGGCTACCTGAGTGGGAGATCAGAGTGTATTAACAAACATGCTATATTGGCTCAGTTTATTTTTCTTATCATTGTTGTGAGGAGACCATAAATAGCATTTGCATTTTCTGTTGTACAGTTCATTTGCTGTTATGGATAAAAGTGTCTTTTTATTTTTTTATGTTTCAAAATAGCTGATAGCTGCCAACAAATATAATTCTATAAAGTGGTTCTATATAGTGTGTAACTGTTAATATAGAGCGTTATTAAATTTATTGCTAATACAATCATATGGCACACTGACTTCTGAGGACATTTTAGATAGCACTCATCATCAGAAAGGTTGCCTACCCCTGCTCTAAGGCATCTGGACAGATCTGTTTACTTACACTTATTGACAGGAGTTGAATGGTGCAGACTTTGGGTTGGTTGGCTGATTTGTCAGCACAGATCTGAATTTGTATGTTTGCAGTGGATAAGTTTTTTTTGTTTTGGTTTTTTGCAATAAAATGACATGAAATTTGTACTTTAGAAGAGTCTTTACAACAGAGTATGTAATTTGGTTAAATGAGCATCTGTCATTACACTCAACTGACTATTGTTTGACTAATAAATAATGCATGTTAACTGAGTTCTCATGTGTCACCCAGTGCACCCAGAGAGAAGTCCATTAAGACAATTCAGGATGAGATCCGCTCAGTTATCAGACAGATAACAGCCACTGTTACTTTCCTGCCCCTGCTGGAGACGCCATGTGAGTAATGAGACTTTTGACATTTGAGCCTTTGATGTGGTGGTTGGGTAATAATTTCAACTCCTCCCCCCTCCCCTCAGGTGCTTTTGACCTCTTGGTTTATACAGACAAGGACCTGGTGGTTCCAGATAAATGGGAAGAATCAGGGCCGCAGACCATTGACCAGTCAGAGGAGGTGCGTTTGCGTTCCTTCACCACTTCAATCCACAAAGTGAACAGCATGGTGGCGTACAAGAAGACTGAGTCAGTTTAAACTCCTAAACCACATGAGCTGTTACAGCACCAACCACTGATTCTTATAGAAACCAGTAGATCTAACACTGCCGTGTCTTTGTTCACTGCCTGTGCATGACTGGACAACAAGGACCTGTTTTCCTTTGTTGAGCTTCACTGTGTCTTGTCAATATGATAAGGACATGAAGGAAATGTGTTCTTTCTACATTGATGTAAATATTTCTGCTAAGTGGCATTTGTCTGTGGAAAACAACTGTCTTTTCTTTAGTCTTTTGCTTTCTTTCATTCTTTCAGTCTCTGTTTTAGAAGATAGTGGTATCTATGTTGAACTTTTATAAAATGACATAAATAAATGCATTTTGCTTTTTCCCAAAGAAGTGATTCTGTGGTTTTCTTTTGTTCAGGAGGTGCCAAGGTTTTTCATTGTGTTATTTATTTTGGAGCATTATATAAAAGATATCACATGGTTTTTGGAGACGATGCCGTCTTGGGGTGCGTTTCAATAGTATAAGCTGATCTTTTCATCAAGGTCAAGAAAGAGAAGTTAGTTTGGAATGCACTCTTTTTGTAATGTGTTTTAATAAGTGGAAAGCACACTGACATCCATCCATTCATTGGTTAAATTTTTCACCTGCTTGTTTAGTACATTTGAGAAATTATAGACGGCACACAGGAGACATAGTAAATAAGTATTATTTAATGGGACATACTATTCACTTCGCTCACAGTGTTGAAAGGTGTTGACAGTTGCAGATGTGTAACACCATATTACATTTTGCAAAAGAAAACCCACAATTCTCTTACCTAAAAAAATCCATCCATCTGTCGTGTAATGCCCTCTCATATACATGCAAAAGAGAAAACTGACAACCAAGCAGTGAGTTTTTTTTTTTTTGTTTTTTTTTTGTGTGTTGTTTTTTTTTTTTTCTCCAGAGAGCACAGAGGCTAAGCTACAGGCACAAGTAAAATAGTCCTGGAGACTTATTCAGTGTACAAATGACAACCACGGACACAAATTAACTTTCTGAGCATGTACATCTACAAAAGTGCTTGAGTTTAAATGAATCTGTCATGTCCATTAGTAAGCTGTTCATTAAATGCACAGACCTCTGTGACTCCTCATCAACAGTTTATTGGCTGGACAATTAACTGTTTTACCAGTTCTGCTGATTCAGCAGTTTCATTTACCAAAACATTTCAGAACTTTTTCTTTTCTGCATAAAAAAAAGAGTTCTGAAGGGTAACAGTAGCATCCTTCAAAACTAGATATTAACAAACATTCTAGGTGTACAGAAAATGTCACAGTAATGTTGCATTTTCTATTTATTCCTAGTGTGGACATGCTGAAATCACTTTTATTGAGGAGTAATTGTTCCTTCTTGCAGGATCAGCAAAAACCTGCATTTCACAAGGTCCAAAGGTACCAGATTGTTCTTTTAAATGTGTTGGTGATGACACCTCGCCTCTTACTACAGACTGAAACCCTCTGCCTCTAAAGGGTGGACAGCAGTGAACCCAAACACATCAAAATGCTGAAACACTTAATATCTTTATCTAATGAAAATGTTGCTCCTGGATACATTCTGGGTTACATACTGAAATTTTCTGCCAAATTCTGTTGTTCAGTCAGTCTTTGTAGTGCAACAGAAACTGCTCTAAATGTTGAAGAATCTTTTTTTTTTAGCAAATATCTTGTTTGAACAGATTTTTACATTTACCCATCAGAAAATCAGGTTTACAGAAATAGAAATTATACATCGTCACAATGTATCAGAGCTAGAGCTAGCCTCGGTGAGTAAATCATACTTTATATTCTGTAGATATTACTCCGTCATTCAGTTTGTAAAATTGGTATGCATAAACAGCATTACTGGACATGGATAAATAAAAATAAGTGGTTCTGTAAAACTGAATTGTGTACTTTATCGCAACAAGGCAGTGGCAACATCTAGATCCATTTTCCTTTGAAATCGCAGATCTAGTCTTTGGCTCTTCCTACAGCTGGAAAAATAGAAAATCTAAATTCCAAATAACACAATACAGTACATTTCCAAATGTCATCAGAAGAAGCAGTTGTTCCTAAGAAAGGGCCTATAAAAAAAGACGGGATTTTTTTTTCCACATATGAAAACATTTTCTAGATAATTGTGTGCTTTGACAAAAGAATGACCTTACAATATAGACTGTAATAAATATATAAAACAAAAATAAATATGCAATAGTTAAGACAGTGAATAAAATGTACGAAAGACTCAAACCCACATCGTGTGTGTGTGTGTGTGTGTGTGTGTGTGCCGTGAAGACATATAACAAGTCTATAAGATTATTGTGACACTATGTAAAGTATATAGTAGTTGCATTGTTTTCATCCCACTAGAATGGTGCTAATGGTGCTAAAGCTCCATGAACACTGGAAGCGACATAGTGAATACAGACCATTCAAAGTGAATCACATCCCACAACGTCAAGTGATTACAGATGAAATAACCACAGGCAAATTCTTTGAATGTGCAGGCAGAGTAGAAAGGTGCTAAATAAGAATCAGTCCGTTTACCATTTCCTATTTGCTAAGGGAAGATATTTTTTTTCAACTTCTAGGCAAGAGACCGAAGCAACTGCCAATAGGAATAAAGAATACATATGACCTGGAAGTAAATATGTAGAGCTTCCAGTGTATGCAGCTTAACCATTCAGTGTTCCCTAAAGTTCACTACCTGTCACAGATAGTGTAGGTGAGACCATCAATATGAAAGCCACTCTGTGCAAAAATAACAATGTCTATGGTAATAAATATAGCTTAGTGCTGACTTTGTTATTATCTCTGGTGAGTGAGAAAAAATGGTGGTAACAGGATAAAATGACCATGACCTCAGAAACAATGATTTCTTGTTATGACACTTCATTCCTTTCTGTTCATGGTAGGGCTGAGCTGTAAAACTAGCATACAACTTTTTAACGAATGTTCGATAGTGGGGGTGGACAGGTACAACTTTGATGTTATTTCATAGTTTATCTATTTTTATCTGTTGTGAAAAGTAGTCACAAGAATTACTGATACTCCGGGAGACAGGAAAAGTGCTGACAAGTCTAGGCAGATTACCAACAAGTCAACTAACTGACTTGTAGATGTTTTTACAGTTTTTTTTTTCTATCTTACTTTATTTTTTAACTTGTACTCATTGGCATGGCTATGCATGATCGTTTGTAATTTTCCTATATCTGAGCAAACGCTTTGCAAACGTGAGTAGACTTCAGATTACAACAAGGAAAAGAAAGACAAACTGTGAAACCTGACTGCGGCACCTCAACCGTAATAGATTAAGTCTTAAAGTATTAAGACTGCTCAAGGCAAGTGACCTCTTCTATTATCAGACCATAGCTAGTGTTTTATTTCATGATAGGAAAATTACTTTTCTACCTCACTGTCAGTCCACACAATACGCTATTAGATAATTTTAATGAGAATAGGTTGAAAATGTAGAACTCTGGAAATCTGAGTTGGATGAAAACCAAACTGGTGTTTGGATCACACCAAGCCGTTGACAAGCCCCTTCTCACACTCCTCGGCTAAACACTTCCACTGCTGCCGGTTTTTCTGACATCCTTCCAACAACGGGGAGCAATACTCCGATAAGCCAGCCAAGGTCTGTGACAGTGATAAAGACAGTTCAGCATGGGAAATCAGAGGAAGAACTGAATGCAGGAAGAATTGCTATTCATCAGCTACACTGGTCAGCAAAAATAGCAAGGGCTGAATTACCTCATATAACTGAATGCAAATGGCATCAATGAAGGACACCTGCATGCTTGGTATCTTATCCCTTTTCTCACGATTCATCAGGTCCTGTGAAAGGATTGAAAAAATGAGATGTAAACTTTATATTAATTAGAGTCATTAATACGTTAACTGTTTTAGCCCCAAAACAGACAAATCTATGAGAAAATTCATATATATGTGTATATATATATATATACACATACACATATATATATTGCTATATATAGCCATCTCTCACTCTCTCTATATCTATATATAGATAGATATAGAGAGAATATATATAGAGCGAGGGAGAGAGAGATTACCACAAAATATGACAATTAGTTAAATTTATAATGTGTGTCCAACATCATTTTACAAACAAAATAACAGACAAGAAAAGATACACGTATTTATAGTCATGTAAAAAAGAAATTTGTCACATAAATGCCCTCCCACTGCTTCAATAGGAATTAAAAAGGTAATTAAAAGACTGAGTAGAGGCCAGGTGCTGCTAATCAAATGCAATTGATTAACTAATCATGACTGTAAATGCAAATGTTTGTTTATATAGTGTCAAATAACAATAACAGTGATCCCAGGGCACTTTATACTGTAGGACAAAGATCTTCCAATACAGACTGCATAAAGTCCTAAGAAAACATTTTTTTCACATGACTCTAACATCAGCATAGTTCTTGAAAATGTGTTGTGATACTTCATGATTTGAAAGGGAATATATTTAAATGCAGTAGGATGAAATACCAGAGGATTCAGAACAGATTCCCGGGCACTCGATGGCAAATGTTGTGCTGTTGAGAAGGATTTATCCAATATCATTCAAATGAACCCTGAAATTACTTACAATTGGTTCAATGTTCAGCTCTTGCCTCTCCTTATCCCCCTGCTCGAAAAACTCAGTGGCCACCAGCTCTGCTATCTGCATCAGAAACCAAATGCAGAAACATTGAAACATTTTATGAGCTTTTAGTTCTTAAAAGGCAAATTCTATAACACTAAATATAAAACCAAAGATAGAAGCAAAGTAAGCTTTTACGATGGGGTGGCTGTAGCTCAGGAGTTAGAGCAGGGCATCTACTAATTGGAACGTTGGTAATTGGATCTCCAGCTGCTCGAGTCTGTGAGCCAAAGTATCCTTAGGCAAAATAGCGAATGCAAAGCTGCTCTCTGATATGTTCATTGGAGTGTAAATGTGTATGAATTAAATAGAAAGCAAAGAAAAAGTGCTTGTGTGAAGGGATGAATGACCGTTTTGAATACTCAGAGTACAAAAATGCAATATAAGAATCAATCCATTTATAATTTGCTCTGAAAGCATCAATTTTAAATCCTCATTTATTGTTGGACAGAAGACTAAGTTGGGTGAATTGTATACTATGCAAGTCATAGTGTCATTGTAACCTTGGAAACTTTGTGGCATAATTGTGGCAGTTTGAGTTGAAGTACAACACATTAATGAACATCATAAGAAAGAGGTCTCCTACATGGAAATAACAAAATGCTTATACTGCTGCTGGAGGCAGCATCGTTAGAACATTAATATTGAGGAAATGACTGGGAATGACCCAGACAAACTGACAAAGACAGCCTGTGTGACAGCTGGAAGGAAGAAGGAAAATGAAACAAGTGAATAGCAATAGCAAGAGCTCTCCCAAAAGCCCCACACAAAGTTAGTGTTCTCAAGTTTTTAACAAAGAGATAAAGAAGATAGGCTCAAGCTCCAATCAACATCACTCTGTGTGCACGTGTTGCTGAAGCCGTCTGCAGCTCTTGATTGAGTCGGTGGTGCTGCAAGGAACGTAAGTACTATGATGCAGTTGTTAATTGTTGAGACTAAGAAGCTTTGCCTTTGCTTACATGATCTATGAAAATATTTTAGCAGTGCTTATGGAGGTTACTTTCACAAACTCATATCATTTCTTTAACCCTTTCATGCATGAATCATGACAACCTCAATCAGGATTATACTTTATTGTTAAAGTATTTTTATTTAGGCATGAAAAAAAGATTTTTGAAATTATTATTTTTAAACAGGTACTTTTTAAATAGTTTTTTACTTGTCCACTTAGGTGAACAACATCACTTTTGGAGTGGGTGGCAGAGTATGGAGTGACACATCAGTGTACAATGTAGTTTATGTGCAAATATACCATCAACACTGACACAAATACAAGAAAACAGCTTTTAAATAGCTGTCCACTGTAGTGACCACTATGCGTGAAAGGGTAAAAGTAAAGCACAGTTTGGCTCTTTGGTTATTTAAGGTTTTAAGGTTTCAGTGATAACCTTAAATGATTATAATGACTTTAACTGACTGAAAAAAGTATGACTGGAAGTTTCAGATTTAGAGCTAGTCTAAAAAACAAAAACAATATGGCAGATCAGCCTAAATACTAGGAAAACACCATTAGAATCAGTCCAGAATCTAAAACCATTGGGTGACGTCACAGTGAATACGTTAATCTTTATATAAAGTCTATGAATGGAGGCTGTGAAAGTAAAACAGACCAGGGAAGGAGGGCTATGGGTTTAGTGCAATCTGTTAATGAGGAGCAGGTGATTTGCCAGAGTGTGTGTAAGCCAGGGTATGTACTTGTTTGCTGCCCTGAATGTTTTGTTTTTTTTAAGAGCTGTCATCTGAGGACAGGGCCCAGCTGTTTTTATTAACAAGCTCTCATTTATCAGCACTCTCATACACACACACAGAATGTTTATCTGTATAACAATTCCTCTGGGCCTGAGTTTCCTAACAAGGTGCAGACTAATGAAGGTCACTGGGGGACAGCAGAGACACTACAGCATTGAATATAGTGCACGCTCACGTGTGTGTGTGTAGTAGGTCAGTGATTAAGAAAAAAAGAGAAAGGTAATTAGAGTAAGAAATTGTAGGATCAGATGTGAATAACAAAGAATACATTTTAAGGCACGTTGCACCTCAGGTCACAGTCAGCAGGGCTCTATTCCAGGAAGCTTGTTTTATATATATATACATATATATATATATATATATATATATATATATGTATATATATATGTATATATATATATATACATATATATATATATATATATATATATATATATGTATATATATATGTATATATATATATATATATATATATATATATATATATATATATATAAAATTCAAGTTTGGTAAATGATAACAGCAGACACCATAAAAAAAAAAAAAAAAAATATATATATATATATATATTTTTTTTTTTTTTTTATGGTATCTGCTGTTATCATTTACCAAACTTGAATTTTCATAAGATGAAGCTGGAATTCTGTTTCTTTATGTTTGATTTGTTAAATGTAATGATTCAGTTGAGACAAAATGCAGGTGACAGAAACTGAAGATAAAACCTGAAGATCCACCCTTGAATCAGCTTTTGTGACAGTCTGATTATTTTCTTGTTCCAATAATCAGTAAAAATGTAATGACAAAATATAAGAAATGTACTTGTGTTCCTTCCTTCCTTTGAATTGTACTTACTGAATGCAAGTGCTCCATGAGATTTAGAGAAAAACTCTGCTTTAATGTTGCCCAGTTTAACCATTTATACTGATAAAGCCTTCAGCTTCCAGGCCTGGATTTCTACATTTAAGATAAAACTTGAAACTTTTCTTTTTGATAAAGCTCATAGTTAAGTATGGATCAGGTGACCCTGAATCCTCAGTTAGTTACACTTCAATAGGTCTAGGCTGCTGGGAGTTTCTCGTGATGTACTTCCTGTTTCTTCTTTACTCACCTTTTTAGATTTCATTTCATTTAATCATTAGTTATTATTAATCTAATGAATGAATGAATCAGGATGTTACACAGCCAGCTCAGAAGGGGAGGAGTCAGAGACAAAAACTTGTGCTGGCAAAATTTAGTTCAGACTCTGTTACCCCAGTAACTGACACAGTTGAAGTTAACTCTCTTTCCCTGATTTTCCCTCATCTTCTGAAAAGCAGAAGTGTTAACTGTCTTCATACTAAGGAACTTAATTATTTTTGTATCATCAATTTAACCTCTTAAGCCCCAACGCCCCCTGATACGGGGGCAAAAAGCAGGAGATCAGGTAGGCTTGGGGCTTAAGAGGTTAACTAAGATTTTAAATTATATTATACAAATTAACTAGCAGTTATAATCTATTTTTAAAATTTGGTTTGTTTCATTTTGAATTTTTGATTTTTTTTTTTTTAACATCTCATAGAAACACTATGTAACTACATAAATACACAGAAAAGCAGCGTACCAACATACAGACAGGTAAAGGTTGTGTTTTTTTTTTTTCTTTGTTTGTTTTTTACCCTTTTTTGTACTGGCCAGGGCTTAGTGATGGCAGAGATGTCACATGCAGTCATCAGCATTGACCTGAAGAGGGTGACAAAGTTACAGACATTAAATTTCCACAGACACACTAGTTTCTCATAGCAGGAGAAACTATGGACTTGTTACCATGGTATTGCCAGGTTTGAATATAAGGTTTACATATAGCAAAACCTAAAACTTTGGTCTTAACCCATATCTGGCAACCTATAATGCAAAGAATGCCTGCATTGATGGCTAAGCCATTTTTCTTGAAGAAATGGTTTCAACACAACTTTTACAACTATATGTTGATCAATAGAAGTGTTAATCATCACGCTGTCATGATGCTTTTTTACTTTTCAGACTCCCTCACAAACATTTATCTTATGTTGATGTAAATGTTAATACAGGCATCTGAGACTCTGTACTCACCTCAGCAGGTCTCTGTGGTGTTCATCCTCCCAAACAAACTGGTTGTTCTTGGTCAGCTCAAAGAACTCCCCTCGCCTCCTGACAGCACACACCCACATGAACAATGTCACAGCAGGTAATTATCCTCATATATAACCCACTTAGCCCCCAAACCACCCACTGTCTAGACTAAAAGTGGGCTAAGATAAGAGCTGAAGTCACTGAGGTAGTAGGAGGGAGTTAAGAAAAAACATGAATGCATTAAGATGTAGTAAAAAATTGTCACCCCTCTTTTCAGAAGACTGGGTATAACAACCAACACTGTGAAGCCACCCTTAAAATGCCACCAGTTCAAACGTACTTGGCAGGTAAATTGCTTGAGTACTTATACAGTCTGTATTTTATTTTCATTTTAACTTTTAGCTGCTCTGGGGCTGTAGACATACATGAGTTCTAAGCCAATTATATTACAAAGAAAGAAAATACCCCCTTTCCATCCACCACACCCACACACAAATGCACACTCACCAGAAGAAAGACAACTTTTAAACACTAAACTTGTATCTAGACCTACAGAATTACTATAAGTAGTGAGTAGATCTTAAGTAATGAAGGCGTTAACAGTCACAAGGTGAGTGTAATCTCAATTGTACTCAATTTTGCACTGATTAAAAACCTTAGTCAAAATACTGCTTTTCTTCTTCCATTCTTTTCCTCTCATTCAGTCTCCATTGACGCTTGATGTTTAGTACTTACTTCATGTACAGGGCGAGGTCAGTGGCCAGAATAGCCCTTTCAATCATCTTCAGAGTGGCCTTGTACTCATCCAGAGAAAGGCTGCTCAGGATCTGGTTTCCCTGGAGAGAGAGGGACAGAGAGAAAACAGTGTAAGTGCAGGAAAAGCTCTGCATGCTATATCATGAGTTATACTCATACTGAGTTGCTGGATGGGAGTTTAATTTTCATGTCCTCACAGTAAGGTAGCAACAGAGCTAACTGCAGGTTTCACTACTAAGGTTTTACTGTGGCAATTGCAATGATTGCAAAAAAAAACTATAAACAGAGTGTTTATATGCAAATGTTGACACATCATTACATGTCCCTTCAATGCTGAGCACTGTTTAGTGATTACTTGCATTACGGCTTATCACACTACATATGATAAGGTGTCTGTATCCCTCCATCTGTGTTTATGTGTGCAGCAGCAGTGGCCTTAAGTGGTGTTTGTGAAGTTGGGAGTGTATTTAGAGTTTGCTTTGAGGCCATAGAAATCAGAGCAGGGTGTACTTCTCTGCATTTTATTGGACCATTTGAGAGATATGTGGTAGGCTAGCAGCTCAAAAATAATACGCGTAATAAATAAATGGGGGATATTCAGCAGAAGAGGGCAATGGCATTAAAATAGCTATCCACTATCAAGCAACTGGGTCTACGGTGTAAATCTTTTGTTAAAGGTCAGGGTAGGGTTAGCTGTCTGATTCTGTCTGATTCTCTATGTAATTACTAAAATTAAATGATACTGTGTTCAATGCAATTTTCTGAGAAAAGACTGAAAGTAGTGAAGCTGCAGTTCTACAGCTACTAAATAGTTAGCCGCAGTTATACACAGTTTGTAATATTCTCAGGCAAGTTAGCACCTGCTGCACATTTGATTTCCAAAAAGATTTTTAAAATATTAAAAAACTGTAGTACTCTGTAGTACTGTGCAGTGATTCTCGCATAATAAACAAAGTTCATTGCAAGAACTTTAAAATGATTTTCCTCCCAACAGGTGCAGCAGTGAAATGGTAAATATATATGTGTCTGTGCTTCACTGAATTACGCTATGAGCATGGGCAAAAGTTTGTGGAACATCTAGCTATCTCAATAAGGTACCGCCTTGTAGGAAAGCTGTTGCTAAGGAGGTTGAGCAGGTCTTCCACCAATTAGAAGGTTGGTGGTTTGATCCATGGACTCTGTGTCATGGTCTCCGTGCCTGCCCGGCCGGCCCCACAAGGCTACATGTGCTGTTTTGGTTCTCTCTCTCTCTCTCTCTCCCTCTCTGCCTGGGCGGAGCTCACTGTGGGCTCCCGCCCTTGGCCCCCACATCTGACAACAATCACCTGTCATCACCGGGAGCACTATTTGAGGCTGGAACACAGATCCTCTCGTCACTGGATGATTGTACTACTGACGTTAGTGTTTCTCACAGCTCCTGTGAACTCGTGCTTAGTAATTTGAGATTCGTGATTAGTTTGTGACTTCCCTTCTCTTCTGCTTCAGACCTTCCTCCCCAGACCTGTGACCTCCCTGAACGTGTGAACGAGTGTGAGAGAGCTACCCTGTGATTCCCTGGAGTTTTGGATTCCCTTAACTGTATATACTGTGCACTGGTGCTGTAAATAAACTGTTTTTTGGAGACGTCTAACCGCTCTGCGCCTGAGTTCCTAGAACCAGATTGTGACACTCTGCATGCCAAAGTATTCTTGAGCAAGATAAAGAACCCCATTTAAGATTTTGATTTGGTATCTATGTCTTCATCCCAGTGTCTGACTTAACCCTGAGCGAGGGGAGTTCACACTTTGAGGAGATCTTTCAGGATATGGAGTTTGTTAGGACAATGCTATCTCCTATTGTTATCTACACATTCAGGGTGAAACAGTCACGTAAAAAAGAAATATATATTCAGTTCTCTGATAAGATAAATATACCTCAAGATTCAATAGCCTGTAAAACCACCTATAGCAATAAGTTAAAGATTATGACTTTATCAGTCTGTCACATAGTTGTGGAGGAATTTTTCCCCCAGTCTTCTTTACAACATTGCCTCAGTTCATTGAGGTTTGTGGGTATTGGATTACATATAGGTTTGTTAAGGTGTCACCACAGCATTTCAATCAGGTTGAGGTCTCGATTTTGAGCCACTGCAACACCTTAATTATTTTATTTCTAACCCTTTTGTTGTATATTTGCTGGTGTGCTGGGATCACTGTTAGCTTGCATGCCCGAGTTTTTGCCCAATCTTTAGCTGTCAGACAACTAGCGTCATATTTGACTCTAGAATAAAGCTGACTTAATGACTGCAAAGCTCAAATCATTACCCTTCCACCACTGTGCTAGGCAGTTGGTATGACATGTTTATGCTATATTTACCAAATGTGACACTGTGCATTATTGTCAAACATCTCTACTTTGGGCTTGTCGGTCCAAATTACATTGTTCAAGAAGTCCTGTGGTTTTATTCAGATGAAACTTACCAAACCTAAGCCGTGCTGCATGTACATAACCTACAGGACAACCTAATGTAAAACTCCCAAGAAAGATAACTACACATTGGATCAATGCAGCCCGAAACTATAGCGATTACACTATTCAGTTGATTTCTCCTGTCTATTTCCGGGTAATTTTTCACAATTTATAAATTTATCAGTGAGAGAATAACAATCATTGCCTCAATATGAGAATAATAATCATAGCATCAATATAAGGACTCACAAATGTCAGCAATTTTTTTCAGAAACAAAGAGTGGGCACAAGGGTGGGAAAGGTCCCAGCATCTTATTTGTTTCTATGAGGCAGCACCGCATGTAAAACACTTGATAATTAACACATAATACACCACTCACAACCATAAATGCAATGGCGTCGTCCACTTACATAGCTTACATCGTAGGCTCTACAATGTTTCCTAGCAGAAATCTAAATCAGGCCTTACATGAAACACAGATCAAAATTCACAGGACTCACAGGAGTTGACTTTAGTCTTTGGCAGGAAGTCATAAAACTTGGCCAGGGTTTGTAGGTGGAGGGTGGGAAGCCAGTTAGAGATAATATCCTGTTTTTACACTAGGAACTTTTGCCAGTTAAGGAAATGAGCCTAGATGAATGTTTCCTTGTGCTTAAAATTTTTCAGTGAAGACACACATTATGCTTATTGCATTACACATAAAAATGTATTACTTTATATGCTCAGTATTTTTATTGGATTATGGGCATGCTATTGCATTACCAGGAGGCAGTTATTAAATTATCAGTTTCTTCTGTGACTTTTTGGCAATTCTTTTCAGTGTTCCACAATCGAACATAAATGGGAGACTTTGGACATCCTGATCTTGTGGGACATAACACAGAACCTTGTAGATTATAAAGTTTGAAATTATTTCTGCTGGCAGGGAGCCATGTAGGAACACCAGAGGGTGGAGATGGATTCTCTGGATTGAGTCTGCCAAGAGCTCAGCTGCTGCATAAAGAACGAGCTGCAGCTGTGAAAGGCCAGCTAAAGCCATGTCTTACATAACAGTATTGGGGTTAAAATCTGGGTGTGGAAAAAAGATCTCGATTTGCTCCCTCTGTCTTCCTAGTATTGCTCTTGTATTAGTGATGCTAGTTACAGTGTGTATTTCCATCTATCAGTATGCAGTGCAGTTTAAAAGAGGAGGCATTCTGGTGTAGGCAGGATAGCTAGCGTTTAGTACCAAAGAACACATTTCTAAGCTTCTTTTGTTAATGCTGGTTCTGCTGCCTGTGGGAGTTGATGAATGTCTGATTATCTAAATGGGCTATAAAACACAACAATACAGTAGAAGATGGTACACGTTAACAAGGGCTTTAGAAGTCTTTACTTCTCATAGCAGCTATGGATAAGTAAGGCTTTACTCATCCATCCAAATCACTTCCATGGCCACAGGTGTCTAAAATCAAGCGATGCAGAGTGCTTCTACAAACATTTGTGAAGGAATGGGTCGGTCTCAGGAGCTCTGTGAATTCCAGCGTTGTACCATAGGATAGGATCCCAGTCGGTATGAAATTTCCTTGCTATGAAATATTCCACATAAGTTTAAACCACATAAGTTTAATCAGATAGTAAGCACAAGGGTCTGTGAGGAGGTCGAGATGCCTGCCTATTTTTGTGACCATAGAGACTTGTATGTGAAGAATTTAGATCACAGTGCACCAACTATGCTTGCACCCAAAGTAGTGGACTTTAAAAAAAGTATCCGGTCGTTAAGTCTGACGTCACTAGCCATGTCTGGGCCTAAACTCCGCTGCAGGTCCATATATCAAACGATCACTATGGCATTACTGAGAGTTGAAAAACTGTCTAAAGTCTTTCATCTTTAATAAAATGATCAGTGTTCTGCTCTACCAGGTGTAACAATTGAGTTTAACATTCAGGCATCCATGAAAACTGAATTTATGACATTTAACGGAGTTAGAAGTTAGCAGGAAGTTAGCTCGCTAGCTTCTATCTAAATACAATATAGCATGTCCTGACTGCGGGGTTTTGGAAACAAATTCAAACGTACAGCTCTGTTATCACTTCCAACATAAATGAAGACAGAAAACTAAACAGCAGTGACGTTTGTAGGGTTACTGAAGTTTGGCTAGCTGGTATATAATCATGTGCTATGTGACCGCTAGCGACACAGCTATGTTAGAATATATAATATAATATATAAACAAGCTAACTTTTTTTCCACTCGATAAAAGTTAACATGAGTGTTCTCGGTGGTCAGGAACAAATGTAATCGCATGGCAGGATGCTGTAAAAGGACCAAACTTCAGCCAGGAGAACAACTGAGATAATCCATCCACAATACGAGGTTAGTCATTCATATACTGCTGCATGGGCTGGGCTGTAGTTACATCCTAAGGTTTTAAAAACTGAGCTTAAATAAATGATTAGCGGTAATAAAAGCCGAGGGAGGTCAACAGTGATCACTGACTGTTTTAGGAGCTTTTTGAGATTAAATAGAAGAAAATACAAAACATTAAACATGTTAACAACACAAAAGCCATATTAAACACAGACTACTTTAGGCCCGGAAGTAGGATTCGTCACATCATCACCGGATAACAGGACTGACTACTCAGCTGTCAGGTCTCCAGCTGTTTGTGTCCATGACCAAATATCCAGATGTCTACATTCCTGGCACCAAAAAATGTGTTTCTGGATTTTTTTCTATATATTTTACGTTTATTTTGGGAAATTTTTAATTACCATTTGTGGATGCAGTGTCAGAATTTTATTGTGAGGCAATGGTTGAACCACACCACATCTTTATTCCTGAAGGCCTTTCTGAAGGGATGTAAGAAGCCCACAATATAAGTTGTCTACTCACACCTGCTGCTTATTAGACAAAGTAAGAAGCCATTCTGTACTAATGTTTTATGTAATTACACAGGTGGCAAGTAGAGGGATAGAGAAGAATGATAGTCTGACTAGAAGGCTTCCTACATATGAGCGCGTGTGTGAGTGAGCAAGTGAGTGTGCTTACAGGGCTGTTGAGGATCATGAGGCACTGATCGAAGTGGTGATGCTCCATGGTGGAGTGGCAGTACAGCTGGGCCAGTGGGTGGTCACTCCTGGAGAAGAAGAAACCGAGGTTGAATAGTGTGCTCCCACGCATGCATATATGATCATGCACACACCTCTGTGACTCATGCTCTCTGATGTACCTCTGTATGTAGGAGTTATTGACTCCTCTGTGGTCCAGGTCGTGGCAGAGTGTTGCAATCATTAGAGCCAGCACCTCCAAATCACTCATATAGCTCTGTTAGGAGATGAATAAGTACATTAAGGCAAGGAAGGAAGGCGGGAAAAATGGCAGCAGGTTAACAGATGACCTACTGCCTCCATAACCAAACCAAAAAATACAGTTGTGTACACAATGCTGTTATAATAAACTTTTGGCAGTGTGGGTGCTCAGCATGCACCCTGGAGTGGACATCAAAGCTGGTTCTGCATATGACACAAAAGCTTTTATGCAGCCAGCTGCCAATTTTGCATACAAAAATCACTAGTTTTTATAATGTGAATTATATATTATTCGGGAAACATGTAACGACATGTTTCCCGAATAATTTTTGTTCTTGGCAGTGTGCTGGGGTCCTCCAAATCTGTCTGATCATCCATAATATGTGGTAGAGTAGTAGGTGTGCAAACGGGTGGGTATTCTGGAATCCTTGCCAAGGATTCTTAATTGGAATTTAGGCTCTCTTTTTTTTTCTTTTTTCTTTTTTTTGTGTCCCGTTTGGATCTTTAGCCATCAGAATTGTTGTCTTAAGGCCAAGAAAGATGCCAAGTGGATTTATTTTACCAAGTGGATCATCATGGCCTTGCCATATTGGTCCATTTGATTGACCTTTATTATAATTATGAATTTATTTTATTTTCGGTTGCTACAAAAAGGACAGACATGACTGGGGGACAGGACAGGGAGAAAGAATGAAAGAAAGAGAGGGAGAGAAAGAAAACCAGAGGGGAGAAGAGACGGTGAGAAAGGGGGGAAGAAAGAAAGAAAAACAAACAAAACACCTGGATCACCTGTATGGAAAAAAAAAAACAGAAGAGAAAGCAAACAAAAAAAGAGCAACATAATAAAAACAGCACCATCACAATAAACTAGCTAGCAGATAGACAGATAGACAGTGCACAATGTGCTTTGAGGCAGCAGCCAAGAAAGGTGTAGTCCACGTCTGTTTAGGCTCTTTTTAAGAGAGCTGGTTTTTATGGCTCACCTCACTCAAAAAGAGCCAAAAAAAAAAAACCGCACAAATAACTGAAAAAAGGTGAATGAGGGGGTGTTAGTATTTTACTTCATTTTAAGTTTTAGACTTTTGTCTTGGACTTTGATTTCATATTAAGTTTGGTGAGGTTTGATTTGAATTTGTCAGGCAACGACTACCGGTACTTTTTACATTTTATTGACCAGAAGCACTTAATGCATGGTCAGAAAAAAGAATGGTTTGGGTTAAAAACAACCATTCACAGCTTTATTAACTATCTGAAACAGCAAAGTTCTTGCATCTGCTAAAATATTCTCTATCATTTTTCTTTACCTCAGAACAAGTTCTGTACAAGAGGACATTTGACTAGTGTCACATTGCATTACTACACATTAAAAAATGATTTTAAAAAGGTACACTTTGCTTTCAAATGTAGTAGCAAGTGGCTCTGACAAACTGTAAATATGTAAAATGACAATAAAACATGTTGGATTACTTAGAAAAAAAGTGGTTGCCCTTTGCAGCAAGATTACTGTTACTGTTACTATGAGATGCCTTGGAAAATCCTCGGTATGTTACATGTTGGGAATGAGAATGCTCTGGGAATCAATGACTATATTTTGACTGCACTTACCTGTAAGTGCCCTGACTTGAGGACAACAAACATGCACTGGGCTGTGTTGAAGGCATGTCTCCAGTTATGATAGGCCACATTCTTCCTGTAGTTCTTCTTAACACTCATAATCCACTGACATAAACTCTGCAGAAGAGAGCCAGTGTTATAAAAATGTTGCAAAGTAAAAGCATATACAAAATTTAATTTGGTTTTGTTCTTTGCATCGCCTGATTGTAGAGAGAATCATTCTAAATTGACTGCTATTTGTATGCAGAATACTACCCTGCTTCTGAAAGTACGTTTCCTACAACAAGGGACACATTTCTAAGGGGTTAAAAAAGGCTAAGGCCACAGCAACAGCAACCAGGGATAATTTTTAAATTTGTGTCCACTGAGATACAAACTATGGCACAGGTTAAAATAAAAAAGTTTGACATTTATGTCCATGCTATGATCAATAAGATCTTACTACAGTCAGTGTGATTTTAATGTGCTGAGCACTTAGAAGATGACTGACACAGACAGCCAAGCCATCATGTCTTTACGAACTAATACTAGTACAAACTAATTTAAGTTAAGATAATAATAATGAATTATAAATTAAATTATTCTCTACAGAATTTATGCTAGAGGAACAATGTTTTTTCAAGAACACAACACGTACAATGGGACCAAAAAGAAAATGAAAAACAAACTAAAGCAGTACATTGTAAGTGGAGTACAATTTTAGCAATTGAAAGTAAAGGCAAATGTGACAAGCACAGGGTCATTTTCTTTGCCATTTCTGAAAGTGAACACTTAGCAATAACAAAGCAGAAAGCCCTGATGTGCTGGCAGGGTGCTAAGCTGCACGCTCGTCATGACCACACTGTGAGTAAAACTAATTTTAATCTGAGGCACCACGAAAATCCAAATTATTATTCATCTAATCAAATCGGGGCTCATTTTCTCTATAGGAAACATTATAATTTGATCTCAGACTTGAATGAGTGTCTGTATAATATTAAACATGTTAGGATTGCAATCAAATCATGACTTGGTGTGCAGTTCAGCTTCCAGGGTGTGATGCTCTGGGATGGCTAGTTTGTCAGCTATTGGTGTGAAAGTTAAACTGACAGCCTGCACTGCTGGAGGGCCATAACTTCCTCCAGTCAAAGTTTCTTTTTGTGAGGCCTCTCCCCGCAGGCACCCAGGGGTCAGCCACCAAGAGCACATAAAGGTGGAGATGAGCAGAGAATTGGCTTTAACAGACAGCGATAACAAGTGTCGGTGACTTTTGGAGGGGTATTGTTTTATGTGCATGATACTGTTGTGTGATACTGTTGTGTGATGATACTTCTTCAGCTGCATTTATTTGTCCTCCAACACATTTGCTCATAATGTAATGGTTTAATGTTGCTGACAAAAAGGAGGTTGTTGTTTTTTTGCAACAGTTCATCATATACACTGAAGATATTGGCTGTTTCTGTGTTGCCCTTTTAAAGTCAAACCTTCTACTCTGAGTAAAATATCTGTTGTTGCACAATAACAGCTACTTTAAGGCTAGTTCTCTTAAGATTATAAAGGGTTTGGCTTGCAGTGCATGTACAGTAGCTGAGCCTTTAAAAAAACAAATTTAACCCCAAAATGCTTTAGCTCTATTTAAATCGTAGGTCAAGTTGAATGAGCACCAAGTCACCTCCTGTACAAGCTGTATGCCAGTATTGAGCAAGACTCACTGATCCACCTCACCAGCATTAACAGCAAAGATATCAGAATGTCATTTGGACTATATAAGTGTGGCCTATTGTTTACAAACATATATATATATCTAGAGAGAGAGAGAGAGAGAGAGAGAGAGAGAGAGAGAGGAGGAGGATGTGGAGGTTGAAGGCAACAGTGGTTCCTGTGGCAAACCAGTGAATCCTAAACACAACAAGTGCCTCCAGCAGATCCCAGGAACAACATCCCAGATCTCTGTCCACGAGCGCATAGTCCTGGGAATAGCAAAGAGACTGAGCAGGACCCTCAAGCTGGACTGATCCCCGACTACCGAGGCTGCCGACAGGTACATTGAACGCCACCTCTCTGGTGGTGAAGGAACCTGAGCTAGTGCGTGAGGTTGAGAGATACTGGCTAGATACAGTCAGGCTCACCTCCATGCACAGTTTGGGCTCTGGAATCAGTCTCCTGGAGAGGGGCTGGACTCTGTGGCAGACTGGAGTTGCCGTTGGTGAGAGCCGGGTGACTGGAGTGGGTATCCTGGTCCCCCAGCTTGCTGCCAGTATCTTGTTTTTTCCCCAGTGAACAAGATGGTTTGTTCCTTGTGCTTCCAGGTCAAGGAACGGGTACTGACTGTTGTTTGCACTTATATGCAAAATGGTAGTTCAGGGTACCTGGTCTCCTTCAAGTGCCTGGGTGGGGTGCTTGAGGATGATCCACCCGGCAACTCTGTCGTCCTACTTGGAGACTTCAGTGCTCATCTGGGCAATGACAATGAGACCTAGAGTGCGTGACTGGGAGGAACAATCCTTGACCTGAAACCAAGCAGTGTTCTGTTACTAGACTTCTGTGCAAACCACAGTTTGTCCCTAATGAACCCCATGTGGCACCAGGTCAGTGGTCGATTTTGTAATGATATCATCAGATATATCGACTGATCATCCCCTGGTAGTGAGTTGGATTAGGTGGCCGGGGGGGACGCTGGACAGACCTGATACACCCAAACATATAGTGAGGGTGAGATGGGGAATGCCTGGCTGAGGCCCTGGTCCACAAGAGCTTCAACTCTCACCTCTGTTAGAGCTTCGGCAACATTCTGAGGGAGACTGGGGACACTGAGTCCAAATGGAGCATGTTGAGCGCCTCCATTGCATGATGTTGCAGGGCTGTCTTGGTTAACATGCTTTTGCAATGTCTTGAGGAGATCTGGGGCGGTACCTCTGGATTGGCAGAGTGGGGTGGTGGTTTCCATGTTCAAGAAGGGGGACCAGAGGGTGTGCTCCAAATATAGGGGGATCACACTCGTCAGCCTCCTCAGGAAAGTCTATGCCAGGATGCTGGAAGGGAGAGTCCGTCAGTTCGTCAAACCGCAGATACAGGAGGAACAATGCGGTTTTCATCCCGGTTGTGGAACACTGGACCAACTCTGTTTTTATTCTGTTCCACGTCCTGTCACTCTCTGTCTTAAGCTGCCTGAGGCATTTTGTAGCAGCTCAACTCAGGGTGCCATCTTCCTGATTTATTTGTGTATGATCAGTGTTTCATCCTGAATTGTAGCTTGGACACTCATTAATCCTTGACTTCCCTCCTTCCGTTGCTTGTTGCTTGAAGACTACCATGCACTGTGGGGAATTCTTGTGCGTTGACATAGTAATAACCTCCTTTTGGCAGCTTATTATTGCAGGGTATCTGATGACTGGTAGGATGTATGTACTGATGGCTCAGATTCTTATTCCGAACACTCAACTGGCTTCTCAGCACCTGTCTTACCTTATTTGGCTGTGGCTTAACTTAGTACATATTCATCATGGTTCCTGTTGGCCTGTGGGATACCCAGGTAGTTGAAGCTGTCCTCTACATCTGCTATTCTCCCTTCTGAGAACTTCATCCCTTCAATCCGGATCCCCTTTCTTCTTTTTGCAAACATTTGGCTGGTGATGTGAATCAGTAAGTCTTACTGCCATAGAGCTTGTACAGGAGGTGACTAGTGGTCACTGAGCTTGACCTAAATCAGTACTGAATCTATATCTGTATTCATTCTTAGTGATGAGCTGGCTTAGGTGGTTGAGGCCTATGCAGAAGAGCAGTGGGAACAGAGCATCACCTTAGTTGCCTCTGAAACAAAGGCCTGAGTGGTATTTTTAAAGCAAGTTTGCAGTTCTCATGGATTTTAATGGAGCACATGTTAAGTCTAACCTGTTTGTGTAAAATCCCAGGTCAGTTCTTACCGTGTACTTCATCTGAAAGTTTTGGACCAGGTTGAGGTCAACAAACATCCGCACAGTAGCCAGCGTGGTTTCAGTATCTGACAAGTCAAAGTCACTGAAGCTGAAGTCCAGAAGATGGAGCGACTGGGCTGATGGAATGGTTGCTAACTTCAAACACACACAGAATATATACATGCAAACAGCAGGAAAAACAACAGGCTTCAAATTCAGAAATTCTGCATTATATAGTTAAACTAAAGACTAATGATTACATATTAATCAGATTCAAATCTCAATTCTTAATTCTGTTGCTGTTACAGAAGCAACTTTAATTTAAAATGCAGTTACGAGGTGTGCAATGTGCCAAATATACAGTATGTAGCTACCTCTTGAGTAGAGAATGTACCAAAATAATCAATTCTGTGTCCTAGTTACCAAGTGACACATCCTCTCTCTTGTGCCCAAGGGAGGACACTTAATCAGGCTATGCTATTAGTTCAGCCAGTTTGCTATAAGGAGAGGGGAAGAGAGCAGGACCCTTTCAGATGGTCAAGCAGTGCCACTGTTAGTGCTGGTGGGGAAGATGGGCTGCTCTAATTGGTTCATATTTTAAGAGGTACCTTGAAGTCAATGAGCCAGTTAGATGCTACAAATGAGCTACTCAAAATCACTTGGAATATCCTTTATTCTTTTTTTGGTTGATTTGTGGGGTTCATTCATACACGATTTGCTCAAAAATATTTAAATTAGACACAAAATACTAATAGTAGAAAGAATCATATTAATGATCCAACTCCATTGAAGAGAAGTATATATTATCACCAGATATATTACCACCAACATTATCAAATTAAGTGCTAATGTCCCCCTAAACAAGACACATGGATTCAAAACTCCATCCATCCGTCAATTCATTCTCCTCCATGTGTTCCAGGGGGATACTGTGGCTAGGGATGGGTATCGAAACCCGGTTCTTGTTGAGAACCGGTTCCCACTGTTTCAATTCCTTGGAATTGTTTGCCATTTTTGCAAACGATTCCCTTATGGATTCCAGTCGCCCCGAATGACGTCAGCACGTTGTGGAGCGTCATTTACCTGACAGGAAACACGGCGCCTAAGCTCAACGCTCAAAAGTTTGGTTATACTTTACGAGAACGGATGCCAACAGGGCAACTTGCAAAGTAGATATTTCATTTAAGGGAGGAAACACTACGAATATGCAAAACCATTTGCTCACAAAACTCGCGATGACCTTAAATGAATGTTGTGTTTTTAATTCCGCTCCGGACTCGTGAATCTCAACCCAGCAGCAGCGGTAACGTTTGCACATCCTCTACCGTTAATGCGGCAGGTAAATAATCAACTAACAGTGCATATTATGTTAGTGAGATCTGCCTTATTACAAAACCTGCCATTACTATGCATTTAGGTGACCATGATGAGACAGACAGACAGAGTCTGGCTGCCTCAGATGCTGGCAGTTCTCGCTGCAGTCTCCTGCTAGCGTCTCCTTTCAGGCCAGGATAGACGAATGTCACCGAGCAGTGACTAAGTTTGTGGTAAAAGGCTTGCACCCATTTGCCACAGCAGATGTCCCCGATTTTCGGTAAGTGAATGTGTTTAATTGTAGGCAGGGACATTACTGGATATTCTTGTGTAATTACTACAGGATAATTTATGTTATACTTTGTTATTGCTACAGAAGAATATTTATTTTATTATTTTACATTTACAATTTTTTTTCCTGGGGACCCTGTGACACCCCATTGAAGAGCCGTAGGCTGGATCTCTTAAGATCTCACTGTTGGGTTTGTAAGGCCATGTTACTCCTAAATGTCTGTCTTGTTCAAAGAGAAGATATAAAACAAAGTTCTAAGCTAATCGACTTTAGTGTTCTCCTTTTAAAAAAAGAATCGATAAAGAATTGAATCGTTAAACAGAATCGAAAATGGAATCGGAATCGTGAAAATCTTATCAATACCCATCCCTAACTGTGGCATTACAAATCCCACTGATAGATAGATAATCTATCCAGCATATCCTTAGCATATCCAAAACATGTCACCTAAGAGGAATCCAGGATATGCCAGAACCATCAAAAGTGGCTGTTTTTGATGTGGAAGAGTAGCCACTCTACTTTAAGCCTCTCCCAAATGATTGAGTATCTCAGCTTATCTCTGAGATACTCAGTCATGGATGGCTGTAGCTCAGGTGGTAGAGCAGATCACCTGCTAACTGGAAGGCTGGTGGTTTGATCCCCGTCTGCTTCAGTCTACATGCCAAATATCTTTGGGCCCATGTAGTTCCCATGCTTTCTTACTGATTCAGCCTAAGATGTTATTTCTACACAAAGCCTACTTCTTCTTTCTCTTAACAACATCACCTGCCTGTGTTTCTGTCTTTCCATGCTAAGTGTATAATGTTAAATTAATGCATTTCAATTTACTTCAGCTACCTGGAGTTCCCGTGATTCTTCATCTGCAGCAGAGGCATGATACGACAAGACCTGCAACACATGTATTTAAAAAAAGATGAGTTTTGCAGAAATAAAAGATATGATTATTGCACAAGTATCGGATTTTCTGTAGAAAGCACACTTACACTGCCTATATCGCTGTTCTCGGAGAACAGTCTGTAGTCTGCTTTGTGGCAGCACTCAGTTTGCGATTATTTCAGCAAATACAAATGTCTGACTGACTGGACATTCTGCATGACCTTTCTTTTATTTAGCAGGCACAGTGCATGTTAATGGACATCAGTATAAAAGACAAGATGTAAACATGCCATGTTCAGAGACTTTTGGAAATTATAAAGAAAAAAAAGTGGGCTCTGATACTTGCAGGCTGTCAAAATGAAACAGACAGCTCAACAGGCTTTTGACAGGCTATAAAAAAGAAAAGTGGCACTACTCATCAACCAGATGTCAGTCAAATCCAAAATAAAAAAGAATCCTTTATGAAGAGGAGTACACTGTCAAACACAGCAACTGAATCTTGTGTTTACTATTTTTAGTTACCAACAGATGAAAATACAATCAGTGTTTTGTGCAGTGCTTGTCGGTCAGGTGGACCTTCTCCCTTCTGAGTGTAGGAAGCTCCTTCCAAGTCCAACAGCAGTTGGACCAGGGGATTGGTATAAAGCAATCGATCTAACAGATACTTCTTTTCAAGTGGCCATAGATCCGGACCGCAAACAGTTGCTGATATGTGCATATGCATTCAACAGCATAATCCTACAAATTCCTGGTGCTGCTGCCTGGTGAAGTTATCTTTTTGCTCCCTACATCTTTACGAAGATAGCATTAATTCCTCACTGAGAGAGGAGCACCTTAGCCTTTCTGCATGATAGGACTCATAGCAGCTTCAGTAAGTATGCCTTTCCCTGTTAAAGCTGTATCACTCTCTGCTGTGTGCATTTCCCCCAGTGTAAATGATACCACCAATTCATAGGAGAGTGTGTCAGCAGAGCTGTTTTCTGATTCTAAAGGCTTGTCAGTGGCCATGATATGCAGAGATAATCAGTCTGGCAGCTTTTTCTCTACAGGGACCTCCTCTCTCAGGTGGGAAGAGGGATGATCCACCCAGAACTGTGGCGGCTGTTTACCATTTGAGAAGTGACATTTATAAGGGTCAGCCCCCAAGTGTGGGGGCAACAACAACTCATTTCTCTCCTTTAGGGGAAAGAAATCATAGTCATAACATTTCATTTTGCTGTGTTTCTTGCACTTGATGCATGCATGTTGTCTTGTTAATTTTGGATCCATACACATTACAGCTCTTCTTTTTGTTGATACTGGATCTAGGACCTGTCGGATTATGATATTACTTTATGCCATGTTAGACCCCTAATTAAAGATTGTGAATTATTATGTAGTTTTAGTTTGCATTATGCTCCTGAATTAGAAGAAGGTGATAACTATTACATTTGGTAAACTGATTTGCATTATATTAGACTGCTGATTTATTGTGAATGAATGATATTGTTTTATGATGCATTATACTGCTGAGTTATAAGAAATATTGTTCACAGAAAGTCATCGCCTTATTTGTCTGATTAGAAGAGAACAGAGCATACTGCCCCATCTTAGCAGGAGCAGATAAACAGGAAGCCAAGGTCGTAGCTTAGGCACTGTGTGAGAAAGAATGTGAATGTTTAGGCTTTTATGAATAGGTGGGGGCCACTAGAGGCTATAAGAGTTTGATCAAGGCGCCACCATTTTGAGATCTGATGCTGTCTGCTGTATGGTGTCCATCTCCCACGCGTGTGTTCATTAAATCATCGTTTGACTTGACCCGGCCGGACCAGTGTGGTTATTTTGGTTTTCCTCCTGTATCCATCCTCAATATTTGAATCCGTAACAGACCCTAAAGAAGATCAGAGAACATCTTCTGATACGTGTCATGGTCTTGGGTCTTCGACCCAGTTTTTAAGGTTGTTCTGGACTCTTTATTCATTCTTTTAAATGTATTAAATGTTTATATTCAAATTTTGTATTCGTTTTGAGTTCTGTATTTCACTAGTGTTCCAAGTTTGTTATTTTAAACTCTTGGTTCTTGTTTTATCTTTGTTCCCATTCGTTTCCAATCTATCTCTGTCTCATCTCAGTATCCTGTCATCAGTGTCCCTGTGTTTGTTTACTTCCTTTCTCCCCAGTCATGTCCCTGTTTCTACCTGGTCTCTCTGTGTTCTGTCTCTGTGAATACCTTTGTAGTCCTGGCCCTGTGTTTTCTCCCTTCCTGTTCCCACGTTCATCTCTCTGTGTTTCGTCCCTTTGTCTCCCCAGTTTGTAAACGTCTCTGGGTATGTTCCCAGTCCCAGTGTCAACTTCACATGTCTTAGTCTTGAGTTTCTGTGTGTGTGTGTGTGTGTCTGCACTTGCAGACGGTGTTACTTCCTGTTTTCCTTTGAGTCTCGGGTCTTGTGCATGTGATGTTCTGTTTTGCTTCCCCTGTCTTGTTAGTTATGATTCTTTTAAGCTGTGTTCTCCAGGTGTGTCCGCTTTCCTTAATCACCCTCCTGTGTGTATATTGTTTGCATCTCCCTCTGTTCATCATCACATTCTCCCTCATTGTGTGTGTGAATTCAGTTTGTTTGTCAATTCAGCTTGTTGTTGGTCTGCAGTCAGTCAGCTAGATCCTTCCATGCTCTGTTATAGTTTAGCTTTTTTCCCATTGCCTTTTGTGACAACAATAAAGCTGTGATTTCTAGTTTTATCTGCCTCTCTCTACATGACAATACAGGTGAATTTCTCAGAGCCCATCAGTTTTTAATTAGACATTTTTTGTAATATTTCAGTATCATGTGGCTTTAATTGGAGCAAATTCATTGACTGCTGTTTTATTACAGAAGCCATGTAGACGTGTTGTTCCTTCTTTTGCCCTTAAACATAACATGCACTGGCTGTCACTGTTATAACTGATACAAATTTACAAATAAAGATCTTTCACTGTAGCTTCTTAGCTCAGAATGGAAGTGCATTTTTATGAAAATGTCATTGTCTCACATATATTATCACATATTCACATATGTGAAAACACAATGGCATTCTCCTAAAAATAAGAAGAGCTCCTTCGTTTGTTCAAGCTTAAAAACATAAAATAGTGTGATTAATGGTTCAGTGAGAACATGATGAAGGACATGGAACAGGGTTATCCATTTTGTTCCTACTCATGCCCTGCAGCAAACATTGCAAAACGTATTATTTCTCCCTGCCTGTAATCCAGTGGCTGCCTTTCATATGCTTTCAGAACTGTCCACATAAATGTGTTGTTGTGTCATCAAAGCCTCCCCACTGTGACAGTGATCTCCTTTAGAATCAAAAGTGTGTCTGATGTCACGTGATTGCTGACACTGGAACTTGGACAAAAATGTTTGTTCTATTAGAAGTGCTCATTGATCCTCTCTATGTGGAAGATATATTAAATATTAAATTATGTCTTTGAAACATGCTGTGATTGCTTGTGTTTTAGGACAGAGCCGACAGTTAAATGTCACAAAAGATGAATCTGCTCACCTCAACCTCAACCTCCTCATCAACACAGCTCACTGCTGTGCCATCTACAGCAACTGATTGGTCTCAGAGTCCAAATGACCAAATGACCAGTGTTCATTTTGGATTTGTGGACAATTTTGACTAATTTGAAATGATCTCATCTCCTGTTTGTTGCATTTAAAATGTAAATGCAACATTTTAAGGCTACAGCTGTCTAATACTTGTGTGGTTTTAACTCATGTTTACAGTTCAAAATTCACTGGTGACTAACTGTCATCACCAGCCAACCAGCTGCTGAGTCAAACACCGACATCTGGAAAATGATCCACATTACATCGTGTGATTTTAGGCATAAAGAAGAAGATCTGATTGCAGTCTTTAGATGCAGAACAAATTAAGATAATTCTAGTGCTCCAAAAAAGTGGAATGTAAGAGATTTCAGATGCAGTTTCTGTGATTCTGCAGTGAACTAAGGGGCTGACAGCCATCGATAAATGCAGTTCACCAAAATTAACATCAGCTTAGATACTTGTGTCTCCAACAGAGAGATGAGAAGATACTTCACTAAAAAAATGAAGGGAAATCTCAGAATACTATACAATATTTATATATAGGTAATGGTTGTCATTCCTTTTGATAGCAAGATGAAATTCAGTTGAATGTTACATTACAAGAACTGTAATGATGTAATAACCTGTAATAACAAGGAAAGTGAGAAAACATTTTGCTTTTAAAGCTTTGAAAACCACTTGCACAGTTGTGTGACAGAGAAGAAGGAATGGCTCAAAAACTTCAGGTCAAATTCCTGCCCTACACCTAGAAGTTTGCTTTAATTGGCATGCACATTTGAGCCTATTTAGATTGCAGAAAATGCCAGTGTAGGATGTTTTTGGTTGTTTTCTGGGGAGAAAAAGTAGTAGTTCACATCGCATCACATTCATAATTGTCACAAAATATGAGTGAGAGATTGAGTCAGGTGGATCATAGGCTACAATGGAAAAAGAACATTCAAGCTAATGCAACAAAAAATATGCTTTTCATACAAATTATTTTTACTCATCTAGAGAATGTAGTGTGAAAGACTTTTTTTCCCTTGAAAAGTATTCATGTGAATTAAAGTTCTACAAAGATTCATTTTAGTGAAAATGGGGCTTAAAATTTCTTTTTTTTGTTCCTTTATTTTTTTTGTAACGTCCTTTCAAACCACTAGTTGAAACAATGGCCTTGCAAATGCAAATGCACAGGCTGCTAACAATAAGAGAATCTGCAATATCCTTCTAAGGGTTGGAAAGGAGGAGAAACAGACTTGTACAATATGTGTGTTTATGCTAGGGCTGCCACGATGAGTTGACTAGTCAAAATCATCGATGACTAATTTAATAGTAGGCGCGTCGTTTGAAGCTTTCTAAGATCCCAAAAGACGCAAGAATAAGTAGAAGTTAAGAGTGTAATAACGGACTGAAACAGAAGATGGCAACACTGCATGTACAAGGATGCCAGCTGCCGTTAAACCCCAAAGAAGAAGAAGCTGTGTCCGGTATCGTAGCTGTGTCCAAATTAAGGAACCGCATCTTCCTGTGCCCGCATTTGTAGGGCGTTTACGTTACAGCGACACAACGAAGACTGTCCACATTCGAAGACTCCGACAAATGCGGCCGACAAATGCGCCCTTTATTTCCCCAGATCTGAAGGATGGGTCGGGTGTATACTTTGTGGCCCATCCTTCATAGCGCAGTCCTGCTCAGTTTCCAACAATGGCGGCAGCTCCTTAGTGTTAATATTACTCTTATTATTCTTTCTGGGTCACAAAATAAATGTTTAACATATTTTCAAGCAAGAATGTAGCTGTGTAAACTTCAAATATCTGCTCAGTTTATCAAGACACCACATATTATCAAAAGCGCTCCGACGTTTTCGGAGACGTCTGTTACCCACCAGCTCGATAGTTAGCCGGGGTTCAAGGCTCACTAGAGCCGTGAGAACAGCGGACTCCCGGCAAATCGTTTTCAAACCCACCGCTGTCTTTCGCTACTCAGGTTAAACATGCTATATAATACACTTCTGCAACCTGCAAATTTCATTAAAAATTTAATAAACGATCATCTTGTCTTTATTTTTAGTTAGCACCTACCTTAAACACTTAAAGCTGTAAGCTAATGACAGTTATATAAGAGCAGATGCATGCTGGTACAATAAGCGGTACATTTTACGTCCAATGGATGCATGATCTGATTGGTCAACTAATCGCAAAAATAATCCGTGACTAGTCAACTATCAAAACAATTGTTTGTGGCAGCCCTAGTTTATGCTTGACTCACCTCCAGAGTGACCTCTTGCTTGGCCATAGCTCTCTCTACAGTTTCATACATCTGTGTGTTTTGGATGCCGAGACCACAGAAAATGGCAAATGCCTCCAGGAACTGGTCATCATTTCTGTTGAATGCCTTGACGCTGCCTGACACTTCATCTATTTTGTTCACCAACTGACAAACACCTACATGCAAACACAAACACATTACTGTTTATATTTGGTAATGTCTAGTATAGAACACTTCACTTTAAATAGGCCCTAATATAAAGGTTAGTTCAGCAAACCTTCAGGTAAGATTATGAGCTTTAGAATAACAACAATTTTATCTTGTCATTGGATCAGTTCATTCTTCCAGAATTGGAATCAATGAACAACGTCAAACAAAATCTGTAAATACCTAACATCTGACTCAGGGTCATGAGTTTGCTGGAATCTATTCCCACCATTTTAGGGTTGGGTACACTTGGACAGGACACCAGCCAAGGATACCAAAATTGTCTTTCGTATATCATTTGCTTTTCATTTGCCAGTTTTTAGATTTGCATTGTTTTTGGGGCCCTATAAGAACGGGAATAATAGTCCAGTTTATCCCATGTCATAATGGTTTGTACCAACTAACAAACAACTAGCTAATAATTTAGGTAAGAACGATCTTGAGAAAAACTTGCTGAGAAAAAAAAACCTCTCTGATCAGAATTTCTTAGGGATTGCTTCCATATTAATGCAGGATCTGTACTGTCCAAATCTTATTATCATTCTGTGTTATGTAATTAATAAAAAACAAACAAGCACGTTTTAAAATGGAAACCATAGTACCAGGAGAATGTCTCTGCAAGCACAAAACACAAGCACTTCTACAATGCTACCAGTTAGTCAGTTATTTCAAAGCGTGCATTGCTTTCAATTTAACTTTATGCTTTCATTTGTTTTGAGTAGGATAATGGTCAAAGTCTACACTAATTGTAAGGCCATTAGTATTCTCCTTGCGTGCATGCAACTGACTCAGGGTGCAACTCATAAAATCTAAGGTTAGCTAATGCTTCACAAAACAGAAATAATTTATATTACTTTTAAAGAAAAACAAAACTAAGATATTAATTGAAGACAGTGATAAGCCACTCTATCTACAGTACATACTGTAATGCAAAAATCTTTTCCTGATTACATTAACAAAAAAATATATACAATTATTATTCCCTTTTATGTATCTGGACATGGAACACAATATTACTTTCTAACTGCTAATGCTAACATTGTATTCAGGCAACAAAACAAAGCCTACCAATGACTTTGTCCTTCTTGCCATTCCTGATGGGAGTGCAGAGCAAACTCTTTATCTGATTGCTAGAGTGAGCTGGGTTTTCACTCTGTGAGAAAAAGATGGATAATTACTCACTTTGGGAAAAGAAAAAAAAAGAGAGAAAAAAGAAAAGAAAAGAGTACAGACCGTCCAAGGAAAGCGCTGGTCCTTGGTGACATCGGCAATGTTCAGAGGCTGCATGGTGTTTTTAACATACTGGGCGTACATATAGTTAATCTGGCTGTTATCGTGGCCCCTGAGAAGAAACACACAAAGAGAAAGAGCTTCACAACTAAGCATTTAGTATCAAGCTCACTTGGAATAATCCATTGAACCCTTGTGGACACTATGATACCATATAAGGGCTATCCTCAAAACCACATATAAAACACAAAAGAGAAAAGGCATAATATTCCCCCAAAATGAAGACATTTTCCAAGAAGCGGAAATAAATACAAACATTGTGCAACAACTGTATAAAATGTCAAAACATTTGCATTTCAATGGTTTAAGACTAAAAAAGAGCTGAAAATTATGGTCCCAGTCATGATAATTCCATCATGACTGGGACCATCTCTGCCATGTGACTGTTAATTTGACTGGCTTTGCAGCCTGTGTTTTGTCGCTGACTGCAATGCACTGACCATATTAGCTCCCAGTTGGAGCTGGACTCGCCTAAAAGGCTCTGTTTAAATGTATAGCTACCAACAACCTGACTAATAGTACACTCATGTTTCTCTTCAGATCGTATAAATCTTTCGCCTTTTACTAAAGATTTCCGTGGAGAGGAACAATATGAGTTATAACTAATTTTTTGATGCCCTGCTTATCGCGGGGCTTAAAAAAAAAAGAAAAGAAAAAAAGAAGATTAAAAAAAACAAAACAACAACAACAACAACAAAAAAACAACCTGACTAATGTTGTTGGTTTCAAGTGCTCCAAATGAAATTTAAAACAGATGTTAAAAAAATACATTTGGGGGGGAGTTGGATTTATTACCCTGCCAGGTTTGCCACCACCCTGCTGGCAGCCTGTGGGGCAGATGGTGAAACTGGTGTTTGTCAGGAAATATTTACACCATTTAACTGCACTTAAAACCAAAAACTGAAAGGTCTACATTACTGTTTGTGAAAAGGTAAATAAACAAGATGTGGGCGGTTAAGTAAATGTGCCTGACGACCATTTTTAAAAAAGCATTTCTTTTAACAGACACAGCTTTGTCCAAAAACTGCTATGGTAGAATGGTTTATCACATAGGCCCGCATATCACTGAAAGCAGAAGACACATTTTTCGGTCACTCTTATAATTTCTTATACATTTACCAGCAACTTTGTTAGGTATATCCAGTTCATCTACTTATTAACACAAATGTGTAATAAGCCAATCAACTCAATGAATTGAGGGACGCTGATATCAAAAGATCTCCCAAGCAACAGATTGGAAAAGGAAGGTGACTTGAGTGATTTTGAATGTGGCATGGTTGTTCTAACCAGACAGAGTTTTTCAGAAACCGCTGACCTACTGGGATTTTCCCACACAACCATATCCAAGTTATACAGAGAATGATCAAAAAAATAGAAAATATCCAGTAAGTAATATCCGGGAGAAAAATGCCTTATTGATGCCAGAGGTCAGAGGAGAATACCCAGATGACTTTATAGGAAAGCAATGGTAACACAATCATGATATGGAGAAGAGCATTTCACCAAACTGCAACAAAGGATAGGAAAGACATTCTCTGGGTTGATGAGTCTCTGTTGCAACAGGGAGGGTCAGAATTTGGGATAAACAACATAAAATGGATCCATTCTGCCTTGTATCAATTTTAATATTTCTGGCAGAGAAATAACAGTTATTAGTGTTCTAGTATGCGGTTTCTATCATACTTTGCTACTGGTTATGGGGTGGCAACATTTATTATGTGGTGGCCATGGCATAATATGCATGCATAATGTGTATTAAGTATTTTTGCTTCCTCAATTAATAGTTGTTTTTTTTTCTTAAACTGCACAACCTTTTCTATTAATTCTACTAGGGGGGACTTTGTGGTGCTGTATCAGTACTTTGACTTTTAGAAGTAAAAGCAGCCCTGAGTATTTTCAACAGCCAAAATTAGCAACAAGCAGTTAAGTAGTATGTATAGTATCAACTTTGACATAGTAATGGCACAAAAATAATGCCATAGTACGCCGCTCTCATCAGAAGTAAATGCAAATAAATCTGCCCAGGCATCATTAAATGTTCTCTTTTCTTCAGATATTTTTCTTTTCTTACATTTCTCCATACTTGGCCTACCTGGGGTTGAAAGTCTCAATAAATGCACGGCGTTTCAGCAGTTATACCAGCTTCCGCGAGTGTTATTTTGAAAAAATAATAAAATGTAATTTTATTTTTATATTTCAAGATCATGATAATCTTCCAATTTAGAACTACAAGTTAAATAAAAAGAACTAACACAAATAAAATACACTTCAGCTAAATACTTTTACAATTTATTTTCTCAAACCAAGGAGCCGCAGTCTAAAGATTAAAGAGCCGCAGGTTGCCGACCCCTGCTCTAGGCTAACAGCACTGAATAATAAAAAAGCTGCTGGCTAATAAAAACTAGGGGAGCTTGAGAGCCGCACCTGAGTTCAGTGTGCCCTGGCTCAGACCTGGGAGCTAAAGCCATCAGTCATGTCTGTCACCACTTAATAACCCTGTTTGTTATCTTTTGTCTCTCCAAGTTTAACCACAGAGTCCAGCTATAATACTGCATGAGAAACGATGGAAAATGGATATATAAACATGGCACAAGCTTAAAGTCAGCTAAAGTTAAAGCCAATGGATTTTGGCTGTAGTGCTGTGGTGTAAGTGGTGTGTGAGTAAGACTGGGAGGGAATATGAGCATGTGTTAGCAAATGACAGAAAGGACCCCATGATGAGAGACACAAACTGTTAAGCATGTTTTGATGGAATCTAGCAATTATATTATGAAAATGATCAAGGATGGACCTTACAGATTTTTCCTTATAGTCAACAGTGACCGTGGATCACTGGAAAGTCTTTATTTAAGTTTCTGCACCATACTGGACAGTATATAAACATTTAATGTACTCTTTCATTTATGTTTTTTCTTCATTTTAACTACTTTCTACATTGTAGATACATACTGCAGACATCTAATATATGCGGAAAGATATATGGAATTATGTAGCAAAGAAAAAATTGATAAATAACTCTAAATATAATAATTTATATATATATACATACACATGTATATATATATATATATATATATATATATATATATATATATATATATATATACATGTGTATGTATATATATATATATATATATATATATATATATATACATACACATGTATATATATATACATACATACATACACATGTATATATACATATATATATATATATATATATATACACATACATAAGATGTATGAAGGACACTCTTTCGAGGATGCCAACGTTCACATTTTGGACAGAGAGGACAGATGGTTTGAAAGAGGAGTGAAAGAAGCATCTATGTCCACTGTGAGCGACCATCTTTGAACAGAGGCGGTGGTTTACGACACCAACTCTCTGCCATCTATAATCCAGTTTTGAGTTCCCTCCCCAGACACCTTAACGCCCACTCACATCCTGGGCCATCTGACCTCAAGAATTTGCATGATAAGGTGGGGCCAGCTTTAACAATGAACTCACCCGAAACTCTGGCTGATTGGGACCCACACCCAGTTTCACACCTTGGCTCATGCGATTAGAGGATCATCAGGGGGTCCTTTTGTCCCTCTGTGGGGGGATACTCCCACTAGGTTTATATCTGGGACTCTCCACCATTTGACCTTAGAACTGAAGAAGCTTCTCGGATGAGAGGTGAAACGTCTTCAAGTAACTTAAAGTCCAGACGCTTTTCTTTACAAGCTCCTTTGACTACGATGACCTTGATGACTGAGAACCTTCACAGACATAACTGATAGCTGCCAACATCTGCGAACAAATACAATTCTATAAAGTTCTTCTATATAGAGTGTAACTGTTAATATACAGCGTTATTAAATTTATTGCTAATGCAATCATATGGCACACTGACTTCTGAGGAAATTTTAGATGGCACTCGTCATCAGAAAGGTTGCCTACCCCTGATCTAGAGGTAAAGATGTGGGTCAAGGAGTATTTCAGTAATTCATTTTCTTAGACTAGATCTAGCAAACTTATCTACTTCACACAAGAGAAACATAACCCAGCCAAAGGAAACAGCAGAAGTAGTCTATTATAATGGGTGTAGATAGGTCATATCAGTTTGTCCAGTTAAGATATACAAAGCTTCTGGTTTTGTGTTATGGGCCAAGACCAGAGCATTTAGCATCAGTTGATGATCAGACAAGACTATCTGTCATAACTGTACAGGTAAACGGACCTTTTACAGACCCGGTAGACCTTCTCCTGTTTGTCTATTGTAAGTTTCCTCAGGTTTCTACAGGTTCTTCACCTTTTGTGTTTCTGTTTGCCCATCAGGTGAGAGGTTTACTAGAGGGAGACTTGGGAGGAAATGGATCAGGTTAAGGACAGAAATATAATCTCTTACGTCCTTAAAATGAGAAACTCAAAATAAATAAATAAAAATTGTATACTTTCTTGATCCCTGTGGGGAAATTCCTCTCTGCATTTAACCCATTCACTCAGTGAAGCAGTGAGCAGCCACCATCTAGCGCCTGAGGAGCAGCGTGTAGGTACTTTACTCACGGGTACCTCAGAGTAGCTGTTTAGGAGATTTGAAACCCAGACGTTCCGATCATGGGACCACCACTCTACTTACCGAGCTATTCCTGCCTCAACTGAGCTATCCCTGCCAAAGACCACAATCTTGGCAAGAGAGAAGCTTAAATCTCAAAGGAAGCAGAAAAAAATGGAGTGATCAGACAGCAAGGTGAAAGCAGTTTTCAGGTTAGCCTCAAGTCCCGTTGCTGTTGTTGTGTAGTAAGGTGAGACCGTTCCATCTCCAGTAGATTACTATATAGCTTTATAGTATTAAATTATTTCTTTGCTGTAACACTGTCAAAAAACTGGACACAAACACTGGCTGGTTTCATGTTCATGTGGTATGTTACGACCCGGCTCAAAGCCGCAACATAAAAAAGGAGACGAATACCAGAGTGTAGGTGGACAGAGGTTTTGTCTTAAAATGGAATATCAGGTCGGCTAAAATGGCTGGTGCCACCAAGGCAAAGACAAGTGAGCTCCCCTGGGGCTTTCCTCAGGTATGCTTTTATCCACACCTGACTAGGTGTGGCCAATTAGCACCAGCTCAAGACAGAGCAGATTAGAGGCTGCAGAGGGACGTAACAGGTAAAAGTTAGTTAAAGAACCAAATTCTTTAACTAACTTTTAAGAGCACTGCATAGTCTTTGCATCAGTTGTGTTAATCTGCTATTAATGTCCAACAAAGTACAGTGAAATCTACGCCTACTTGTGAATTTTCCAATTTTCTTTCAAATAATCCAGCAGAAAAATCCTGTGGATGACCCAAAAAACAACGATTGATTAATAAATAAATAAAAAACAAAAAACTGAATATTGATGTATTTTGAACTATTTAGAAGCCCATTATACATTATGCAAGGCTTTACTGGCTACTGATTAATATGGGGCACTAGGGCAAGTGAACATCTCTGTGGACCAGGAGAAGACATTCCTCAACCAGTGGGTGTTCTTCCATTGGCTGGCTAGGGTTAGAGGTAAAATCATGGGCAAGTGATTCCAGCCAACTGTGCCCACAGATTCTGAGACTCTTTACACTCTTAACCATCCAGTGAAGTAGACCTGAAGTACACTTACTGGCAAATTCCTCCCAACACAGCAGATGTCTGCCTCTCCCTAAGCCTGGTTCTACTAGAGCAGGAGTCTCAAACTCGTGGCCCGGGGGCCACTTGCGGCCCACGACACCCCTACTATATTGACGTAAAGAAATATAATGTATTTGGCCCTTGAAGTTACTTACTTAAATTATTTGGCTAGTTTTTTATTAAGAGCAAAAATAGAACATTTAACATTAAAACATGAATTTTGTAGTGTGTGTGTGTGTGTAGATTTGTAGCGCAATGGAGTGTTTAAGTTTCTGACAGTCATTTGTTTACTCAAGTAAAAGTGAGTCTTTTAGTGTTTTTCTTTGATTTCCAAGATTTAATGCATGGTAGGGCCTTTAATTTTGGTTAAATTTGAGCCTTCAAGCTAATTACCTCAATGTGTCCTATCCAAAGTGACCTCAGTATACACCCACACACAGATGGAAAAGGAGCAGACTATGTGCATTTGTGTTTGGGTTTAATCACTCAAACTGAAATCCACACTAAAATCCACCCTTTCTCTCCCTTGCTCTGTGACTGACTTAAACAAGGTCATAGAAAACCTGCCGGCATCATGTAAACCATGACAGAAAACTTTGGCTTTTGATTCTGGGCAACAATCAAGCTCCAGACCCACACAAACTTCACTGTCCCACTTTGTCTGCTTGAAATCATCTGCCTGCCATTCATGTGAGCTGTATCTACAGCATCAGCTCAGCATGACTGAACTTCCTGCTTTAGCGAAAAAGATTTCGTGTCACTGTGAAGCCACAGCCGTGGCAGTTAATGTCACTATAAAAAGCCTCCAGCAGTTCCAGACAGTCAAAGCTAACATCCTGCACTGCTCCTCCCTCCCTTCCCACATCGGCCCAGATGGAGTTGCTCATTTTTGCCATTTCGCAGCTGTCCCAGAGGAAATCTAGCACATACACACAGCAGCATTTAAACAGAATTATTAGATTAGGAGAAACTGGAATGAAAGTGGGATATAAAAAATGAGACCCTATAGAAGACAAGGCAAGGTCTGGTTTGTGTCTGGTCCATCTACCAATTATTTCAATTTCTTTCCCTGTTGACTTGAATTATTAGCAGACACAAAAATAAGAGGCCCGGAGAGCAGAATATCTTCTCACAAAAATAAAAGATCTAGTAAGAAGAATATCTGTGCGTTGGGTTTAAATCAGTCACACACAAGAAAAGGATGTTAAAACTTGAAACTCAAAGGTCCATTTGTTTCACCAAACTTTCCTTTACTGTGTCCTAGCTGTCTCTTAACTATAAAGATATAGCTAAGGGACACAGAATGGGAAAAGTAATGGAAAAAGTGATTAAAGTCTGATCAAAAGCACGTTTTATGTATTACCTGATCTTTAATAATAATAAAATAAAAATATACCAAACCATGAATTCTCTGTGTTTTTAGTTTTCTTTATTTTAAATGCATTAAGGTTACATTTAAGGACCACTTACATTATTATCGTCACCAAATCCTATGAAAATTAATCAGTGTGTTATTCCATTTCTCAGAATCTTATGACTAGGGATGGGTACCGGTATCCGGTGCCATGATGGCACCGGTTCTGACATAAACGGTAGTAACCAGACCGAAAAGCAGCGCACATTTCGGTGCTTTATTTCGGTGCTATTTTTCCCTGAGCTGTGATACACTTTCTTCTTCCTTACATTTGTATTGGCGGTTGGCAAACAACTGAAAGGTGCATTACCGCCACCAACTGGTATGGAATGATACACTTTAGATTCTAGCCAATCATTTTACGTTTCCGAGGATAGTAGGCGGGTCCAGGTACGTACGTTCTTTTAGAGCAGAGCTACAGATTAAAAATGCCCAAGGCGAAGCGGTCAAAAGTCTGGCTGTACTTCACAGCAAAATATGCAAACTCAGCAGCTGCAACAAGTGCTTTAAGCTGATACTGTGATACTGTCAAAGGAGGTAACACCTCAAATCTGATGAAACACCTGGCGACGCATAGCGTTTTTTTTAAAAGCCGAAAAATGCGCCGTATTTGATAGCTTGCTGCGAGACCTCACGCCAGCGCATCTACTGCGGGTGTGGTGCCTGTTATCGGACCCGGAGTTTGCAACATCCCCCAAAAACCCGAAGAGGAGAGTCCTGGCCCCTAGCCCTGCCAGTGTAGCAGAAATGATGACGGATGATGATGCAGCAGCAGCCGTTCTTCTCTGCGTGAGTAGCTTAGTAGGCTAACCACGTTATTAAATTAATGCATGTAAGGTGAACTAGCAAACACTGTCATAGTTACATGCAGCTGTCTTCTTGTTTGATGGCAGATACTCCCTTCACCCTGGCCAAAAAGGCTAAAATGACCAAAGAAAAAGTGGAAAACAGTTAAACATGAGAGGTTTTTGAACAAAGTTTGTGTTTTTTCCATCGTTTAAGCACTGCTTCCAGCCAAGAGTGATACCATAAATCCCCTATAGCTGCAGAAAAGGCTAACATTGTTATCTTTTTACAAAAAAACAGCTGAACATGAGAGGTTTTTGGACCAATTTTGTGTTTTCCATTCTTTAAGCACCGGTTTGAGCACCGTTTAAGCACCGGCACCGTTTCAAAAGTACCGGTTTGGCACCGGTATCGGATAAAACCTAAACGATACCCATCCCTACTAATGACATGCCTTTCTTGTTGTGATTCTCAGCACCAAGAGCTTTGGCCCCTCCTAATATTTGGGATTAACCCACAAATATGTGGTTCAGATTTTAAATTAATTTAAAAAACGTTGTAGTGAGTCGTTGAGTAGTGCGTGACATGCTTTTGATTTTTATTTGGAGTAGCATAGCTGAATTCAAAATAATTTGACTTCTTTGTTAAAAAAAACTTAAACTTGTATATTGTAGGAAATATATGCAATGTTGTCACATCAATTTGTTGTCCACGTCATTAAATATTTTTCAACTTGAATATTTCAGTCAAAATCTCGTGTGTGATTTGAGGTTTCCTCTCGATTCTTGAGCTGTATATTTTCTTATGTAGATTAGCTTCAAATTGGGTCTACAAACTGCAGTGTTAATACATTACATAGCATGTTATATTCAGGCTTCATTTGTTTGCTTATATTGCAAATTTACAGTTAGGAATGTTTATGAAATATGCAATAAGAAATACACACATTACTAAATAATATCACAGAATTAAAGAGTTACGTTAAAGTTAAGGAACTACTTTAAAGTTTGGTTAAAGTTTTATCTACGTTCATGTACTGTATATTTACTACCACAATACCTGCATTCATTTTAAGCTCCCTATTGAATCATATTTAGATCTTAATTTATTAAGCTCTTCACTTTTCCGTATTAATATTTTACTTATCGAGTTGGTTTGTTCTGTCATATTGTATTTGTTTTCATAAAGCTACATTTTTAATGTTTTTTGGTGGAAAATAGTAACATCCCTACTTTTGGGGTTTCACACTTCTCTTAGCAGCAGAGTGTTGATGAATTTTATGCACTATATGACTCAGCACTTGACAATAATGCTCTGTCATTTTATGTGGGTTTCAACCTTGTGTCTGAGGTACTATGCCTCCTAAATACTTTCACTTTGCAGTAATACTATTTAGAAAGTTGATAGCAGAATATCTAGGAATAGCATCCCGTTATAGTACCACACTCAATTTCAGTGAGCTCTTTACACTTATCCATAGCTGCAAGCTGATATGGCTGCACTTCATGCAGATATATACGAGTTTATTTTCAGAAACTTGTCATTAATTAGAAACTTATCAGAAACTAAAATCCAATTTTATCTGCTTCTTATTAGTATAAAATCTTATTCTCACTTCTCGTATAAATATGCAATCCATCAAACTATAGCATACCTCTTTTTCTTCTTCTTACCCCAGGCAAACCAAACCGACTAATCAAAATCACATAAAGCACTAACATATATGCATAGATTGATATGGATATGTTGATACACAGAAAATGTAGTGAATGCACACTTAACTGCACACACACACACACACACACACACACACACACACACACACAAATACAAACATGCAATCCAATTGTATTGCTTAGGATGAGATTAAGATTGAATTTTAGATGCTACATAGCAACTGTGGAGGTCAGGCCGCCCTAGAGAGCAGCATGCCAAAAGACGAGTGAGTGGGAGGGAGTAAAGGGGAAGGATCTCTATCTCATTGTATCTTAAATCAAATCAGTTCTTATTCACCCCTTTTGGCTGCAACCCAAGTATACAACTGCAGATTCCCAAATCCTTTCCCTTGTACCATGGCCCTCTACTCATCCTGGCTGTAAATACTAAAACCATTTAACCCTGTGTTGGGAACTCAGTCTTCACCTCTTTGTGTTTCCTTTCAAATCATTTCATGACTCTTATTTTCCCATTTCTCCCTTACAAATGTCCATTATGCTATTTGCGACATTTTATAATTTCTAGAGAACAAACAGGACACAGAGATAAAAACTACTGATCATTAATTTTTTCCTGCCATGGCAAATATATACACAACTTGCTAAAAATAAAAATAATTTACAATTTAGACCCACAAAACCTTAATTATGCATGACATATTATAATTGCATAATATTAACAGGCAACCAATGATGTGGCATAAGAATGCACTAGTAGTCATAATATACACAAACTTTTAATGAGCAACCAAAACCATATATAAAACAGTTCAATAGTTCCCCTGTCAGTTGTTTCATCCCCGAGGATGAATCATCAGCCGAGGGAACATCAAGGCATTCCTTGGCCAGCTGAGAGATGTAATCTTTCCCAGTGTTCCCTGGGTCTACCGTGGGGACTCCTATGAGTAGGATATGCACAGAAAACCTTGCCCAGAAGGCACCAAAGAGGTATCCTAGTCAGATGCCCCAACCAACTCAGTTACTTCCTTTTAGTGAGGAGGAGGAGTGACTCTGAGTTCATCCTGAATGACTGAACTTTTCACTCTATCTCTAAGGGACGGCTAGCCTTTGGAGAAAGCTAATTTTTGCTTTTTGTATCCAAAATGTAATTCTTTCTGTTATTGCTCAGAGGTTGTAAATCCATCTGTTTCTTAATGCATGCTCAATCATCCAGGTAAAGAAATCCAAAAAAGTTTGTAAAAAAAGTTACTTTTTCATGAATCCATCTGTCAATCACCTGCTCCTCTCTCCCTTGACTCATGACCAAGAGACCAGGACAATTAAGTGTAAGTTAGCACCAACCAATGAAGCTGACAGGACCACATTATTCACCAAAAGCAGAGATGAGGCCATCAAAGTGGAAGCTTTTTGACATGGACGAGTCACCCCTCCTCGTCCCCAGACTCTGTTTCCTCTCCAGAACATGTGTCAGTGGGATTGAGGAGACCCTGAAAGTATTCCTTCCACTGCCCAAATACATGCTCAGTGAAAGTCAGCAGCACATCATACACTGTGTGAGTAAAGCACTACTTTTCACTTCTTAGTTGCTTGGTGGTTTACCAGAATAATTTCAAGGCCAATCAAAAGTCTTGTTCCATAACCTTACCGAGCTTTTCCCACACCCGAGTTTTTGTTTGAGCTATTGCAAGAACTGCACTCCACTTGGCCTGCCAGCTCCCTCCAGAGTTCTACAGACAATCCGAGCCCCCATACAACTTCTTCTTCAGCTTGATGGCTCCCGTCAAGCTATCTGATATCCCGTAAACCACTATCTGATTTGAAATGGGACCATGACAGGAGGGGGTGCAGAACATGTTGGAAGTGGGAACCGAATACCTTGCTTACTGGGCCTCTTCCAGATGAAGCCAGTACACCCTCACTATATGTCTGGATGCACCAGGCCTTTCCTGCATCTTCCTTCACCACATGATCCAACTCACCACTAGGTGATGATCAGTTCACAATTGAGTGCCTGTTTACACTTAGTGTCCAGAATATAGCCCGCAAACCTGCTTTTACAAAATTGATTGTTGACCTGCAACCTAGACTGTCCTTCTGCCACATGTACTTATGAACACCCTTATGGTTAAATTTGGTGTTTATAATGGACAAACTGTGGTTAGCACATAAGTCCAATAACAGAACGCCACTTGGGTTTAGGTCCTTCCCAGTCACATCCCTTCCGGACACAATGTTATTACCGATCACCCGTCTTCAAGTCTCCAAGTATGAGAATACTGTGAATGAAATAGCTTATTTAGTTGGAGTGAGATTGTCACGGCTGGGGCAGCAGTCGTGTGGTGGAGTGAATGTTGCAGACAGCGGCGGAGGTGCGAGTGAGTTTATTTACAGTGCACAATAACAACAGCGAGGGCAGAACTTAACATAAACCTAAACTGGGGAAAACTAGTAATAACAAAACACGAAACCATAACTCACAAAGTCACACGCAGGGAAAGACATAAGAAAGTACACAGGGGATGGAGAGCTGGAAATGGAGAGCTAGAAATGGAGAGCAGAATGTGGAGCAGAGAGACGCAAAGATGACCCAATGACGCAGAATAACACAAACGAACCATCGGGGAACACAGGTAACCAGACACTATGTATACACACGCTGAGGAACACAAAATGGCAAACCAGAGGGAGGCACAGCTGATCTTAATTACACAGACGAGACAGGGAGAGCACAAAACTGAACACAAAGGAGTCATACATGGATCTACAAAGTAAAACAGGAAGTGTACACTGACGAAACCAAAAACACGAAACTGACCGGGAGCATAAACTATAACCAAAGACCTAGAACATCCAACCCCAAATACATATAGACAGAACCCCCCAAACATAATAATAATAATAATAATAATAATAATAATAATAATAATAATAATAATAATAATGAACACAAAATGCTGGGTCAACGACCCAGGACCATGACAGAGATGTCCTGCTATGGATGTGACTACCCCTAATGACTGTTAAATGGTAAATGGTCTGGTTGATTCTGTTCATCTGGACGTAGCGTTTTCAGCAGGAGAAACTTTTCGCCACTCATCCAAGTGACTTCTTGAGTCTCAGCTGACTGCAGGTTTCCCCAATCTTATCAACAGTATATTTTCACAATGACTGAAACTAGCCCACTATATGAACAATGGGCTGTGAGGTCAGTTCCTCGATCATTAATATGCAAATTATCATGACCACTGATCAACAACCACTCATCAAACCCCATTGATCAATGATACTAACTGGAAAGTTGCAGGTTAAATGGACTGGTTCTTATATAGCACTTTTCTACTCTATCTGAACACTCAACACGCTTTACACAACTTGTACATTCACATATTCACACCAAATCGCACAAGCACTTTTTTCTATGCTGTTCCTAAGTGCTTCCCATCTAACATTCTGGTTAGTAGGTGATCTGCTCTACCACCTGAGCTATAGACCAAGCACACAGCTCATGGAAATGGCAGCTGTTTCCACCAATATGACCATGTGCCCTACAATGCCACAAAAACTGCTTAGTAATAATTCAGGGAACACAACAAAGAGCCCGTTCACTAACAGCAACCAAAGTCTCCATCCTCCACCTGAGTTGTCAGATGTAATAGGAGTGCACATGTATCTCAAAACAATGTTCATAATGGATGCTTTCTGAGAAAGGTTTCAGATGGATCTGTCAACTTTATGGTACAAGACAGACGCTAATTATCAGCGCCGGAGAAGCGCCCGATAAGACATCGTGAACGCTTCCTGGCCATCCAGTGAAACTGTTGGGAAGACAATGTGAACATTTTATTTGTTCTGTATAATCTGCAGATTCTGACAGAAATCTGCAACTATCCTTTGAAGCACCGCTCCTCTAAAACAGCAATAAGGATAATTATTAGGTTATCTACATTATTATGTAAATAACAAAATAACTTAAAGCAAAAATTGGGAAACGTAAAGTCCGAAGTCTTTATATTAAGGTCCATCAGTCAAACAATACTGTTTGGTCTGGGTCTAAACAGAGCGCGTTGTGTGTGACATCTTCTTTTGTGCATGCGGGCCGCTTTGAGCGTTCACACTAGAGCGCGTTTGCTGTCGCATTTTATTTGTAGTGTGAACGAGCAGACAAAAAAATCGGATTTGATCAAAAAGTCTGAATTGAGCATTAAGACCTGCAGTGTGAACGTAGCCTAAGACTTTCATTACTTCCAAAACATCTCCTTCTACATGAGGATAATAGATCTTTGTGCAAGTGCCCATTATGCAAACGTCATCTAAAGGCCTCTTAGGGAGAGAGAAAGGACAGTTTTCAAGATTGCAAAAATACTGATGAAAATAGCTAGAGTATGCCTGAAGGCATAAAGTCATTAACACTCGAATGCCATTTTAACAGGCTTGTGCTGAGGGTAATCCTCTTACCTTTTTGGGGCATCTAGGACTTCACCAGCAAAGTCCTTCACCAGTTCCTCATAATCCATGTGAAAGACGCTGGAGAAAGTGTTCTGCAAAAAGAATGAAAGATAGTTTACTTCTCTGAGATGTCAAAAACATGACTAATTTGGATGGTGGAGTTTGGTGAGGTGTAGGGGATAACAAGAGGTAGAAGTTGCTATTAGAAGCAAGATAATAAAAAAAAACATTCAGAATTTTGTGTGGTTTAATATAAACATAAACATTTCTATGACTTGCTGCAGGTCTACTGTGTGTTTTCTGGCTATATTGATTTCCTCTTGCCCTTCAGTTAAGCTACTAAAGCAAAACCCAGCATCCAGATGCCTCAAGTTAAACAGAGGTACTGTGCACAGCGCCTAAAACAGATTTCCTAGCATGAAAAAGGGATGTTGATCTATTACCTATGAAGCCTTGCCAGAATGAGAGTTTATTTTGACATTCCAGTCCTCTTTTCTCTTTTCCCCCCCTTATAGGGACTTGTTTCTCTCAATCTGCACTCCCAACCCTTCACAAAGAATACTTTTTTTTTCCTATTTTAAAAAGGTTGGGACAGGATGTTAAAGACGAATGATCTTTCTTCATTTGGAAAGAATTGCCCCCATTATTGTACATACTTACACATAGTTTTGCTCTTGGGTAACTGATCTTTTTAGGTGAGTGTAATAAAGCTGTTTTAAACATAAATAGGACCAAACGATGTTATGACATTTATTGGGGTCTTTGGCAAGTGGAATAGTTTATAACAGGATGACACATGATAATGGAACGTTTTCCTGCATGTGGGAACACTGGAATAAATTAGGTTTGTCTTATATTCATTAGAAGCATCATCATGTGAAGGAAAGACGAAGAAATAATTAACTACAGCAGATTATAGATTAAACAGATTAAACATACAAGTCATTAAAGCAATCATAGTGGTGGTTTATGTTGATATAAAAAGCCCTATTTTGTTGTTCAGGTTGGAAAATAATAAGACGGTCGGAAATGGGAAAATCAGAAAATGATAAAAAGAACGTCTAAAACATTGGCTGGTTTCTACGCACACAAATTCACTCACGCTAATGGCGTAGTATGTTTTTAGGAAACAATTTCAGATTAGATATTTCTACTGGGGAGAGCTAAACTATACAGAACAACAACATAGTTATGGTGGTGTGACAAATGTCAAACCCTATCACATTCACGCACCAAGCCAAACATCCACATGTGCACACTATGATCATCTACTGTGCACATATTTACATGCAAAATGCTAAACACCATGCAAGTGCATGCATTCGAGAGCCCATATATTAGATATGGGCGCTCACATACAAGCAGACTCTCTGTCTCTCTCTCTCTCTCACACACACACACACACACACACACACAAACACACACACAAACACACACACACACACACACACACACACACTATAGCACTGTGTCCAAAGAGATACCGGGTACTGCAGTAAAATGAAGTGAGCTAATGCAGGCTCACATCTTAAAAAGTTCCATGTTATTGTTGGTACAGTCAGTGTTTAAGAACAGCACTTTCATTTAGTAGACTTCCTACAGGAAAGCTCCTTTCCTAGACAAAATGTTATGTTAAAATCCAAAGACTTGTGTGTCCTGCTTGAAAAAGTACAGATATCTAACACTGACACGTGTATACAGAGGGCTGTCTTGTAGATAAGGGTAGAAGAAGTCTCTTCTCAGAGTAAATGTTTAGTAAGAAAGGAAAGAGGTAAGAGAGAAAGGGGGATTGGTATAAAAGAAAGGGAGACAGCTAGTCTGACAACTTGTGAGGTCAGGAGAGGGACAAAGACACACACACATGCCCAGAATCTAAACGTAAACTTAAGCAGTGGTTTGTAAAAGGAGTCGCACCTGAGAGAATTGCGGGTGAAGTAGTTTTGACATATTAATCACTTTGAGATACTCTTTAACCCTTGAAATTCAGTTAATCATTGTAAGGTTATAAAGCCATTTCCAAACTATCTGAAGTCCATCTTGATGCATGCTCAATCATCTAGCTAAGTAAATCTCCAAAAGTTGATTCTGTTCATCTGGACGTAGTGTTTTGTGGGAGAAACGTTTCGTCACTCATCCAAGTGACTTCTTCAATCTCAGCTGACTGCAGGTTTCCCCAAATCTTATAAACAGTACATTTGCATAATAATAATAATGGATTGCATTTCTATAGTGCTTTACAATTCCACTATTCATTCACTCTCACATTCACACACTGGTGGAGGCAGCTACAGTTGTAGCCACAGCTGCCCTGGGGCAGACTGACAGAAGCGAGGCTGCCATATCGCGCCATCGGCCCCTCTGGCCAACGCCAGTAGGAGGTAGGTGAAGTGTCTTTCCCAAGGACACAACGACCGAGACTGTCCAAGCCGGGGCTCGAACCAGCAACCTTCCGATTACAAGACGAACTGCCAACTCTTGAGCCACGATCGCCACAATGACTGAAACCAGCCCACTGAAAGAACAATGGGCTGGGAGGACAGTTCCTTAATCTTAATTATGCAAATTCTCATGACCATTGATCAACAACCACTGACCAAAACCCAGTGATCAAAGCCCACTGATCAATGGCCATGAGTACCATTCACAGAGAGTTGGGTAATGGCTGCAATCACAGTCCTGTAGTCTGTAGTCTGAAGTCCATCATTTTACACTGTGAAAGATTATTCACAGATAGTTGCCAGTCTTTCAAGGCATCAACATCCCAGCAAAGTCACCCCAAAGTCAGTTGATGCAATGCTCAGAGAAAGTGCAAAAAAACAAAAAAAAACTAAAACAAGAGCTGCACCTCAGACTCTACAGGCCTCAGTTAAAATGTTAAAATTTGTGACAGTAGAATTATAAAAACACTGAACAAAAATGGCTTGTTTGGAAGGGCTGCAAGGAGAAACCCTCTGCTTTTCAACCTTCAACATGACTGTAGTCTCACCACAGTGAGACCCAAATGACCACAAACTTCAATGAACTGAAGCAATGTTATAGAGAAGATTGGACCAAAATCCCTCCCCACTGATGTGAAAGTTTTACAGAAAATTATTATTTCAAGTTAGCTCAGATTACTGCTGCTAAAAATAGTTCTACAAGCTAGTGAATCTTAGGTTAGTTTTTCACTGCTTTTGTAGCAGAAATCCAGAATCTGGTAAGTAAAAGATTATATTTTTATTATGTTCTGGTATGCAAAGCCTTTAAATTGCAAGAGGACATACTGTATGAAGTCTCAAACAAAGTGAGGGTTTGGGACCTATTGGGTAATCTCTCCCTCTGTGCAAAGTAATTTTATTATACTCCTCATAGTAAAGTCCAAGGTAGACATAGCTTTACACTATTTTCCATACAATGGTTATTCTGAAATCGTTATGACAGCTGCTTTCTTTATCTGGATAACATTCAGATCAAGCAATCATCTTAATTGGGCTAACAGGGTTACAATAAATACCAGACAAAGTTAAGCACCAGTGTTTTGTAACCTAATGCAAACCATTTCAACATTCCTAAGCCAGTTAAATCAGGCCTAAACACAAACATTAAACAGTGAACTGACTGTGCAGTTGATGCTTTACAAAACCAATATGTAGAAAAACTCAACATTCAGTACAGTTATCCACCAGCCAGATGGAAAGAAATATAAAACTGATCTGTTGATGTTGGGACTGGCAATGAGATTAGAATTGCACTGCTTAGCCAAGTGCAGTGATGTAGGTAAGTGAAGATAAATGAATGCTGAAATCTATTTCCTGAAAAATATCTCTAATGAGAAATATAAGACATTGTACATGCTCGGATCATTCCTGAAAAATAAACCCAACCCAGCCGTCCACCCAACACATCTGGTGCTCCATCATCCACTTCCCTATATATAAAAGCATATACATATCACAGATATCAACAAGACAATATATTCTGACATTATGGTGACAGGTCATAAGAAGAGCACATGAGAGTATCCATCATGTTGTGGCTGTTTGAAGGTTGCATTGGTACTACCTTGACTTGAGTGTTTTAAAGTATTAATGGTTTCAGCTTTATCTAGATTTAGGCATGCACATAATGTTTATGCATTAGTATATACTGTTAAAAAGCTCTTGTATTACTAAGTATAGGTTCATTTTACACATAAATGAAACAAATATTGCAATTAATTAAATATTAAATAAAATAACTAGATATTGTAATAGTTAGAATGTTGTGCCTAAATGTGGTTTATATTATTTTATATTATTTTTTAGCCTGCAGCTGATAATATGTATTTTTATAGAGTGAATATATCATAGATTACTACAAGGTATATTTAATGATGGAAAAGCTATTCTGATGAGTAGGGATGGGTACCGGTATCCGGTGCCATGATGGCACCGGTTCTGACATAAACGGTAGTAACCAGACCGAAAAGCAGCGCACATTTCAGTGCTTTATTTCGGTGCTTTTTTCCTGAGCTGTGATACACTTTCTTCTTCCTTACATTTGTATTGGCGGTTGGCAAACAACTGAAAGGTGCATTACCGCCACCAACTGGTATGGAATGATACGCTTTAGATTCTAGCCAATCATTTTACGTTTCCGAGGATAGTAGGCGGGTCCAGGTACGTACGTTCTTTTAGAGCAGAGCTACAGATTAAAAATGCCCAAGGCGAAGCGGTCAAAAGTCTGGCTGTACTTCACAGCAAAAGATGCAAACTCAGCAGCCTGCAACAAGTGCTTTAAGGTGATACTGTGATACTGTCAAAGGAGGTAACACCTCTGATGAAACACCTGGCGACGCATAGCGTTCTTCTTTAAAGCCGAGAAATGCGCCGTATTTGATAGCTTGCTGCGAGACCTCACACCGAGCACATCTACTGCTTGTGGGTTGCCTGTTATCGGACCCGGAGTTAGCAACATCCCCCAAAAACCCGAAGAGGAGAGTCCTGGCCCCTAGCCCTGCCAGTGTAGCAGAAATGATGACGGATGATGATGGCAGCAGGAGCTGTTCTTCTCTGCGTGAGTAGCTTAATGTTGTTCGTGTGTAATTTAGGTTGAGTAGGCTAACCACGTTATTACATTAATGCAGGTAAGGTGAACAGCAAACATCATCATAGCTACATGCGGCTGTCTTCTTGTTTGATGGCAGATACTCCCTTCACCCTGGCCAAAAGGCTAAAATGACCAAAGAAAAAGTGGAAAACAGTTAAACATGAGAGGTTTTTGGACAAAGTTTGTTTTTTCCATTGTTTAAGCACTGCTTCCAGCCAAGAATGATACCATATATGCCCCATAGCTGCAGAAAAGGCTAACATTGTTATCTTTTTACCAAAAAACAGCTGAACATGAGAGGATTTTGGACCAATTTTGTGTTCTCCATTCTTTAAGCACCGGTTTGAGCACCGTTTAAGCACTGGCACCGTTTCAAAAGTACCGGTTTGGCACTGGTATCGGATAAAACCTAAACGATACCCATCCCTACTGATGAGCCTTACGTTTGCTGGACAACGTTAAGCCCCAAAAGATTATTTTTTCAACAACAAAATAAGATCTTTTTATTTTCTCCTCTCTAAATCACAGCTTTCCTACCAAAGAAGTCCTCCTTGTGGTCCCTGTAGTAACATCTCTTTCTGGCATCATCTTTGTTGCTGTCCACTCACTCAGTGCATCAACCTACAGTGGCACTAGGGAAAAAAGTGGTTGGAACATGTGCAACATGACCAAAATTATTGCAACCACGTGCAATGAACTTGATTCCTTATTTCAAAGGAAACAAAGCTTTGTTTTGAAGACAGAGACCCAGGTCTCTGAGCACTTCCAGTCAGTTGCTGTCTTCATAGCAACTTTGGTGCATAAAGATGGTAGAAAGGAGGAGTCAGTCTGGAATCAATTTCTGATTCAGTCCTGTCAAGTAACCAATTATATGGTGATGAACTGTGATTGCAAATCTGCTGCTGTCTTCCGGAGGAAGAAATTAGTGGCACAGTCTACAGTCTGGACATGGACATTTTATTTATATTTCCAAAGATAAGAGTGCAATGATAAAGTTGAAAACTGTATCCAGGCAGAAACATCTGCATTATGCTGATAACAAAACCTCGGCTCTTTGCAAGCACCTCCACACACCTCATGCTAACGCTAAGCTAGCCAAGAACCCAGAGTGATAAAGCTGAGTGAATGCCAACCACAGCCCAGCAGCCAGACCTGGACTTTCAACAGGTAACAAAAAATAGTCATTAGCAGTCAGACTGGAGCCTCTGTTTCTACCTGTTTTTGTTTGTAACATAGAATCATTGTGGTGATCACTTTAAAGTCTCTTTGTGCTGCTTTTTATTTTTGCTTTGTGCTGTTGGCTTTGTGTTCATACATAAATACTAAGAGAAAGACTATTTGTGTGTCCTCATTAGCATAGAGATTTTTGTTGGTGCCTAGAACCGTAGCCTACAGGTATATAATGTTAGATGGTAATTATGAGACAACTGAATCAAAGTGATATCGTAATGGATTTTGAATTTTTATCAATTTTCCATCCTTAGTTAAAACTCCCTTTCTTACCTCAGCTTAAGAGCACTTCTTTTGTGCAATTGTTTTTAAATTTACTAGAGTAAGGTGATATTAGATCTGCTCTTTAGGAATGCACCTGGCCAGTACATAAAGAAGCTGGATAATGTCTATTCAATTCACTTTTATTTACACAGTGCCAAATCACAACAACAGTCGCTTCAAGGCGCTTTATATTGTAAGTTAAAGACCCAACAATAATATATAAAGAGAAATACCCAACAGTCATATGGCCCCTTATGAGCAAGCACTTTGGCGACAGTGGGAAGGAAAAACTCCCTTTTAATATGAAGAAACCTCCAGCAGAACCAGGCTAAGGGAGGGGCGGCCATCTGCTGGTTGGAGTGAGAGAAGGAATAAAATAAAAGACGGAATAAAAGACTTGCTGTCGAAGAGAGCCAGAGATTAATAAGAACTATAATTGTGCTTTATGTTTTATTACTGACTGTCAAAATCATGTACATCATTGTTATGCTGCTGCTTAAGCTGTCATCTCTGCTTCCAGACTTGCCTATTAGTTATTTTTGTAAATGGTCATTCTTATCTGTGTGTTTATATGTGTACAAAACCGAATACCGAAAACCTCACAATACAGAACTGAATTAGGAGAAAACACTTTTAAATATGCTACCTCTTTTTCCTGGAATAATAAACAGAAGGATCTGAAATTTTCAATCAGAACAGTTCTCTTGGTCAGTGTGACTGCTCTTCCAAGCCAGAAACTATCCTTCCACCAACGTCTGTGGTGGGAACTCTTACTTGGGAAACTGAGTGCCAAATAAGAAGTGATTAGCTCTCCAAACCACATCCTGGAAATGGACCACCTGGCCACCCTATTCTGCTTGCAAGAAGGAGAACACCACCTCTGTCGCTGCCATCATCAATGTAGAATCACACAGGCGGCTCTCCTCTGTACGTACAACAAAACAAGTGCCTGGACGATTAGCACCGGCTTGCTGCTCATGTCTACCGTCCTGGTCAGAAGGTGTTTGGTGGGTAACCACAGTCAATTATGTGCTTAGTCCAGAAAACAATCTCGGAGTTTTGTAGGCCCTTTTGAAGTTAATTCATAGATTAATCCTGTGACTGTCCATTTAAAACTTCCTAGACACATAAAGATCCAGACCTTTTTCCATGTGTCTTAGATAAAGGCAGTGCTCTCTTTTCAAACACCGGTAACGCATTGACAGGTCGCCATTCATCCTTCGTAAATATTCCTGTGACTAAAGCTTCTGTGACTTCTTGTATAGACAATCCCACTGTGCCTGCCCAGTCACTGAAACCCCTGTAGTTTAATACTGTGTGTTTTGCTCAGCTGCCAGCCTGCCTGCTTCCTCATGCTCATTGCTCCAAGTTTTCTTGTGTTATCTTTGGATTACCTTCCAGCCCTAGGGTCCCATTCTGTGCTGGGCATTGGCAGGGACGATGGTGGCAATGTGATTACCACAATTATTCGACTGATATATACTAATATATCTATTAAAACCTTTAATTCTACATTAAAAATACAGACATAAAGATGAATGTCATGCACCAAAGGCCATTTTCTACTCATCAGAACCCTGTGCCATCTTAGTTAAGTAGCATAGTCATGTAATATTAACTCTAATTTTTTTTTTTTAAATAACTATTACTCATAAAAGCATAGCAACAAATTAACAAGTTACACTGATGTAGTGATTTTTGATATTACAGTATAGGTCACTGCTTGCATATGTACTGTGACATCAATGCATCTCTTTAGAGTTGCACTTGAAGTGCATTCAGCTTGCTCCTCACTTTCTAACAATAGGTGTCATTGCTCAAATAAAACAAATTACCACTTGACTGCTGGACAGAAATAAAAGTTGAAAAAGGAAACAAACTAACAAAAAAATATCAAAACTTCTAATTTTCTCCAAAGTTTGCACCACTATGATTAAAAAATGAATTAAAAAAATTATTCCACTGCCAATGTTTTGCCTTACTAAAAACTGAATGGTCTTGTTCAAGACAGAGGAATGGGAACACTAACAAACCACTGTTTAATGCAGTGTTTCATTCAGCAGTGGAATCTTTCCCTGGAACACCTGCTTTGTAAAAGTTTCTTCCATCTCCCAAAATATCTCTTGTTCATTCCCCACTGTACTAATGTTAACATAAAGCACCTTACATAAGGCCTATATAAGCTACCTGAAGTGTCTGTCAGTAGTGTTAGCTTTGAAAATTTCTGACCATACAAGGAGCTCCATGATAGTTTTAAAAAAGGTGATAAAAATAGCATGTAGGGTGTAACATGATGTTTTGGAAGCAATACCACACCTCTAATCTTCTCAATGAATTACTGCTCTTGGATAGGTCAAGCAAAAGGACAGAGGGCCTGTTCAAATAGACACAATATGAAAAGAGAGTATCCATTGCACTTCTTGAGGACAGCTTGCCTGAAAACATACACAAACAAGAAAAATAAACAAGAAGCACTCAGTGAGTGCAAACCTCCACCAAGGCTGCTCACAGCAGCTTTTACTTTTAACAAAATAGCATTGTATTCTGTATATAATGATTTTGTTTTATTTTTTAATATGTATCTTTAAAAGTTTGTAGTGCAGTAAAATAGCATGTTTTGGGGTCAACCTCAAAGAAAGGCAGATGTCAGATATTTGGTCAAAGTTGACATGATACTTATGATGTGATATTTAAAGTCGCCATATATCTGTATCATTTCCTAAATGTTACCAATACAAACAAAGGCATTTTAAGCATAGTTCTAAATGTAATATATTTTATGAAAGGTTTAATTTATTTGACCCTGAGAGGTCAAATGTGACATGATATTTGAAATCCTTAATTATTTATTTATATCTTTATGGTACTTCCTATATGTTGACAATACACACCACAGTTGTAAGAATCATAGTTTGTAAGTTTTAGGGCTCTTTGTTAATTTTTGACCAATAAAAGGTTTAGTTGACCTTAAAGAATTGGTTGATGCAAGGCCAGTTTTAATGAATTGTTATAATGAACACACTATAGAACCATACAAAGTTTTACCCAAACTCATCCAAAACTTTTAGAGCGATTCTGTTTACAGACAGAACGATGATTTGCATGCATGCATTACTATAAACATGTTGGTGGAGGTAAAATAACCACAAAGATGGCCGCAAAGATGATGACTAGAGCCTAAAACTACATATAAAAGAAATTTTAAAGGTGCTAAACAAGAATTAGCATTTTCTTTGAGGTTGACAGTGATAATTTGTGACATGGATAGACACAATATGTTAAGGTTGCTAACTGCAACCCTTTTTTCATTTGTGTAAACCAGCCAAGTAAATATCCAAAAAGTAAATATGCATGGTGCCCCTAAAGGTGTGCCAATAATCCCCTTAGAAATAGTCTCAAAAAAGATATAAAATATATAAAATATGATTTGTCCTTCTTAAAATCTACTCTGACATGCTGCTTGGTGGAATTAACAATTAAAATAGAATTAGCGCTGTGCCATATCATACCGTTCACGTTAATACCGGTATAATGTTGGGCAACGATAAGAAAATGAAATATCGTGATAGAATATGGGTAAAACGCGCATGCGCAGTGCCTTTGTTTTCATACGCACATGGCAGAAAAAGCATGTCGGCGACGGAGAATGAGAAGGGCGAAAGCAGATTGTTGAATGAAACAGATGAACCAGAATTGGTTTGTAAAAATGCTGCAACTTCAGTGGTGTGGAACTGGGTTAGCTTTCGTCCGTCAGATACACAACAAAGCACTATTTTTGGTAGAGCATGCCAGCGGGGCGTCATTATTACCGTGTTGTTTGGAAAATACGGCACACTTAAAATCGATCCTTTGATTTTTCTGAAAATCGACAGTACCCCTTATAATCCCGTGTGCCTTATGTATGAATTCTGGTTGTGTTTACTGACCTCGAAACGATTTTATGTACACGGCGCTCGAAAATCTGTCAAATGTTTCAGTACGACTTTGCTAAGCTTCAACATAATATTACCGTGTTGTGTGTGTATAACCTCTTTTTAGGTTTTGTGGATATTATACATGGTTATGATGAGGATATGTCAGCCAATTTCCACTGGAAATGCCTTTTGGTTAAACTGTCAGCGAGGAATTTGCATTTGCACTGTTAAATTTTTATATACCTTTAATGCACATAAAAACAGCTGCTTGTTTAAGTGGTTTTTTTGCACTAATAAAGTTGTGGAGTTGTAAAGTATTTTGTCTAGTGTCAATTATATCGTCAGTTATATCGTTATCGCAAATTTCCAAATGTATATCGTGATAAATATTTTTGGTCATATCGCCCTGCTCTAAATAGAATCACACTTTGCTGTTGTAAATCCTTGTTTTATAACCTTAACTTGTTTTGTCATCTACAGTTAGACACAAAGCAGAACTGAAAATGTCCCGTTATTTTAAGGAATATAGCAAACAACAAGGTAAGTTTACAATGTGTTTGTACTTGATAGTAAAGCTTATTATTTATTTAATATCTCACTATACTGTAAGTGTATTCTTCCTCCAAATCGCTTCACTTTCCTGTTTGGTGCATTTGTCATTTTTTAATTTTGACTTTATTCTCTGGAGGCTGTGTACTGTAGTTTAATGTTTGCACAGAGTGTCACTAAGAAATGTTCACTTGGTCTTTCTTTGTGCCAGTAAATCATTCAGGAAATTTTTCCTGCCTTATCAGATTGTATTTTCTCTCTGACAGTAAATATGGGACATGTACTAAATTGTTTTCTAATTACCATGAAACACACTTTTTATTGCACTAAGTTTATATCATAAGAAGGCATTCTGCAGCATCAGTTCAATGTATGTCTATTTGAACTACACATAAATCCAGAAGGCAAGAGCAAAAAAAAGTCAGAAAGCAGCAAGTTTTACATGTTGATAAATCTATCATTAAACACTATGCCACTTTATGTGGCAGTTTTGCTATCTCTTCTTTTTTGAAATCTCTGTGATCTAGTAACTGACACTAGAAAGATTCAAATCACTCAAACCAATAGCTCAAGTTTTAAAGTCTAACTACAATAGGATTTTTAAAACCAATTAAAAAATCCAATATTCCAATATATCATCTGATATTTCTTCTTTGTCAGACACGCACAGCCAATATATTTGCCAGAATCTATCACACACAAAATGTCCAGTTATAATAAAAAATGTAACCAACTAAAATAATTTACACATATTATATATGACCTGTCTACAAGACATCAATCATGTCTTCTAATGAAACACATGAACTCATTGAGGTGCTGCTTTTTTGTAACCTCACTTTAAATGACATCAAATCAAAATCTTCCTGCCCTGAGCTCTTAATGCGCTGCATTCAAACAACCATTATCATACAAATCAAACATCCATTTAGCCAGTAAATCATATCACCTCAGTTTGCATTCTTTGAAAATAGATTTTGCACACCAAGTACAGAAACATTAGCATGTTGCGAGCATGTGTGTGAGTATGTGTGTGCTGACCATTGCATCCTCGTCAGCGATGAAGACGGTACAAGCCTGGGCCTGCATGAAGGACAGGATGGTTCCTGCAATCTTTCTCAGTAAAACCTCCAGACACTGCTGCTCCTCAAAGATCAGACTGGCCAGGTCCAGCAACACCTACAAACACATACACACACATAAACATCATTTATGGATCTGAGCACGACTGTATGTTCACGCTAACCTTCAGAAAAACACATTTGCACCCACCTGATTGCGTCTGTTTTCCAGCTGCGACGTCTCGTACAGCTGTGCGTTGTGTAGTACGATGCCTGAAAACGCCAAATAAGCTGAGAAGTCCTGTTGGAAAGAAACAGAGCAACATCTGAGTACCAGAAAGAGAGGAAAAATAAAGGGAAAAATGTACGCAAAAAGATAAATTAGCAAATTAGAGAGCAAAGAGAGGATGACATGAGCAGGGAAATATGGAGAAAGAAGGATTTTATTAAAGGATGGCTTCTTAAAATCTGATCCGCAGCTATATTTTAACAGATATAAGTCATATTGTCCCACACAAGTACAAAGTAACACACTTTGATGATGTCTCGCTGAAAATTCAAATGTTTTTAAATTGAAAAAAGTGTTATTTTAGGTGGAACTATGATGTAACCTTTTCATCCTGCTCAGTGAAGGCTCCACCGTCCCCGCATTTCTTGTTTATAGCCTGAGCCACTCCAACTACCTGCGATAAATTAAATGAAAATGTTGAGTGAAAACCAGCAAATCTTAGCAAAACAACATATTAAACTAGTATTGCAATAAGAAGGGAAACATCATCAGTCTGAATGTGCACTGATGTGAGCATACTTCATTCATATTACATTTAAATTATCTGCTAATTAATGTTATTAAAAGTTATACTAACAGGAAAACTGAAAGTTTGGTTTGGATAAGACATATCAAGGTTCTTTTTAAATGGAGAATGGGGGCACAAATCTATGTAATGTTTTAATGGCTGCAGAGGCTCACACAACTGCAAATCAGTCAGTCATGTCATAATGCATGAATTATCTTTAGCTTCTCTCAAAGATCTCTTGATGCTTGCTCAATCATCGTCCAGATGCATGCCCAGTATGGGGCTTCTCTAAAAGAATTAAAAAGAATTAAAAAGAATAAAAGAATGTGCCTTTTAAAAGAATAAGTACAGTAAACTCTGCCAAACTGCTAAGCTATGTGTGGAGAGTCTTATTGCTAGTACCCTGGAGAAAAAAAAAGAAAAGGCTGTCAAAAAAGAAACGCTTTCTCAAGCAGATAATTCGAGATCTCAGATTTGATTGCTGTAATAGCCAGCACATACTGGACAAGAAGCTCCACTAGAATTTAAACATCTTATCTATGTAAAGTAAGGTTTAAAACAAACCATAACAAATCATATTGGTCATGGCATCTCACCTCGTCTCTGTGGTTCTTGATAGGCAGACAAAGGATACTTTGGGTTTTGTAACCTGTGATATGGTCGACCTCAGCGTTAAACCTGGGGTCCTGGGGGAACAAGAACATGCATATAACCCTTTTCAAAGAGCTGCTATCAAACATTTTGATACTTATATTAGCTTTCAATAGACACTGTTGTGGTTTTTTGTGCTGTAGCTTTTGAATGAAAATGCAAAAGCAATATTGTGAGCCTAACCCTGTGAGCCAAAAGCTTTATGCTTCAAACATCTCTGAATGCTCAGCTTTTTGTGTTTTTGTAGTGTATCAAAGTACAAGCTATACAACAAACAAGCGTGAGGCACTCCCATCTGTTGAACAACCAGTTCAGTGACCTGTACTCACCACAATTGGGTGTCCAATTTGCATAAAGAAGCAGATACTCTGTAGTAGCTGAACACCTGCAGCTACAATCATTATGCAAACAAATGCCTCGCTTTTCTCCAAAACAAACACCTCACGTGCATTAGTACTCTTATTGTTTGGGATCAGTGACAAAGAGGCTAACAAGAGCATACTAGGACCGGCGGATGGAGACATGTTTTTGTTTAGAGAACTATTCCCCTGTTTGCAGCTCTGCCACCCACCAGCTGACCTTTAAACACCGGGCTTCTGTGTCCATTTCTATGATTCTCTAGACCCAAGAGATTTGTGTGTTTGTGTGTTGACAAAAACATGCATACAAGAGGAGTCCTACACTGACTTCACAGTTACACTCTTAACGCAGCAAGTAATGGATTATATGACTGGCTCAGCCCTCAGTGGTGTACACACCGCCGTGTGTTAATACTATGAAAACAATACAGGCACACAGTGCATCATGCAAACAATGTACAATCTGTAGTAGCTTCATGTGCAATACAAAGTATAATCCGGTTGTTAAGTCTGACGTCACTAGCCGTGTCTGGGCCTAAACTCTGCTGCAGGTCCATATATCAAACGATCACTATGGCATTACTGAGAGTTGGAAAAACTGCCTAAAGTCTTTCATCTTTAATAAAATGATCAGCGTTCTGCTCTACCAGGTGTAACAATTGAGTTTAACATCCAGGCATCCATGAAAACTGAATTTATGACATTTAACGGAGTTAGAAGTTAGCAGGAAGTTAGCTCGCTAGCTTTTATCTAAATACAATATAGCATGTCCTGACTGCAGGGTTTTGGAAACAAATTCAAACGTACAGCTCTGTTATCACTTCCAACATAAATGAAGACAGAAAACTAAACAGCAGTGACGTTTGTAGGGTTACTGAAGTTTGGCTAGCTGGTATATAATGATGTGCTACATGACCGCTAGCGACACAGCTATATTAGCATAATATAAACAAGCTAACTTTTTTTCCACTCGATAAAAGTTAACGTGAGTGTTCTCGGTGGTCAGGAGCAAATGTAATCGCATGGCACGATGCTGTAAAAGGACCAAACTTCAACCAGGAGAACAACTGAGATAATCCATCCACAATACGAGGTTAGTCATTCATATACTGCTGCATGGGCTGCAGTATTAAAAACTGAGCTTAAATAAATGATTAGCGGTAATAAAAGCCGAGGGAGGTCAACAGTGATCACTGACTGTTTTAGGAGCTTTTTGAGATTAAATAGAAGAAAATACAAAACATTAAACATGTTAACAACACAAAAGCCATATTAAACGCAGACTACTTTAGGCCCGGAAGTAGGATTCGTCACGTCATCACTTAACAACCGGATAGGGAGCGCCAGAGCACTTTGGTCTCAGACTGCATTCTCTAAAGGTAGAATGGGAGCAGTGTTGCCAACTCCTCAGTAAGGAAAATCGCTATTGGCTGTCCTAAAAGTCGCTAGAAGTCGCCAAATGACGTCATCACCTAATTTGCATAATTTGTCATGCTAATGTAATTGTAACCTACGTTGTTGGAGAGAGAAATAACATCGTGGAAGAGACATAAAGTGAGTAAAAACGTCCTAAATGCAGTTAGAATTTATTTAGAACTACAAATTAAATTTCTTTTAGCAATTATTGTTTTTTAATGTCACAATTCCAGCCCTGCTCCTTTATCCGGGTGTGGACCGGCAAAAGTGACCCGAAATTGGCACTCTGGTGGAGTTAATTTGTGTGTGAGAGTGTGTGTTTATAAGTAGTTTTAAACGTTGTGATCCACAAAACAGTAAAGGAAGAACTGACTGCATTACAGTCAGTGCTGGAGCAGAGGCTTCGCTCATGCGCAATTCATTTGCCGTTTGGACGCACAGGTGTGAACGTCTCCTGCCCTGATAGCAGCTGGGGGAGGACTATCCTCCGCCCGTGAGCGCTTTGGCACGGGCGAGGCGCCCACGGCAGCACCGCTGCTTGTTGAGAGTAAGAGCGATATGCGTTTTCACGTCAAAAAGTCATCATAAATAAGTCTCCAATAATACTAGAAGAAGTCGCCAGATTTGTCGCTAGTCGCTTTTTAGAAAAAAAGTCGCTAAGGGGGTCTGAAAACTCGCTAAATATAGCGACAAAGTCGCTAAGTTGGCAACACTGAATGGGAGGCAGAGCTGTCAGATATCAGGACCCTCCCAGTTTGGGTTCTAACAAACACCTCTATTTTTAGGATTTCTTTTACCCTTCTTCTACCTCGCCTCTTTTTACTACCCATGTGTTTTATATACAACTACTGCATGCCCTCAACTTTTGCCTTTTCTCTCCCATAGTTTGTGTTTAGTCCTTATCTCTGTATACGCTCCTTTTTTCTCATCTCTCTTCACTTCACCGCTGCTCCTCCCTTCAACTGATTTTTACCAGGGATCTCTTTGTGTTAAGAGGGGGATACTAATATGGAAGAATTCGTTAAATTTCTGCTGCTTTCTCTATAACATTGTAGGCTTTACCTTACAATATAAAGCACCTAGAGGTGACTGTTGTGAATTAGTGCTATATAAATAAAACAATAAATAAAAGTTAAAAAAATTGAATTAAATAGTATTACAGGTTGTATTGCTTTTTGTCAGCATGTGTTCGAGCTGTTCAGTAGGTTTTTTTTGAAAGAATTATCACCTCAAAACTCAATCTGTTGCTTTAATTTTCTCAGAAATCCTTAATTTCAGTATAAATTATATGACTCGTTTTCTACACAGTGAAAGGCCATTCAGTGAGACACAGCACTTTGGCAAACATTTGGTTCCATTCCTGAAAAGGTGCTCCCAGTTTAATTCGGCAATCCAGCACACAGCACTAACACACACACACACACACACACACACAAGCTCCTTTGTAAATTGGTTTGGTCCAGGCTATTTCAAAAACACATTATTTAGTCCAGTCCACAGAGAGCTGTATTAATATAAACGGACAGAGGTGGAGCTGTTTTGGCCTGTGCTGCTGAAATCAATGTAATCCTGTGCAGACTAATGGGAAGTTAAAGATCCAATCAGAGGGTTGGGGAGTCCCTCAGATGATGTCGATAGACTTCCTGGAAGCAGTACGAGGTTCTGCAGCAGCACACAGGCATGTGTGTTCACACACACACACAGCTTGCCACATCTACACTGAGTGTCAGACTAACACACTGCATTTACCAACACAGCTGCAGTTGTGGCAGGGAGGCGATGCATACGCAAACATTACCATTATTATATTTGAACACAAATAAGAGGAACTATAAAGCAAATAAGGTCAGCCATAGAAGCACAAATTAAATCTGACCTGGAAAAAAAATCTCATATGTGCACTTTTCTTTTTTTTACATTTCATGATACAAATCCATGCAGGCATTAATTATACACAATTATAATTTCTTCTGGGATAAAGAACTCTGATTCTGATTCACACACAGACACACTCAAAAACACTTGAACCCCCAAGTGCACACTTAGCAGGTACACCCACACACACACGCACATCCCATAAGTCATTCTTGATCTGTTCCTCTCTCTCTCTTTCTCTTCCAGCTCCATAATCATCATCTTGTGGTTGGCAGGCAACCAGATGACAGTGTTATCAAAGGAGGATGGTACCCAGCAGGAAATCTTTTTTGCACACACAGAATCACACCACACCAGTCCATCTTATTTGCTGCTGTGCATGTTTTGATTTACAGTGTCATGCAAAAAGTCTCGAGCTTCCCTTCATTTCTTTATTTTGCTTCAAGGCTACCAGACCATTTTGTAATTTTTAAAGTGGTCTTGGGCAGCAGTATTCCAGGCTTTTGGAAGGTCTTTCAAAGGGTTTATTTGGGCATTGGTGGATTTTTTTTTTTTTTTACTCTAGTCCTTGTACCGGACTATTTTCAGAGGAATGGTTCTATATTTATTGAGACACTTAACAGAGACTATTAATTAAGCCTGTCACAAAAACACATAACACATTTATTCCAATTTCTTTAGCTGAATCTTTGAAAAATTACAAAGATAAAACAGTTTGACAGGCATGAAACTGCATTTTTACCCCAACAACATTATTATCAAAGAACTATTAGCTGAAAACTTAGCATGTCTTATCATGGTGTGTGGCGTATAGTATTTACAGCAGATTGACAGAATCAAAAAATACAGAGAAACAAAAACAGGGAGATGCATTTGGCCCTTCAGATGCATCTACTCATAGCTAAATTTCAGCGAGTGGTGTTGGGCATCTTGTCAAAATTGATCAAATTATGATTGCAATCTGGAAAGTATGTGATTAGCAACATGCTCATTTTTCAGTATGACAACGAACCAAACACGCTGCCAATGCAGTACAAGCATAACAGCAGCATGCTAACAGTCAGGTACTTGCTTCCCCTGTTCTCCACTCGGGATTTGTCCTGTAGAACATGGATGTTTTTGTCCTATATAGCTGTAATCAGGCCTCTAATTTGCCTTTTATCTGTGCACAGGTGCAAAAAAGAAGAGCAGCTTATGCATGACAGTAGAAACAGGCATCTAATTATTCATGTGCCAAAACACATTAAGGTTCTATTGGCAAGAATTCAACAATCCAGCACCTCCACATGGCATTCATGTTTTCTGGTTTACACAGCATCTACACAGCATTTATACAAAATGAGCTTTTGTTTAAAAGAAATGTTATTTATATTTTTATAAATATGCTCTATATAATGTTGTTATATTTTAACAACATGGTGCCTGATTTCTGTTTGTAAATATATTTTGCAAAACAATTTTTAATGCAGTGGCAGTTTGGGGTCACTGTGCAGAAATGAATGTGCTGTCATTCATATCTGTAAATAAATGCTCATTAAACACTGATGCTATTAGTACCTGTCACTGATTGCTTTGTGTTACATTACATAAAGCTTTACATAAAGCTTGCAAAAAATCAGAAGACTAATTATACAGTAAGGGAAAAAATATTTGAACTGCCAGCTGATTTTGTAAGTTTTCCCACTAACAAAGAAATGATCAGTCTATAATTTCAATGGTAGGTTTATTTGAACAGTGATAAATTACGTTATAAATTAATTTGCATTTTGATGAATGAAATAAGTATTTGATCTCCTATTAGGGAGCAAGATTTCTGGATCCTAGGTGTATTTTATACAGGTCACAAGCTGACACTGGGAGCCTTCTCAACTAGTTACCTGTAGAAAAGACCGCTGTTCACCATGCCCAAGACCAAAGAGCTTTCTAAGGATGTCAGGGACAAGATTGTGGACCTACATAAGGCTGGAATGAGCTACAAGACCATTGCCAAGCAGCTGGGTGAGAAGGTGGCATCAGCTGGTGCGAACATTGGCAAATTGAAGAACCATAAAATAACTCCCTCAATCCGGAGCTCCACACAAGATCTCACCCCGTGGAGTTTCAATGACAATGAGAACAGTGTGGAACCAGCCCAGAACTTGTCAATTGTCTCAAGGCAGGCGGGACCAAGCCGCTAGTTACCAAGAAAACAGTTGGTAACACACTATACCGTGAAGGACTGAAATCCTGCAGTGCCCACAAGGTCCCCCTGCTCAAGAAAGCCCATGTACAGGCCTGTTTGAGATTTCCCACTGAACATCTCAATGATTCAGAGGAGGACTGGGTGAAAGTGTTGTGGTCAGATGAGACTGCAATCGAGTTATTTGGCATCAACTCAACTCATGTTTGGAGGAGAAGAAGGAAAACTGCCTATGATTCCAAGAACACTGTCCCCACCGTCAAACATGGAGGTGGAAACATTATGCTTTGGGAGTGTTTTTCTGCCAACGGGACAGGACAACTGCACCACATCGCAGAGAGGATGACTGGGGCCATGTACCGTCAAATCTTGGGTGAGAACATCCTTCCCTCGACCAGGGCATCGAAAATGGGTCTGAGTGGGTATTCCAGCATGACAATGATCCAAAACAAACGGCCAAAGAAACAAAGGATTGGCTCAAGAAGAAGCATATTAAGGTCTTGGAGTGGCCTAGTCAGTCTCCATACCTTAATCCCACAGCTTGAACCTTCAAGTTGCCAAACATCAGCCACAAAACAATAATGACAAGGATAGGATCTGCAAAGAGGAATGCGACAAAATCCTCCCTGAGATGTGTGCAAAATTTGTGGCCAACTACAAGACACGTTTGACCTTCGGTTTTGCGACCAAGTACTAAAGCACTTTTTTCAAAGGGATGAAATACTTATTTCCTGCATGAAAATGCAAATTATTAACTTTTTTCTGGATTTTTTGGTTATTGTTCTGTCTCTCGCTGTTCAGACAAACCTACCATTGGAATTATGGACTGATCATTTCTTTGTTAGTGGCCAAACTTACAAAATCAGCAGGGATTTAAATATTTTTTCTGACTGTATGTATTTCTTTTTTATTTGTTTGGTTGTTGTCAGCAGCTGTTTTTGCCATGTGGCTATACAGAGTGATATGAAAAAACACAACCAATGTATGTTTTATTACAGGACCAAAGCCAACAGGCACTGCAAGCCTCCCAAAAATTTAATTGCTAGTTTGTATTACGTCCATACATACGCATGTGTGGTAAGAGCTGAAACTCGAGAGGAGCACTTTGACCTACTCACCCTTCTTTGGTTTCTCTCATATCCACTGAGCTCTATCAGCTATCAGCAAGAATGATCAAACTAAAGTAAAGCATACGTAAGTCTGTTTTTGAACACCCACATACACACGGCAAATCAGCTCATGTAAGATACTTTAACTGATGCTGCTAAAGATCTGTTTTTAAAGAAGACTTAAAAGTGCTCACCTCGTAAGCATTCTTGATATTGAGTGGTTGTCCCGTAGAAGCTACGTGTCCCACAATCCCTTTGTTCCACTCCAGTCGGATAGAGTTACTGGAAGATTCTTCCAGTGTGGTTCCTTCTGCCACATCAAACAGCCGGCTGACCAAGAACTTCCTGTTTGAGCTATCCTCACCCACCTGAGACCAAAAACAAAAAGTAGCAACACAACTGAAATAAAACTAATGACTGAAATAGAAGTTATAAGCTAATACTGTACATATGACAAAAACACAAATAATTATGTTGGGTTTTTTTTGCATGTTCCAGTTTTGGTGACTGTTAGCATCTTATATTTACAGTTAAATTTTTTATTCCAAAAGACTAAATCATAAAAAACAAAAATGATGAGGAATTTTTAGCATTTACAACATAGCATTTATAGCAAAGTAATATTGCTACACTCTTTTTTTATCACAGTGTTAAGACAGCACCACAATAATTGTGAAATATGAAATAAACCACAGCCTGCTTTTGTTTTTACCAGATGACCATGCGCTATAGTCCCTTCCTTTCTTTCCAAGATGAGACAAGAACAACAATTGCGTGCAGAGCTAGAGCCAGAGGGTAATTAACTTAGCTAAGCATGCTAATCACTTCTAGCTTGCAACACAAGCACCTGATACTTGTATTAAAGCTCCATCCAACTCTGAAAAACACTGCTCAGAATCAAATTTTAAAATGTGTAACTACTGCTTTAAGCTTACCGCTAATGATAAACTTATGAAATGAAATAACATTCATGCATACATGTAACTTTTTGTTAGGGAGCACAGTGACAGGCTTAGTGACAGGAGATTTACGTTGTTCTACATAAACTGTTAAATAAAACGAGGGTGGCAATGTAATACGCTTCTTGTAACGTACTAGTGAGCATATAAAGAAGCGTATCTTCTTTTTGTGCTCTGCAACAGTTAAATCAGTTGCAACTGTAGCTTTCTTTCCTGACGTACCAGAAACAGTGAGTAGCGGTCTGCAGCAATCAGCTCATTGATGTGGAGGAAGATCTTATGGCAGAGCGCTGTCACATCCAGATGACTCGATACATCCTTCACCAGCTCCAGCAGCCTGGCACAGCGGTCACCCTCAAGACCACCACCACCTCCATTTCCACCTCCCCCACCAATACCACCCTCACCCATCACCAAGCCCCTCACAGGGACAATTTCACGGTCAGCGTCACTCAAAAATGTCAGAGATCCCTCTGAGTCTTTAACCACAATGGGTCTGAGTGGGCGGTCAAACTCTGACGCTGAGATTTTGCGAGTTGGGGTGCCAGGGGCCGGGCTGGAGACTGTAGCTGGGGAAGGACAGCGGTTGTCCAAGTGGCTGAGGCTAGGTGGGAGGATGGTGGAGGCACAGGAAGGGCCAAGGTCAGTGGTGGACTGGTGGGCTCGCTGCTGTGAAGGACTTTCTTTGGACACAGATGGCTGAAAGGAATGGATGCGTTCAGCAAACCAGGCATTCACCATCTCCCTGTCAAAATTAAAAAGAAAATGTCCGTCAGAAGTTTTTAGAAAATCTCCAAAACATTATGACCACCCACGACTAAAAGGCTGTTGGTACTTGGCATGATACCAAAACAGCTTTAGACCACATAAGCCTTGTCTGCACAAGTACACATATTGACCAGAAGAACTGTCTTACTTACCCACACATATATCTCAAACCTTAATGTGCTCCATTGTTAGATCTATTGTTAGGAGGTAATCAGTCTAATTTGCTTCAACTGTGAGTAGACATACTGTTTTGGCTCATAGGGTTAGATTACCTGCAGATATACTATATTATATATGAAGCCTTTTTGAGTAAATGCACATGGCAAATTGATTGACAGGTAGACTGTGATTAGTGCTGTGTTGCTAATCAAAGCCAAACTCCTGCACAAATTCTTGTCTGCTACTGCATCAAAACAAAAACAGACATTAATCAAGAACAGTTTGCCAAAATTTATTCTGCAATTAGAATAAAAATGGAGAACAATACGAATTCAAATCATTTGTTAGGCATCTCATTACAGGCTGAATTAGAAATTTTTTTTCATCATGAAATGATTTCAATGCCCGTGTAGTGGAAAGAAGAAGAACATTAAAATTTAACCAGATGATCACATTATACACACTTTAATCTAATAAAAATCTCTTCTTTGTACCTAATCAAAGCTCACAAGCTTCAACTTCAAAAGGACTTAGTTGAGATGAGGATCACAGAGCTTCCACACCAAAAGAACAGGATCAGCATTGACTGAACATAAATTACAACGGTTCCATAAAACCTGTTTACATCAACTAACTGAAATCCAACTCAAATGAAGGAAAACAGTGCAAAAATGACCAAAGTTACACAGCTACACATTTAGAAAAGAATTGTTGATTATGTACAAACAAACATGAGTCTTCAGCTTCTCTTCATTCAATGTAATAACTCACGAAAACTATTCCTTCTTGCATTTTAAGTCTGAAACTGATGCTATCCTTTAGGGAGAATGGAAGTTTTGCTGACCAACATTCATGAGGGCACGTGGGACAGAAAAGAGTCAATAATTTGCTGGGGAAACAAGCTGTTGGTTCTTAATTCTACTTCTAAGGATGCAATCTAATCCTGACTCAAGAAAACTGGACGGCGTCTCAATGACTGCTGGAAGATTTATGAAATTCAATTCTATTCTCTGCATTTACTACATCACACATCAACATCAACTCAGTATCAGCAGACACCTCGACATAAAAGTGTCAGGAGTTTACAGATGTTTAAATGCAATGATAAAACACTGAATTCCAAAGTCCTCCATGGCTCTACTTTTGCAAAACCCCATCTGAGCCTATAAATCTGAGAAGACTACCCACGCTGACCTGGCAATTATTTCCAAGTACACTAACAAACAGCATACAGTAAGTTATACAACCTGCAATATTTCTTGTTATAAAATTAACCAGAAACTTTATGCAAAAGAAATAACTAAAAGCAGGCTGTCTCTCACTGTGGCTCAGGACACAAACAGCTGAAATTGTGTTCATATACAGCCAGACCACCTTCAAAATGAATCTCAAATACTTGAAAGTATTCAGAGTTAGCCTTTAAATTTAATAAGAGAAAGCTTGCAAAAAGATTTAGAAATAAATGTACAAGTGAGAGTGGGAAAGAGATGAAATGTTGAGCAAGCAGGGTGCTCTTTACATGCTTAGAAGATGAAATTATTATATGATATTAAATAAGAATAAACAGTGATAACAATGTAAATTGAATGAATGTAAATGCAGCAGTAGCCAGAATACTTTTATCAAGGCTATGTGTTTATGTGTGTTTGTGTGTGAGATAACCACTGGATGCCTCTAATGATGACATTTACTGGGACAAATCAAATATGAGTGTGTGTATTAGACAGAGTGTATGCTAGTGTGTAAACAGAAACATTAAATTGAATGTGATTATGGAGAATCTCTCTAATCAGCCAACACATTGTCTAATCAACCCACACACATTTCGAGCATGCACTCCACTTCAGGTCCAGTTTTCAAACACGCCGAAGGTCATGTGACTCATTCTGTTTCTATGCCTGTCACCAAAGCTCTGTTCAGCTGAACGGAAGGTCAGGACCTTGAGAAGGTGATAAAAAGTGCTGGCTGTGAAATTGTCCGTGGTCTTGGGCATATCCAAGCAAGTAAAACTTTGTAGGAGACAAAGTGCTCGTTATGTGCAGTTTCTCAGAGGTCCTCTTCTCCTCCTCGATCTCCCATTGAGCTGCCTGACTCCCCACAGGGCTGACCCTAATGTATCCAGGGGATGTGTGGCTGAATCAATACCTCTCTAAGAAATGCCTCTCAACCAGAACTGCAGAATGGCTGATGTGTGCAAACCTCTTGCTCCAAGCCAATCAACTTTTTTGCTTTAGTAATGTGGTCAAAAAACGCAGGAGGGAGAGAAAAAAAATGTCCTCTGACAATGGAAAATATTTCAAGATGGACTTGGGATGTTGTGACAGATGAAAAAACACTGAGTGACATTATCTTGGTGGTAGTGAATAAATGTCACTAAAGCAAACACAGACATAAAGTGCCCTGATGAAGTGCAGCCAAACTGATGAAATTCCCAGGTATGCATGCTGTAAAAAAGTCTTACACAGCCGCTACAGTTCCAGAAAGACTGCTTTGGATTCTGTGTTTGCCGAACAAATTGAAAGGCTAATTTGCTCCAAACCACACTCACTGAGGCTTAAAAACTGAACGCTACAACAGAAATGAAGTGCTTTCTTTTATATGGAAGGTAAGTGTAATTATCACTACCAATTGAACAGCAAGCTATGAGAATTAAACAGAATCACTGGCAGCAGTAAAAGTTAATGATTAAAGGGCTCAGTCTAACTCTCAGAGGTGTTAGCGATTGTGAAGTGGACGGTGAAACGAAATAAAGTCGTAGACTGAAAGGCGCTCGCCACAGCACAGCAGCTCTGTGACATCCAAAACACTGCAGGTAGCGCACCTGAGCAGGCTCACCTCCACTGCACACGATGATTGCTGTCAAGATACGATCAGTGCAGGTTTTACAGTCTTCCTGAATAAACAGCGAGGTAAAGTGACACCTACAATGGAAACAGTCAGAACTAACAAAGGGAATCTGATTGCCTGCGCGGCTGCACATAAAATAGTTTATTTGCAGAGAAAAACCCTGGAAAGTCACATACACCCGGCTGAACGTACACTGACCTCTCCACTATTTGTTTTTCTTATTTTTACCTTGACGCCTTTCTGACAAAGTAGGAATGGGTGAACTCCAAGTGGTCGTCCAGCCACGCTTCCATCCTCTCGTTTTCCAGGGAACAACAGTCCTCCATGGTGGAAAAGCGACAACAGCGTCTCCCCACTGTGAGCTCCGATTACATTTATCCGCGGAAGACCCGGTACCGAATATATGTGGAGGAATAAAGAGGGAGCAAGGCGGGAGAGAAAGAGGGGGATCCGAGAGAGAGCTCCTCGCTAGCCGGTTGGTAGGTCGGTGCGCGCGGATCAAAGCTGTGACTGTGCGCTTCCTAGTTGGTCAAGCGACTCTGAGTGAACTGGAGAGAGAGAACGAGTGAGCGAGGGAGTGAGGAGAGAGGGGGTAGCAATCGAAAAACCCAAGTATGAGAGATGTTATAGTTTAGTTTGTTTGTTTTGTTTTATGTAGAAACCACATTGTTAGGCTATAGCCTGACAAAGTTATTTCTACTAACTATTGTTGTTGTTATTATTATTATTAAATGGTAAATGGCCTGTATTTGTATAGCGCTTTTACTAGTCCTAGGGACCCCAAAGCGCTTTACACACCCAGTCATCCACCCATTCACACACTGGTGGAGGCAGCTACAGTTGTAGCCACAGCTGCCCTGGGGCAGACTGACAGAAGCGGTTGCCAGAGACTGCCATATCGCGCTTCTGGCCAGCACCAGTAGGCGGTAGGTGAAGTGTCTTGTCCAGGGACACAACGACCGAGACTGTCCGAGCCGGGGCTCGAACTCCCAACTCTTGAGCCACGATCGCCCGTTATTATTATTAGATATAATATTAATAATGCTTAAGGTTCTTTTAAATTGGAGGACGGTAAATACGACAACAATCGGTCTATATATATAAGTCTAATGATAATTTAAGTAAAGAAATAACAAATGTAACCTACTGCTATATGGGTTTGATTTGTATTGTTGAAATATTCTGCTTTGCTTCCAGTCACTGATGTTTGCCATTAGATGTTTATATGTTTGCTTCCATGGGTCAGCCAATCAGACTAACTCTGCATCTAAAGTAGCATCGTGTGGACCACTGTTCCACACACTTCTGCGTAGATAAATCGTTGTCTTTTATTAACTAGTTAGCGTATTCTTGCTACTTCCCTAGATTTTTTCAACCTGGGAACACATTACCAAACTAGCCCAACTTTTTTGAGACTACATATTATATCTGTACTGTAACAATGGGCATCAGCCTCTGGTTAGTAAGGTCCCATATTTGTGGTGTTTTGAAACTGGATGTAGAACACACTGTCTGGCTCTAAATATTCAGCTGTGTTTCAATCAAATGGGTAAAGTCTAATTTTGTTTATCCTTCTGTTTGACAGTAATATTTCCAAAATAAACTTCATATTGTATTCAATAAAACATGTGAGCTTGTGACTGAGATCATAAAGCCATAAGGAATGTGTTTATTGAGGTCATAGATAAGGGAGGCAAAGGGCTATTTTCCCTTAAACTTGCATACAACCAGCTTGTTGACACCAGATGTGGCATCCTTGACTGGCTATAAGGTTTTAAGCTTCTTTTTTTTTTTGCATTGGCTCCACCTTTCACACTAAGAAAGGTGCATTTACATTTATTGAATATTCTTTGTTTAAGAGAACCCAAGTAATAATTACCAAATGTTAAAACATTTGACGTCAGATCCCTGTCTGTCAGTGTTTACTGTAGACACTGCAGTGTGTGATATGTACATCAGTGCTGTGAATAAAGTACTTGTCTCAAAAGCAAAACTACTATAGGATACTAAAGTTTCAAACTAGGGCTGGGCAACCATGGTTAAAACAGCTTTATGGTAACCATCGAGTTGCCACACTTTGTGCAGCTGATGGTTCAAATAGTTAAAATAAAACATTTCTATTAATTCAGATTTTGTTGTATTAAAAGTAGAAAAAATATTGAGTGGTTGATTTGAATGAGTATACCAGTGCAATTTCAGGCACAATATGGTTTACATTACATTTGTTTTTGGAGGTTATTTAAACATATTCTGATATATATTGTATATTGTGTTATAGTCTCAAAAATATGTTAACATTAGATGATGTACACATTCAAAAAAAAGTATTGATGTATTTTACTGTATATATTCACTTTTACATAGTTTTGGTTTTGGCTTTTTTGTACACTGTTATCTTAGTTATCTATTTTTTCTATTCATAATTTTTTTCTTATACATTTTTAATTAACCTTTTCTTGCTGCTCCTTAAGCTGCTATAAGAAGTGAATTTCCCCAGTGTATGATTAAATACAAATTAATTCCAAATCTAAGTCAGTGCATCTGAGTCTGCACCAGAGAGTACCATTTATCTGTGACGTGTCCCTTTGCAAAAGAGGACTCTACTTAATTGGGTTTGCTATGATTATATAAAAGCAAGTCTGCTAAGTGTTTTTATTATGTTGCTGTTAATTACACAACTATGTCACTATTTTTAGAGGAGTAACTCAATTTCAATGTACGAGATTCTGGTCGGAATCTGAATTTAAGGTGCTAATGTGAATTTTTGTGTAGATTTGCATTGTTATTTGCCAATTTTTCATAGTTAAATATCATTTAATTGCAATGCAATCACCAACTTGACCCCATTCAATTAGAAACTGATGGTAGACTGATCTTTATTCTTGTTATCTGACACACCAAAGTTACTTTGAAGGCAGCAACTAACTGAGAGTGGTCACAGGCCTGGTCTCTGTCTTCAAAGTAACCATCTCAAAGGTCATGCTCGTATTAATTTTGCTTCCACTGTGGTTTCCAAGTAGTTTTCTCTTGTGTGACTGCAGCATTGGTTCGTTTGATCAGAGTACAAACAGATGTCCACACAAAGGCTTCCACTCACCTTGCAGCATATCTTAGCATATTATTGGAGAAAATATTTAACTATTTGTTTAACCTTTTGAGTTTTAAGTTATTATCAGTGATAACCCCAAACCTATCTCAGAACCTTTCACCCTTTGTTTTGCCAACGCTTGGAAGATGATTCTAAAAAAATATTTCAAAAACTACAGATGGTGACTTTAGACCTCAGCTTGTTAAAAGACTGAAAACTTATACAGTAAACTGATAGTGTGAAATTACAAGACACTTCACAACTATAAGCTACAGACAGATTCTTAAGTCACAGATGTTGAAATATGTCATGTAAAGATCCAATGGAACAATTAGCATTATAACAAGTTACAGTAAATACACATGCATGAGTGTAATGCATAAAAAGCTGAGAAACAAGCAACAAAGAGTTTTTATACTAAATTATAATGAATTATATCAATGCATTTTCTCTAAGGAATAAACAGTCACCAAGATTTTGAGTATTTTGTTTAAAAGTGATAATCTCTATCAGTTAAAACTGGTGTGAATGAAGGGAAAATACAGAAATTCCTCAAGGTTCGTATCAAAGTATGCATTGTTTATTTGCCCTGACCTTTCTTAACCTGTGCATTGTAATAAAACTACTAATTCAAAGTTAAACTACACACAATCAACTCTCCCAGTAATTAGCTTTTCAATTATTATAGCAAATCACATGCCTGGAGGAGCTCCAGATTTTATTGATAAAATCTAATGGCTTTCAGTGTCTGTGTCTGCTCTTTGGTCTCTCGTGTCCCTCCCAGCTGGACACTTGCACCCCATTGGTGGTGTCATCTTACCAGCAGATGGTGGTTGTGCATCTACGGGGGATCCATCCCAACCCCCTTTCAACCTCCCACCAACCGCACAGCACACACACCCAACCAATCAGAGACAATATAACCTCTAGTCAGTCAAATGTTTCTTTTTTCTTATTTATATCTCTATTCAGTATTTAATAATAAATAAATAAATTTGACTGCATTTGAGCCAACAGTATGTCTCTGAACACTCAGACTTGGATGCTTCTGTCCTGTATCACATCATCAATAAACACTAGTGTCCCAGTGCCACTGGCAGCCATGCACGCCCAAGTCATTACACTGCCTGTGCTGTGTTTTCAGATGATGTGCTATGCTTTGGCTCATGAGCTGTTCCATGCCTTCCCCATACTTCTTTCTTGCCATTATTCTGGTAGATGTTGATCTTGGTTTCATCTGTCCAAGGAATGTTTTCCCAGAGCTGTGCTGGCTCCTTTTGATGTTTTTTTTTTTTTTTTAGTTCAATCGAGTGATTTTGGGCTTAGAGTGAATGCTCTGTATTACTTCAATTTTTTTCTCTTTATGGTAGACTTGGATCTCCTGGAGTGTTGCTCACTTGGTTGGCTGTTGGTAAGGGATTTCTCTTCACCATGGAAATGATTCTGCGATCATCCAGCACAATTGTCTTCCGTGTAAGTCCAGGTCATTTTGTGTTGCTGAGTTCAACAGTGCTTTCTTTCTTTCTCAGGATGTACCAAACTGGAGATTTTGCCACTCCTACTATTGTAGCAGTTTCTCAGATGGTTTTTTTCCCCCCGTTTTTGCAGTTTAAGGATGGCTTCATTCACCTGCATGGAGAGCTCCTTTGACCGCATGTTGTCTGTTCAAAGCAAAATCTTTTTAATGCAAACACCAAATATCAAATCAACTCCAGCGTTTTATCTGTTTAATGGATAATAACATGGCAAAGGAACTGCTCACACCTGACCATGAAATAGCCTTTGAGTCACTTGTTCAATTATTTTTTCCCCTGTAAAAAGATGGTGGCACATATTAAAGAGCTGAAACTCCTAAATCCTTCATCCAATTTGAATGTGGATACCCTCAAATAAAAGCTAAGAGTCTACACATTATTCCCATGCCCATTTTATAACTATAATTGGAATATGTTTCAGTAAACTGGTAAAAAAATAAAAATAAAAATCTTGTGTCAGTGTCCAAATATATCTGGACCTATCTGCATGTGTGTGACCATTAAAGTGGAATGTTTGTGGAAGAGGAAGCCACCTCACCCCCACCCGACTCCTCTTTGTCTATCCCCTCAGGTCAGATCAGAACTGACATAATTGAAAGGCTGCCTGTGTGTGTGTGTGTGTGTGTGTGTGTGTGTGGGGTGTAGAGAGTGTCCAAATTTGGGAGGCATTGTAGATGCACATTTGAATGCTAGAATAAAAGAGAAATTTTATTTTCGCGATCATTGTTAAGTGTATCCCTGTAATGTAGTTTCATGGATAGAAAAGCTGCTAAAACGGCCGGGGCTCAAAGAGTCAGCAGTTCGTCTTGTAACCGGAAGGATGCCGGTTCGAGCCCCGGCTCGGACAGTCTCGGTCATTGTGTCCTTGGGCAAGACACTTCACCTACCTCCTACTGGTGATGGCCAGAGGGGTCGATGGCGCGATATGGCAGCTTCGCTTCTGTCAGTCTGCCCCAGGGCAGCTGTGGCTACAACTGTAGCTGCCTCCACCAGTGTGTGAATGTGAGAGTGAATGAATAGTGGAATTGTAAAGTGCTTTGAGGGGCCCGAAAAGCGCTATATAAATGCAATCCATTATTATTATATTATTATTATTAAAACATAACAAGGCACTAAAGATTTAGTCATGCAAGCTTTTTGAATGAAAACCAGAATATTTGGAATAAGTTACATAAAATAACTGTTTAGTAGAGTTTTCGTTACAGCAGAACAATCACAGAATTTTCATCCATTCACGTTTTTTGTTATTCATTTTGAAAAATAATAGTTAGGTCCCTAATTAGTTGGCTGAAGACAGTTTTGTTAGTTCTACCTCTGTAAACTGGATTTTAAATCAAACAATCAAGATGTGACTGAAGTGCAGACCCTCAGCTTTAGTTCAGCTTTAGTTCAAGGGGTTTAACAAAAGTATTATATTAATTGTTTAGCAACACATTTTTTAGAGACTCAAAAGTTACTGGAATGACTGAAAAGCAGTTTCAGTCAGTTGCTTTCTTTTCCCCCCGACTGCTCAGTTGCCCTTTGTTTGTGGGTGCTCTGTTAGGTTGTAATCATTTATCTGACTAAAGAATATGCTGTTTCGTTGCCTTTAGAAATCTTTAGGTTACTTTCTTACTCTCCTTTTTCTTTCATGACAAATGAAGCAGACATACAGTAACATCTGAAGTTGATCTATAATGTTAATATGTTTTTATAGCTTTTCACTGAGAGTTAAGTGCATGTGAGAGAGGCTGTTACTAGGCTGAAAAAAAAAACAAACAAAACAAAACAGAAAAACAAATAAACCTATCACAGATAACAAACACTTTAAGAGTGGTCAGACCAACAATCTGGTATATTCTTAGAAAGATTTAATGAACTGGCAGACTCACCAACACCAAAAGGTCTAAATGACCATACAGGACAAATAAAGCGTGTGATGACAGACTCATTGCCATGGTTAAGAAAAATAATCCACCGTTCACGCTCAAGAACAGGAAGGCCATATTAGATTAATATAACGTCTCAAATAACGTTGAAAGAGCCTGCAGCATTCTGAAAAAATAAATAACTCACACCAGAATGATGTATGGCCACCAGTGGAACTACGTCACTAATGTTTATTAATGTGAGAGCTGGCAGAAGAAGCAGGATTAACTGTGGAGTCTGTAGAGCTTTACCAGTGGCTGCAAAACTGATCACAGTGCTTCATAGTGCAAGTGGATAACGATCTAAAGCAAGAAAGTTTGTAAAGGATTTCTAAAGGCAAAGAAATAGGACATCCTTCTTCAACCATAAACAATCAGCAACTGAGCAATCAGTTGAAAAGAAATGCAAGCAGAACACTTGATTTGCCCTAAAACTCAGCTAACTCTGAGTTTTAGGTTAGGTTTTGGGTCATCACTGATGTTTACTTAGACTTCAGATGGTTAATATTGTCACTGAAAGGAACTGGCACTCATGCACTGGATACAAATTTTGTGAATTTGTAATGGATTTGTTAATGTCTCTGTAGCAGGCTATAAACAAAGCCTTAATAATGGAAAAATGTTGTGCTATAGTAAAAGTATAACCTGGAGTGGAAAAAAAAAAAAGCCTAAAAGCAAAGTCACCAAACTTGTTAAAAATGTTTTGAATTCTGTATATTGGGGTTTACTGTCCTGGTCTCTAGTAAAATTGAAGACATGGCTCAGTCTATATTCATTTAGAGACAACCATTTTGTCTTTTTTGTCAACAAGGGGGAACAGCTGTTGTCTTCAAATTAACTTTACTGGACAAAACAAGCAAGTGACCTGGTGTTTCCTTTCATTGTAAGACTACACAGAGACCAGTTGATTGAGCCAAACAGTGTGAGCAGAGAAGTTACATGCTCTGTGTAGAAGACCAGTTCAAATGTGTAATGAGAGTTAACTCAGCCTGTAATAATTAAATCTAGTGTCTGCCCTGCTCTCAAGGGTAAAACTAACAGCATAGTAATGTCAGGTTAGGGCTGTGTGCAGGCAGGAGTGGTGGTAAGGAGGACCCAAAGTGCAGACGCTCGGAGGCAAAAGTGTATTTTAAAACTCAGCTTTTATTGCTGGCAAAACGTAACAAAAACCCAAAAAATCCAAATAAACTTACATGCGCAGGCAGCCGGAACACACACAGAGAAACACATGGCTTAAATACACAGGGGGAGCAATCAGGGAATGGGTAACAGGAGGGAAACACAGCTGGGGCAAATCAGGCCTAACGAGACAAAGGAAGCAAAACCAGATGCATATACATGAGACACGGACTTTCAAATTAAAACAGGAAACATAACACAGACTGAACTAAAGACAGGGGCTGTGTCCCAATTTAGGGTCTGCACACTTGAAGTACGCGCACTACGCGTAGTGAGAGGCTTGTGAAATGGGACGGTCTAGCCCTTCGTTGCGCTGTTCAGGTTGCCTAGCAACCATGATACTAACCGCGAGAAACATTACATACAGCTTTGTGTGACAGAAATGAAGGAGAAAAATGTTTTGTCATGACATCACTTTGATTAGTTGAGTATCTGAGGCTGAGACCACGGGACTGTAAAACATGATTGTTGGGCTTCATTTCTGTACTGAACAGTCATTTAAGATTAGCTAGTAAATAACAATTAGCTAATGTTGTTCATGAGACTAAAATCACCTCACTGTTGTAATGTAAATATAATATGGCCAATATTATAGTATTGTCAGATTATTATGATATATATATATATATATATATATATATATATATATATATATATATATATATATATATATATATATGTGTGTGTGTGTGTGTGTGTATATATATGTGCGTGTATATCATGGAAGGACAGGCCCCTGCACGGTATGTACCACCGGCAGATAGAGGAGGTGGCTGATATCCAGAAATCCTACCAGTGGCTGGACAAAGCTGGACTGAAAGATAGCACAGAGGCACTAATCATGGCAGCACAAGAACAAGCTCTGAGTACAAGATCTATCACACCAGGCAAGACCCCAGGTGCAGGCTGTGTAAAGATGCCCCAGAGACAAGCCAGCACATAACAGCAGGGTGCAAGATGCTAGCAGGCAAGGCATACATGGAACGCCATAACCAAGTGGCCGGCATAGTGTACAGGAACATCTGTGCCGAGTATAACCTGGAAGTCCCGAGGTCAAAATGGGAAATGCCCCCAAGGGTGGTGGAGAATGACCGAGCTAAGATCCTGTGGGACTTCCAGATACAGATGGACAAAATGGTGGTGGCTAACCAACCGGACATAGTGGTGGTAGACAAACAGAAGAAGACGGCCGTAGTGATCGATGTAGCGGTTCCGAATGACAGCAATATCAGGAAGAAGGAACACGAGAAGCTGGAGAAATACCAAGGGCTCAGAGAAGAGCTCGAGAGGATGTGGAGGGTGAAGGTAACGGTGGTCCCCGTGGTAATCGGAGCACTAGGTGCGGTGACTCCCAAGCTAGGCGAGTGGCTCCAGCAGATCCCGGGAATAACATCGGAGATCTCTGTCCAGAAGAGCGCAGTCCTGGGAACAGCTAAGATACTGCGCAGGACCCTCAAGCTCCCAGGCCTCTGGTAGAGGACCCGAGCTTGAAGGATAAACCGCCCGCAGGGGCGTGCTGGGTGTTTTTTTAGAGGCTTTAAAACCAAGTTAACGCTGTAAGTACAAACATCACTAATGTCACATAACTTTGCCACATGTGGCCAACAGCAATGTTTTAATGTTCTTCGTTATTAAACATTCGCACATAAATAAGTGAGGTCATGTTCAGTACTTACTTTTGACAGTTCACTCTTGGCCGCTCCCTTCTGCCGTATGCGGCAAAATTATCCACACCCACCGCCGTGCTATGATATGTGGGATATATGGGACCACGAAGCGTGCACCGGACCACGCTTGATATTTGGGGAAATCGACGGCGCATTTGGAGTATGCATTTGAAGTACACTTCGAATTGGGACAGCCGTCGTCGTGTGGCGGTGACGTAATCGCACTTGAAATGCGTACTTCAAGCGTGCAGACCCTGAATTGGGACACAGCAACAGACTCACATGTAGGCACTTCAACAGAGGGAACAGAGACATGGGACGAGGGCAGACAGACACTGACTGGACACAGGGATATAGCAACTAAGGATACACAGAGACGCGAACTTGACAAGGGGATACAGCTGACAGGGGAGACAGAGCAACTAGAGAAGACAGAGACATAAGCCATAAGACAGAACTCAAAGAAACCAAAGACTAGAAATGATAAATAATATAATAAACTCAAAAACCCTGGGTCAACGACCCAGGCATCCTAACAAGTAAACCTGATACATAACAACAGCTACAATATCAAAATGTAGAATTTCCATTTTAGGAGTGGCAGTATGTTGGTAATACACATCTGACAGTAATGTTTGGATCACAGGATACCAAAAGAAGTCTCAAAGACAACTTACAGTCTTGTACTGAACTGAAGGTTGGGACAAACCGACACTGTCATTTGTCAGCTAAATGGAATGAACATAGTCATGTTCAAGTGTGTTAAACTTTAAAAAACAAATTCAAGCTGAACAATGAAATATATTTCATTGTCTGTTTTCTGAGCTGATGCATCTAACAAGGATGTGACTTGTTGCTACCTCATCTGACACTGTTACTTTTAAATCCTTATAGAATTAGGAATTAAAAGCCCTGGTTAGGGCGACCTGGGATTTGTTTACAGTGTGTCTAATCTGTGTTTATATTACTTTTTTATTCTCTGCCATAGTCCCAGCACATGTTGGTGAGTAATGTATCATTCAACTGTATGAGTATGAAAGTGAGACTAATTTTGGATAAACCGGAAATGTCCTTTTAAGGCTTCAGGACCACAAAACGTTCCAGTTTATTTCTTTCCCACAGAAGCAGAAAAGCTTTGAGATGACTTGTCACTCCCCCATGAAACAAGGACTGAGACACCTGCTGTGGGATACAAGAAGGTCACCGCTGTAAGCAGCGCAAACTATGAGTTAACATTTACAGTATCACGCATAAACACACACACACGTCAGGTGTTGCTATCCTAGTGCGGACATCTCATTGATATAATGCTTTCCCTAGCCACTTACCCTAACCATAACCATAAAAAATGAATCCCTAAACCTAACCATTACAGTTTTTTCTGAATGCTTAAACACTAACTGTGATTCTTATAGCACAATTTCTAAAACTATTAATACTTATAGCAAAACCACTCACTGAGTTTGCAAAACTAAAAGCACAAACACTGCTTTGCACTCAGTTTGCCATTTTGTAACACACACTTTGCAAACCTGTAGCTACAATCCACTGCACAGCACTCTTTTTGCAGAACTGTAAACACAACTCACTGCTTTACACTCAATTTCCAAATGATCAACACACTCCTAGCAAAACTATACACATTTATGGCTATTATTTACACTATTTTGCCAACTGTCTGGCACACTGTCACATGTAAAAACTTTTTTAGATAATTAGTTCACTTTGCAATCAGCCCAAGCACTATAATACAGGTAAGCTCTGTGTGTGGAGTACAATTGAGGGAGCAGGAAGAGTGAGAAGTAGAGGAGGCCGAGGAAGAGGACGTGGAGGTGAAGAAGTAGGATGAAGAGGACGACAAGGACAAGGAGGAACAAGAGGAGGTTGAGGAGGGGGGAGAGGACGAGGAGGGGGGAGAGGACGAGGAGGGGGGAGAGGAAGGGTTAGAAGAGTAAGAAATAGAATTGCTGATGACATCAGAGCTACAATAGTGGACCATGTAATCAACCGTGGAATGACCCTGAGGGAAGCTGGCCGACGGGTTCAGCCTAACTCGAGCCGCTACACTGTAGCAAGCATCATAAGGACATTTTGAAATGAGAATCGGTTAGTACAGTCACTTTGCACTAAGATTTGTAGCACTGCCATATGCTAATGAGAAACACAACAATACCATAGATGTAAAAATACTGAAATTGTTACTTTACAGAATTGCTAGATGACCAGATGCTGGGGGCAGAGGACGCATGTTCACTGCAGACCAAGAAACCCATATAGTCAACATGGCGATTGCAAATAATCCTATACTTGGAAATAAACACTTGTGTTTGTTTTGATGTGTGTAAATAAACACCAGTACTTGAAGTTTGGATCCCTCCATGTTTACAGACCTATGACAAAAGTATGAGCTCAAACTGACATGGCCTAGCTTGTGCACAGAGAAAGCAAAAGCCAGATGTGTTTTGTATTCATACCATCAGTGTGCAGTTGGCGCATTGTGTGCTTAGTAGATGATGGCTTGTGTGTACTGTTTGATACGAAAACACCATTTTTACGAAGGTGTGAAGAGTTAATCTAGCTGTGTTCGCTTTTGCAAGAGAACTACAATGTTTTGATAATTGGGTGACAGGTTTTCTTATTTGTGTGTAGAATTTTGCAAAAATAGCCAATAGTTACAAAAAATGTGCTTAAGCAATCAGAAAAAACTGTAACTAACTGTAACCCTAACACTAAAAGACATTTTGAGCCTCAAAAATGCTTTCAAGCACATGGGGACGGGTATTTTGGTCCCCATAATGGGACCAAATTTACACAGGTACACACACACACACAAGCAGTTTTTTTTTTTTTTTTTTTTTACAGTTTTTGCCCGTTGCTTGAACACTATAAACCCATGCTTAGACTAAAGTAACACAACTTGAAGCTTTTGTTACCATACCTCAAACACATGTACCCATACCTTAAACAAAAGCGCTGCTTTGCACCCTAGTTGCAATTATGCAACACACTTACTCCTTTATGCAACACACATGGTCCTGCATACTACACTCTATTTCATACATAAGACACTTCGTTCACAAAATTAAATTTCAGGGTGCCATTTGGAAAACACATGTATCCAAAATACAAAACACATCGGGTAATTGCAACCACTCAAATACACACCTGAAGGCACTTACTTGCAAAACTGAACAACAATTAGCCAACTACAAAAAGCCCTCAGTTTGGCCAATTCAAGAACTTTGCAAGCATGGATGGAGGGAGAGCAAGAGGAGGAGGAGGAGGAGGTCGAAGAGGCCATGCACGGACCCATATTTCTGATGATATAAGAGCGACTTTAGTGGACCATGTCATCAACCATGGCCTGACTATGAGGGAAGCTGGGCAGAGAGTCCACCCACATCTAAGCCCCTTCAGTGGCATCTGTAATAAGAACATTCCAACTAGAAAACAGGTCTGTCTTCACCTCTCTACCTTCTACTCTACTCAGATGGTTTTTATAGCACTGTTCTACAGTATATCACATTACCACATCAAGTGTGCAGGGTATTGCAGGGTGCTAATGCTCCTTTTGCAGCCAAAGTGGTAGTTTCTGTGAAACATACCATGATTACTTATATTGAAGTACAGTGTTGTACAGTGGATGATACAGTATATACAGTAAAGTACTGTAAGAAAAATAAGCAAAGTGATGACAATATATGGTTGTAGTTCTCCAGAATGACTCGAAGACCTTCTGGGGGAGGACGCCAACGCCTGTTCACACAACTGCAGGAACTTGCCGTTGTGGACCTAGTGAGGGCAGACAATGCCATCCGTCTCCACCAGCTACGAAAGCAAATACTTGCAGACAGGCAAGTGTTCAACAACATAAACCATGTGAGCATCACCACCATCAGACGCATCTTGGGAAAACACAGCATCACAATGAAGCAGCTCTACAGAGTCCCATTTGAGAAGAACAGTGACAGGGTCAAAGGACTTCGAGCTGAATATTTACGGGTAAGTGTAACTGTCCTTTACATATACAATACACAATACTGGTGAAATCCAGTAGCAGCTGGTTATGTACCATATCAGTACCACATGGATCCATTCTGAGAGCTACACAGGTACCTGTGTGATGGGGTGAGGGTTCTGTATGTGTAGCACTGTAGTACAGTAATATGTTCTCTTTCTTCTTTTACAGAGAATCTTGGCCATGGATGGAGCTGCACAGCCTCATGAATTCATTTTCATTGATGAAGCTGGATTCGACCTGTGCAAAACAAGACGATGGGATCGTAATGTAATTGGCCAAAGGTCAATTGTGCACATCCCAGGGCAGCACGGGGGAAATATCACATTGTGTGCCGCCATAAGCCTTCGAGGGCTTCTGCATCATCATGCAAAACTAGGTCCATACAATAGCCAACATTTCTAGATGCTCTCCATAGTATAGTTGTACAGAACAGACCAGATCAGCCCAAGTTTGTGGTGATATGGGATAATGTCAGTTTTGATCGGGCTGCTCTGGTCCAGGCCTGGTTCTCCAACCACAACCAACTTGAAGTGGTATACTTGCCCCCTTATTCACCATTTTTAAACCCTATAGAGGAATTTTTTTCGGCTTGGAGATGGCATGTATATGACCACGTGCCCGCATGCCTCTTCTGCAGGCAATGGAACAGGCCTGCGGTGACATTCAGGTGACAGCAATCCATGGATGGTTTCGACATGCAAGAGGATATTTTCCCCGGTGCTTAGCGGGAGAAGACATTGCTTGCAATGTCAATGAGGTCCTGTGGCTAGACCCCAACAGACGGCGGGATCCATGAGCCCACGTATGCACAATTGTCATGATTTTTTTGTGTTTACAGTATTGTCAAGAGATTTATTCTAAATGACACTTCTTCAGCTGAGAGTCTAAGAGTGAAGACACACACACACGCTGCAGATTTTACTTGCAAGGGCAGTCAGAACGCTCACACGAGAGTGGGGACCCTGTGATCAGCGCTCTGTTTTTGCACTTGTCTTTATTTATATACAAAAATAATACAACAGTGAATACGTCTGTTCATAGACGGAGGAATGTTAGTGAGTATGTATGTGCGTATGCAGGTGTATATGTGTGATTCTGAAGGACGCGGCCCCTCTTCTTGTTAGGGAGCGAAGATAAGAGTATCCAGCTCTCCTCTTCCTGGTAGGGAGTGAAACTGCTTGTCTTATCTAGCAGGTACTGCTCCTTCCCTGCATGATAACGGGTCACAGTGAATTAAAACAACAGTCTGAGTCATAAAGAGGTCATCATGCAGTATTCTATCATCAAACTTATATCATTAAAAGCTTATGCTGACTACTAAGTACAATTTTCTATTGACAAGTATAGTGTTTTTTCTATTACTGTATTATGGTTTGTTTGTTTGTTTGTTTGTTTGTTTGTTTTTTTGCTTTATCTGAATTCACGGTACTGCAATGTACAATATTGAGTAGGCCTATTTGCTTTTTTGGTTGTTTGAAAATGTGTCTCCTGAAAATATGCCTTCTGCATAAACAATGAAAATCAAAGACTGCAGTGTTTTATATAAAGTAGACTAGTGTGTTCCCCCTGATCTGTAAGTGTTTGCATATGATGCAAGTATGTGTCATTTTGTCAACAGAGTTACATTTTGACAAAGGAATGTTAGGTTTTGACAGCAGAGGTTAGCCTTTGAGAGTATAGAGTTTCAATTTGGCACAGATGTGAATGGTATATTTCCCAGTGTTGTGTCATGTTTACTTGTGTTTAGAGTTTTGGCACAATGAGCGAAGTTTTGCAAAATGTGTTCAAGCAACGGGCAAAAACTGTAACTGCTTAAATAAATAAATACAATTTAAATCAAAAAAACAAACCAAACAAAAAACAGCATCCACTTACTAACTAATGCTATCCACTGTATCATTGTGTCTCACAAAAGAAACACATTGTGATGAACTGTAAATGAATATGTTAAAAAAAACCCGAATGTCCATCATTAGTGTGATGAAGGGGCCCTTGTGCAAATTCAAGAATAATCATCTGTGGGCATTCTCTTTAAATGATCCTGGAAGTGCTTAGTTAAAACCAGATAGAAAAACAAGAAGCACTCAGAGAGTCCAAACCTCTGCCAACACAGCTCACTCTCTGGGAAGTATTTACTTTTAAGGGAATAGTAATGTATTTTGGATATAAACATTATGTAGCAATAGGTAATGGATAATGGGTATTGATTTGTAAATGTTATATTTCACACCAATCTTTTCTTTCTCTATACAGTATTCTGTATAATGCATTTTGGCATCAGCTTAAAAGAAATATTGTTAAATGTAAAAGTGAGATCAGAAGTCACATAGACTGATTGTTATATAGTGCTCAAAGCGCTTTATACAACATGCCACATTCACCCAGTCACACAAGCATTTTCTTCTATGCTTTTAAGTGCTCACTAACTAACATTCACACTCATTCAAACCTGAGCTACAGCCACCACAAATGCAACATGACATCTGGATACAAACTTTAATGTAATCACCTGTATCATTTTCTAAACGTTGCCAATGCAAACAAAGGCTGTAGAAGCATAGTTTTTTAAAAGACATTTGTGAACTTTGACCCTATTGGATCTTAAAGAAGAGATTAGAGGTCGAAAGTAATGTGATATTTAGAATCTCCATTCTATATATGTCTATATGTTGTCAATGTCATCAATGGCAGTAAGAAACATAGTTTTAAATAGTTCTATATTGCATTAATATTACTTTGACCTTCGGAAGGAGAGGTCAGAGGTCAAATGTTTATATTTGAAATGTTGAATGAATTTTGTTTTGTTAACAATACACAATAAGAACCATAGTTTCCAACTTATTAGACATTTTGTCAATTTTCAAGAAAGAGTTTGGTGGATATAAGGCAAATTAGAAGGACTGTTAAGATGATCCCACTCTACACCTATACAAAGGTTTATCAGAAGTGATTTAAAATGCTTTGAGGTCTCTACAGACAGAGCGGCGCACTGACAAAAACTTAACCTTATTGGTCGCGCACTTATCAGAACTCTACGCAATCAAAATTCCAAATAGTGAGTTCAGCCGCTCAGGCTTCAGACAGTTTTTTTTCTGTTCTTGGCTCTGTATAATCTAATGAGCTAACTTAAAATCATAGACAATTAAAATTAGGAAATTACAGACATTTCAAAATGAATGAGACAAACTAGAGTGTTTTTAATCCTGAAAAACAATTCCCTCCCATGTCTGCATGTTTAGAAGACCTTTATTGCAGCCACTTCAGTATTTCCAGTTTGTGATTCTTTTCTGTATTTAGTGTTGGATTTAACAGTGAAAACACACACTCTTGTGGGTTGAGATCAGTCCTTTGAAGAACTCATTGAAGAATATCGCACTTTGAGAAACTCTGTGGTTGCTTTTGCAGTATGCATTGGATCATTATTTGAATTGTGAAGTGCTGTTTGATCACGTTTGCAGCATTTGGCTGAATCTGAGGACAGAGTACAGCCCTGTAGACATCACAATTCATTCTGCTACTTCTATCAGATGTCACATCATCAGTAAACATGGTTCTATTTATAGCTATCAGCTCCACTGGCAGCCATAAATCTCCATGCTATAATGCTACCTCAACTATGGTATGTTTTGGATCATGAGCAGTTTCTCTCCTTTCCCATAATTATCTCTTCCCAGTTAATATGATCTGATACGATCTTGGTTTGATCTCTCCAAAGATTTTTTTTCTAAGCAGGCTCATTTAGATGTTTTCTGGCAAAGTCTAATCCTTCCTAGTCGTAATCAGTGGTTTGCACTTTGTTGTAAACTCTCTGTAACTCTCAGTGTCCAGCAGTGCTGACGCAAGAGTGTGCTGGACTGTTGCTGAGTTGCTGTGCATTAATTTTTAAGACAATGCACCCGATTGGCAATGTCTAAAGATTTTGTTGTCTCTCTGATTTATGGTTTATTCTGGGTTTTCAGCCTAATTTAAAATTACATAAAATTTATGGTAATGAGTAAACATTCAACACTTTGAATCAACTTCAGATATTATATCTGTTTCTATTTTGACTTGCAAACATAAAACTTTTTGCCAATTGTTCTATGAATTTTGAACCTCTAAAAAATGGCTGTAATTCTTAAACACCAATTTCTTTGTAAAATCGCTTCAGCTAAATATTCTTTGTTTGCGTTACAATCAACTGTGTTTGTGGCAAAACTACAAAAATTGTCTTTTTTGCAAAAATGATGAAGGGCACTGTACGCTCACATACACAGTATATAGAAGTAAAGGTTGGCATAATTCTCCCGTGTTTTTCTTACTGTACTCTTGGTGTCAGTGGATTCTATCCATATCTTTTCCATCGAAAATAAAGACCTGACCGGACAATCGGCCATTCCTGATTAAGACTCAGTTCTCAAACCGCTATCAGTGACTGGATATTGTTAAGTCATTGTGGAAGGATTCCATTGTCTTTTGTAGACTGATACAAATCTAGCAGCTTTTGCTGAAAACCAGAAGTTTACACATCTTAGATTCAAGGTATAATTTTAGGCTACAGATTGTTTACAACTAAAATAAAATAAATGACATAAATTGGTCCTGCCAGGAGCAGTAAGCTTTGAAAATATTCACTTGAGGAGATAAAAGCCTTTTTTTTCAGTATCACCTCTGATTCTTAAAACAGGACTGTTTGTTAGCAGAGCTGTGTTTAATGGGTTCCCTCCATCCAGTAAATGTTGGAGAAAACACAGATGTGTGTCTGCACAGTGTCAGCACAGAGTGAGGACAGCAGGAATAACTCTCACAAGAGAGTCAGAGTGACAGAGAGCTGCTCTCCTCCAGCTCAAATGGAGCTGTTTTTCTCAGAAATCACAGAGAAGCCTTTGATTGCACCGAGCTAAAAGTGACAATTACTGTACAAATATCACATAATCTTCCCCTATCCTGTGCTAGAAATGAGGACCACATTACTATTAAACACCACTTTGTTGGTGTGTTGTTGGTCTGAGTCTACATACAGAAAAATGGATGCACCCAATACTCAGAAAAAAAAGGCAAATTCCTACGCAGCAGAAAAGAGAAGAGAAAATGACTCTTTTTGTAGAGGAATTCATTCATTCGCCTGCTCTGACTGTACTTTGGCAGGTTTCCAGTTAGACAGCACAGAGTGAAAATAGACGGAAATTATAATGACAAAGACAGAGGGTGTATATGTGTTTGCACAGCAGTTTCATCTTAGAAAAAAAAGCTTTCTGAGATGTTTCATCTACTTTCAGAGTGTGAATGCATTTAGAATAGTGATGGGATTTCCGGCTCTTTTTAGAGAACCGGCTCTTTCGGCTTGGCTCACTAAAAAGAGCCGGCTCTTTCGGCTCCCAACCGGCTCTTCAGGTTGTTTTGTTGCTTTAATTAATTTATTATTAACAATATAAAATTATGCACAAAAGGAATTACTAATGTAAAAAAAAGTGGTTTTATTTATATATGTTTATATATAAATATACGGTGGCCCCTAGAGACAAAGCACGTACAAACTCCAAAACACATTTCTAGCGTTAACTGAACTTCCAAAACAGAGCTATCTAAATCACTTAAATTACACAATTGAAAGCATATGTGTATTGTTTGTGTATTTATACACAAGCACTCATATATATTCAAATAATTAAAAAAAAAAGTTCATTTACCTGTTACTACCACACACCAAATCTGGTCGTGGGTATTTGCTGGCTTGTGTAGCCACTAGGTAACAAAAGCTCAACACTGCCCCTAGCAACCTGGAGCACTTCTGTTGTGTTTTGTACCTATTTTGGAGTTTTTACATGTTTTGTCTCTAGGGGCCACCGTAAATATACTTTTATTTATTCACTCCACATAAAATGTAATAAATAAATCATATAATATAAAAACTAGTCACAGTTCAACTTTTAACTATTTAAATTTTCAGCTTTTTCCTTTTAAACAAATTTAAAGTGAAACAACACAAAACACAACACGATTAAATATAAATTATCTTTATTTCTATCACAACTAAAATAAATTACTTGTACTTGATTTCTTACCCTTTTTTCGGCCAGTGTACACTGGTGTAGGCTTCGCCCTAAAGGACACAGAAGACTGTGCATTCCTGTAATCATCAAAGCAGCTAACCAGCAACTTCACAAGACACAAGATGACCTGCTTAAGATGAGTGCTTAATTGGCGGACATATCCTACTTTTGTTTGCTGTATTGCAGTGCACCAATGGGGTTTAGTTGGACTGGATGTCATAATAATTTCACCTCACAGCAAGAAGTCTCCTGGTTCAAATCCACCAGCTAACCAGGGTCCTTCTGTGTGGAGTTTGCATGTTTTCCCTATGTGGGTTCTCTGCGTATTCTGCCTCACTCACAGTCACATATTAACCCAGAGACTAAGGTAACTGATGATTTTAAATTAGTCATAGTTGTGAATGCTTGCTTGTCTCTCAGTGTTTGCCCTGTAATAGAGTGGCAACCTATTCAAGGTGACCCTGAATTAGTTAAGTGGTTGGGGAAATTAATGCCAAAAAGGTGAGGCACCCTAATAATTACAGTTCAAGCCTGGTAAATAACCACATATTCTTCAGACCTCAGTAACATGCTTAGCTTAACCTATCTTAATGGCACCCCAAGGTGCAACAGCCACTACTATCGGATGAACTACGATGCAGCTTCAATATGCCAAAACAACTTAAACTTAAAACACTGTTCAATCTGCAAAGGAACTGCAATAAAAGCCAAAGGATCTGACAGTCCAATTCCCTACAGCCAAAAGCACATGGAAAACTGGAGAACTGGCAATGTGTGAAAAGGCCAACGTGCTAAAAGCTTCAAGCACAGCTTAAAAGTGATTAAACTTAGCAGGTATCAGGTTCAGCTGTGTAGGTTCAGGGTTTGAATTTCCTGGTGACAAAGCCTTTTTGGGAAGAGTTGCTATGATATTCCTGTGGGTTGATTTCCAGCTTCCTCCACAGCCCAAAGATATTGATGCTGGAATAACTGATGATTTTAAATTAGCTAGATGTCTGGCTGCATGGAAAACGTGCTTATGTGCACAGAATAAAGGCATGAATGAATAAATAAAATAATAGGTAAAGTGCGACTTGTAGTGTAAGTGCTGTGTATGGTTAGCAAGACTAGAAAAATAAATGGGATTATCCTACAGCAAGAAGGCAACCTAGACAATACCTCCATCATGTGTGTGAACTACTACTACAAGAAAAGAGCAGTTTCGAGACTTAACTGCCGACTAACTGAGCAGATTTGTGATCGAACAGCAAAATAAGTAAACAGAAAAATAATATCACGAAGATGCTACAAGGCAATAGAAAAAAAGAAGTAAAAAATCAAATAACTTAGTTCCAGCTGAAAAGAAGGTTTGTATCACACCAAAAAGTTTAAATGGTAATGATGTAAGTTCCCTGGTTGGGAATATAAAGCATTTTTTTTGAGATTCCTGTAATTTCATTACCTTTAAATAGAGTGGAACTGTGAAACAGAGAGAATAATCATTTTGGTAATTTTTTGTGGAACTTGTTTTTAGAAATAACACTTTTTGCACTCAACCTTTTACCTTTGAATCTTTATACTTGTAAGTCAAATAGCTATGTTATCAAATAATTCTGGCATATTGTTATTTGCTGTCTATTTGGAATTCCAGGGCTTTCATTGGAGATTATGTATCGGAATTTCAGGAGCAGGATCACAAACACGCTCCTTCCAGTTGTCATTTACATAGGTTCCCCCAGTTCTGCAAGCTGTTCATTCTCGTTTACATGCCCCACCCTCCCTCCTTGTTCTCAATTCTTTAACTTCTTAATTTCTATTTAGTGCATGGGGATCTGCCAGGCCTGGGAGCCGTCGCCAATCCCCTTCGAGGCCTTCCCCAATCCCACAGCTCAATTCATGTCAAAGCATTCACCTTTACCTACTAAAACGCTGTCAAACCTAGAATGAGGACGTGGGCCCAGCTAGTGAAATGTATAGTTTGAAAAGAACTGATACATATTTAACACAAGTATGTGAACCAGCATTGACCCCTGTGTCTCCTAAAAGCACTTTTTGCCTTACATCGGGCAGTGCTTTCAGTTTCCTGTTCATCTACCTTGTGTAACAAATGCTTGTCCTGATTTCAGTTACTGTCCAGATTTATGGCTGTTTCCACAGTCATACTGGCCTCAATAACTCAGCAGATATAGGCTTACAGTAGATGTTCCCATCTGGACTGCATTTATTAGCCTAAATAGATTTCCCCTCATATTTTATGGCATTCTTCGCCAGTGATCTCATTCTGAACTTTGTATTTTGTTACGTAATTACACAAGGCTATAGTATCATCTACTGCCCTGATTGGGAAGTAACATGATGAGTTATATAATTTTTCAACGGTAACGCTGATACAACAAAAACCAATAAATTATCTTAGCAGCCATGGTTATTACAATGAGCAAGCGCTGGAGGTGTGCCACTAAAAGATGTCAGCATGTAATTGGTGTAGTAAGCTGAATTTGGCCAAAAGAAAAATATTTCATGTGTTTATATAGCACTTAGAGGAGAAAGATAACCCTAGCTGTTTGGCAGGTACTTGGTCATTAGTAATAATTTAATGATGAGTTGAAATTGGGATCCGATGATGATGATGATGACATTGACATATAACACCATCTTCATCATGATGGAATAGATATCTTTGAGTCAAATGCCATGGCAATCAGTGTATTACTAGTTAAGATAACAATTGAGTGTTGATAGGAAAAAAATTTAACTCAATGTCCATTTACCCTAGATGTCACAGACTCTTCATCAACAGAAAAAAGCTGTCCATGTTGGCATTATTAATAAATTTATTTATTTGTGGCCCCATTATGCAGTAGACTGGATGTGTGATTGTCGGAGCACAGTAATAGAAACAAGTAGAACAATTTGAAAGAAAGCTAAGAGAAATAATGATTGATGTTTAGGTCTCGATACAGTCTGAGACTAAACTTTAGTCCCTGTAAAACATCAAATCACACAACACAGCAAACGTTTAAATGGAAAAATTAGATCCACATCAGAATGAATCATCAGTGGTTTTTAAATTAAATTCCTCAATAATTTATGTCGTACTTGCCTTTAAAGTACACGTGTGCACATGTATGTGGAAAAAATGACCCTATGGAAAAGATCTCTGATGAGTGGAAACACACTCATTAAAGCTGTTTGTATAGGTGTGTAGATCTCTGCGTTGTGTTATTCTCCAGGGTTGTTAGATGATGTTTGGTTGCTAACCTATAAACACACACTGCAAACAGTGTTTGTCACATTATGTGCATGCAAATGCACTTATCCCTGATGGGTAAGACTGCTGATCATGGTCCCTGGTCAATAGTTATGTAAGTTATATTTAGGGTGAAACAACTGCTTAAACTGATGAGCAACAGTTGCATTCCTTTTCAGTGTTTATGTTTTTGTTTCTTTCTGGGAAACTCAAGAAAAATATTCCAAGTTAATATCGTGAAAATTTCAGGACACTAGTATCAACTGTTACAGATAAGTGATTTATTTTGTTTTATTTTTGTGGCTAATTGTTGACTTCATTTAACTTTAAACTGTGTTTTTCATCAATAACTTTCAGATTTCTTTAATGATTCAACTGCGTCTCTGGTATTCGCTATGCTAGTCCTTTTGCAGCGGCATCACATGTAGCTCCGTGATGAAGCATGTATTACATATTCTGTGCTACAAAAACTAATGGTTTTATGAAGACATAAACAGTGAAACTATCGGTACCTTTTTATGTGGGTGCTCTAACAAAATCTCTTCATTATTTTGAAAGTCTGAGATTGCTTTAAAAAATATGAATGCAATGTTTTGAATGTTTTGAAACGGTAATGGAAGCGGGGGAAAAATGTTGGTGAATTGTGGATACACTTCTCTCAAAATCCACATTGTATGACTGTTTTAGGTACATTTGGTACCTATATTGATTGGATGTGTTGTCTTTCTGTAAGACAAATGTAATTTCTGTCCCAGACTAAGGTAAACACAATTCACTCCTGAATCTGAATCTGTCTCCACTATTTGATTTAGTCTTAATATAGTGGGGAAAATTACATGAGAACATGACCTCAGACTGTAGAACACATTTACAGTTACATAAACTTCGCTGTTTGAGCCTGCAGACGTCTATAGTTCTGTAATGTACACTATAGACTCACCAGTTCTCACTGCAGTTCTGATCACTGAGACCACAGCTGATCTTTCGAGGTTAGATTGAATTATTCTAGCTGCCTCAGTCATTGACCCACCATGATTTATGGCGTGGTCGACATCTATTTTTCCGATCTAAAGGGACACTGTTGGTGGTGTCTGTGGCCTGTGTTCTGATTGCGTTTCCCCAAATCTCTCAAATGAGGCCAAGTTCACCTCTAAGGTGAGGCCCACAACAACCTGGCCAGATATTCCTGTGACCACCACACCTTTCTCATTCTGCTTAACCACCTGACTGCTTCCCGTTACAGTGTGTTGTTGTAGATATAACTTAGATGCACTCATATCACAAAGTGAAATCAATCATCAGTAACAAACTGATGCCATGGAAACTTTCATGACATGGACACTTTCCAGAAAACTATATTTTAAGTGGACTGGAATAGTTATCAGGAATATTTATCATTCTGAGCAGTTGTATCAGTTGATAGTTAGATAGTTAGGGCATTTTAGAACATATATATATATATATATATATATTAATCTAACTATGTTTAGATCAAATGTGGAGATTTATGTCTAGACTGGAAGAAACTACATCATATCAGAAAATGATTTCCATCGTAATCATTGCCCTGTAACAGCAGAAAAATAAAGATTACTTTTATGTACCAAAGCATGAATTAGCGTGATGATAATGACGTCTCAAACTAGGCATAAATTAATTTTTTGTAAATTCATGTGTTTTAAAACCATTGAACCATTCCACATTTAACTAAGCCTTTAAGAAGAATGTGAAGAAACAACAGTCATGACATTGTCTCTAAATCCTTTATATTGCTCAAGAGATATCAACCGACATTGAAATGATGCCCTGCCATACTTTTGTGTAATACCTCTTTGTGCCACAAGATGATGTAACAAGTCAACACAACCTTATTTTTAACCAGTAAAGCCATTAAAATGCCACATGGCCAGGAAAGATTATCAAGGTATCTTAAGGAAATGAAAAGAAAAACATTAAAATAATGGAGGGAAAATATGAAATATTTCATAATTATTGTTTCCTCAAAGGACTCTGATTAATTATTAATCATAAGAACCGTGGAGTGTATTTATTGTCACTGATGCCAGCTGTCAGGCTCTTTATTTAAAATTATATTGCAATTTTCCCTTAATGTACCTGCATCTACAGCATGTCACACTTTCACCACATATATCTACAGTGACTTTGTGTTAGGAGAAATGTGAAATTTCTTGAACTACTTGACGCAATTAATGCATATGCTACGATGTACTTTGTATGCTTCTGTAACTGGGTGCAACAAATCAGAGTAAGTGGACTCACAAAGATTGGACTAACAGAGCAGAGAACATGCATGTTACAGTGGGGGAAATAATTATTTGGTGCCCTGCTGAATTTGTAAGTTTGCTCAGTTAAAAAGAAATAACATTCTCTAGTGTTTATGGTAGTTTCATTCCATCTGGTGAGAGACATAATACCAACTAAATATCCATTACATATAAGTCATAAATTGATTTCCACATTAATGAGTAAAATAAGTATTCAATACCCTACAACCCAGCCAGAATTCTGACTCTTATAGACTCCGACAGACTGATGATCAATCAATCATTTATTCAATTGCAAATGAACTCCTTATATGTATAAAGCAAACCTGTCCAAAGCATCAGTTAATTCCATACTAACCTTGCCACTACCTCGTGTAGACCTGCACAAGGCAGGAATGAACAACAAGACCAATGAGAAGCTTGGTGAGAAGCCTTTCCCACAGTATTAAAACAACGCTCCTGAAGGAAGTTTCAAATACGGCCTACAGTATTCCTGCTCATTTATACTCAGCCTAGCTTACCTTTTTGGAAATTATGGCGAAGTGGACTGCATTGTTTGTAGCTTGCTCCAGTTGCACTGTTGCTGAAGATCGTGTTATTATTAGTAAGTGCTTTAAATATGTTATATTAGAGACTTTATTTCTGATGTCCAGGATGCTACTGTCAAACTACACCAGCCGGTTTAAGACACAGAACTGTTGTGTGAAAGACCTGTAAAACTGTAAAGTCATTCTAATTTTCATATTATTCAAAGATTGCTCCCCATGTATTTTGACATTTAAATAAGCAGCATAGGAGCTCATTCATTAGCATTACTGCCTCAATCTAGGAAGCACCAGGATTGTATTTTTAACATGTGATTTGAACTTTGTGTAAAGTTTTATCTTCTCATTTCGTGTTGTTGTCTTTGGTGACTGTCATCCAATCTCACAGACATTGAAGACGTTGATTCTTCGCACCTGCTGGCAATCATTCATCACTTCATGATACAGTATTTAAGGCTGAAGAAATCCTGTAGTCAGTGACTATACGGAGCTGCCATTGTATCCCCTTTGGGCAGATCACAAAACCTTTGCATAGTTGGGTAGTAAAGCACCTAAACATTAAACAAGTCCAGTTGGCCCTGTTATTTATTAGGTTAAACTTCACTATAACTTATCATCCCAGTTCCCATTATCTAATATAAAGCCAGATGCCTTGTACCACCAACGTGTGGCCTCTGATTCTGTCTGGATCCTTGGCTGTCTCTCAGTTGGAAGAGTTTGGAAGTTTCTGGCCATCAACGCTCAACAGAATGAACCTGACCTCCCTGTCTCCTCTACATTACATTAGGTATCAGGACATTGTGGTCACAGCCAAATTTCATGTCATCCTACAAAAGAAATACACAATTGCATTCCTTCAGACTATTTTTTGTGGCCAATTCTGTTCAAAAATATTTATGAATATGTTTGTCTTTTCTGTTTGTGTCTAAAATTCCATCTCTGCACTGTGGGGACAGTTTAGATTGCTGCCGACGCTTGTACACAACTAGTCCTACATTGCTCTGGACTTCATGAATGGTCTTGACCATCACTGATCATATTTCTAACGCTGCTCACTTTTTCACTCTGCTCAAGCTCCCATCAGGGCTAGAAACACAGCTGTCTTCCACAGCATATCTTTCATCCTGTCTTCTTTCTCCCACCACAAAAGCAGATGACCCTAACCCTGAGCCAGGTTCTGCCGTGAGGTTCCTTCCTGTTAAAAGGGAGTTTTTCCTTCCCACTGTCGCTAAACTGTTTGCTCATAGAGGGTCACATAATTGTTGGGTTTTTTTCTCTGAATGTATTATTGTAGGGTCTACCTTACAATATAAAACACCTTGAGGCAACTGTTATTGTGATTTGGCGCTGTATAAATAAAACTGTATTGAAACTTAATGGAAACAGCCCTGTTGCTAGAGCACATGTTAACATGGAATTCCTTTGGATATTGTGTCGGTCTGTGGACCCCAGTTTCCTTCTTGGGTGTAGAAGGAGGACTTTGGTTAATTTTTCTTGTGGCTTTTACCTCCAGACCAATGGACAAGCAGAGTGAACCAACCAGGAGGATGTGTCATTCTGGTATGTGGCTACTACCAAACAGTGCAAATTACCTGGGTGGAGTAAGCAAACAATTCTACAACCTCCATGGCAGCCTTTCCAAGGGGCTTTCCCCATTCAAAGCTTCAGTGTGTGTGATGTTTATATATATATTTTTTCGTGGAACACTGTTACCTAAGCATCAAAGCTGCCACGCATGCAAAAAACAAGATCAAGTGCTAGTTCACCTAACCATAGGTCTGGTAAACATTCTTCTTTTTTATGTTTTGGCCACTGTAGTGAAAACTGAATAATGTACAGCATTACTCAGCTGCAACAAGACCAGACAATTCCAACATTTTGTCTACTCTACAGACAAAAATCCTCCAAGCCTTTTCACAGCTGACAGTCCCATTATACAAGCTCAGTGAGCCAGCATGCAAAACACCAAGAACTTGGAACCCAACTGGAATGCAATCATTTTGAATATTGCACAAGGGCTTTGTTTAATATTCCACGGCAATGACAAGCTAAAACGTTTGCTGTAAAAACATGACACAGAACTACAGCAAGTAGTCCAATTTGGAATAAGCAGAATTTAAAAGAAAACATGCTGCACATCACACCAACTTTTAATAATTGCTCTACGTGGAAAATCACTTACTTCCTTTTGAGCACAAGATGGATTTGAAACCATTAGAGGATCATTAGTTGCTTGGGAACAGGAGAAAAATTGCTGCCTGAGATGACTGGTGAAGAACCCATTTTCATCAATAATATCTGAGTAACCTCAGAGAGAAATGCAGAGAAAGTTGCTCAGTACTGCATGTTTATATGGGTCATAACTGCTAAGGCTTGTCTTTAAAGTAAACACAAGCTTCCTCTTTTTGGCACAATTTGCATGTTCACAGGACAGTGAGGACAAGTATGTGCAGTGCTACATATTCACTGTGTCAACAGGTGTCTGTCAGGATAGATATTTACAGACTGCAGCTCTTGCTACTGAATTGAGGTCCCTGCGTTTATGTCATCAGAACTAGTTTTTCCCCATATCTATGGCATCTACCATCTACCAATCTCTGCTTTTAAGCTGTCAAATCTACTATTTAAAACCTCTACAGTGTTCAGTACTTTGTAGAGATAGTGAACACTATTCTGAAAGTGTTCTCTCTTTTGCAAATTACCTAAAAATTGCTACACAAGCAATTTCAATGCTTCTTTTCCTCCTCATGATTTTCATTAAACCTGCATTTTCCATTGTACACATGAAAGAGTGAGTAAAAAAATGAGTGATATTACAATAAATAAAAATAATACAATAAATAAATAAATAATGTTGATATTGATAGTGTGACAAAGCATTATGTTGGAGTCACTGCAAATGTTATTGCAACTAAAAGAAATACATTTTAAGAGTTTCAGGATCTGTAGAAACTCTGTAAACATATACATTAATGCATTATAATTGTTGTGGGGTTTTTTTTTATCACAGGGTAAAGAATAGTTACAGCAAACATTAGACAGTGGGAATATAATGATTTGGGAAATAATAAAGTGGCTGTCATGTCGTTTAGTGTTCAATCAGACTTTATAATCAAGTTATAGTGCCATATCTCACCAGATTAAAGCCTTTATCCCCACAGATACTTGGAATTGTCCCATGTCTTACAGTGAATTATTAAACATGAACTAATATTGATCACTATGGTTGCAAAACATTCAGCTATCATTGCTCAAACATCAAGTACATCAAATAGATATTAAAAGATGGTCTTTCTTGGAATTTAACAAAAACAGATCATTGATTCATGAGCTCGGGAGCAACTGAACTTCAGTCTGTAAAGAGAGAACAAGCGCACGCCTTTGCCATTAGTCATTGGCTAATGGCAACAGGTTGTGGATCGATTTACTCCATGGGTCTGCTGTAATTCTAGTAATGTCATTAAGAATGACATCTATCAAATCAGGAATTTGTTAATCAGTTCAGGGAACAAAGATGAACTTTTCTGTCTTCGACCTGACAGAGCAGGGATAAGGCACTATTGAAATTACTATATCACACAGATAAAGTGAAATATCACAGTCAATACAAGAATACGCCTTACTACTTCTGGCCAGAATCAAGCCTATTATATGGTGATTGGTTGTTATGCACACCCACCTGTGATGTAACCACAGCCCTGCAACTACTGAAAAAAAAAAAAAAAACACTCTGAAAATACATCACATCTCAAAAGCACTCCCTAATGGCAAAATGCCGGTCAGGCTCTATGGTGCTGGGCAGTAAGCACAAGGCTCACTTGAACAAGAACAAGTTGGGCCCTCAGGCCTCCCTCATGAAGTCTGTTTCTGATTGTTTTGTCAGAGACATTTACACCAGTGACCTGCTGGAGGTCATTTTGTAGGGCTCTGGCAGTGCTCACCCTGTTCAACGGAGCAAACACCAGACCTGCTGAGGGGTTAAAGACCTTCTACAGCCCTGTCAGGCTCTACTAGAGTAAATGCCTGTCTCCTGGAATTTCCTTCTGGCAATGTCACATATTGATGTGCCCTCCTGGAGAATTTGGATTACCTGTGCATCTGTAGGGTCCAGGTATCTCTTCAGGCTACTAGTGGTGACACTGACCCTAGCTGAATGCAAAACTAGTGGAAAAAACAGTCAGAAAAGATGAGGAGAAAAAATGTCACTGCCCTTGACCTGTTGAGCCATTTCTGTTTTGGGGGCTTGTCTCATTGTTGCCCCTCTAGTGCACCTGTTGTTGATTTCATTAACACCAATGAAGCCAACATGGATTAAAAAACACCTCTGCTACTTAACTGACCAGATTAATACCGCAGGAGTTTAATCAGCTTGATGCTATACACTGACTAAAAAGTGTTTCTTAGATTTTTTGAGCAGTATATTGGCATGCTGGACCCATTGGAGTCATCTCTTAAAAATAAAGGGAATACAGAAGTGAATTAGACTGTCTGCTTCTATACAAGTATATGGGAAAACAACTTTCTGACTTGACCTCTGTAAACATTTTCCTGATGAGTTTACAGAGATAGAGTTATGGATAAAAACTTAGGTTTGTTTTGGAATAGATGTTCTGTTTGTTTCTTGGGGATATAATCTGTTAAAAGGATTGCAAGATCATCATGGCAAACTAATTTTTCACAGTCAAAATTGCCCCTCCTTCTTACATCTGTTTTTTTGGAACCAAGCAAGAGTGGAAATATTCATTTCTAGGCCTCAAAACAGGACTTCAGAAACCAGTGGATGATGCCATCTCCCTCTTTGTAATGTGAGAATCTCTGAGCTAATGTAGTGATATATCATTCAAATGCCATTGAAATCAAATACCATGATTTGGTATGTTACACCTCTGTATTAATGGATATGTTACCTTCTGTCTGACATGTCAACTTGAACTGACCCATCAATACAGGTTTTTCCTCAGGTTTTCCTACTCATTACACTTTTTTAAAAAATTATTCTTACACAACTGTAATTGTTTTTTGCATCATATAATATACTAATCAGCTATACAATACAAAGCCAAAACATTTATGAAATTTTGCTTGCTTGCAGTGCTCCGCTCTCAGTTTGAAAGAGTAAATAATATGTAACATACTAGCTAACATTTATCGATTAACACTAATATTATAACTTAAAAAATGTATTCACTAAGACTAGTTAAAGGATCTAAAAGTAAACAGCTATACCAGTGGACGCTCGTGGACGTATTCACAAGTGAAAAATATACTTTCAGTATATTAAATATAGATGTTAAGGTGTTTCTTCTTTGAAAGCACTCAAGAGTGCTCACAAAGTGAACCAGTCACTGCAGTCAGGTTTCCTAGGTAATTTATTAGCTGAAAATATGCATCCATACACTCTAATTCCTCAATGGGATCTGGTGCTCCATGCTCGCTCTGCTAACTGGGTTAGAGCCAGTGTGGCAGCCTGCAGATGAATAGTCAGCAGAGGGTGTAAGGTAATGTGTTGAGGCAGTGCAGATCCTGGGCATTCATCTTATTCTTCTCTACCTGGGGAGGTCTGCTCCAGATCCTGATATGTTGCTATGTGGCACTTAGCTGCAAAGGGGTTGGCCAGAAACCTCTGCCTGGCAGAAACCCAAATATAAAAAGAACCTCCTTTACCACTTATAAAACCTGGTAAAGGTGGACCACATATGGTGGAAAACCAATATTATAACTATAACCATTTTCCATTACAACAATTTTCAAGATTTCCTTGAGTTTGCGCATTATGATCGCAGCTGTATATTCCAGGTGTAGCAATAGTTTGCCATGGGCATCCATTGTTGATTGTCTTTTTCAATTCCCTATGTTAACTTGGAAGATTTCTTTGAGCTTTGGGCCCCAGGAGCTTGTCCTAGCATTCATGACTCTAATTTAGTATGTTTCACTGACCCTGGATGTGATTTCGTCGAAGGCTGGTAAGCTGTAGTGTGAAAGTTTGATTACCTTATTCACATCTTATTGGTCATAAACTCAGCCTGCCTGTGCAGGATTACTCAACAACTACCACTGAAACTATTTGTTTCAGTGACCTTGTCATGAAGTGGGCGTGCTCATGGCTCAAACAAGATAAAAACAAATGGAGTTCTGTTTGGTCCAATTTGCATGTTTGCAAACATGTTTATATTGCAGGTGTTATTCCCTTTGGTCAATAAATAAATCGTTACTGTCTACATTCTCACTAGGTTAATTTTTACTAAAGCTGGGCATACACTGCGATTTTTTTTCAGTCGTGTTATTTAGCTCCTGGTCAATCTGCACAATTGAATCGCAGGGGTTAGAAGTTTGTCTGTCACGATGCATGGTCTCTCATGCTCTGATGCGACCTGTGTACTCACACTCTGCGTCCATAACATGAAGGTTATAACACAAAATCTGTCTCTCGCTCCCCTTCTCTGTCTTTCATTCACACAGACACACACACCACCATCAACTTTGCTAAATTGCTAATGAAAAACCAGGCAGTTGCAATTGAGCAGCTACGTCCGTCTCTTTTCACGGTTGTTGTGGTCGTGATAATTTTTGGCCACATGGAAAAGGCTCAGATGAGCTTGCCAAAGTTCTAGAAGTTGTGCCTCCATCGCTTGTGTCCAGATCAAAGACTGCACTGCCATGCTACTCCATCTTTTCACTTCCATTTCTGTGTTTGTGTGTGCACAGTGTGAGAGCTTGCGTTGATACCCCATGAAGGGCGACAGGATTTCAGACATTTCAAACATTTTCTTGCGACCATATGATTGCTGATCGGGAGCTGGTCGTGAGGTGTTAATCGCTTCTCGTTACCCCAAGTGTACTATGCGATGCATGACACACGATTAAGGCGAAACTCGGGGCGATCCCCAAAATGGTCGCACGACTGAAAAATCGTCTGTGGATTTACTAATAACCATATGACTGTTCCCACCACTAACACATGACCCTACGCTGTGTTCACTGCATCATTCCATGTTTGGCACTGATCACCACCTGCACTCATGTATATATCTATCTACTTAGCACTTTTAATTCTTATTCTTATTTTCATGTCTATTTAAGCGTTATATGACAGTATGTTTGCACTAAGTACTGCAGCAATTTCCTAATGTTGTAAACCTGCTCAACATTTGGCAATAAAGCCCTTTTTGATTCTGAGTCTGATTCTAAATCAGAACTGGCACTTAGCAACTTCTGACAAACACCATACAATCCCTTATCATCTCATTACTGTTACAGAATATTTCAACAATGGTCCAGCTAACAGACCAGATTTTGGGTTAGATCACCAGCTCACTGCCCTCATCATTTCTGCTGATGCTGTGGGAGTCAGCTGGTTCTGGCAGCAAGTCAATAAAATGATTGATTTGTGGCTGAACCTAAGTCATTATGGTCTTGTGTGGCAGGCCAAACATTTAGCACATAAAAGTCGCATAATAAAATGTTGGGAAAAACGGTACAATATCAGTTTCCATTCAAATTTTTGAAGCAAAAGTTTTTACAAATTACTATGACACAAAATAAAGGAACAGCATCCCATTGTGGCTATACTACTCAAATGAAAGGAATAAGTGGTGGATATAGTTTTAGAAGGATCTTGGAAAAGTAAGTATATCTTTGCTGTTTCTAATATTCTAATTTTGTTCTATATAAACTTAATCTAAAGCTGAATATTTATATCCAATCTGCCCAAGGTCGGCAGATATATTTAAATATTATATATAATTACTATTATTTTTAATATAATAATTTATGTAAGACCTGTATTACATTTTTGAAGTTCTGAGTGCTTGTTCCTTATTACCAGTGATCTACAGCAGGCGTGACTATAAATCTTCATCTCTAACAGTCAAGGGACGACTCTGGCCAGGGTCATAATAAGCTATCCTTTGATTCACCTTCCTTTCATGGACTTGATTCTGTTTATTCTCCCCATTCACAGATTTAGTGAATCTATTACCCAGCTCACATAAACGCAAAGGCGCCTGGCTGGCTGACACTTCACCTCTGCAGCGGAAACTTGTCCTAGAGTCAGGCTCTGTGCTGTTATATCTTTTGAAAGGTACCGTGGAAAACCGCCTCTAAGTGTAAATCACGTTTTGACACTGTGCTCCATTAAAGGTTTTCTAAAGCTTGAGTCAAAAACAGATATTTTAAAGTGTAAAACAGAATTGTAAAAATACAGTATTGCTCTTAGTGGGTAAGGCTCTTAAGACATGGGTGAAAACTGTGAGTATTAATAACTTTTACACATCTGTTCATATCATTCTCTCTTTCTCTCATCAAAATGCAGTTTTTGTTTTAATCTCATCTTGGTTGTTTTTTGGGTGTATTTTTAACCAAGCATGGCTTGGAATAGCTCTCATCCTAAAATGGAAACTTGGGATCCACAGAACGGGAACTTTGCTCCATTAGTGTCACCTCCAGAGGGAATAGGTGACTCGTGTAACCTCAACAAACCAAAAGAAGACAGAAAGAAGGGGATTGGGTGGAAGAAGGCACTGGAAACATGAACCAAAGAACATAAATACAAACTTGTGCCAACACTTGTCCATATTCAAACATCAACCCTATATGTAAACCTTTGATCCTACTTTTTTCTTTCCTTCTTCATTATGTAATTGTTGCTCCTGGAGTGAGGAAAAGCACATGGCCTTTGCTTACATGTTCCTATTATAAAGCAATAACTTCCAAGCTGGGCAAGCTCAATCTAAATCTAGCTGAAGAGCAGGGCCATTAATCAAACTGTTACACCCGAAAGGATCTGCACCCGCTAGAGGGACGGAGGGAGAGAAAGAAAATATATTCTTCTATAAACACATATGACTGTTGAAACCAAGCACACCATTGTTTTTCTTGTGACATTACCAATAAGTTTGATGTGTCACATGGCCCTCTTCCTATTGAAAAAACAAAAGTTGTATCCAAGATGGCCGTCTTCTAAATGGCCACCATAGTCACCACCCATCTTGAGGAGTTTGCCCCCTCACATATACTAATGTGCCACAAACAGGACTTAAATATCACCAACCATTCCCATTTTATTACGGTGTATCCATATAAATGGCCCACCCTGTAGAATAAGTTGAGTTATCACCTGTTAAACGTGTTAACACCGCCATGTTAATAAGGAGCCATTTTACATATCCAGCAAACTTGAAACAAGAACAGAAAAATACACATTTTAGGCAAATTCTTAAGCCACAGAAACCAAGACAGAAATTTCTTTGTAGTTTTTCTGAGGGTTGGGAGAACAGAAACCACTTACCACATACCAGAACTGTCAAGATGCTGAATGTACGGTTACTGTAAAATTACTACACTTAACAAACTTATCAGCATTGCTCTTAAGTGTTTATTGGTGAACATGACCTGGTCTAATAGAGGTGCAAAAAATAATATTATGCAGATTTTACTCAGGAAATAAAGATTCTTAGCATGAATTGTTTACTGGATACTTGCAAGATAACCAACTTTCTCTAACTGATAGTCTCTCTCTTCGCTAACTTTGCTACCTTGTAGTTCAGAGCAACAGCAGACGAGAGTGGAAAGAGCCGCAAGTTGTTTACAATCCTATAATGTTGTGCAAACCTAAGAGCAGGCAATTTTACACATTTTGGATGGTGTATTATTTCATCTGTTGTAATATATATACACACACACACACACACACACACACACACACACACACATATATATATATATATATATATATATATATATATATATATATATATATAAATTAATGTTACAAGTGGTTCACTCTTATCTTGTGGTTGTGGTATTGCGAATTAGTTAATGAAGCAAATTCAAATGAAGCTCTCAATCTTTTGAACAGCTCAGCTGGATACTAATCATCACTTCAGAGGTTGAAAATGTTTCCACTTTGCCTTGTTTGCTACGATTCTTAATATATCTCTACTGTACACAAATCTACGCTCAGCACTAACCACCCCAATGTTCTACTTTAAAAAAAACAAACCTCTAAAAGAGCATCAAAGATCTCAGCAGATAAGCATTAATGTCTTGTGTAGTAAAACCAAAGCAAAAAGACTTCTTGAGATATTTTCACCACTAAGTAGGCCAAATTGCAGAACGAGGAGCAGGAGCAGAGGAGGGAAGACAGAGGCCTTATATAGTCAGAACAAACTCATGCTTGACTTTAAGGACTCAGCACACTTGTGTTGTTAACCTTAGTGATAAGTTATCAGAACTAATGAGTTATTTTAGTGACTAAGAGGGGAAAATGTGGGAAAAAAAATAAGATGTCTGATGTTTATGTGTGTTAAGTTATAGAAGATAGAAAGAATGTGACCTTGAAATGGTGAAAAAGAAACCAAAAGCAGAGGGGACAGAGACAGGGGACAGATGGAGAATACAAAAATAAAACCAACCGGTAAGCCCGTCAAATTCTCCACTTCCCTTCAGACTCTCCATTTCCAATCATAGTAGTCCACTCTTTAAAGAAGGGAAAGGGGGTCAAAGGTGAGGATTTCCTGGCTGTCTTTCAAGCTTGGTCCCCTAGTCCCTGGACTCAGTTCAGATTCATCCCAGAAGTCCCACGACCTTGTTGGAAGTGGTGCCGTACGACGCAGGACTGTGGGATTTGCACAGACCTTTTTTTTCCCCAAGGGACAGCATGTGTTTGTTAATGTTAGCTTCTGTGGGCGGCTACGGTAAGACATGAAAAATCATCCAAGAGGAGGGGCTGTCAAAGTGTGAGAGCTGACAGACTCAGCCTGGCACTCTACTAAAGCCACACTACCAGAGGACAAACAGTTGGAACAAGAAAGAAAGAAAGGAAGACAGAAAGAAAGAAAGAAAGAAAGAAAGAAAGAAAGAAAGACTTACTGACAGTACTTAAAATTCCCCTTTGCAGCTGTGAGGCAGCAGTTTTGTGTTTTTTAATAAATGCCAAAACCACTTTTCTTTCAGGGTGTTGTAAAAATGTCTCAGAAAGAGTTACACGCAGATTGTTCCATGATGGAGTCAATTATAGTAACAAGTATATTCAAGTAACTGTCACACACAGCATAAGCGCTCTGTTTCACCACAGAGTGTCGCACACAAACTCTTGCACTTCCTTACAAACCACTCCTTCCTCCATCACTCTCTTCAACACACACACAAAACAGTGAACTCTCCCATGGTTCAATGTGGCTGCGGTCTGTCTAAATGGGCAACCACCATCCTCTCTCATGCATTGTACTTACCCCATGGCAGTGGAAAGATGTCTTTGTGGCTCCACTTAGCAACCTCAGTCTCAAACTCTTATGCACATGCACTGATGGAGCCCACCAGGGGGTTTCCTTTGCTGGTTTCTCCCACTGTTTTTATCTTCACCCCCCTTTCTCTGGCTTCAGCTGTATCCTATTTTGGAATTAGAGAAGAGAGAAAAAATGAATAATAAAATTGTCAGAAAGCAAGTAAGGGAAGTAGAAATAGCATCAAAATATTTTCTCACAGTGTCCCAAGCCAGGGACCTTACTGTGACACCAGTATCCCTTCCAAACGTCCCTCTTTTTTCTTCCCTTCTCCTCCTTCGCTCCAGCTTGAACACTGTGCAGGCCCACAAAGAGGCTGCCCTCACTTTTCCAACTTTATCCTGTGACAGGGATTCTCCAGTGATTTTGGCTCTCACTGTCCTTTGTTTTCCCAAAACTGCGGCAGCTTCAAAACGTACAAAAGTTCGAGCAATAAAAAAATAACACATTTCCTTTGTAGTATTCATGGCTTTTCTATATTCCAACTAAATCTTACAACTGTCTGGCAACAATACTACTTATATTTTATAGTTCATGGGAACTGATAAAAAGACTCAGTAACTTTTGAACGCTAAATTATCTCATATTTCCTTGACGTCATTAGCAAATCTCCTAATTATGCAACTTACATAGGAATTAACTGGAAAATAAAATTAAATGCTGGTATGAAAATGTTGATAATACTCCACTACATCTTTAATTGAACCCTGGTGATCAAGGATTCTTTAATTCTTGTTGATTTGAATAAGTCACTGGTTAGACACGACCAGTGTTGGGAAAGTTACTTTTAAAATGTATTCCATTACAGAATACAGAATACATGCCCCAAAATGTATTCTGTAACGTATTCCGTTACGTTACTCAATGAGAGTAACGTATTCTGAATACTTTGGATTACTTAATATATTATCATGCTGTTTACAACTACATGAATGTACTATTGCTGTGATTTATTACTGTTACTGAAGGTCCGCGGCTCCAAACCGTAGTAAAGGGACCTCTGGCTAATACGGTGGGTTCTGTGTCGGGCTCGTAGCCGAAAACTAGCTTTACTTTGTTGTCTGGGTCAACTTTGCTAGCGAGAGACAGAGAGAGGCGTTGAAAGGCTGCTCCAACAGAACTTATTGTTTCGGAGGAAACGGTGTACAGTCAAGTCTTAATAGCTTACTTACAACTGGGCTCGTCAGGCACTCTTCTTGGCTGCAGTGGTTATTATTATATTTACATGCTTCCAGCTCCAGTTTTTGCTGGATGACAGCTCGTACTTTTCCTTTTACTCCCTCCCTCGCTCACAGACACATAACGTGTATGGCAGTCCATTCTCCCTGCAGCACGGACTACACTGCCTATGATGCTACATTCTTTAGAGCTATACCTAAAGAATGGGGTGGCTGTAGCTCAGGAGGTAGAGCAGGTCACCTACTGATCGGAAGGTTGGTGGTTCGATCCTTGGCTCCTCCAGTCTGCATGTCAAGTATCCTTGGGCAAGATACTAACCCCAAGTTGCTCTCCGATGCATCCATCGGAGTATGAATGTGTGTGAATGTAATTAAATAGCACTAAGTATAGATAAAGTGCTTGTGAGAATGGGTGTGATTGGGTGAATGTGGCATGTTGTATAGAGTGCTCTGAGAGAGTAGAAAAGCGCTATATAAGAATCAGTCCATTTACCATACCTGTAGCATTCTGCCTATTAGCTTAGCACAACAACAACAAAAAGGCCTCTCTCACCCAGGAAACACAGAGAGAGAGAGCGTCACCCTGTAACCATGGCAACCGTAACGCTGCCACCTGGAACAACAGAACGTAGCTGTCAAACAAAACCCAAACAGGCCTGACCCGCCACAATATGAAACAGGGAAGTACCGCTGTGTAATCCATTTATTTCAACAAAGTAACTGTATTCTAAATACCACCTTTTTAAACGGTAACTGTAACGGAATACAGTTACTCATATTTTGTATTTTAAATATGTAACGGCGGTACATGTATTCCGTTACTCCCCAACACTGGACACGACTCAATTTTTCACAGTGCTGGTTTTGGCCAAGGGCTACTGGCAGATTCCCTTGCCCCAGAGTCCAAGGAAAAAAAAATACCAATTACCAATTCATCACACTTCTGTTCAGCTTGTCCAGAGCCCCAGCCACCTTTCAAGGCCGGGCTCAAGGTAGAGGTAGAGCTCACAGTCAACCCAAAGAAGTGTGCTAATGGACAGAGAGGGGCTTGGAAAGAAAAGCTTCTTAACTTCTTAAAGAAGTCCGACTACGATGGCCTGGATGACTTAGAATCTTCACAGACTTATGGATGGAGAGAGGTACAGTATCTGGGGTACCGCTTTGAGGTGAGGAAGTGCCCCCACTGACAGACAAAACAACAGCCACCACATCCAGCCCACATCACAAGACCAAAACAGAGGTAAGGCCATTTTTGGCACTGGCCAGCTGTTAGTGCCAGTTTATGCCGAACTACGTGGAGCTGACCTGCCCTTTAACTGACCGCACCCAAAAATGTGCCCGAATCTGGTCCAGTGACCACAGCAGTGCTACAGGTTCAGAAAGCCCTCTGTGGAGCACACCTGCTTCACACTCCTGACTTTTCCCTCCCTTCTATCCTGCAGACTGACGCCTCGAGCAGAGGGCTGGGGGCCTTTTGTCAGATATGGAGTGGCCAACCGCCTGGTTGTGTTCATCAGCAGGAAACTGTCAGACCGAGAAGCCCAGTACAGCACTGTTAAAAGAGTGTTTGGTGGATGGTTGACTCTCTTTGCTATTACCCCCTGTGACTCCCATTCACACTCTGTTCAGATCAAGTTCAAGGTGGTGTTGCAAGTTTGTGGTCAGTGGCTCAGCTTGGGAGGGGTGGAGTGGTTGTTTTCAGGGAGCAGTGTCAGAGAGCCTGGCCAACACAGCAGATCATCATCATCTAATCATGCCTCCCCTATCTGACTAGGACACTGAGACCTGGTAGGGGGTGAAGTATGAGCAGAGCTGGACAAGCTAGGCAAAGCTGAAATAACAGCAGCTCAGACTCTGTAATAAAAACTCTATAATAAAATAATAAAATAAATATAATAAAATTCTATAATAAACCACGTATCCAATAACCATAATAAGTAATAATGTGTATTGTGCTGGGTTCACCTGCAGCAGGATTCATGCTACAGGTGAACCCAAGCTCCATGTAATTATTCCTTTATTTTATTTTATTTTGTGTGTACACTCCTCTCTGAGTCTGTTTGAACAGCTGTTGTAATAGCTATAACTAAGGACAATAAGGTGAATCACACATTTTGAGGTGAAGACTTGCTTTGAGTTTAAGCATGAAGGAAATTAATACAATAAAAATTCAGCAATGTTTGTTAGGATTTGTATTTCTTGTATGATACCTATCAACTAATTCTCCTTTAGCTTTCAAGTGTCTACTGTTTGTTTCTGTCCAACAGGTTTGTATGTGTGTGTTTTTGTGTGTTTAGCCATTTGCTGTAGTGGTTGGGAGCATTCTGTCTTTGTTCCCAGCACATCAAAGCAGATGCAAAAAAAAAACCCTCTTTTGCTTTAAAAGGTCAGTGAAGGTTCAGACAGGAAATGGAACCAGCAACCACCTGTTTCAATTTAGCTCCTTTTTGGGGGGAGAGAACACAGCTTTAGTTCAGCTAGAATAAAGCATCTGGTCTTTTTGAAACATCCTCTGTAGGAAGATATATCATTTCAGATACTAAACAGATTTTTCTGCTGTTTGATGTTTCCTGATGTTTCTCTTTAGCATGAATTCATTCATTAAATTCATAGTATCGATGTATTTTTATTACCAAATCTCCCAGAGGAACCCACCCGAGGGATTAATAAAGTTTTATCTTATCTCTCTCTCTTATCTTATTTTTATACCTTCCATACATGACAAATTCACATACCAACATAATGTCATGGTCCTGGGTCCTTTTGACCCAGCGCTTTGTGTTTTCCATTAGTGTGATTGTTGGTTCTGTTCTTCCTGTTTAGTGTTTATTCAGTTCTGCCCATGTATTCCTGTGTTTAGTCCGCGTTTCTTAGTCTGTGTCCTTGCATGTGTAAGTTCCTGTTTTATTGTGAAAGTCTGTGTCTTATGTCAGTGTGTTCTGGTTACGTTTCCCCTGCCTCGTCAGCTGTGATGTCTTCCAGATGTGTTCCCCTCCTGTTTCCCATCCCCTGTTTCCTGCCTTGTGTATTTATAGGCTGTGTCCCAATTCAGGGTCTGCACGCTTGAAGTACGCGCACTACGTACTGTGCGTACTATAAGTACGAGAAGTGCGGAAGTGAGAGGCTTGTGAAATGGGACGGTCTAGCCTTCGTCACGCTGTTCAGGTTGCCTAGCAACCATGATACTAACCGCGAGAAACGTTACATACAGCTTTGTTTGACAGAAATGAAGGAGAAAAATGTTTTGTTGGTCATTCATTTTTGTCATGACATCACTTTGATTAGTTGAGTATCTGAGGCTGAGACCACAGGACTGTAAAACATGATTGTTGGGCTTCATTTCTGTACCGAACAGTTATTTCAAGAGTAGTTAGTAAATAACAATTAGCTAATGTTGTTCATGAGACTAAAATCATCTCACTGTGGTAATGTAAATATAATATGGCCAATATTATAGTTATTGTCAGATTATTATGATATATATATATATATATATATATATATATATATAAAGCTTTACAACTAAGTTAACGCTGAAAGTACAAACATCACTAATGTCACATAACTTTGCCGACATGTGGCCAACAGCAATGTTTTAATGTTCTTCGCTATTAAACATTCGCACATAAATAAGTGAGGCCATATTCAGTACTTACTTTTGACAGTTCACTCTTCGGCTGCTCCCTTCTGCCGTATTTTGCGGCAAAATTATCCACACCCACCGCCGCGCTATGAATTGTGGGATATATGGGACCACGAAGCGTGCACCGGACCACGCTTGATATTTGGGGAAAACTATAGCTGTGTCCCAATTCAGGGTCTGCACGCTTGAAGTACGCATTTCAAGTGTGATTACGTCACCACCACGCAACGACGGCTGTCCCAATTCGAAGTGTACTTCAAATGCATACTCCAAATGCGCCGTCGATTTCCCCCAATTTTTATTTTTTTTTTAAATATAAAACTTTATTAAAAAACAGTATACAGAACATGTATACAATCACAACACAATTAACATATGTCAGGGGGTGTAATACAAAGAATTACAAACATTCAAATAATTTGTAATTACTACAAATAGTAATAGTTTTCATAGCCTTTTTGTTAAGTGATCCACTAATCAATTTTATGTAACATAAAACATCATTATAGTAATGTTTAAAATTAGGTTTTTTGTTACTGTATTTGCATTTATGAAAATAAAATTTAGCTAAGATAACTAACAAGTTTATTATAAAGTAAACATCTTCTTTTTTTTGCCTTCGAAAGAAACAAAATACAACATTTTCCCATTGCACAGTAAAGTCTTTATAGAGATGTCCAGCAATGAATCTACTGAAGTCTTTCCAAAATGTTCTAGTGTATGAACAGATCCAGAAGAGGTGTTGCACAGTCTCAGGATGGCTTCCACAAAATCCACAGTTCACATTTATGTCCCTTTTGAACTTTGTCATGTAATGATTAGCAGGATAAAATTTATGCAGTATTTTAAATGAGACTTCCTTCACTTTATTCGTTACCAGATACTTGTTAGGAATTGTCCATACTCTTTTCCAGTTAATGTCACTGACAAAGGAATTCCAATAAGAGACCACATGTGGAATAGATTTCCCCAAATATCAAGCGTGGTCCGGTGCACGCTTCGTGGTCCCATATATCCCACAATTCATAGCGCGGCGGTGGGTGTGGATAATTTTGCCGCAAAATACGGCAGAAGGGAGCGGCCAAAAAGTGAACTGTCAAAAGTAAGTACTGAATATGACGTCACTTAATTATGTGCGAATGTTTAATAACGAAGAACATTAAAACATTACTGTTGGCCACATGTTGGCAAAGTTGTGTGACATTAGTGATGTTTGTACTTACAGCATTAACTTGGTTTTAAAGCCTATATATATATATATATATATATATATATATATATATATATATCATAATAATCTGACATAATAATCTGACAATAATATAACATTGGCCATATTATATTTACATTACCACAGTGAGGTGATTTTAGTCTCATGAACAACATTAGCTAATTGTTATTTACTAACTAATCTTAAATGACTGTTCAGTACAGAAATGAAACCCAACAATCATGTTTTACAGTCCCGTGGTCTCAGCTTCAGATACTCAACTAATCAAAGTGATGTCATGACAAAACATTTTTCTCCTTCATTTCTGTCAAACAAAGCTGTATGTAACGTTTCTCGCGGTTAGTATCATGGTTGCTATGCAACCTGAACAGCGCAACGAAGTAGTGATGGTAAATTTGATTCTTTTTACTGAATCGAGTTTTAATGAGTCACTCACCAAAGTGAATCGGGTTTTTTGAGTCATTTGATTCACTGAGTCAGTTGACCAGAGAGTGCAAAAAATTTACATTTTCACTCAAACTTAATTTGTTTCTCTTTTCATGTAAATCCCACTGCTAAGATGAATGATTCTAAAAAAACAACAACTATTTTATAGAGCAAAAAAGAGCAAAAACATTTCTAAAATGTTTCTAAAATTTCTAAAATCTAAAATTTCCTATCAAAATTGCTTAATAAACATTTATTTTGTTTATTTGTACTTTATTAGTATTTTCCTTAAATGTGTTAAATATATATTTTCTCATCTAAATGTCCACTGAGCTGTGAGCCAGGGGGCGGTAATGCACCTTAACATTGGTTGCCAACCAAGAAGAAGAAGAAGCTGTGAGCCAGGAGGGAGGGGGTGAGTGAGTGATTCGTTCGCTCGCTCTATGATTCAGCACAGGAGGGAGGGGGTGAGCGAGTCCTGAGTGATTCGCTTACGCTTATGATTCAGCACAGGAGGGAGGGGGTTAGTGAGTCCTGAGTGATTCGTTCGCTCTATGATTCAGCACAGGAGATAGGGGGTGAGTGAGTCCTGAGTGATTCGCTTATGCTTACGATTCAGCACAGGAGGGAGGGGGTGAGTGAGTGAGTGATTCGTTCGCTCGCTCTATGATTCAGCACAGGAGGGAGGGGGTTAGTGAGTCCTGAGTGATTCGTTCGCTCTATGATTCAGCACAGGAGGGAGGGGGTGAGCGAGTCCTGAGTGATTTGCTTACGCTTACGATTCAGCACAGGAAGGGAGGGGGTGAGTAGCTCAAATGTGCTGTTAGCATGTTAGCAGAGCGATGCTACTGTGAACCGAGGAGCTATTTTCTTGATGTGAGCTTCTACTCAGGGTTTTTTCTTCCAGTTCAGAGCAGAAATGCTTTTGTTAAGAAACTGGCTGTTGTTTTTTCCCCCCCACAATTTTAATTATAAGCTAGATATATTTCTACTAAGCGAATTAGTTTGCTAACAGAAACAGGGATGAGTCAGTTGGGCTTGTGAATCATGATTCACGAGTCAGTAAAGTGATTCTCGAGTATTGAACGATTCGTTCACGAATCGAACATCACTACAACGAAGGGCTAGACCGTCCCATTTCACAAGCCTCTCACTTCCGCACTTCTCGTACTTGTACGTAGTACGCGTAGTGCGCGTACTTCAAGCGTGCAGACCCTAAATTGGGACACAGCCATAGTGTGTGTTACCTCGTCCTCGTTGCTGGTTCGTCTGTGTTGTTTCCCTCGGTCTTCCTGCGTCTCTCCGTCCGTCTCTCTGTGTATTTCGCCGTACCTCACTGCATCTTCGTTTCTGGTTTGTTTTGTTAGTTTTACCCAGTTTAGGTTTTCCAGTTTCATGTTCACCCACCATTGCTGTTTGTACCCACTCCTGTAAATAAATCCTCACCTGCACCAGAGCTGCCGCCTTTTGGGTCCTTTCTACAAACTCCACACGTCTGCCACACCGGACGTGACACATAACATACAGGACATTTCTTTAGACTAGAAGCCAGGGTACCCTGATGAATATTGACTTATAAACTCCACATGAACCTTCTTGCTACGAGGTGATAGTGCTAACCACCGCACCACCATGGAGCCAAAATAATAAAATACTTTAAATAAATTGTATTTAAGCTCTTAAGCTTGTTTTTAAACAAGGTTCATATTGAGTAAATACCATAAAACATTTTATCTAATTATTAAAGCAGTAACACTTGCCAGAACAGAGTCTTTATTCGATATCAAAATGCAAACTTTACTGGCATATGCATGTATGAATGCATGACAGGGATCAAAAGGCAAAAAAGAATATACAATCATATGCTGCTAATCATATGTACTTGATTAACTGATTATCAGCAAATGTGACTAAAAAGCAAAACTGGCAGTTTGCTGGTCTGATGCACTCATTTGGAAACCATGGCAAATTTGCCCCAAGGTTAGAAAGTGCAATATTTAGAGAAGTTACCAAAAACAGCTCTGAATCTACATGTGTCTGTTGGACACTGGGTTAGCGTAGTCGCAGTGTGAAGGCCTTACTGTAATCGTATGGCAAAACTTTCTGTATTTTAATCGATTCATACACGAGTGTTTCAAAATGGCTCTAGAGCACCACCTGTGCAGGCTATTATGCAGTACTAGGGGCATATAGTTTGAGCTACATCTATGAAATTTTGTACCCGTGCAACTTAACTAGAGTGCAAAAAGGGTCAGGGACCCACTGACGCTAACCCAACAAGAAGTCTGCCATTTCCAGGTGTTGTAATTTTGCAAATTGTGTTGCTTTTGAGTTTTCGTCAAAGGGTGCATCCATGGTGCCACTGCAAATTTCAATCATTCTCCATGAAATTTTAATTTGCTCTTATTAACACATACACTGTCCAATCTGGACCAAATTTCTCACGTGTGATGAGGCTCTGCCCCTGAACACCTTTCAAGTGCAATTTGTGACAGTGGTCACAATGTCACCTAGTAGGAACAGGAAATGTCATGCATTTTGACATTTCCTGCAGTATGATGAGAGTCCTGCCCTGAACAGGCTGACAATACCTAAAAAGTGGTGCGAATAAAAATCAGACCTTCATAATGCTTCAAGTGTGATAACTGTTAGGTTTCATTGAACAGCGCCTCCTGGTGGCAATGCAAATTGCCATGAAACTATCGCCAACAATGTCACTTTCGAGGGGCTTGGAAAGCTCGAAGACTCATGAAACTTGACACATACCTCCAATGTGATGAAGGCGTTCATGTTTAATGGCCATTGTGATGGAATAATCCAAAATGGCTTAACAGCACCACCTAAAATAATTCAAAGAAGCACCCCCTGCACTATACTGCATCTATGAGTTTGAAATGTGGCAGCATGATGTAACCATTCAAGATGTGAGTGAAGTTGGCCCCCCACCTTCTTCAAATCCAACAAAAGTGGTATCAAATATTTGTGCTACGTTTGTGCTGGTTTGTGCTGCAAAAACTTTTGTTTGTGCTGCTATCATTTTAAAGATATTAAAGAAAATTTCTAGAGGTCATCAGAGGTCAACCAGCCCTCCCACATTAATTAAATCCAACAAAACTGGTGTTAATCAACTGTGCTATGTTTGTGCTGGTTTGTGCTGCTAAAATTGTTCTTTGTGCTGCTTCTGTTTTAAAGATATTAATGAAAATGTAAAGGTCAAAAGGTCAGCCAGCCCTCCCACATTACTAAAATCAAACAAAATTGATGTCAAATGTTTGTGCTACGTTTGTGCTGCTATCATTTTAAAAAATATTAATAAAATAAGGTCTTGATGCGTGCTTAATCATCCAGGTAAATAAATCTCAAAAGGTTGATTCTGTTCATCTGGATGTAGCGTTTTCAGTGGGAGAAACGTTTCGTCACTCATCCAAGTGACTTCTTCAGTCTCAGCTGACTGCAGGTTTCCCCAATCTTATAAACAGTACATTTGTGGAGTGACTGAAACTAGCACCACTGAATAACAATGGGCTGGGAGGTTAGTTCCATGATTGTTAATATGCAAATTTGTATGACCATTGATCAACGACTACTAATCATAGCCTACTGATCAATGGCCATGAGTACCATTCACAGAGAGTTGGGGAATGGCTGCAATCACAGCATTGCAAGATGGCGAAAGATGGGCCTCCCTTCTCAATTCAAAGATGGTCAGCTTCCTGACAGCCTGATGGACAAAGCTGTCTCTCAGTCTGCTGGTTCTGGCCTGGAGGTTCTTCAGTATCCTTCCTGATGGCGACAAACTGAAGAAGTTGTTGAAGGGATGAGGAGAGTCACCTGTAATGCAGAGGACCTTCCAGATTAGGCAGATGCAGTAGATCTCCTGGGGAGGGAGGGAAGAGAAGTCGACACAATCCTCTCCGCTGCTCTCCCTACCAGTAATTTTTTTTCCTGCAGGAACCAGTGCAGGAGTCATACCATACAGTGATGCAGCTGGTGAGGATACTCTCAATGGTGCTTCTGTAGAAGGTGCTCATAATGGGGGCTGAATCTCTTGCACTTCTCAGTTTGCGGAGGGAGTCACTGTTGGTCTTCTCCACATTCAGGGACAGGTTGTTGTTGCTGTGCCACTCTGCCAGATGGTTAACTTCACCCCTGTAGTAGGCCTCATCATTGTTGCTGATGTGACCTACCCAGATGTTTCGTCTGCAAACTTGATGAAAAAGTTGGAGCTGTGTGATAGTGTGCAGTCGTGGATCAGCAGAGTGAAGAGAAGGGGGTTCAACACACATCTTTGGAGACGCTTCGTATTCAGTGTTATTGGGCTGGAGGTGTTGCTGCTGACCCGTACTGTCTGCTGTCTTCCTGTCAGGAAATCCAGCAGCCAGTTACACAGCGAGGTGCTGATCCCCAGCAGATCCACTTTGTGAATGAGTTACTGGGTAATGATGGTGTTGAATGCTGAACTGAAGTCTAAGAACAGCATTCTAACGTATGAGTCTCTAGTGTCCAGATGTGTGAGGGCTGAGTGAAGGTCAGGTGAAATTGCCTCATTGGTCGAGCGGTTTGACTTGTATGTGAACTCAAATGGATCCAGGTTGATGATGAGATACTGATCTGTATGCGTAGGTTTATGGTACACATCAGCTTTTAGATGTCCCCTATTCCCCTACTCCCCCCCAACACTCCCCCTATGTTGGGGGCCATAGATCTTCTTCCAGGAGCCACCAGCCCAGTACAACATCTCCCGTCCAGAATGAGAAATTGTGGAGAAATACATCTGGGAGTTCCTGGCAGCCTGAATCAGTCATCCCTTTTCTGCCCCAGTGGGTCCATATTTTCAGCAGTGTTTCCAGCTCTTGTGAATGATGTGCTCAGAGATTTCCCAAATTTGTTTGTTCATCTACCTTGATGCCATTTTGATTTTTTCTAAGAACCCAAAGGAGCATTGCTGTTGTGTCTGCTAGATCCATCAAAGACTCCTTGAGAATGAGTTATATGTTGAAAGGTTAAAAAAATGTACATTTCATAGGCGTTTCATGCAGTCTGACCCCAAACTACAGTTCATTGATGTCCATACTTCAGACTCTGGTGTAGGTGCAGTCCTGTCTCATTACTCTCAGATTATTTCCATATTGCTCATTACTGTTCCCACTGTATTGTAGCCTCTAACTCTTTGCCTCTAACACTTTGATAGTAGCTGTCTCCTCTTGATGTTATTGTATTGAGCTCCTAGCTGCTTCTTGGTTGGTATGGATGTTGGGTTTCTCCTCATCCATAGTTGCCATTTGCATTGCTTATGACCTCACTGGGTTGGCTTCTATTTTATTGTCCTTGAGATCAGCAACTCTGAGCTTTGTCTTCCAGAACAGCTTATTAAAGTAAGTTCAATCAACTATAAGTATGTTCACCCTCAGTTAAGTGTGCGATACTATGATTCACCATGGCTGTCTATTTTAATCCAGTGGACAGATGAATATGAACAACACTGACTAGGATATTAAAACAGAAGTGACTAAAAGAGTGATGTCACTTGTGCCTCATGCCAGAGGACCAGTGTTGGGTAAGTTACTTTAAAATAGTAACTTAGTTACATTACTAGTTACTCCTATCAAAAGTAACTCAGTTACTTCAAGTTACTCGTTACTTTCAAAGTAACTAGTTACTAGGGAAAGTAACTTTGGTTTTACTCAGAATTCTCTTATTAATGTGTTGCTTCCATAACTTTGCCAGTCTTCTAGCTTGCTTACTTGCCACAAGTGCACTGTGCCACCTACCAATAGAAAGGAAAAGATAATGTGCATATTTCCACGAGAGAAATCCCACGCCTGGACCATCATTGACTGCTGCCATGATTCTAGCCTACGTCACAGCGTCATGTGCGCCTTTTACATCCAACACAAAAACTGCAGTCGTGGTGCTTTGATTGTACTCAGAACTCGGAAATTCTGCCTTCCGAATAGGAAGATGTAGGTAACACCAGACTGCAGATGAGCTGCATACAGGGCTGGACTGGGACAAAAAATCGGCCCGGGCGTTTTGACTAGAGACCGGCCCACCATTATAGGAAAAATCATAAAGCCTTTGAATGAAAACAAACGCTGTTGTGACAGTGATGTACACTGTCTTGATGGTATATATGCATCAATCTATCAATCGTTTGTTGTAAGATTCAGATAATTAGTTTTTAAAATCTAGACATTTTAAATGAGAATAAGAAAGAAAAGTATTTCTTTGTGCCCACCTCTCCCTGTTAATGCCCTACCTGGCCCCCCTGGCAAAACTTTGCTAGATCCGCACCTGCACAGTTACCAGCTGTCAGCTACCTAAAAAAGGATCCTGGGGTTATCTGTCTCTCAGAAACAGTTCATAACTTCCCTTCAACTCATTCATGTCACCTAAAAGGTAAACGTGTTTCTCCATCACCTGTTCAGCTCTGATGATTCAGTAAGGACGTCTCCTGGTTTCATCTTCATGTTTCCCTCTCACCAGATAACCAAACCGACATCATGACCAGCAGCTTTTTTGCAGCTGTGGCTCCAGCAAACATCAGCTGATACTAGAAATTAATATTAAATAAATTCTAACAACTGCTGATCAAGCTTAAACGTGCTGCTGTTGTTTAACGTGACATTGGCTGGTTTCCTCTTTCTGGCGCAAAGTGGGCGATAAACAAACAAGAGAGCCGATCAGCTGATCATTGATCAGTTTTCATGATTGAAGTAGAAACAGGAGAGGGAGGGGGAGAGAAGAAGAGAAGAAGAGGCAGCTGTGCAGCAAAGACACAGAATAACTCCAGCTTTGTGTCTTTTTCATTGTAGCTGAATTACGGGACAAACTGTTCCTTTTCACCTCAATAAGAAACGCGTAATATTTTCTCTGAATACCAGACGGGACAGTTGGCAACTCTAATAACTTATGAACAAAATAAAGTTCAACATCATTAACTTCATAGCACCCACCCAGCTGTATAGAAACTCCGTCATGCTAGCTAGTACGCAGTACGGAAAAAGTCAGAATAACGAAAATAAACTCCACCTAAACTTGGTTTATATCTGACTCGGATAGCCTGCAGGTCATAACTTCTTACCTGAAGTTCAGTTCACACTTGGACCGGCGGCCGCCTCGGGTCTCTTTTCCTTCTGCGTCCCCTTTCCCTCATCCACCTGCTGCCTCCACCACTTGCTAATGTTACTGAATCTGTGGAAGCTCCGCGATAGCCACCACACGAAGTAACGAGTAACGACCCTATCTAAATCCCAGTAACGACTAACGCGTTCCTGATTTTGGCATAATAACTAGTTACCGTGCTCGTTACCACAATAATAACGTAGTTACTGTAACGCGTTACTTAATAACGCGTTAGTCCCAACACTGCAGAGGACTATCGCTGGCATTTCCCACAGTGATAGATGGGGCTGGAGAACCGGCCTTTCACCTATGCCAGGTTGCTCTTTGATGCAGCCATGTGGACCCGAACCCATACAAGATGGGAAGTTCACATCGTTGACATAGCTCCCTGCAGAAACCACAAAGTGAGTCCACTGCCAGCAGCTCATCAGCTTGGCCATGACCTTGGCCAGGGCTACCTGTCAGAGCAGCCAACGGAGGTAGCAGGCAGCTGCAACCACCAGCTGTGAGCCGGCCCATTCCAGCTTTGTGGAGGAGGCTCTGGGGTGCCATGGTGGTAAAGAGCCTCCTCTGGGGACAGATTGTGCGAGGTTTAATAACCTGTTGGGGCACTGTGTGCGGATGCGTTCACAACTGATAATGGCATGTAGTGTCTGTGCTGCACACAGTGGGGAGGTGAGATCATCCGATGATGACTCTGAGGAGGAGGAGACTGCAGGACCTTCTTGTGAGGGTCAGCCACTAGAGCAGTTTTGGGATGGCACTCTATACTCAACCTTTGACCAAATGAAAAAAACTGATGGTCACATGATGTGCCCTGATACAACACTGACCTTCCTATATTTTGTATTGATTAGCAATGGACAGTATGAGTTTGGAAAACACCCAGTTGTTGGTGGCTCATTACCACCCGATGGAAACTCTGGAGTGAATAGTGGCCTAACTTTATTGGCTGGGCATCCATGTGGATGTGCAGCATTGATCCTGCCAGAGCTGTCAGCTGGTTAATCGGTGAGCTATTCCTAAAGCACCTTTGAGCTCACTACCAATAATGTAGGTTAATCTAAAAACAGAATATGTACTAAATGCAATACTACAGATACATAATTCCTTCTGAGGGGATTCCCATAAGATTGGACACACTGTAACCTAATACATGTCCACAGTCCAGACAAAAGCAGGTAATAGCCTACATCAAATGCCAACTGCTCCTTTAGAGGAGGTTGGCATTAAATATCAGATTTAGGCTTATTTTTAAGCGGGCCTTTTGTTCTCACCATTTTTATACAGTAATTATTTCTTTTTTTCCTTTTTCTTCTTTTGCAATGCCTACACTTCCATACATTTGACAAAAAAATCTGTCAAGAAAGGAAGCAATGCAAACAGCATACCTGTTCCTGTAGGAAAAATTTGATCCTCGGAGCATGTGAAGTATCTCAATATTTTTCAAGCACGCTGAATACCACACTGGAAAAACCCTGTTGAGGGATTTAGTGTAGTCAGGAAAGTTTGACAGTCCACAAACCAGGGTTTACTCTAAGCTAAAAAGCACAGTGATACTGTACTATCAGTATATTGGGATGAAGGAGAGTAGGTCAAGAAGCCTTTGGCTCATGTTTACCACCAGATATTAGTTTTGCCTGAATATACTGAATTTAATTGAGGCCAGAAATAATCCCCTTCGGGTTGTGTCATGAAGGAAATCCGGTAATTAAACTCTGCCAAATCAAACATGCAGCGCTTCATCCTGTGGTGATCACTTGTGATCTCTGATTTCTTCTGCTTATCCAGTTCAGGCTTTCCAGGTATCTGGTATCTGGGAGCCTATCCCAGATACCAAAGGGCAAGAGGTGGGGTACACACTGGACAGGTCACCAGTCTGTCACTGGGCTAACATAGAGACTGACAGTCATACACACCTACATCCAATTTAGCATAACCAGTAAATGCAGTTAGTGAGGTTAGGCTAGGTGATTCTAAATTGGATGGGAGCATATGCTGTTCTAAAACCCGTATATACCTTTCAGCAGTGATAGCGCCTTTCCAGATGTGCAAGCTGCCAATTCCTGAGGCACTGATGAAGATTTTTCCAGAGTCTCAGAATCTTTTGATAATATCATGTAGATGATGACATATTCAGTCTTCAGATTGCTAATTTGCAGATTAGTGAACCTCTGCCAATTATTAATCAACGCATTTAATATGTTTTACATGTGATATTGTGAATAAAATATGGATTAATGTATTTACTATTTTTATTTGTATTTGAAATTAGGATTGTAGCTGTATGACTCAATAAACTCAATAAAACGTAATGCAATCAAAAAGCAGTATGAAAGTACTAAATAATCCTAAATAGCCCACTATAGAATAGTGACGTGTGGTAAATCGAATAATAGTGCTGATAGACATATAGACATACATATTAAGTGTATGTCTATATGTATCCAGCTCAACTTTTGGGTATTACATCGCAGGCGAGTTTATGACACTTTTCCATTTGCTCCATTTTTCAGACCAGGAGGCTACATTCATTCTTTCATACAGTCTATGGGGTTCATCAACTAAAACACCCCCTTTAAATTAAGTTTACAATTTATGCTAATCTGCTAAACACAAATGTTGGTATTATCACAGTATGCATCTCTCTCTGTAAGAAACAATGTGCAATGTTTATTAGCCTCTGGCATGATACAAAATGTTTAATATCATTATATTATGAAGTTTAAATTGATTTGATAATTTAATAAAATAATATAAGAAGGAAATAAGTTTTAGTGCATATATGAAGCTCATTTTTATGAACAACACCCCTGCTCCTTTGCTTCATCATATACCTGCATCATTACCTTCCACTGGTCGACTGTTTTGATGTGTGAATTTAAAATACATGGGAACAGATGAGGGAAACTTCTATTTTTTTAGATTTCCCCCCTTGTTTTCCATCTAATTTACATTTCATAGAGGAAGGCTATCAGAAAGAAATCTTTCTCTGCCTGCTTAGCATTTGAATCACACAGCAGTGCTTAGCAGCTTTAAATCCTGCGCTGACCTTTGCCCCTTTCTGCTTTAACTTCTCACCTTTCTTCTCTAGTTGATGATTTCTTTCACTTTTTGAAAAAAAAACAAAAAAAACAAAACAGGGTCAGCAAAGAAAATTGAAAACTGGTAATTACAAGTATAAAGTTAATTTTGCGAATGTGATGGCATTTTACACAGAGAAGCCAAAAAAAGGTAAATGGTCATCCTGGCACATACCAGCTTTTCACTTTTGACTCTTTCATTCGACACCAAATCTGACTCTCCTCACTTAAACAGTAACATAAGCCTGTTTTTATTTAATGTACCCGGTGTTATTTTTCTTTTCTGACCTGTCATCATCAGTATATCCTACAGTTTCTAACTAATATAATTGAGGACTCCCTCTACCTGGACTTCTGGTTTTATGCAGAATAACAAAACTAAAAGTAGCAAAGTGTTGAACACATTAATATATTAAAAATAAAAACATATTACCCATTCAGAATTCTGTTAAGAGGCAAACACTCTGTTTGAAACAATTAGCCACTTGATTGCTGGGTGATTAGGAATTACATCGTATGAGCCCAACTATGTTCAGCAGTGAGTCATAAAGATACATAAAGAACCATTTTGGCTTCACAGGATCATTCCATCAAAGGTGGCTGTCAGAATAAAAGCATAAAATCAGTCACTGTTTACATCCACCGTGAAGAGGGAAGTGCTCTTGGGTCTGGAAGCCTTCACTGTTTGAACCAGGTAAACATCACTGAAAGCAGCAGTGTCAGACTCCTGTCTTTTTTTCATCATCACCAGAACCATTACTGTCAGGGTCAGTGCATAATTTTGGCAGGATGTGCTGTATACCCTGTTCTATTAGAGCTTGCCCAAACAATGTCTATATCGGTACTCTGACTTGCAGTGTGGAGAAATCACACTTAAAGAAATGTAATGATGGTGGGAAAGATTTTTAAGTAAACCTCAACAATACTGCCATCAGCTGGCCAAACATGAACTCAAGATGTGGTGCAACAGTAGAACGCTATAAAATGAAACCACAGGAAAAATTGGTTAAACTATGCTAGTGATGATCTGTTAAATGCATAATATCCTGCTGTTCATTCTTAGAAAGTGGTTATAATGTGCAAAGACACCTGCCAAGGACTGTAAACGTATTCTACGGCCATTCTTAACTGCAATTATGAAATTACTGAAATACTCAGAAGTGCACTGAAATTTATTGAGCCATAAAATCTTTAATGTCAGAATACTCTCACAGGAAAAGCTTGTGAAAAGGGTATAACAGGGCAGAAACAAGCCTACAGGTTTAATTCCAGAGCTCTGAAAAACTTGAGAAAAGCCATTTTTCCTATAGTGAACACAAGGACATGCATTTTAATGAACTGCAGCATATTCTCTATCCATTTTGCTGTTGCTCTTGGGTTTTCACGTCTTTCAGGAGGTGTATTTGAGCCAATAGCTGCTCCTCTCCAAGCCTGGTGCTGGTGGCGGTCTCTTCCTGTTAAAAGGGAGTTTTTAAATCACCCAACATTGCTAAATGCATCTTGTTGACTGATTGTTGGGGTCTTTCTTAATTTTGTAGGAAATTAAGTTGTAAATGAAATTGGTCTGTATTAGACTAAATCAAAATGATAAACAGGTGCAATCTACATGATATGGGCAATTAATGCAAAAAGCTTTAGTTGCACCTATAGGGGGAGAACATAAAACCCACTGTACACTACCCGGCCCTCGAAAAACCTGCAGCGTTACAGAGATCAAAAAGGACTGATTACTGCTCTTTGTTTCTGTACTGGCTGAAGGTGATAAGCTAGTATTTTGAGAACACTTGAATACAAAGCCATATTATGTGGATGTGAAATTTAGCTGTGGACCTGGAAACCTTCACAGAAACCTTTACTTGTCAGTTCAACATTTAAAGAAAACTACAAACCAAACTCTCCCTTCAAGTTTTATTCTGTTACAACACTTTAAACCACTGCCACAAAAATCATGCTGAAAAGGAAAAAAAATATTGCTTTGGATTGCACAGCTGAGAAGGTACTGCCTGACTACTGAAGTCACAGAGACTTTCCAGCCAACAACTTTGCTCTGCGAGCTGCACCAGACTTCCTCTTTGCTTTAAGTCTGAGGAGGGACTGGGGGGATCCTTTTTTTCCTCCAACTTTGGCTTTGGTCCGATGTCTGGAGGAGTAAAACACAGACGAGCAAGTTAAGACGTGTAAATATTAAATCTTACGGGTAGAGTGGCGTGACAAGATTTATCCCTTAACAGGAACAGATCCCTGGCTCACCTGTTGAACCTGTGTGTGTGTTTGACAGAGCAGTCTTTACGTTTGTGCTCTGGGCTTCCGCAGTTAAAGCAGCCCTCCTTCCCTTCACGGGTGGTACATGGGTGGTCTGGCAGGGCACAACGGCCACAGGACTGGCAGTGCTCCCAGGCTTACAGAAAAGATATTTAAATAAATTCACAAGAAATATATGGGAAGTGTGACGTGAAAACAGCAACTGCACATCAGTTTGTATCTGTGATTAATCGACCTACACGGTTTCACACATTTCACACAGGTTGAGCAGTGCTTCCATTCTCGGCCGTCCTGCAAACAGAGAAAATACAGGCCGTGACATGCAAAGATTCAATGGAAACTTGATGCAGTGCCTTTTCAGTTTAAAAATAAAATGCAGTCACACGAGTTTTGTACCTTGGATGGGCAGAGGTTGCATTTTGCACAGTGTTTGTTCAGGGATGAGACATATCTCTCACATAAAGGGCAAAATCTAAAAACGAGAGGGTCATTCACAAATTAAACACTTTAAATTCAAATGTCCAGAGTTGCTTAAATACACACAAAAGACAGACAGACGTCTGACAGTTTGTGTTTATGCATTTTATTAACTGCACAAGGAAAACTTGGAGTTGGCGGTGTATGAGCTGTTCATTTCTTCACATATAAAAGTCTTGAAAATAAAACAAAAACCCCATTTTTTAAATGAAGCTGAGGGATTAATGACAAATAACACCAATGAATTCATGCATCCATTAGTTTCCCATTAAACTGCCTTCTTAAATTTGTGCTAAATGTGAGATATCAGAGAGATATCCTTATAAGATATCTTTAATTAAACACTTTTAAATGTAGCTCATAACTTTGCCCTTTTTATGGCGATGATTTTCTTACAGTTGAGAAAATTAACAGATGATTTTTATTCTCCACAGTTAACCAAAAACATGACTTTGGTCAGTCTATGCTCAAGCCCTTTTAGTTAACATCAAATCACAAACCAATAACAATCTATTCAAATGTTTTATCACATATACTTTAAGACATTCTCATCTCCAACATTATTTCTGAACACATCTGGATTTAACTGAGTGAACATGTTGTAACCTGTAACCTTCCTCTTTGGGAAGGATGATGTCTCTGGGTGAAAGATTAGTGAAGAGTCTGACAGGAGACTGTTTTCTGCCCATCTTTCCATGTTTATACAGAGGATGGTTGTCATAGTCCACCTGGTTCAAAAGAAAAACTGAAAATTTTAAAACTGACATTTCATTACTTCTAGTTCTAAATCTTTTATTTATTTTTGTGGCCATAATATTCCACTGTAAAGTGCACTGAAATATTTAATAAATAAAGTAAGCCCGAGGATCTAGGGAAAGTGGCGCATTGATAAAAAGCATAGCCTTGATTCGGTTTGTAGTCTAATAACAGTAACTAATGTGTGAGTTAGCATGCTGCAGCTGAAGCAGGTGCCAAAAGCACATTTTAAATAACTTCAATTTAAGAATGCGCATAAATTGTTGTCTCTATGTCACATTTGATGGTTAAACATAAATAATAAGGGGTAGAGTACGAGTCAGTGGAACTTTTCATTCGACAAAATTATGAGTGTCTATGCAAGTAAATATTATAGCGCATCACTTAATGTTATTAGTTTAGAAAAACCTAAAGCTATACGTATGCAGAGAGTAATATTAGCTGATGACTCTAAACTGTTGCCTTGCTGTTACCTGGTAATCCAACATGCTGAATGATGGGAAACACTCCAGTATCCGAGGCTCAAAGAAATAAGGGAAGATCCAGATCATGGGCATGTTAGCATTACTGCTGTCTGCACACACAAACACAACATGCATGTTACAGTCAAACACTAGATTTCTTCATTTAAAGTAATAGTTCTAATAGTAAACAAAAAGTCTCTTTCCTTGAGCCATGCAATGACTTGCTGCTACTATAACTTTAGCTTAACCCTAACCTGCAGAGAAAAGAATTGTAAGCAAATCTACAGTCTTTGCCTCTTTTAGCTCGTTTTGCTGTTAGTCTGTATAATTTAAAGTCTTACACTTCTCAACCAACCTCCTTTCCAACACCCAATAGAGCTTCTAAATGTATCTTAATGCTGCTCCACTTTGTGTGTCTGCTAAAACGTTAGCCATATCAACTTTAAATTATGATAACATTTTAGCATGAAGTTTTGTTTTTGCATCTTATACCTACTAAAAAAAAAAGACACAAGTCATAAATATAAGAAGAAACAATTCATTCTAAAAGTTCCACAGCGGTGCTGACCAGAGCTCTGCAACTTCTTCCATGTGTGAGATAGCAGAGAGAAACTGTTGGCCAGGGGCTTCACCAGACCACCAAACGGAGGGTCGGCTACCATTGCCACCTTCTCCCCGTCAGACTCTCTGAGGAAGTTCTCCAGGGTTGCACTGGATGACTGATAAGAGAGAAGGCTTTATCAAACTCGGCTGTTGATGGAAAGCTTGACTGAACTAGCAGGACATCAGCTCAACTCCTACCTCTCCACCAAAGAAGTGATGGTTAAACATGTTGTAATGACAGAACTCATCTTGACTGTAGAACTGAGCATACCTGAAACAGAAAGATTTTGTTTGGCTTTTTATTATGCAACAGACTGTTCAGTGCTTCCGGACGCTGGTTTAAAAAAAAAAAAAAAAGAACAAGATTTAGCCTATCGACGACTGGTATACAGCACATTAGGTAACAACACAGCAGGGAAGGATAAGGTGTCTGACTATGTGCTGCAAGCTGAAGCTTGTTACCCAGGAACATACCCATCCTGCACTTCTAGCACAACATTACAGAAGCAAACAGCAGAGAAAGCGCAGCGAACTCAGGTAAGAAGTTCTTAAAACAACATTATTTGATAATGGTTAAAGAATATCCTTTAGTCCAGATATGCTGCCTTTATCATGCAGAAGTTATTAAACAGTACACAACAGAACAGACTCGTCTCTTTGAAACTTGAATAAAAACAAACAAACATTGGTTTTAATTATTATTATTTTATTTAAATTATTACAGTAGGTCAGACTTGGAACTCTGATCTGGAATAGATTTTTGGTAAAGGCTTGGCATGAAATGACAGGTTTTCTCAAACTTTTCATAGCCCTGACGAGTTAATTTAATCTATACACACACACACACACACACACACAAATACACAGCAGAAGCTAATCCCAAGAAAGTGCTTTTTTAAATAAAGGTAAATGACAGAATGGCTTGTGTAGAAATGTAATTTGTTTTTATTGTTTTGTTCAGTCCTCAGAAATGGCAGAAAGAGAGTTGCGCTCCCTCGGTAATAGAACGTCAACAGCCGTTTACACTAATCTTTTAGCGCCCTCTGAAGGCATCCACAGCCTACTGCAAGACGGGCTGAGCTTCACTCCACTGGACGCCAGCAGTGACGGCACTGTTCAACCTTTTTCTCGTTCACCCAAACTACAGCGTAAGGCTGCCAAAACCGCACAACCCTCTCAGGTACAGATATGTTTTGATTGGCTGGAACATACACCAATCAGCTATAGCATTAAAACTACTTGCTAAATATCAATAAATCGCTCTAGTGCTGCCAATCTCCATAAACCCGGCTTGTGGATTAACATCTTGTAGGTCAGGGGTGGGGGAACTCCAGGGCAAGTATTTACTCTGTGATTCTTACACAGACTTTAGAGATTTTACCACTATCTACGCATGGGTCATAAGCCATAATGACTGTGACCTAATCAAGGCAAAACTGTGCATTTTCTCTCTATAAAACTTTTCTTTATTAGAGAGCTCAGCAATCAGCAGCCCAAAAAAAGAAAAGGAATACTGTCATATAAATCTCAGTATAGTGTAGAACTCTTTAAAGAATAGCAGAACTGATTAACAAGTATGATGGGATAGATAGATCATAGAATCATCAGGTGCCAAAGACAGATCATTTAGATCATTTATGATACAAAAAGTGTCGTGTTGTCTGCAGGAGCAGTTAACCAGACGTATCCAGGAGCTGCAGGCTGAAACGTCCAAGACTGAGGCGCGCATCCAGTCTCTGAAGAAACGCAAGGCCGATCTCTCTGTAAGTAAAAACCTAAAACTACCAGCACTGAAAAATGACCTAATACATTTCTGACCACCAAGTCCAAGGACTGCAAACAGAGCAATGATATATAATAAATCCCTAATAACATGTCCTCTTAATCACGCTCCTTCCTGAAGAGGACCACAGAGGTCATGAAGCAGCAGGTTCGAGAGCACTTTGAGAACATGCGGTGCATTTTGAAGCAGGATGAACAGGTGATCCTGGACTCTCTGGAGCTGGACCTGAGGCATACAAGGACCAAGCTGGACCAGGTTCTAAAGAAGTGGGATAACTACCACGACCAGGTCACCAAGAGCATCAGCAGCATACAGAGAACGTTGAGTAAAAGCACCACAGCGAAGGAAGGCGAGCAGGTCTGATTTACAAACAGCTCAATAACAAAGCTATAAGTAGTGTTCTTTTATTTTAACCAGTATTTCTGCTTATGTCTCATCTCAAGGGTCACTCTGAGACTGTAAGGTAAATCGCTGCACCTTTTACATTTGCTGCTTCATCCCCGTACAGGTCTAAATCACACCTCTGTGGCTCACTTTGATCTTTGTCACCACTCTTCCAGCCTTAAGAAGCCAGACACGTCTGAGAAGGAAATCAGGCTGAATGAAGAGAGATTTGAGAGGCTTCTAAAAACACTAACTCATTTACAGCAGCAGAGTGAGTGAAGTTAGGTGTACTTTGGGAGCATGACAGAACAAAGTAGGCCAACCAAGGGATGCTTTATCTGGTTAAAATAACTACAATCACGAGTAATAATACTATATAATTTGTTTACAGTAACTCTGATAATAACAAAAGATCAAAATCTCATTAACAAATCTATTTCATTCTTTTCAGATTCTTTCCCCGTAATGATCGACAGGCAGTCTTGCCATAATCTGATCAGAGTGACATCAGAGGGGCGGGGCATGTCCTTCTCTGGCTCCGCTTGCCCAGCTCCAGAACATCCCCTTCAGTTTGATAAGGTATGCTGTGCTCTAGGGTCCTCTCCCATCACAGCAGGTCAGAGTTACTGGGAGGTTAATGTCCGCTGCTGCTCAGCCTGGGCTGTGGGTGTAGCCTATGACACCCTTGAGAGAAAGGGCAATGACAAGGGCGCCAAGCTGGGCCGAAACAGGAACTCATGGTGCGTAGAGTTTCAGAACCGCAATCTGACCGCATGGCACAACAACCGGCACATATCATGTCAAGGAGTGGGGCAGACTCCAATTAGAAAAGTGGGAGTGTGGGTTAATTACGACAAAGGCCAGCTGATATTTTACGATGCAAAAAACATGGTTGTCCTGCAAAAGTTCTCAGCAGCCATGACACCGGTGTTCGACAAAGCTCATCACCAGTTCACTCAACCCCTGTACCCCGCCATATGCTTCCTGAGACCACCGGACAATCAGGTCTGGCCAAACCACTTGGAGTTTTGTTCCCAGAAGTTTCTGTGATACCATTATCATATTCTACATAAAGTTGTGCTTAGAAGTTTACATATGCTCATCATTGTGATGAATGCTATATCTTTGAACTACGTAGAATGATTGTACAGCATAAAAGCTTAAATGACTAAAGGCTCAAATATACACTTAAATCTTTTAACAGATGGCTGAAATTATTTTTAACTTGACAGGGCCTGTAAATATTTTGATCAATTGACTACAACTGGTAGTTTATCTTTGCCAGCATAAAAAAGGATTTGCTTGACAGCACTCATGAGACCAAAACTTAGAACAATGGAAAACTCCAAGGAACTGTAGGTTCTACAAAGGATTATAGATTTACACAAGTTCAGAAAGTCTGATGAAATCATCCCCAAATCTGATTCCAGGGTCATCGGCTCAAACAAATGCAAGTACATATTTGTGCCTGTATATATACTTTTGACCTTTGAAGCCTGATCCATGAAATAACTGCTAATTTTTTTTAAAGATTTATGGAGTGTTTATTTAATTTTTTGGCAATAAAAAAAATGAAATATTTCTTTGAACATATGAGTTTTAATTTGTATCACATATGATACACTAGGCATTAAGGGGTAAAAATGTATCCTCTACAATGGTTTCAGACTGACAAAAGATCGATAAAATCTTTTTAAAAATGTACCCTGACATTCAATGCCCATGATAAGAACATGAAAAAGTCTGACCACACCAATATAACAATGTGGAACATCTAGCCCAGAGGTATTCAATTAAAATTTAAGGAGGTCCAGTTAAACAAAACCAGTATTTCTCAAGTAGCCAAATAGTTATAATGGTATCTGTATATAGTCAACAACTGGCTGTCATTCAACAGTATTTCAAGAATGGCTAAACTTCAGATTCCCACATCCTCCTCCACAGAAGCATAGTGGTAACTTCTCCATAAAGCAACACACAACCTTTCATACAAGTACCTTGAAAAGCTACATAGCAGAATTTAGACTGAGACATAGTAACTAAAGCTACACTACTCAACTGGCTGATGACAGCTGGAATTGGCCTTGATGATCAGGTTGTAATGTCATGAAATGTACTGCCAGTCCATATATATTCGTTCAGTCAGTCCCGAAATCTTCTCTCATTATGAAACATTAGTAGCATCGTAGTCAAAGGAGCTTGCAAAGAAAAGCGTCTGGACTTCTTTAAGTTACTTGAAGACGTTTCACCTCTCATCTGAGAAGCTTCTTCAGTTCTAAGGTCAAATGGTGGAGAGTCCCAGATTTAAACCTAGTGGGAGTATCCCCCCACAGAGGGACAAAAGGACTCCCTGATGATTGAGTGACTGAGGACCTTCACTGAGAACCTTCACAGACATTAGTAGCATCGGTTTCAAATGCCACCATGTTCTGCTCAGTTCTTTGAAATGCACAAAGAGGGTGAATATTGCAGTATAAACATGTTAGACTCAGTGAAATGTAGTCTAATTCATTCTCACCTTGATTTTATATACACAAAATAGCCTATGTGCAAATACCTGGAACGCTTTATTATATACAGGAAAGCAGCAACTGATGCATAAATTAGGCAAACTTACCTAAAGTCAATGTCCAGCAAGAGACTCTTTATTGGCTCAAGCTTTTGCTCCAGATTTTGCAGCTTGATCAGCTCCTGCAGTCTGACACAAAAGGCAACAATCTCATTACTGATGAAAAACACATCTGTAAGCTTTAAACATTTAAAGCATTTAACTGAGATTTGACTAATCAAAATATTTAGCCTTACACATAATTGATGTATCACCTGTCAAATGCCATACCTACAGTGACCCACGGTGAAGGCAAAATCATGCTGCAGTGGGAATAGACAGAGAGACTTCTCCAAAATTAAGTAAAAATGCAGGTGATCACCAGTGCTACCCCTCAGCCTCGTACTAGATGCACCTATGGTATGAATTTCAAAATCCTACATTGCCACTTTCTTGAGAACGTGATGTAACAGAAGGTAGTGTTTTTCCAAGGGTGTAGAGATCACAAAGTGTAATTGTACAGAAAGATGTACATTAGCAGAGAGGACTTAGTTAGTGTGTTTCCATCATCATAGTTGAGCTTGTCACAGTCAAATTAGAAACCTTAGGTTACATAATGGCTCCATTTCTGCTTTAAGTCACCAGCTGAACTGATCCATCAAGGCAGTTCAGACAAGATGCTTCACTATAACTGAGACAAAAATTTCTGATACATTCAAAGATCACGCTTGTGTCTGTCTCACCTGGGTGTGCCCACACACAGTATTTTCCTGTATCCCAGACCAGCTAAAGTATCCAAGAGAAAGTTTGCACTGCGGTCCGTGAAAAGGTACTGTGCGTTGCTCTTCTTGTTGTTCAGGGGACGCAAAAGTGCACTGGGCCTCCTCAGCTGTGCTGCAGTAATGGGAGTGAATATGTGAGCAGAGTGAAGGCTGTGCTCATCTGGCAGGAGCAGAATCTGACAGTCCTGACAGAACTTCTTCTGATCCAGAGGGAGCGAGACAAACTTTTGAAATCTGAAGGACAAGATACAAATATCCTAAAAGTGATCCTATACAAAATCAGCATTAAATAAATAAAATGAAGCTTTATAAACATCCTAAGATAAGCAAAATGAGTATAAATTCTCACCTGCTGCAGTACTCCTTATGGGTGAAAGGGGGCCTCGTTGACTGGTTCTCTGCTTCTCTGGCCAGCAGCCTGGCTTCTGAAACCTTTGACGCAAGTGAATTGAAACAAACTGATCGATGTCATACATCGTTTTATCATGAGCTCTGGAATTTTCCAGTAAGCCTACCTTTTCATCTTCCCACTGAAAGAAGTTGCAGTCTTTTCTATCTCGACAGGCCGAACATGCATAAAACCTCCGACTTTTTTCTCCTCCTTTACAAACCTTCTCAAACAGCAAGGTAGGACCTGACAAAATATACAAAGTTGTTAAAGGTTTGTTATATTCCACAGAGAAAAATAATATGGGTCATTTCTAACCCCGGAAGGTCACACAAACATGGACTAAAGTCTTTAGCTCACCTGTTCATTAAACAGAAATATTTAATCGCCCAATAGCATGGCAGTAACTAAATATATTTAAAGTTTTGAAATTCAAACTGAGCATAAAAATGGTAAAGAAAAGTAATTTAAGTTACTTTGAATGTAGCATAGTTGGTGTTCCCACACAGTCCGGTCTGAGACAACCATCTCTAGGGTTTACAGAAAACGGTCAGTACTTTGTGCCAAACTGCTTCCCTGATGGCGTTGAAGCCAGAGAAGAATAGTTAATCTGCTTTTAGCTGACCATGGCATGCAAAAGTCTGAATGCACAACATAATACCTCAGCAGGTGCCTCTCCTTTCAGCTAAGAACAGGTAAGTGAGTCTACAAAACTTTGAGCATGGTCTCACAAATTTGGAAAAACATTGGCCGGTCTGATGACTTAAGAATTCTACAGCGATGTTTGGGCAGCAAAATTTGGTGTAAGTAACATGAAGTGATGGGTGCATGGGCTTTGTATCAACAGTTCAGGGAGCTGCTGGTGTTATGGTGTGGGAGCTTATTTTCTTGGCACACTTGGGCTCCCTAGTACCAGCTGATAATTTAAACACCACAGCCTACTCGAGTTCTGCCGCCTTGTCCATTCTCTTATGGCTGCTCCCAGCAGGATGACGAGCCGTGTCACAAAGTTTGGATAATCTCAAACTGGTTTCTTGAACCTCACAATGAGTTCAGTCTACTCAAATGACCCGAGAGCACCATAGAGATGTGGTCAAACGATGTATAGCAGACAACTGCGACTGCAACCAAAATATCTGAGAAATGTTTTCTGCACCCTGCAGTATGTGTGGCACAAAGAATCAAAGCTATTTTAAAGGAAAAAGAAAGTCCCCAAAAGTTTATTCTGTTCATCTGGACGTCACTCATCCTTCTTCAGTCTCAGCTGACTGCAGGTTTCCCCAGACTTAAACAGTACATTTGCATAATGACTGAAACCAGCCCACTGAAGGAACAAAGGGCTGGGAGGTCAGTTCCTTGGTCATAATTATGCAAATTCTCATGACCATTGATCAACAACCACTGATCACTGAAAAAGAAAGTCCAAACCGGTCGTGCCAAGGTACGTATCCACGACGGAATTTGTTTCCCCAGCGTGGGGAGCTGTAACTTTGCTGTATAAAGAGCTAACATCGCCAAAATTTCAGGAGTAGTTAGTCATTATAAGAAGTGTTTGTGAACTAAAAATGAAGAATGAGAGATACTGTTTGTCCGTGATTTGGACAACCCAGTGGATGCTGGAGACGAAGGGTCGGAGATGCCTTCCTTGGCACGACACCTGTAAGCGTGTGTACTATGTTCTACATGTACACATGTAGTAGATTTTGTTTTCAGAAATACACCCCTATTACTGCTAGTTACTATAGGCAGGATATATTAAAATACCTTGATTACATGTATAATATCACAGATAATCTTGTTCCAAGTATATCAATAAAAAGGCTAAGCAACTTTAAAATAAGACATCAAAATCAGTTTGTCTTACTCTTCTAAGTAAACTTACCATGAGAACAACACGGGGCTGTTTTCTCGCCCTCATCGAGAATAACTTCTATTCCGTAACTGTTGGTATATTCCTCGTTTACATCCATTCTGTCGATTTTATGCAACAACAAAGTTTAGCTTTAAACCTTTCAACATGATGGCGTGCCCATGAAGCCCTTTTCTTGTCGCGGAGATATGACGTCACAACCACGTTGTCGCAGAAGGCAAAACAAAAGCTGAAATAAGATCATTGGTCCGGTTTACTTTGATGATGACTGAAATTGTTGTCAAAATTTACGAATTTCAGTTGTGTGGGGTTAATTGTATTGGTAGTGGTTAATAGGAATAAGATCATGATAAAATCCGATGTGTTATCAATATATTTTAGGAATTTATGCTATTTTATGGAGTGACTTTAATTCACATGCAAAATCATAATTTATTTTATAATTAATTGGACATTAATTGTCCAAGGAACAGTAGTTTTAAAAAATTCATTAAATATATTAGTGTTGAACCACAGAACCCTTTCCTTACCTGTATATTTAGCAATAGATTTATTTCACATTAGAATGAATTTTTGTGAAATAAGTATTCAAAAACAAAGACGACTTTTACAATGAGGTTTCTTTGTACCAGGAGGAATGTAGTCCACCACTGGATACTGTTCATTACACGGCGGGTTTTCTTCAAGAAAAATACAATTCCCATAAATCCCGAGCCATGAGCGCAGTGGCGCTGTCAGCCCGATGACTGCTCTGGAACTGCCGGCTGGATGCTGAAGCTTCAAGAGACAACACGGCCGCTGTTGCCTAAATCCAAACAGGAAGCTTGTAGTTTATGTCTTCAAAGTAAAATACATTTTAGTGAAACAAGAAGGAATCGATCATCTCCAAATGTTTTCTTTTACTTGAGTGATGGAAAAACTCTCCCGAGACGCTTACCCCTAAAATCTAAACAGAATAACAAGTTCCAACAAAAACAATTGCCAGTATTTATTTGTTATACATATATTCCATATATTTATTATATTTATCAGATCAAATTCGTACAAACAGAGAGTAAAAAGTAGCTTTGGGATTCCCAGTAGCCCAGATATAAAGGTCGCATTTCTGCTACATTTTATAACATAGAGCACAGATACGCTACTTAACCGTCAGCGTTCAAACTGACATTTATTTTGAAATGACGCACCGGACACTGCTCAATCCCTTCTTCTTTCGAGATTGACACTAGCGTTTCTGCACCGTGCGCCCACACCCAACCTGCACCGTCTGCTGTACGGAGAGGCAGCGCAGTTCTGCAGTGTGTGCAGGACATTGTCCTCACGGTGCAGCTGTTTGTGGAGATCTGTGCGGCGTCAGCAGCCAGGCACAGCCGGACTCTCTGCTGCACTTTCCCGTGTAAACATCTCTCTGTCATTCATTCGGCTGGCTGCCACTGAAGCTTGCGCGCTTTGCGGCTGCTGGCATCATCCATGTACTGTTAATGTGGATAGTGACTTGTTTACTGTGCATCATCTGACTGGAGAATATATCTGACTGGCACCATGAGCAGCACGGGTAAGACCGATTAGACTATTTTACATTAAAACTGCGGTTTTTTAACTACACAAACGCAAATGTTTTAGTATTAATAGAAACATTCCAATAATATCTTCTATAATATCGTTTAAAAGGATCATCATAAAATCCAGTTAGCTGATCAATACTGTCTTTTCTTCTTTGTCTCAGGTAATGGTGCTTTTTTGTTTTTGTTTGTTATTATGTGATCAGGTGTGGAATATATGGTTAAAGTGTATTTATAATCGGTTAGAACATAAAAATAGTTCATTCCCTCTCTTTGCTGCAAAAGGGGCACCAGAACGCACCTAGGTAACAGATTCTACATTAAAGACTAGAATCTGAAGTTTAGACAAAGCTTCAGCTTTAATCCCTTTGAGAAATGATATTATGTGGGTTAATTAGGTTGCAGCTACACCCACAGTGGCTTTGGTGGCTCTTTTCATCATGTGGCTCTGCAATGACTGTATGCCTGTGTGTCTACAGCAGGCCTGACTTCTGGTGAGGTGCTGCCAGCTGTGGCACAAAAAGGTTGATCGTTATTTGATCGTGTGTAGTGTCAACTAGGCAGTTAAGTGCCATTCTGGTTTGCTTGTGCAAATAAATCCTAGAGCTAAACTTGCAACACAAGTTCCACAATAATAAGTTCCTAATGCGAGAAAGCTCCTCGGCATGAGGTGTGGCAGTAAATAAAATGTTGTTAAGATATAAATTTGCTTAAGGGTAAATTACAAATGGATGTGTTATAGCTCACAAATAACACACAGAAAATGAGTAGGCAGTCGCATAAAGGGATGGACAAGGTCATCAACAATGCTCAGGTAGGCAGTGGTGTTCAAACTCAGCTAAGCCTCCACAGCATGAGCCACTGATGCCAGCAGGACAGCTCCATCCTGACCCTATCATCCAAATGTTTTTCTCCTCTTTTGTTGAAGTTTGTGAGGCTGTGTGAACTGTAGTTTCCTGTTGCTAGCTGGCAGGAGTAACGCCTGTGCTGCTGCAGCATATCTGGTTCATAATTTGTGTTGCATTCAGAGATGCTCTTGTGGTTACACGGCTGCAACGAGTGGTTATTTTAATGACTGTAGCCCTCCTATCAGCTCAAAGGTCTCCTCTGACCTATGGCCAAGGTCGCTCACAGGCTATTTTCACTTTTTTGGACCATTCTCCGTAAACCCTGGTTGTTAAGGGAAACCCCAGTAGATCAGCAGTTCCTAAAATACTGAGACCAGCCCATCTGGCACCAACAACCATGACATGTTTAACGTTACTTCAAAGCACCTTTCCTTCATTCTGATGCTTGTAATGAACCTCAGCAGGTCATTGTGATCATATGAACTGTCTGCCATGTGTGTGCTATAATGAGTAGCTAAACAGCTGTACCCCACAAAGTGGCCAGTGAGTTAGTATCATTACAGATGTGTACTCATGTTAAAAATTGTTTGAAGAAATGAGTAAACACTTAGGATTCAGACTACAACATTTTTTTCTACTTTTGGATTTTAATTATGTCAGTGAAAGGCTGTAAGCACAGCAGTCCCACCCAGCTGTTGTTCAAACACTGTTTGTGGGGGCAAAGACAATCAGAGGAAAGAGGGAGGGAGACTGGCCTTTAAGAGAAAGGAGCTAAAATTACTCACTTTATGACTCTTGATGAAATGAGGAGCTGCACCAAGGGCCAGTATAAATAATTATTATTTTGAGACTCTAGTATTATGCATGTTTGATGATGCATACATGTTTCCCCGCCATTTCTGTTTCCTGATGTCAGATTTTAAAACTTGGAATCTGAGGCTGTCCAATCCAAAACAAGTAGAAATGTGAGTATTAGTTGGGAAACAGATTGGGTTCTTCAAGACAGGAAAATGGACTGTCCTCAGCTTCAATGAGGAAACCGTGGCTGTTGGAGGCATTGTTGAGAGTGCTGCAGTGTGCACACCATTATAATCTGATGGAGAAAGAGACAACCCTGAGATGGCATTACTCCACGACTTTGTCACCTTTCTGTGTGATGCATTTTGATAAATGTAACTTTTTAGCTGATGAAGAATGTTGGTAAAATATGTGATTAGGGATTCAGATCCCTACCTAACCATGCTGACAGCTGGTCTGCACACACAGGATCAGTATGCTTCTGATAAACAGCTTTATCTGTTGAAGAGGTGCTGTTGTATTTCAGTGTGTTTAGCTAGCCAAAAAAGTCTATTTCAAAGAGATGTGTTCATTAATCTTTACAGAGGGTGTTTCTGAAAACAAGGAAGCTTGGAGCACTGGCAGCTTGTTTTGATGATTGAGCATGTTATTGGAAAACGAAAGTTATGTTTTGAGATATTTTCCTTTCACTGGATTAAGTTGATTTTTGATATTTTCTAGATCACAATCCCGTTACTGTTCTGTTCTTACTTTTCCCCTGATCTTAATCTCAGTGCAAAATAATGTTAAGAATTCCAAGTCTACTATCTGGCTCGGCCATAGTCCTACATTACTGTGCAAAAGTCTCAAGCCAATCCTCATTTCTTCATATTTTTCTGGGAAAATAAGTGATAAGTGCAACAATTTCTTGAGCCATGTGCAAATATCATTGGAAATACAGTACAGAAGGCAAAACCAGGGTTTGTACAAGTCTCTGTATGACCACATTTATTCTTCTTTAACTAATTTTCAGGAATAGTTCTCTAGTTTTCTTGCTTCTTGTGTGTGTGTGGGATTGCAGCTGCCAAATAGCAGATCTCAATAGGCAACATATTTAAATGTCCTTCAGCTGTAAGCTCATAATCCAGCTTTAATGTGTTAATTACATATGTATGTTTAGCATTTTTGACTCATTTATCCTGAGGTACTGGTCACATTTGACCAAACAGTGAAAGAAGACAAACCTGATTCATTCTTTATCTCAAACCACACTGTCCTTCCAGAACCAGTGTGACCCAATGGGACTGTTCATAGATGAAGTTCCAGCCTCAATTCAGATAATGTTCTTAAGAAAAAATAAAGAACCAAGGAAAGAGATCCACAGTGCGGTTGTCTAGTAACTAGAGCAGGGCGATATGACCAAAAATATTTATCACGATTTACATTTGAAAATTTGCGATAACGATATAACTGACGATATAATTGACACTAGACAAAATACTCCTCAACTTTATTAGTGCAAAAAAACAAAAAAAACCAACATCAATGTATTTTCACTTAAACAAGCAGCTTTTTTTTATGTGCATTAAAGTTATATAAAAATTTAACAGTGCAAATGCAAATTCCTTGCTGACAGTTTAACCAAAAGGCATTTCCAGTGGAAATTGGCCAACATATCCTCAGCATGACCATGTATAATATTCACAAAACCTAAAAAGAGGTTATACACACACAATACGGTAATATTATGTTGAAGCACAGTACGTATCACTCCGCGAGGCTCCTGCCTACGGTAGCCGTAATGCTCCGACAATCCATCAAGCGGTGCGGGTTCGTAGCTTAGCAAAGTCGTACTGAAACATTTGACAAATTTTCGAGCGCCGTGCACATAAAATCGTTTCGAGGTCAGTAAACACAACCAGAATTCATACATAAGGCACACGGGATTATAAGGGGCTCTGTTGATTTTCAGAAAAATCAAAGGATTGATTTTAAGTGCGCCGTATTTTCCAAAAAACACGGTAATAACGATGGTCCGCTAGCATGCGCTACCAAAAATAGTGCTTTGTTGTGTATCTGACGGATAAAAGCCAAACCAGTTCCACACCACTGAAGTTGCAGCATTTTTACAAACCAGTTCTGGTTCATCCGTTTCATTTAACGATCCGCTTTCGCTCTTCTCATTCTGCGTCGCCGCCATGTGCGTAAACAAAGGCACTGCGCATGCGCATTTTACCCATATTCTATCGCCATACTTCATTCTCTTATCATTGCCCAACATTACACCAGTATTACCGTGAACGGTACGATATAGCCCAGCCCTACTAGTAACACTTGATTTTGACACTATGAAGATTCTTGAGCTCGGGATTAAAGTTTAAATAAACCTCTTAGAGATGATGAATATACCCTGACAGAAAGTCTTTAGTTTTCAGATCAGTCTGCGTTCTTTCAGTTCCATAAAAATACAAGTGCAATAGTAGATGCATGAAGGAGGTAGGTTCAGAGTTACAGTAGATTAGGTTATTTCCAGGCCTTGTAATCAAGGTATTTCCTAAGCTGGAACACATTGACAGCACTGAACCCCCTTATCACAGTGGAATCAGTGACAAAGAGGGATGGAACATCGGTGAATTTGCTTGTTAATTCCAGCTCAGATTACGCCACAGGTCACACGAAGAGAGGTCTAATCAATACTGTTTCTTACAGTTTTCTCCTAGTATGAACTTGCTGACCTCTTAATGATATCCTCAAGGCCAAATGTTCAGAACCTAAAACAAGTTTATGAAAATAGTCCTATCAAAACACATTATGGCTAGTGGAAATTGCTTCTAGGCTGAATTTTCACTGATTTTAGTGACCCTAACTATGACCACAGTCTACACAGGCTCAAAACCAAGTGTCTTTTCAGTACCACCCTTGACAAATTAGAAAACCAAATCAGGAAAGCTTTCTGGCACTTTAACTTTAGTTATAGCGGAATTAAGTGAGATCGTTCTGTATTTCATGAATTAACCTATTTTTTGTTTCAGAGTTAGATCCTACTGGGCTGCGCTCTGTAAGCTAGGCTGCTAAGCTACATTTAGCCTACAGAGCTAGCTGCTTTTCCCTTTAAATAGCAGGATCTTTTCTAACAAACAACACAATACATAATATCTAAATAATTTCATAATTGTAGAAGAAGAGCATTGTGGAAACACTACCAGGAACTTTTGGATAAAGTTGGCTACAACAATTAAAAACAGTTCATCATTTATCCACATCTGCCTGCAGAATATCCCTCATCCACAGTTCACATTGCTCCACTTCAGTCTTCTGCTCTTTGCAGCTCAGCTCTTCAGGTCTGAAACCCATCTGATTTGTTGCTCTGCTCCAGATTTGCTCTATTCTTTGCTCAGATTAGCTCTCCACACTCTCATGGTAACACGTGGGTAACAGGTGACTGTCGGGTAATTACTAATAGTTAAGTGGCTAACATTAATGTGTGCACAGGCCAGGTTGTTGAAACCTGACCTATGAAACTCCTCCTAAAGTCATGTTTGGTGTACATGAACATTAACTACTTTAGCTGTTAATGAGTTGAGGAGCTGTGTGTCTGTCTGCAGCCCTGCTTGTAACAGAGAGGTTACCATTGTGTCTATGACCAAATTATGTGGGAGTGGCAACATGGATAACATTTTGTTTCAGTTTATTTACATGTTTTATTTAATTTTTTAATCTCCACAAACTCATGCACACTGATGCTGTTGCACACCTAACGCTGTGCATCATTGCAGAATATTTCAAAATCTTCATACCAATGAAAAATAACATTGGCACCAGCTAAGGCGCAGGAAACTATGAGTACAAGCTAATGAGCAAACATTGATGTGTAATTATAATTTTTGGCATTAGTCACAGTTTTGCAGAAACGTTGCTTCCACCTTCTTCTGTGCAGTTAAATAATGTGTCTCACAAGACAGGAGCTGCAGCATTGTTTTGTGCTTTCTGCCCTCTGAGGCATGTGCCTCCAGGGTGTGCGTGTGTGCAGTTTATTGTTTGTGTGTCAAGAATGGGGATATCGTTTTTTCTTTCAGTAAGTTTTTTCCTCTGCAAGTGGAGAAGAAGAAAGTGTTTTAATATGTGGAGATTATACACAAGCATGCACATGTGTTTATATAAATAGGGACAATTTGTTTCATCTGGGATATGAGTCAGTATAGGTCAGTAACTGATTTAGTTACTGTGATAGATCGCAATAATAATAATTAAATAATTATTATTGAATCTAATTTTTTTTTAGAATCACCAAATTAGTATTGTTAAATAATCAGAAAGTTCACTTCCTCACAAAAACTGTTGCCATTGCAGAGAACAGTAAAGAGGGACCACTGAGCAGTATTTAGAACAGCTCATGGTGGATTGTAAATCATGATCAAAGCTGTAGTCCACAAACATGTCTCAGACCCCTTTCACATCTGTACAAAGATTACAGATGTTACTAACAACATAAGTAATGGCTCTGAGCTTTTCAAGTGATACTGAAGCAGCTTTATACAATTATGTCATCTGTAACAAAATGTAACTGTAACAAATCTGCAGTAGCCTTTTATGTGTTTTGGGAAAGATCGCTTGTGGTCATGCTCTTGCTGCTACAATGGTGACCCAGAAGTGCTGGATGAAAAAGCAGTTGACCCAACAACTGTGTTGCTGATCTAGAGAGACACCATAGCGCTTCTTACTGGGATAAATACTGGCTGAACTCCTTGGTGCTAAACCCCTGACCTGGGGCTTCAGAGCAGTGATTAAACTTGCAGTGTGGTGTTAGCTTGTGGCATTTCTCTGTAGCCTGCTGTTTTACGTGGGCCTTTGATGAAGGCAGGAATGGCTGGTTGTTTATTCCGTGTGATTCTACAGACATCTAGTTCAGTTTTTCGGATCGAAGCGCAAATATTACATCTGTAAAAATTACTCTTGTACTTTGTTTTCAGTAGGAACAATTCCACAACTTTATTTAGTTTCAAGGTGAAAAGTGAAATAGAGTGAACACAGATAGATTTGGACCAAATGCAAACTTGATCAGATAGCTAGCCAAGTTAGTCCTGGCCTTTTTTATCTATTTATCTATTCATCCATCTTCTTCCGCTTATCCGGGGCCGGGTTGCAGGGGCAGCAGCCTAAGCAGGGAAGCCCAGACGTCTTTCTCCCCAGCCACCTCTTCTAGTTGTCCGGGTGGACACCAAGGCGTTCCCAGGCCAACCAAGAGATATAATCTCTCCAGCGTGTCCTGGATCTGCTCCGGGGCCCAGAACACCTCATCCAGGAGTTGACCAGGAGTCATTCTTGTCAGATGCCCGAACTATCTCTGGCTCCTTTCAATGTGGAGGAGCAGTGGCTCTACTCTGAGCCCCTTGTAGTTGGCTCACTTCTCACCCTATCTCTAAGGGAGGAGATTTTTTACTTTGGATAAATACTTAAAATTGTTCTATGAAATGTATTATATTGTATTATATTAGATGCTGGAGTCTATTCCAGTTACCATAGGGCGAGAGGGAACACCATTGGCAGGTCACCAGTCTGATGGCGGACTAACACAGAGAGACAGACAACCATTCACACTCACAATCACACTTATAGGCAATTTAGAATCACTAATGAACCCAGAAGTCTGTAGTAGAAGAGAGCTGCTGTATACAACTGCAACCGTAAAGTGACTTTTTATTTGAAAGGAAACTAGCACCCTTGCAAAGATTTACAGTATCCACTTATTCATACTCAGAGCTACAATCTGTAGCCTGGAGCTTCCATTAATTGAATCTTCCAGTATGAACAGAGTGTATGACACTGGCTATCGAGGTCATACAATCATTTTAGAGGGAACAGTATACTACAATAGACAGAGTTATGTTACAAGCTGTGTTAAAGCATCCATGGGATTTTTAAAATTGAATTTTTAAATTACTGCAGCAGTGAGGTTTGTTGAACCAATACTGTAAGGAAAGTGTCTGTGTGGTTCTTTATACTCACATAGGATGAACTGTAAGGAAGCTAAGGTTGTAGCTGGTGAGTCTAAATGATATCCATGTATTGTTTGATGACACTGTATGCTGCGCACTTAACTAGAATCACTATAAACCAACTGACCTGATGGCTCTTAGTATTTTGTGAAAAGTGTGGTATGGCGGTTAGACCAAATTACTGGCACATTTAAATAGCAAGTTGATTCTGGTAGCAGCTCTCTTCACAGCTAAATGCAACACGCTCCTAAGAGGACTACAGAGTCCTTGTACTGCAGCTGCTAGTGGACTGACATGTTAAAGTAATAAATTTTTACTTCATGGCTATTCTCTCACCTGCGAGCTTTCATATAGCAGAAGCTTTTTCTCGGGACTGCAGAAGTTATTTCTACTCTGTGAGGATGCGGGTGGCCCTCATGCTGTATGAAGCAGCTTAGAAGTCCTTTGCCCAATTACATATTGTCATATTTCTTGTGAGACCATTGTCCCTGTGTCCCTGATAATTTATGTAAGCCATGCAAAACTGTGATTTTTATCTTTCTGTTATCCACAGGGAGGTACAGGGAGGTATCCTGGGGAGAAAAAAACAACAACTAGTCTGTCTTTGTACTTACAGCTCCGAGACTCTTTGACAACACCTTATTTTTTATGCGTCAGAGACACTCTGACTGACTTTTTCCCCTTTAGGAGGCCAGCATGACCTCTGCAGACAGCATGCCAATCCACATAGTCATGATTCTTCATTTTACTCTCATTTGTTCAACTTTAAACTGTTACAAATTGTAAAAGTTAAAAAGTTGTAAATTGCAGATCTGCAGTGGATTTGATTCGATTTACCTCAGCAGTGGATAATCTTGTGGTGACAGTCACTTTGTCAGTTCTCCATTGTGGATATATGGTCCTTGTATGATATCCATCCATCCATCCATTTGCTTCCACTTATCCTTTTCAGGGTCGCAGGAGCTGGAGCCTATCCCAGCTGTCATAGGGCAAGAGGCGGGGTACAGCCTGGACAGGTCGCCAGTCTGTCGCAGGGCTAACACATGGAAACAGACAACCATTCATGCTCACATTCACACCTATGGGCAAGCCGGAGTACCCGGAGGGAACCCACGCAAACACAGGGAGAACATGCAAACTCCACACAGAAAAACCCGCACGATCTGATATCCTCGTGTTGGTGTTGTTCCCAGATCATCATACTAAAGGTTGTTCCAGGATCAACATTGCAAGTGACCAATCAGAATGTTGTGATGTCATACTTTTGCGACTTCGGGAAAAAACGTCGTAAAACAAAAAACTGTACTTAAGCTGTGAGAAACCGTCTTTGTCCGCCGATCAACGGACCCTAACCCTTTAATAAATGCTAAGCAGAATTGATATTGTCCTTGCAACATTTTCATGATGATCTGGGAACAACACCAACACGACGATATCAGATCATCTGAAAAACCCCGGCCTGATGATGAAATTGAACTCAGGACCTTCTTGCTATACAAGATATTTTTTGAAATTCATTTAGCAAATCTACAGTCTAGAATCTTTTACTATTTTCTTTGGAAGTGGCAGAAAATGTAGGAAAGCTCTCGACTGTCATCATTGGTGGGTTACTCCACATTTCTTCAATGGGTCAAAGGAAATCAATGAAAGCCTTATTTTAGCAAACCATGTCTTGCTGACCCCAAACAGAGGAGCTTACAAGTTTTACTATTATGAAACACTACTCTGCCAAGTGTGGGATGCTCCAAAAAAATCCACAATTTGCAGACAATTAAGAGACAGAATGCATTTGTACTGTCTTCAGAATAAGTTGTGTTAACTTAGTATCCCATTAGTGACTAAGTGAACTTGGTATTGTCCATACCACTGAATTATTTAGGGCACTATAGACAACTGTGACTTTCAATACTGTTAGTGCACTGTAGAAAATGTGTTTTCACATATGCACTGTGTATTCAACACCCAGCGTTGTATTCAACCAAGCAAATATCCAATACAGTCACATTGCCCCATTGCCAGCAGATTCCTGCTAATATTCTGATGCTTTTACAGCTAACAAGTGCACATTGTGTGCTTCCTTGTGTGTGCTCTGTCCAGGCACATACTTGGGTGTGTTGCACTTGTGTGTTATTCAGATGCATCAGATAATATGTGGAGCTACTTAGATGCCTAAGTCCTGGATTGGAAGACAAAGATCAATTCACTTTCACCTTTGTGTGTGTGTGTGGTGTTGTGCTATGCTGTGATTGATCATTGCTGGATTGCTGGCTGACAAATGTTGGTCACATTTCTGTGAATGGATATAAAATATACTTTAACAGGGTCTGCAGTATCTTTGTGCACTTATGCAAGCTGAAGAAAAACAAAATGTTTTTATTCCTGTCCCAACTCTTTCTTCAGCAGCATCAAAAAACTAACTCCACCCTCTCTCTTCCTGTTTTTATATCCTTGTTTCCCTTCTCCCTTCCTTTCCTTTACCTTCTCTCTTGTTTCTTTACTTCCTTTGCTCCTCTGCCCCTTCTTCTCCTTTAACCCTTTTGCCCTCTTTTGTCTGTTTGATGTCATTTCCTCATGTCTCCTCCATCTTCCTTTTACCACTTATCTCCTTCATGTCCTTCTTGACTTGTCTACCTCCTACCTTTTCAGTCTGTTTATTTCACATGTTCTATTTTCTCCACCTTTCTTTTCTTTCCCTTTCTCTCTTCTTCCATTTCCTTTGTATCTCTCAGACTCCACCTTTCCCCTGTGACTCAACTAATTAACCAGACTCGCATTATGGGTCATGCTTTTCTGAAGAAGTTTCAAAGGAGGACCTTAAATGGGTTAGATTAGTGATTTTTTTGTCTGCTGGCAATTCTCTGCTGTAGACTGGAGGAAAAATGCTGTGATGAAAGAGATTTTCTTCAAGTTGCACTTCTGTGGGGATCACTAATCCTGAACATCAGCATTAGGGTGCAGTGCTTTGTCTTTGTCTGAGCTCTACTGGGTGTGCTCATGAGGACCACACTTGGATAGCAATGTACTCACTTAAGATCTAAATATTGCTATGCTAAATAACCCCACCCCTAATTGCATGGGGTGGCCTTAAACTGTTTATGCTATTAATATGCATATATTATAACAATAAAAAAATAAACAAACACGAAAAGCCAAGGTAATAAAAATGTATGCCTTCTATTCAAAATTAATTATTTTAACCAGTGATATGAATTAAAATAAAGCTTTAAAGGTACAGTGTGTAAAATCTCACAGTTAGATCTCGGTAGATTGCAGGCAACTGATTTCTTTGTATTAGGGTGCAGTAAATAGTCCTCCTGACTATCTAACTGTCTAACTAATTATATTTTACTCCTGCACAGTTGGTGTGGAGCATCCATAATTTCATTGTATATGTGCAAGGACCATAAAGGGCTATTGTTCTATTTTATTTCTTATTCTATTTGTTAGAAAAGAAGAAAAGGTGTAAGAAAATTGGTTTTTATGCCTCCCAATTAAAATGCATAATCCCAGCTATGGTGGCTGCTCTAGGACAAACGTGTTTTAGTCAGATCTAAGGAGCTTGGAAAGAAAAGCATCTGGACTTCTTTAAGTTGCGTCTTCAAACAACTGAAAGAAGTCCGGACGCTCTTTCCAAGCTCCTAAGACTACAATGACCTTGATGACTGAGAACAGACATAACGTGTTTTAGTCAGCCAAGAGTGATCAAAAACGTTAAATTTAGACTGTACTTTATAAGGCTCATGGCAAGCTGCTTTCCATTTCCTCACAACAGCTGTACCCAGGCAGTCTGTTTCTACAGTTGTTTGTATATATTGCACTTATAAATTATTACATATAATATATTGTTTACAATATATTTTAACATATTTGAATAAAATCATCACTTAGTAAATAAATTAGGAATAAAAAACAGACATTTGTCAGTTAAAGATTTTGTGGTATTTGATATTTTTTACCCCAGAGTCACCTAAAAAAAAAACCTGTCATACATTTAATTTAATGTAACATTTAATTTTAAATGTAACTTATAAGGCGTGCTGCATATATAGTCGCCATTTACATAAAACACTATTAGCGTTAGCATCTTGTCATGTTGGTCCATCTTAGCCACTGTATTTAAGATGGTACGGCAACATAGCTGCTTTCACTAACAGATACCCGCTGATATGTATTTCTAATTAATTAATTAAATTTATGAGAATTCTTCAATTTGTTTGAAGATGTAATTATACACTAGTCAGTGTATATTCACAACATTCTTCTATTTGTGTGTTTTCTTCATTAAACTCTTTATTAAACTTAAACTTATACAGGCACAGAGTACTTACATCTGTATACAGTAAATTAAACTGAGTGTTTATACATTTCTGAAATGCAACCCAATAAATACAAGATGTTAAGTAAGATCATAATCAAGGTCTTTTATATATTTTAACCCTAATACAGAGTCTGGTTCAATCTCAATATTCAGAGAGAGGGTATTTTAATATATCTGCAATTTGACTTTGTATTTATAATGTGCACCTTTGTGCACATTTCACTTGTTACCTTTACACATTTTCACTGTTGTATTGCAATGGTAAATGCAAAGGTTGGACTTTGCTTGGTTAAGATCAGTCTTAGGGAATCATCTATATCTTGAATTGATTCAGTTTCTCTTACTTTGTTATTTTGCTTTCAATTGGCCTCTTACCAACTACTTGGTTGGGTTTAGCTGCTCCTCACAACATTAACCCTCCATGTTGAAAAATAATTCATACCGCTTCATTTCAAAGTGAAGTCAAGCATCCCTGTGTGATGAATTGAAAGTGTGACCCATTGCCACAATCAATCATGTCACAGCTCTGTTCCCAAAGCATATATTGTGTTTGTTTTATCATTTAAGAAAAGTCAAAAAGTATATGAAGACATTTAAGATTAAAAGCCTTAAACAAATAGTGTTGACTATCATTGTAACTTCATGCTAACAAAAAAGGAAAAGAAAAAAAGCAGTTAGAATGACTGCACTTAGTAAACGGAAAGAATATTTATTTTAAAAAGGAGAACCTTGATACAGCAAATTGATAAGTATAACATGGCTTTATTGCCCTTAAACAGGGTTTGCCTATGTTAGTGGCAGTAGCAGCTCTTGTGTGGTTATTAAAGCAGGGAAGAAAAAGAGGTCAAAAAACATTTGCTGTAGTGAGCTGGTTTTAGATCCTCCTCTGGCCTTCATCTGTCCGGATATATAATCTGATGGGTGTTTCCCCATGTTTAGATGCACTAAGACACACAAGTGTACACTATAAATAGCAGCTTTCCATCAGTGGAGGTTTCAGTTTATATTGTCTCCTGCACTGTTTATTACATTTCGGTTGCAGAACTAAATATCACTGATATTTATCAGTGATATTTATCACTGTTGACTCGGCGTGTCAGTTGAACACAAATCTATCTACAGTCTCACAAAGAGAGTGCTGAACAACCCTGCAACCCAGATTAGAGAAATTGTGACCTTGGAAATTAAGATGCTAAATGGTATCGCTAAATTTCTGCCCATTCATCCACTTTAACAGATACAGACTATAGGTCTCTAAATTCCAATATACAGATACACAAAATAATAAATATTGGGTTACCTTGTATGCTGTATCCAGGAAGACTTGACTTAAAACTAAAATTCAATGGGAAATCTTAACAGGCACTAACCACTAACTATGGATTATTACACAGTCTGTGAAAACTCCTGATCCTGATTAGGGATTTTGGCTTGGGTTTGAAGCCCACAGATTTCTAACTATCTGCACTGTAATTTGGATTCATGAACTTTAAATGCCAGTTTTGTATTCACCAGGATTTTCAATTGTGTTTGCAGAGTATTTGTACATCGGCATGCACATTTTCAGTTTGTCGTACTAAAGTTTTTGTGTCTTACAAGACATTGAAATAAAAACATTGCCCACTAGGGAGTGACACACACGATAAAACGACAACGCACTAGAGATGACCAAAAATATTTGTAAATTTGAAAATTTGCGATAACGATATAACTGACAATATAATTGACACTAGACAAAATATTTTACTATTTACTACTAAAATACTTTTGGGGCCTTTGAATCCAGTTTATCATAACCAGGGTAGAGCAGGGCGATATGACCAAAAATATTTGTCACGATATAAATTTGACAATATAATTGACACTAGACAAAATACTTTACAACTCCACAACTTTATTAGTGCAAAAAAAACCAAACCATCAATGTATTTTCACTTAAACAAGCAGCTTTTTTATGTGCATTAAAGTTATATAAAAAATTAACAGTGCAAATGCAAATTCCTTGTTGACAGTTTAACCAAAAGGCATTTCCAGTGGAAATTGGCAGACATATCCTCAGCATAACCATGTATAATATCCACAAAACTTAAAAAGAGGTTATACACACACAATACGGTAATATTATGTTGAAGCACAGTACGTATCACTCCGCGAGGCGCCTGCCTACGATAGCCGTAATGCTCTGACAATCCATCAAGGAGTGGGTTTGTGGCTTAGCAAAGTCGTACTGAAACATTTGACAGATTATCTGGCGGACGAAAGCTAACCCAGTTCCACACCACTGAAGTTGCAACATTTTTACAAACCAATTCTGGTTCATCCGTTTCATTCAACAATCCGCTTTCGCTCTTCTCATGCTCCGTCGCCGCCATGCTTTTTCCGCTATGTGCGTATGAAAACAAAGGCACTGCGCATGCGCGTTTTACACATATTCTATCGTGATATTTCATTTTCTTATCGTTGCCCAACATTATACCGGTATTACCGTGAACAGTATGATATGGCCCAACCCTACAACGCACTTAGAACATTTTCAGCTGTTTTCACCGACGTTTCCTGTTAAGCCCCTGTCTAGTGAAACTTGACACTTCCTCGAGACGTTACACATTAAAACAATTTAAAACAGCTGCAGAGCTTTGACTGTTGCTAAAGTCAAGATCATACTTGTAGTATGCCATATTTCTTGTGTTTGTTTGTTTTTTCTCCTTTCATCTTGTCCCCACAAACTGACCACACATTTGTCCTAATGTTTTGCATCTTGGAGGGAAGGACATGTTATGGGTTTCTAAAGGGGAACTACTTTTTGCTTAGTGCGGTTTAACTCTTCTTTATAAATGGGAGTTGGACTTTGAATAAGCAGTGATGGTGCATTGCAGAGGCACACACACACACGGGTGCTTACACACATATTTACAGACAGAAAGAAGGAGGTTCTATGATCCCTCAATGGGCTTTCTTGTGGCGTTATCCTTTATCTGCCCCTCCAGTACCCCCAGTTTTATTGTCATCTAAACCTTTGATGTAAAGCTCTTTATGATAGCACAGTTCACTTTAGTGGTGTGAGCTAGTCAGGTATTAACCTCCGGTATACTGACTCAGCGCTTTCCTATGAGAGTTACAGAACTGCAGCATAGAGTATTAAATACTTGTTCATATGTGATATAATTGGTTACAAATCTAGGAAAATGCAGAAAGTTAAAGTCAAGGTCTCAGTTCTTCCCATATCTTATCTGCATACCTGCTGTCAAAGAGTGGCTCTTGTGTATTACTACATTTTAGTAACTTGTTTGTAGCAACTTTATATATTCACTGCTTCACTGAGTAAATGGGTTAAATGCAGAGATGGATTTCCCCACGGGGATCCATAAAGTATACATTATTACATTATTATTATTATTATATGCACAGACTGTGAGTGGCATAAAAATGCATATAGTGAAGTCAACCAACTGAACTTTGAACCCTCGAAGTTTCAGTGTTTTATCTGCTACTATTTTGTTTTTGGAGTCAGAAGTGATCAAATTTGGACAACATGGTGAGGTCCTAGGTCAATGTCTTTTTCAGTCTTACCAAGCAATGGGGCTGTAGTACACAAACAAGTTCAACCAGCGGTTTTAATACTAAACTACTCTATAGTACTTTCCCCCTCACACACACTGACACTGCTCCTCTGTCTATAGCAGCTGTATTGCTTTCAAACCTGTATTCTGTGTTTTACTGCTTGCCATTTTTCTAATAGGGTTTTATCTTCCTTTGTAAAATTAGCGACTCTGCTTCCAGCAATCCTATCCATAATTGTGATTGATCATATACAGCCGCCCCCTTCCATTGCTGATTGCAATCAGGATAGGGTAGGTAGGCGATAACAGATATAAGATACCCCAGGTTAGGCCTGGGCCATATCATACCGTTCACGGTGATACCGGTATAATGTTGGGCAACGATAAGAAAATTAAGTATAGAATATGGGTAAAACGAGCATGCGCTGTGCCTTTGTTTTCATATGCACATGGCGGAAAAAGCATGGCGGCGATGGAGAATGAGAAGGGCGAAAGCGGATCGTTGAATGAAACAGATGAACCAGAACTGGTTTGTAAAAATGTTGCAACTTCAGTGATGTGGAACTGGTTTAGCTTTCGTCCGCCAGATACACAACAAAGCACTATTTTTGGTAGAGCATGCTAGCGGGCCGTCGTTATTACCGTGTTTTTTGGAAAATACGGCACACTTAAAATCAATCCTTTGATTTTTCTGAAAATCAACAGAGCCCCTTATAATCCCGTGTGCCTTATGTATGAATTCTGGTTGTGTTTACTGACCTCGAAACGATTTTATGTACACGGCGCTCGAAAATCTGTCAAATGTTTCAGTATGACTTTGCTAAGCTACAAACCCACTCCTTGATGGATTGTCGGAGCATTACGGCTATCGTAGGCAGGAGCCTCGCGGAGTGATACGTACTGTGCTTCAACATAATATTACCGTACTGTATTTAGGTTTTGTTATTTGTTATTCGTTTGTTATTGCAAATTAAGTCATTCAGTCATTAAGAAGCCAAAGATAGACTTCAGTGCAGTTGGTTAGCAGAAAGAGTTGAGCTTAAGCAAATCCAAAGAAATGGATTTCTCTTGCTGTTATAACTTCTGTTATGTGAAGATTTTCATTGAACCCACTGCAGAATGTAAAAGTTTATGAAATGCATCTTTCATAGCTTGAAGGATTTGTGTACTTGCACAGGATGTTTTGGGCCAAATGCAGTCAGTGAGTTAGTTAGAACACCTGAAGCAAATAAATAAATAAATGAAGCAAATAAAAATGTTGAGATACTATATCTAAATAGTAATTCACCCAAAGTATCCTTATAGCCAATCCAGGCAATAACTCTCCACTTAGGAAAGAAGGGATAAAGAATTTCTCTGTGCCTAAGATGTTTTATATAAATGTAAGTCTATGCAGATATATCTGCCTTCTTGCCTTTCAGTGCTTTATTCTGACAAAGCTACAAAAGACTCCACAGGCTGAGCTGTTTTTTCTTTCTTCTTTCTTTTTTATTTTGTTGCTTTGTTTGTTCTCTTAAGATAAGATAAGATAACTCTTTATTGTCATTGCACAGTCATACATAGTACAATAGTACAATGAAATTGGAAAACTGTCCTACGTCGGCACTACATATAACACAACACGACACGATATGACACATCACAACGCAACACAAACAACACAACACAGTATAATAACTTAGTAATAAAAAAGAAGAATAAGTGTATTTTTATTGCACACTGTTATTATTGCACATTAATTATTATTGCACCTTGTTATAAATATAAATATTATTATTGTTATTGTTGTTTTAAACATTGTTACCTCCCCCCTAAAAAAGTCCAGGGAGGTAGCCAATCAGGTCAGCTATTTGCATTGATCAGGGCTATTGCCCTGTTGTAAAAGCTGTCCTTAAGTCTATTTGTCCGGGACCTCAGCAGCCTGAACCTCCTGCCGGACGGCAGCAGCTTAAACACCCGGTGTCCTGGGTGTGTACCGTCCCGTAGGATGCTGCGGGCCCTCTTGTTGATGCAGTTGCTTTTTAAGGATTTATATCAGTGCCCTGGTCGCCACTTTAACAGTGAAGATTGCTGAATTTTTTTTTGTTTGTTTTTATTTTAATCTCCTAGGACCTGGCGCCCACATATGTGGACATCACGTTTTGGGTTATTTAGACCAAAATACTCAATTGTGCTCTACAGGGGCACTTACGAGGACATTATACTGCTACTGTTCTATCAAAATTTTAAATAAATATCCTTATATGTGGCTCTCATTTTTCTTAGAAACAAAAATCATGTAAAAAAAAAACAAGGCAAAACTGGTAATTCTTTGTTTTTACATTCACCAGGTCCCAATATGCCCAAATATCAAAGAGAAATTAAAAATGCATGCTGTGGAAGAGTTCAGGTCTTAGGAGGTTAAAGTTAAACCCAGATTGCTGGTGTTCTCTGTTAGATGGGTAAAGATCAGCATAAAGTCCTATGACAAAACTGTGAAGTTGCATTTTTATTATCTTATCTGGAATTCTGATCCTTATACATGTCATTGTGTTTGTGTATATTGTGTTGTGGCTTTATTATTTTTGGCTCATTTGGATGCAGCAGCACTTTCTGTCTTGGTCTCCCTTTGAATTTGTTGTAGATGCCACTTGGCAGAGGCGGTACTGGATCATTTGCAATGCAGATGTTGTGTATTTTCTCGCATAAACACATACACACAGTGCCTGCTGCTGAGTCACATGGCACAGTCCACCATACACACTGTTGCCCTGAAGCTTTCTACCATTTACTGAGCTCCAGTGATGACCCGTCACAGCTTCAAAAGTCAGGGAAAGAAAGAAGGCACCTTTAAAAGATATGTGAGAAACAATAAAGCCAATGTTAGAGAAGAAATGAGGCCACACTAAATGCTCAGTGTCTCTGGCTTAAGCCTCTGCTCACTGACAGGCGGCTCAGTTGTTATGCAGTCCTCTGGTACATCCTGTCTTTTATTTTTGGTACTTTTTAATAACCTCCTCTGTGGGCTCAAGCTGGTCCTGTTTGACAGGCATTCACCTGTCATGTCAAGGATTTGAATGCATGCTGTGCTTGTCCTAATTGTACCAGGGTTCAAGTGATATTCGTTGTTTTTAAGCTAATGCTGAATACTCTTAAAAGGTTGATCAAGCAGGAGACCATGGGCTGGTTCTAACATGCTGGGTGATGTTAGCAAGATCTTGGGAATGTTCACCATGTGGCCATAACATGTTAGTGTGCTAACTTTGTTAATTATGTTTTCAGTGTTATTTTGTTATCGTTTTTATCGTTAACTTGGTTTTCCTGGGTCTTTTCACATGTGTTATGAATAAATCTTCTTTTTTTGGTACCGGTACTAGTTTTATTTTGTTGTATTTATCCGCGACAACTTAAAAGCTGGTCCGTGACAATATTGTCGGGCATAAATCGGTCCGTGGCGCAAAAAAGGTTGGGGACCGCTGGGTTAGATAATGTCCTCAGGTCAGAAGAGTGACCGCAGCACCATAGAGTAAAACTCTACGGTGCTGTTGTAGCTGTAAAGGCAGAGGTAATAATGAGAGTTATTCTGGTGAACTGAACTAACATATCATTTAATTTGTGCACTGTTCATGAATACAGTACCTTCATAGGCACAAATTGTACAATTTCATTGTTCCATTGTGACATCACCTATTGTGCTGTTGGACTCCTACACAGCAAATTCAAAAGTGTTAAATGTTTTGGTGTTAGTAGTCTTAGAGTTAATTTTACTCTAAGTAGAGTCACATTCTTTTAATGTAACTCTGAGGTGTAAAATGATAGTAGTTAAAATCGAGTGTTAAAAATGAGTGTTTCTATTTCAAATCTGGAGGTGTTACAATGGAAACATTAACTCTTGACCTCTTAACTCTGAACTCCTACAGGGGCTATGACACCAATAGAGTAAATTCACAGACTCCGCCCCCAGCACGGCTCCAATCGAAGCTGAAGTGAAGCCGTTTCAGAATTTTGCTCTACATATTTGAGTTGTTTGCCATGCTTGGTAAGTCATGTTTTCAAAGATTGTTTCAATTATTGTTATTAGCTTTTACTTCTGTGGCTCTTTGGAGTTGAGACAAAGCTGTGTGAAAGGCATTAGCCATGTTGCTCGGTGATAGCATAATATTCTGTTTTAGCTAGCTGAAAGGTATTGTTTGCGGGCAAATACCACAGCCTTGAAAAAAAGCTTGCATGTGAATTTTCAGTCAAATTTCTTGGTCAAATACACTTAAAACAATGTCTAGAATGTGAAATGTTGGTATAATGGTGCTACTTGAAGCCTGAAAACGATCTCCCATAAAAAATGAGCAAACAGCAGTAGCAGATGTCCCGACTGAGTTCTACGTTAGCATTTAGATCCCTCCAGTTTTGTGCACACGGTTTAGGTAAAAATTAAAAAGGTTGAGGTTTTACATTTAGTTCAGTATTACCTGTTGTCTGTGTCCTTGTCTTTTGGGAAAATACTTTACACAAGTAATCGCTCAAAAAGGATTCCTTTTTTTTTTTACTGTGCTGCAATTGATTTGTGCCATTAATTAGTGTCAACTAATTTTTATTCAATCTCCACATAGGATATGCTTGTGAAGATGGAATATGGGGGAGAGCAGAAGTGCGTGGCAGTTCCACAAAGTGATGAATGAAGGACATGCATATTGTATTGAAGAAATAAGTGATGAGAATGCTGTTATTTGCATTTACCAGCTCACCTATGTCAGACCTTTTGATAAACGAAATTCTAATGAAAGTGAGAACATGTACACTGTTACATCTTTCAGAAAATGTTTTGAAATTGTGGTGCACAGTTCAGAATAAATGTTTTTCAAAAACCATTGCGTCTTTTTAGTAAATGTTTATTTCCAAAAGAAATTTCTAGAAGTTCAGAACAGTAAAATTCCCGCTTTTTAGAATTAATTAGAAGATAACTCTTACGTAGTTAAACTAAAATACTCTTTGAGAGTTAATATATAAACTCTTAACACCAAGTGTTAAATTATCAACTCCAGAGAGATTTGGTGTTTAACACTAAATCAGAGTTAACATACCAACTCTCCAAAAAGAGTTAAATTAACACTCTCTGGTGTGGACCCATATAGACACTTTAAAAGTGTTGAAATCAAATCTGACAGTGTTAATTTGGACATGCTGGATTTGCTGTGTAATTTTGAAGCTTTAACATTAGTTTTTGGTGTTACCATGTTGGTTATTTGAAGCCAGTATTTAGGATAAAAGCGATAACTTTAAGTTATCAGCTAATGCCAGTTAGCTTGGTTAGCAGGCTGCAATCATAAACTCGGTCCAATGCTAAAAAAAGTCACACTGATTCATTATAGGAGAACCATTAATGTTGCTAACTGTCACAGCATTTCACTCAGAACATTTTATCCTGACTTTTCGATGTTGCAAATATGTAAAGTCTAGGAGATCGCCAGAGAAAACTCAAACCTTTAAAAATGCCTGTCACTATTGCAAATTAAGAACTAAGATGTTGAGGTGTTTTGCCAAACATTCATTAAACTCTTAAGAAATGTTAACTTAAGAAAATTTATTATTAAATTTCAGTTTTATTTATGTAACACTAAATCACAACAGCAACTGTCTCAATGTGCTTTATATTGTAAGGTAAAGACCCTATAATAATACAAATAAAACAGAGAAAAACCCAACAATCATATGACCACCTATGAGCAGGCACTTTGGTTACAGTGGGAAGGAAAAACTCCCTTTCAACAGAACGAAATCTCCAACAGAACTACGCTCAGGGAGCGGCGTCCGCGACTAGTTGGGCGTGAGTTAAGTTAAGTGCTTTAATGGAGTGATACAGTAATATGAGGTTTTTAAGATAAGATAGGACCTGATTATTCAAAACCCTATATGTGTAGAGAATGATTTTAAATTTGATTCTGGATTTAATAGGGAGCCAATGAAGAGAAGCCACTATGGTCAAAATCTGCTCTCTCTTTTTACTCCCTGTCAGTACTCTTGCTGCAGCATTTTGGATTTGCTGAAGGCTTCTCAAGGAGTTTTTAGGACATCCTGATAATAATGAATAACAGTAGTCCAGCCTAGAAGTAATACATGCATGAACTAGTTTTTCAACGTCACTCAGAGACAGGATATTTCTTATTTTAGAGATATTGTGCAAATGGAAGAAAACAGTCCTACATATTTGTTATATGCATAATATGCACATTGATGGACACGTCCTGATAAAAAACAACTCCAAGATTCCTCACAGTGTTACTGGAGGCCCAGGTAATTCCATCCAGAGTAAAAGTTATTATAATAATGGCAGAATATTCCTCTCAAATCGTCTGGTTCAGTTGTATTATAAACGCCTGGCTTAGTACCTAATGGGTAATTACTTAACCACTGAGGAAGTGGCCATTGTTTTATGGAGGCCCAAAACATGGAGAGGATCCAAAATCCTTACCATTACCCTAAGGTGACCCTACACCTGCTGAATAAAGAATGACCTCATTGTTTCTTTACACTGTGCATACATTGTTCAGTTATATCACGCAACTATTATTTTTTGGCAGCAAGTATTGTTTATGGAGTCATGAAGCATCATTCAGAGAGTTAAGTCACGCTACACGTCGTCAGTCATTAAAAAGAGTTTATGCAAGTCAGGCAGGCAAAAGTTGCAGATCACCAACTAAATACATTTCATCTAAGTTGTCCTTAATTAGCAATATTGCTAGCTAAATGCTATGTTTACATTATTTATCCATTTATCGCTCTGTACAGTACATTAGTTCTGTCCCTATGTGTCTGTCTATAAAGCAGGTTTGAATCGACAACAATAAAACCTTATTTGGATATTGTTTAGATATCAGGTCAGATTAACTGGGGGAGTTAAAGACAGTTTCCAAATATAACTAACAACAACTAAGTAAGTGTTAGTTTAATCTGCAGGAGCAGTTATAGAAAATATTCTGAACCTTTGCATCACCAATCCAAAAATATGTGGGGAATAATATAATGATATTTATATAATAAATAATTAATTAATTATTATAATTAATAATAATAATAATAATAATAATATAATTTATATAATAATAAATACTGTTTTGTTAAACGTCATCTTTTACCACCGAACAGGCTGAAAATCAGTTAGCTTATCACTGAGCTGTCAGAAGTTATTTTGGTGTGTACTGGAAAGACTGGGACACACCCAGTGACAGATTACCATTCAGAGGTGTCATTCTCTTAAACCTCCACATGCTTCTATTTATAACAGATAGCTGCAATACCTCAGAGAGGTGAGAAAGAGAGGGAGAGAGAGAGAGTCATATGACCTACTGCTCATTCCACAGATAGTGACGGACAGCACGCTCACTCTGTGCTTCCATCTGTAATTTCACCAGAGCTGCAGCGTGTTCAGAGGATGTGTTGCAACACTGTCAGTGTACTCTGAACAGATTTCTGGGATTTTGTCTGTAATTATTATCAGCAAAGGACGTAACAGTATATTGCATTTGGGCTGACAGCTGGAGGACAATGCCAGAGGAGAAAGGTAATAATGACCTTTAATATCCTTAAATGAGCTGTTTGTGATGTGTTCACCTGCCGGTACCAGAATAGATTGTATTTAATAATCACTTACCTTTTACAACCACTCGTATGCGGACTCATCACTCACATACTAAATACTATCGGGTTTTTTTACTTTAATAACAGCAACTCAGACATTAGAACATAATTTTTAAGTTAGCTCTCGATACAGGGTGTTTGTGTAGGAATATATGTGCTTTGAACTTTGAATACAACCAAGCCGCCCTCATGTTATGCAATCCTGGTCTGGAGCTTAGGGCACTTTCTCTTTGAATGTGAATGTGAACGACAACAAGCCTGTGGCAGCAAGCTGAATGCTTATACTGCAGGTTGATATGCAGCCTGCCTGCAACATCCCTGGCAACAACACTGTTGTTTTGGTCCATTTCCCGCATCTCGAGCTCTGGGACATTGGCCATTTGGGCTGCTTACAAAGGTCTGAGGGCAGGTTGCTAAGAAGAAATCCCTATAATAATTCCAATACGTATTTACAGTGTTTTTGGTATTATACCAAATTATGGAGTTGTCATCTTTTGTGTTGTTTTATGTTTTATTGTGTAAATCATCTACTAATATTCACATGTCTCTATGATGACTTCAAAACAAGCTTATCTGCAAGTAGTATGATAAATTACACATGTTTATATTAATAGATGATTTGAATATATAACGTTTAAAATTTAGCAGTAAAGAAAAAGGAGCTAAAGAGGCTTCTCATTCATTGTTGAGTTCAATGAAAGAAAGTGAGCTTGCATTGTGTGCCTTTTCTTGGTCATTTTAAATGTATAGCATGCATTCGTGTGCACTTCAGTTAGCTCAAAGCTGAGTCAATGCCCGTTTTTGCAGTGTTAAAGGTTTTTTCACCAAAAAAGATGCCGCTAGTATCTCTTAACAAAAGCTAGTACCTACAGGGTAAAAAGACATGTACACTACCTCACCTGCCCATGGTGAGGAAGTGTACCATGACCTTAGCTATATCACACTTACAGTTTTATCTGCTGTTATCAAAAAACATAAACATTACACAGTCACTGGTTAAATGGATCTAAATCAAAAGAATGAGAAGTGAGCCAAGTGGCTATTTCAGACACAGGTAAAACAGAGCAATTCAGCTGATTTTACCAACCTAATATATCAGACAAACTTGAAGATATCATTATGGATATTGATTCCAGAATCAAGTGAGATGGGAGCTCCAGGATTTTATATAAAATTGGTTAAATTCAAGTAATAAGTGCTGCATATTTATCTTTTAATAACAAGCATCGGAAACATGTCACATTTTGAGAAGTTTTATTTACAAAAAAACAAAAACAGAACTCGTTATAAGCGTGGCCAGCTCTGAAATAGCATCAAGATTTTGGCTCCCTGTAACTGGCTTGTTGAGTTTAAGCCAACTTAAACCTGATACTGTATGTTATTATGTAAGGTAATATGACATGACTGGAATATTTTGTTTGTTCGTGTTTTTGATTAATTTTGACTGACTTGTAGCTATACCTATCACATAAATGTCATGAAGTTAAAATATGATGCAAAAACATAAAATACTACTACAGTATCTCAGTACAACAAAGCTTAAGTACTGGATAAATATAGTTTTCATTACTGACCTCCACCCAATTGGCTGTAAAGAGAAGCCTTACTGCCATTCCTCATAAACACCCTGTAAATGTCTCCTGCTCTCCACTGCCTTCTTTTCCAAATTCAGCTAAAGCGTGTTGCTTTGTTTTGTTTTAGAGGCATTACTTTTTTGTACAGAGCTGCATTGCCATCACAATGTGACAAAGCTTGTTAAGTTTGATGGTGAGGGTACACACCCAGCCCCCCCCCCCCCCACACACACACACACACACACACACACACATTTCTACATAGATGCATATATGTAGAAGACATGTACACAAGAATGCACTACAGATATGAGAGGTAAACACTGAGTCAGTAGGAACAGACATACACTCTACTCTAGACTGTGTCTCAGTCCCCACCAAGGACGGTGTATCCTGGATGTGTGATGTAATGGTTGGCTTGCTCTCAGCAGTCACAACGACGCCTGTCACTATTCCAGACGTGCCAGTAAACAAACCATCTGTGTGCTGGTCGCTTTACTAGCACTACTATGACATTTCATAATAAGAAATTAAAACCAGAAATTACAAAGGTCAAATAAAGCTGGTGTTATTCTAATGTTCTGTCACAATCTGCCCAGACCATAGCGCCTCACATGTTAGTAACCAGTATGTGCAAATCACTCTAAACCTCACTGGTTCCTGTTGAAAATATAAATCTGTTAAATGTGTCAAAATGTGCATTTAAAAAAAAAGGCTTACTACTTTTATATAACAAGTGGAAAATAGCACATTTATTGAAGACTGTTTTCAGCTGTGTATAAATATAAATGTAGTCAGCTAGTATGGTGTATGTAGGATGTGACTCACTGAGTTTCTTACAGCAATGGAGCTCTATCACATGGGCCTTAGATAAACATAAGTGCAAAGTTTAAGTCATTGGTAAAAATATAAATCTGCATTTCTTATAAAAGTCAGTGTTTTTTCTTTTATTCAGTCTGTTGATGCCAACTAAATACTGATCAGTAGTATTACTTGTAGCACTATTACTGTTTCCTAGGAAACAGTATTAGCATTCACTCTGTATGTTTCTTCTACTTGAAAAAAATTGCTTAAATCTACTTTTAGTTTGGATTTGGTCTTCACCAAGTCCCCGAGAAAAGATCTGGTTCTTTAGCTACAAATTAGTCTTCTTTGATAAGTACAGCTGTCTGCCGGACAGTGTGCCATAAAAGCACAGACTAAAACAGTGATCAGTCTTACTTCACTTTAAACATACAGTTTGTGTGTCTCCGTGACCCTTGAAATTAAAGTTACAGCTCTCTCCTTTGAATGGTGGTTTAAAAGTAGCTTTTCAGATTCGATCCATAATGACTGCTGAGTTGTCAGACTGTTTCTTGATTGGTTCTAGAAGGTTTTTGATTTCACTCAATGTTCTGTAAAAAAAAAAAATCCTGTCCTGTTTGGCACCTTCTGCAAGGGGGTGTTAATAAAACGATAGAGTCGGTGTACTTTATGTTCTTTCATTCTCAATAGACCCCGTCTTGTCAATGTTATCAAAGAAATATTAAGTATTGGTTTTAAATTGTTGTTTCACTCAACACATGGTCAACTATGGCAATTAGTGCTTTTAAATTCCGTTACAATGAAATTGTATAGTAACAGGTGAATCATGTGTGATTGAGATCAGTGTGCACACTCAGTGACTATGTTTACATTCGTGCAGTTCAATGTAGAGTTGTCCTGTGGATTGTGATAACAGGTTTGAGCCCAACTACTGCTCCCCTCTCAAACACATCTTCAAGCTGTGACCATAATTTATCCTTCCTTTATCCTAACTCTTTCATCCTGTCCAGAGTTTCCTTTTAATTCCTCCCTAATCAGCTTAATTGCTGATGAACAGTTAACATATGAGTATACTCTGTACACCTATATGGTGATGTGCTGAGCAGTTTAGTGACTGCTGAAGTGATCAAAAAGCTCTCCAGTGGCTGGACCATTAGGATGGATGAGATTCGTGAGTTCCTCAAGGCTCTGGATGTTGACGCACTGTTTTGATTGCCTCTACAGAATTGAATGGGAATCGAAGACAGTGTCTCTGGATCTGGACCAGCAGGTTGTCTGCCAATCAAGGATCCCTTCTGTTATCAATAATGACATATTTTCTAAAATTTTCTAAAAATATAATAAAATACCATCAAAAAAGAGGCAGTAGATTATTCACTGACTCTGTGAGATATTCCTCCTTAAGAACTTTTTTATTCTACTGCAATAGCCTTCAGGTTCATACTGAAGACATATGAGGGCAAGAAAACTGACCTCAGCTGTTTAAGGTCAAAGTCATGAAATGGGAGATGGAACCTTTGGACAAGCTGGAAGTACGCTATAAAGCTACATATAGTTTACACAGTGTGCTCGTTACGTTGCACTGTTTTATAATGAGGCAAATTCATGGACATATTACAGTGCAGCCTCCTGCAGTAACACATGGGATCATATCGGTGGGTTGTGTCATCCACGTGGAATAAGCCAGCTGTCACAGGAAGGGCAAAGAATCATATGCTCTCACACAAAGGCCACATTCAGACGAAAGCATAGTAGTTGCCTATTCTTGCTCTGCTTTGGGCCATTATGGAGGTTTATGACTGCTAAAATAATGTCCTGGTGGTTATTCTGGTTACTTGAATAATACATAGCATTATGAAAACTGGTAGTCAGCACTTGTACTTTTCTGTTTGCCTTAACCAAGCCAGCAAAAGTATTCTGGTGTCATCTGACAGAGAGGTTGAAGGTCTGCTTTTTGTAGTGTTTGACCTCATGGTCAGAGATCCAGTGCCGCATGGGTCAGGTTGCAGGCATCATTGCACAGGTGGATGTGACGGCTTAAAGCAAGGAAAATCCTAAATCATAATGTCTGACTAAATTAAAAAAACTGCATGTTCCTCTTTTTTTTACCACTGGGGTTGTATTCAGTGAACTTTGCCAATGACGCTTGCCTTGCGTCTTTATCTTGGCTTCTAACAAGGGTGAGATAATGGAGGGAGTGTTCTGTTAGGGTGAAGGACAGGAAACTCTTTAGCAATGAAGTAATGGCAATTTCAAGGTAAAGCAAGGTGTCAGCAGCCCTTAGAAAATCTCACATGTTGTTGATCATATTATTTAGGCATTTAACTTTAAGAGGATGTGAATACACCCAATAAAAGTATTTGAATTCCAGAATTTAGTTTAATAGGTCTCCTAAACATTCCGGGCTATTCTGGATTTTCTGGGACTGAATCACAATTACCACTTTGGTCAGAAATTTGACACTTAGACCTCTGGTGCAGAGACTATTCTGACATAGTCAATGTTTTATTCAAATACTAAAATAAATAATCTGGTAACAATCACTAGTGTTCTTAAACCTCTGTTGTCATGGAAAGTTGATTTTGCATTACTTCAGAAATATACTTCAGAAATGTTCCACAGCCATTAAAGAAACATGTAGTTTATTGATACCGTGATATTCCACCTAAAAAACACTGTCAATCTGTGAACACCTGGGTAGCTATGTAGTACATTTTAGCACTTGTTTTAACAATTTAAAGTAATTGTCATGGTTGGCTGTGTGGCAGGCAGGCAAGCAGGAGTGGTGGACCCAAAATGCAGAACTCAGACACGGAAGTGAAACTTAAAGTGCAGCTTTATTGCTGGGAAAAACCTCGTACTACCTAAACTCACCAAAAGACAAACAAAAGTCTGAACAGAGGAACCGAGGACTGAAACACTGGAAAAGAAATACTAAACTGGAGCAGGAGACGAAACACTAGAACAGGGGTAGGCAACTCCAGGCCTCGAGGGCCGGTGTCCTGCAGGTTTTAGATCGCACCCTGGGTTAACACACCTGAATCAAATGATTAGTGTATTACCAGGCCTCTGGAGAACTTCAAGAAATGCTGAGGAGTCATTTAGCCCTTTAAATCAGCTGTGATGGATCATGGACACATCTAAAACCTCCAGGACACCGGCACTCGAGGCCTGGAGTTGCCTACCCCTGCACTAGAAACACGGAAGCAGAACACACAGCTAGTTGAGGGTACGACGCGACAGGGAACACAGGAAAACACAGGGCTTATATACACAGGGGAGTAATCAGGGAATGGAAAACAGGAGGGAGACACAGCTGGGAGGGTTTGGGCTAACAAGACATGGGGAGCAAAGCTAGATGAGGCTCAACCTTTCACAATAAAACGGGAAACAAGAAACAGACATAGACTTGACACTGAACTGAACTTATACTAAACGAGAGACACAACCTAAGAATTAGTCCCTCACAAAGAATAACTGAAACATAGAATAATACTAATAAACAAAGCATGACAAAAGGATCAGAATACAAACCATAATACAAAGGAGGTTAAGAACTGAAAATGCTGGGTCAAAATAACCCAGGACCGTGACAGTAATAGTTGAAAGAATTTTCATTGATCCGTTCATGCTTTTTACAAAGATTTTACAAATATTTTCAAATGTGTGAAGAAGAAAATGAAAAGTCCCCAAGGTCAGCAGCTCAGCAACCTCAAAGTACTACTGCTGTGGTTCTGTGAACATAATGATCTCCTGCCCACCCCTGCTGCCTCTGCAGATGGTTCACACGAGGAATGCTGCAGAGCATCATGGGATCCCTGTGAGTGTGAGGGAACACTATTTTTAGGAGCTGGACCACGGCTTCTTGAAAAGGCATTAGAGATAAGGCTGCTTATATGTGGCAGCAATGGCCTCTGCGTATTATACACACATATTAAATATATCTATATCTATCTATCTATATATCTATCTATATATATATATATATATATGTATATATCTGTATATCTGTATATATATAGTATATATATATAGTGTGTGTGTGTGTGTTGCATTGCACAGATAGTGTTTCCTACCAGACCACGACCTTTGGGATAACAGCATCAGTAGCGCAGTAGCGCCTGTCAGCCAACGCCGGCACCAGTGAAACTGATTGATGATGGGGACAACTGGCCCCCTGGAGAAGATCAGATAATGGCAGGAGTAGTGGACTCCTGGAGAAGACTCTCCACTCACAGCATAGTAACTTTCTGTCTTCCTTCACAGAATAAAAATTTATTACATTTTCACAAATGAATTATTTCAAAATCCCCGTACTTCCACTCTCAACCTTTAACCTCTGCAGTGGTTGTTACTTGCAGGGACAGAAATGACTTGGTCAGAAATATATACGAGTGCACTTTCTGAATTTCTTTTTAAGATTTATTTTTCATTTAATCATTGGGTGATGTTAAATGAGGGATTATGTGGTCCAGTCTGAGAAATAGATCGGTTGTTTCATTTTCATTTTCACAAAAAATGGTAGTATCTCCTGGCAGGCATACTATCAAACTGGGCTAAATAGAATTACTGCAAAACAACTGATGATTAATTGTTAGATTGATTATTTGGCATTTGGAAACACGATGAAAAGATGAAAATAGCAACCGATCAAGGATCTTAGCAGTTATTTAACATGGATGGAGCAGACCACTCTTTATTTATTTTTATCAGCTAACTGCATCAAATATAAACAGTAAATTGCTCAATCCCTGCACAGACAGAATATTGAACCCTTATCACATACCGCTACAAATGTCTTCTGACAGCCTGAATGTTCAACTTGCCAGATTTTACATCTGGTAAAAATGATCAGCTCCTGTCTCTTCCTCACCCCCGCCTTCCTCTTCTGTTTGCTATTTGAATAGGAAGTAGTGACACTGGACACTGGATCCCTCCCAACAGGTGCACATGCCAGGTCAGATCAGAAGGCAGAACCCCTCCAGGCTTCCCTGTTATGGCAAATCCCTATTGCCCTCCCTCCTCCCGACACTTTCTCACTTTGGGCTGTTGTCTTTTCCAGATGGTTCCAATTAGCATGGTCCTGGACCTTTTTTATGTATTTTTTCAAACAAGGACTCAAGAGTTTCCCCTCCTAAATTCCTGTCTTTATTGGTTGCCATGCCCATATATGCTCTGCATGGTAGCTTCAATAAAGTCCCACTTCCTGCACATGACAACATTTTAAAAATCTCTAGTATTCCCATTATTCATTTTTGGTGTCAGCACATTTTCAAGTTAGCGATCCAGTTAAAGAATGTCCTTTCTTTAAACTAAGAAGAAATGGTTAGTGTCTAGAATGTTCTATTGCTCACATTTAGCACTACTGTAAGTCCACACACACTGCTATAGATGCTATCTGGCCATTAATTGGTTGTTAAAAGTGATAATCATTCCTATAGTAATGGCGCTTGGGTACACTTCTGTACCAACTAATGCTGCAGAAGGTGTGCTTAACCTAAACCAAAGGGCTTTTGAAGCCAAAGGTTGTATTTTAATCCTAATAAACCAATGATCTTTTCTTAATTCTAGTAGTAGTTTTCGATCCCCACTCAACTTAGATGAAAGTTGCTTGATTTGTTTCTTGATGTCTCAGTAAGAGTTAAGAGATTTTATACTTTAATGTCTGTGACTTTTACTGAACAATGCCTAACTCTAGCTTGCAATCTGCTGATTTGTTAGCAGTACTTGACAGATGTACAAATGTGTTCCTAAAGAATTAGTCATACAGACAAGCTTCTTATCACATAAATGGTTGTCTTTTATAAGACAGTGCCATACTTACTTTGTGTGTTTAATCTGCTTGCTGATAAATATGAGGCTCGTATCAATCTTCTCATGTCATTCTCAAAGTTAATTATTTAGAGTTTTTTATTAGATCAATAAAGAATGACAGAAAATGAATTATTTGGATTCGACTGAAAAGTTTTCTTTTGACTTTTTATGGAAATGTTTTTTTCTGGGTTCATTTTACTAGATTACACAGTTAAGTTGAACTAAAAAACACTGTAGTATTAATGCAACATTATCCCAATAGAACAACTAATTAACATCCAATGAAGTGAGTAAAGTGGAATGAACGATAATGTTTACCAGCAACAAGTTCTTGGTTAGCTTCCAAAAAGTAGCTCTGCGTGGCTCACTGTTATTATCTGTGAGCTTTCTTCTTTTTCTCTTTCTCTGAATCAATTCATTTGATGAACTCCCCTTTCGGAGCCCAATTATTGGTAACCATGGAGGCCTGATGAAACCGGTCTGACGACACAAATGTTTCCTGAGAACACAAAGGGCCTTTTGTTTAGCTGATCTCCCAGTCAGTACTGAAAGGCAGATCAGCATGCGAGCCTATTCTGCTAGGCTTACGATGAAAGGGCAAAGGGGTGAGGTGTATTGATAGAACTGTTGGGATGGACATGTCAGGGTCTTACAATGTGTGTGTCTGTGTTTTGGTTTTTGTTACTGTGGCTGGTTTGATGTTTTTCTTTGCTGGTGTCCAAATAACTTATCTTGATTCACTCCCTCCTTCCTGTGTGGAACAAACAAAGAGAAGAAAGAAGTTGTAAAGTCCATTTACTATAGGTTTTATTTAGACTTTCTATGATTTCTACTGTGTGCCTGTTAGCAAAACATAGTCCCATGAAGGAATATTTGTCCCTTTTGACATACTAATAGTAGTTTTTCAGGCCTGATTACTGGCAGATCTATTAGATCAAGTTGAAGTAGGCTAAAAGCAACACATCATGACATAGTCTAAAGAAACTGCTGAGAAACAGAGTTATTGATATTAGTCTGGAACGGGTTACAAAGCCACTTCTAAGGTTTTGGAACTATTATCCTCAAATTGATGAAACTTGGAACAACCTGTGGTCAGTTGTGAACCTTCCCGAGAGTGGTTGGCCTGCCATTATTATGTTGCATTGGCAACGCATTGACAAGGTCACAAAAGAACCCAAAACATTTAAAGAACTGCAGTCTTCACTTGCCTCATTTGATGTCAGTGTTCATGGTTCAGCAACAACAAAGAGACCAAGCAAAAATTGCATTTATGGAAGCATTCCAAGGTTAAAACCACTGCTGACCAATAAGATCACAAAATGACTTTTTCAGATAGGGCCAGGTAGGTATGGATTTTATTCCCCCTTAATACATGAAGTCCCTGCTAGTATTGACTCAGGTTGTAGTACTCTAATATGATTTGTTTGATCATTTGAAACACTGAATTGTATGCCCTCATATTGCTCAAGATAGCAAATGACTCAATAGAGAATAGAGTAAGAAGACAATCCTTACCTGTCATACCTGCCAGGAAATTATGAATTTAACAAACCTGTTTCAGCGTTGAGACTCAGATCAAGGAAAAACAAATGAGAATGTTATATTTATATCTTTGTGTCACAGTCAGAGTGTTGAGTTGGATATTTTTGGATCAAAGCACTGTTTTCTATTTTAGCAATGAAATCTGACATTGCACATAAGATTTTTAGGTGTTTATTAGTCATGAGATACAAGTATAAGATATGAATAAAGGGCTCATAGAAATTAAACAAATCACTTTGGATTTTATCAACCTTATAAGCAGTTTTCTACCATATATTAGGAGTATTACTCCAAACACAGTACTTACATATTATATCTTCTACAGTATAATCTAATATCCTTTTCTGTGTCCCTGTGTGTGCCCCCTCCAGTGTTTCAGCAGCAGGCTGTCCACAGCCCTCTGGAGCAACAGAAGCAGAAACAGAAGCAGGGTAGCAGTGGAGGACCTGTCGCCTGCCAGAACTGTGGAAAGCCCTGCAAAGGGGAGGCACTCCGAGTTCAGAATAAACACTTTCACATTAAGTGTTTCATCTGCAAAGGTATGTAACACCAAATCAGAGCCACAGCCAAGACGTAATGCAGATGCATGAACTGCACAATGAGATGGGATTTTTTTGCAATATTGTGTGTGTTAATGTGCATATTGCAGCACATATCCTGGTCAATAGTCACTCCAAGAATCCTCACAGCATTACTGGAGGCCAGGGTAATGCCAGCAATAGTATCTAGTTAGACACCATGTGGCTGAGATTTAGCGGACTGAATAAAAAAGCATTGGTTTATCGTTTTTCTATGTACTGTGATTGCACATCTACCGTTGAGCAATACAATCATTATTAATGGATTAGTCAAAGCTAACCAGCTGTAGGTGTGAGTGTGAGTGTGTGTGTGTAATTGAGGGGTAGGGTGGGAGTGAGGGGATTTTTTCTTTGTACATATAATCTGGGAGGGTAGCTGCAAGTGTCAGAAACTTGAAATGTGAGCATGTTCCATTTGTGTATATGTGTGTGCTTGTGGGTGGGTGGTGGATGTTTTTCTTTTTTCTTTTCACATGTGACTTTGAGTGTGTATTTTCACCACTCCCAGGCCAGACTCCCAGCTCGATTCTTGTGTCAGACTTGCTGTTGTTGTCAACACACGCTCCGGTTGCTAGGCAATGGTTGGGGTCGCTAAAGTGTCGGCAGCTTCCTGGAGTTTAATCTTACACTGACCAGCAGACTCCCTGTCTGTACATTTACGCCCTGCCATTACCACTACCTCCATCTTTAACTCTGTTATCAGGTGATAAAGTGGCAGTGTTTGCATTGCCATCACAAGATTATAAGTGTACTGCACTCAGTGGTCAGCTTGTTTTTGTTTAACTTAACAGATGATTCCTTTTTATTGCAAGTTGTAGCTTAGATTTAGCATTTAGTTGTAGCATAGTTTTGGCCATTATTGTTGTGTAGACCAACACTGCATATTATGGTGCATGCTACAGACTACTGTATTTATAGCCTGTATGGCACAAAATAGTTAATAAAAAATGTCATCTTTGTGGCTATTAATTTAAAAAGTCTGATTTGTCAATAATGACAGCATCTATTAAGCTGTCACGCTTTACTGATTGAGCTGTTCCTTCATGAAGAGCTTTTATGATTGGCTTGAAAAAAATGAGCAAATTGAGGTGATTCATGCCAAGTATTCAGTGAGTATGCTAATACCAACGCACAACAGTCAGAGGAGCTATGTAAGCGTTCTCTTTACCCCACCCAGAAGTGCTTGGCTGTTCCTCCCATCTATAAATCTAAAGCATGACCGCAGTAATTCAATTTCCAACGAATCTGGCCTGTTAAATGTGCTGATTATCCCTGCATTGTGAGCGCTAGGTGGGGAGTCAGGTTCGGTTAGTTATTAAAACTTCCAGATGTGGAATGATAAGAGTTTGAAACTTTTGAGTATGCCAATAAAATAAACCATAGCAGGCTTAGTGGCAATGGCGCTTTTCAATCCGCAGTTGAAAATTTAACATCAAAGAAAAGAGGAGACACACAAAGGAGTGGTAGCAGCCTAATTCAACAAAGTGTAATGCTCATTAAGATTTTAGGTTTTTCTCTCAGTGCATGCTTCATGGAAGAGAATCATGGCCCCTGATTTTATTACAGTATTATCATCAGTTGCCTTTAGCCTGGGCGTTAGCCAAGAGGTTAACAGTGATCTGAAGCAAGGAAACTTCAAAGCTCAGCTAGCTCTATTTAATATATCAAGATTTCTGCAGGTTTATCATAATATACATAGTCTTAGTAACATATATTCAACATATACAACTCACAGTGTGCTTTCAAGTGACAGCAGTTACTTACTAAAGTGATTAAGACAGTACAAGTACCTTCTAATGAATGCATTTCACTATATTTAGACGGGTTTCAAAGATAAGACATCATCAGTGTAATTTGAAACAAAGAGGAGTGACAATATATAGAAACCAGGTGAGGCCCAAATGCCAATCACAAACAAGAGCTTTCATTACATAAAAGGAAACATCTGCAAAAGCCTAAAAAGGGTTATGAATGAGAAGATAACAAGAACCATGTGGCATCACTCACTGATAGAAACCAACTGACAGCATATAAAAAATATACTTTTTGAGATATCAACATCAAAATATTATTAACAACTGACATAGAAAAAATATAACAACTTCTGGGGACTGCATTAGACTAAAAACAGAAAAATATTAGAAACAAAATAAGAACTGAATTGAAATCTGTGTCTCATATTGGATCTGTCTCTCTCCCCTCAACCTAAGCTGGTGATAGATGCCCCTCCCAATGCCTGAATCTGCTGGAGATTTCTTCTTGTTAAAATTTGTAAGAATTAAACTAAAGTTTTCCCTTCCCATTATCGTCAAGTGCTGGCTGATTGGGGTAGTCTTTTTTTCTGTATTATTATGGAGTCTTTACCACATTGAGGAAACTGTAATTTGTTGCTATATAAATAAATTGAATGCGGTTGGACCAGATACAGTGGGGCAAAAAAGTATTTAGTCAGCCACCGATTGTGCAAGTTCCCCCACTTAAAATGATGACAGAGGTCAGTAATTTGCACCAGAGGTACACTTCAACTGTGAGAGACAGAATGTGAAAAAAAAATCCATGAATTCACATGGTAGGATTTGTAAAGAATTTATTCGTAAATCAGGGTGGAAAATAAGTATTTGGTCAATAACAAAAATACAACTCAATACTTTGTAACATAACCTTTGTTGGCAATAACAGAGGTCAAACGTTTACTATAGGTCTTTACCAGGTTTGCACACACAGTAGCTGGTATTTTGGCCCATTCCTCCATGCAGATCTTCTCAAGAGCAGTGATGTTTTGGGGCTGTCACCGAGCAACACGGACTTTCAACTCCCGCCACAGATTTTCTATGGGGTTGAGGTCTGGAGACTGGCTAGGCCATTCCAGGACTTTCAAATGCTTCTTACGGAGCCACTCCTTTGTTGCCCGGGCTGTGTGTTTTGGATCATTGTCATGTTGGAAGACCCAGCCTCGTTTCATCTTCAAAGTTCTCACTGATGGAAGGAGGTTTTGGCTCAAAATCTCACGATACTTGGCCCCATTCATTCTGTCCTTAACACGGATCAGTCGTCCTGTCCCCTTGGCAGAAAAACAGCCCCATAGCATGATGTTTCCACCCCCATGCTTCACAGTAGGTATGGTGTTCTTGGGATGCAACTCAGTATTCTTCTTCCTCCAAACACGACGAGTTGAGTTTATACCAAAAAGTTCTACTTTGGTTTCATCTGACCACATGACATTCTCCCAATCCTCTGCTGTATCATCCATGTGCTCTCTGGCAAACTTCAGACGGGCCTGGACATGCACTGGCTTCAGCAGCGGAACACGTCTGGCACTGCGGGATTTGATTCCCTGCCGTTGTAGTGTGTTACTGATGGTGACCTTTGTTACTTTGGTCCCAGCTCTCTGCAGGTCATTCACCAGGTCCCCCCGTGTGGTTCTGGGATCTTTGCTCACCGTTCTCATGATCATTTTGACCCCACGGGATGAGATCTTGCGTGGAGCCCCAGATCGAGGGAGATTATCAGTGGTCTTGTATGTCTTCCATTTTCTGATGATTGCTCCCACAGTTGATTTTTTCACACCAAGCTGCTTGCCTATTGTAGATTCACTCTTCCCAGTCTGGTGCAGGTCTACAATTCTTTTCCTGGTGTCCTTCGAAAGCTCTTTGGTCTTGGCCATGGCGGAGTTTGGAGTCTGACTGGTTGAGGCTGTGGACAGGTGTCTTTTATACAGATGATGAGGTCAAACAGGTGCCATTCATACAGGTAACGAGTGGGGGACAGAAAAGCTTCTTACAGAAGACGTTACAGGTCTGTGAGAGCCAGGGATTTTCCTTGTTTGAGGTGACCAAATACTTATTTTCCACCCTGATTTACGAATAAATTCTTTACAAATCCTACCATGTGAATTCATGGATTTTTTTTCACATTCTGTCTCTCACAGTTGAAGTGTACCTCTGGTGCAAATTACTGACCTCTGTCATCATTTTAAGTGGGGGAACTTGCACAATCGGTGGCTGACTAAATACTTTTTTGCCCCACTGTAAGCTAATTTTCTGAAACCCTTCACTGGATTCACGTAGCCCTCCAAGTTGAAGATGAATCATTGAAAATCATATGTGGCATATGTGGGATAAAGTCCCACATAGAACTTTAATTGTCTTAAATATATTTTTAAAGAAAGAAGAGGACTTTGTCTTTCTTATTTTATTATAAACATTTGACAAACATCCCAACCACCCACCCCCTTCATTAGTGATGAGCACTAATTGTTGTTTTTATTGTAGCTTCCAGCAACACCTAAGTGTGTGCTTGAGGAAGTGTGAAGACTGTGGCCTTCTCTGTATATCCTGTTTTGTCTGTGTCTCATATATCTTTAATCTAGCAGTGAGACCCCATCAATAGCAGACAGCTGCAGACAATATGACCTGGCCGAACAGCTCAGACAGACATTTATCCCCTTTCTGTTTTTACTCGCTTGAATGGCCATCACATCATCCAAACAGCATTTGAATGCAGCGGGGAATACTCAAATGTGAAAATATGTGGACACACCCTAAAACACATAAATGAGAAGTGTTAGGAAGTCCGCAGCTAAGAAACAGAGGGAAACTGAACATGTGCAGGAAATTAGTTGATTTTTTTTCGCTTTAAATTATGCCATTCAGTAGCTTCAAAACATTTTTTTCAAACTTTTTCATAGTTCTAGTAAATGTTAAATATATTTCTCCCTTTTTTCTGTATCAAATCTGCAAGAGCTAAGGCCCATTGCAGTTCTTCCTTTTAGGGTCTATTTTACCTCCTGTGTAGTATATAGTTTCCCAGCATATAACTGCGAATTGTCCCAATGTGTGCCAACATGTTCTCATCCCAAAACGTAACATACCGACATTATGTGACAAATCGTCGGTATGTTACGCTTTCGGCGGACAAAATGTCTGCATGTTATTTATTCAGAGACATGAGAACCGTTTGGAATGAACCTAGAGATCTACATTTATTTTACATTCTGATCATCAATCGCTTTGGAAAACACTATGAGATACGGTTAAGGTTATGGTTAAGGTTAGGGTTAGGGCTGAAATACACGGCTGGAGCATGTGTTACCACCACAAATGTCATTCTGTTGGATTCCATCCACAATCTGGAGCGTGTCATAGGGAGGCGGAACTATAAGACACCTCGGGATGTGACAAATTGTTGGTATGTTATGCGCTGGGAATGAGAATGCCCTCAAGTGTGCATTGTGTTGTCGAACACACACAATTTAAATAGTATTAGTCGTATACAACATAGAACTTAGTGAAAGATTAGAATTAGAGAATAAACCAACTGCAGGGCTCGCAAAATTGCTAGCCCGATGTCCCGGAGCTAGCGATATCTCCGGTCGGGCGACGAAAATCTACCTCAGCCCCGCCCGTCGGGTTATCATATAGCTAGCTCTGGGACGTCGGGTTAGCGATTTTGTGAGACCAGGTTTCACTGAACACTTGTATAATGGAAGAAATACACAAACACAACACAAGCAAAGAAATACTTGCTTAAAATACCACAAGAAGATGTAAGGCTGCGTTACCAGCTACTGTGTCACTTGTGTGTTCCAATTAGCAGCGCAAAGAAGACTCGAAAGATACACTGACTTATACATTTTCTGCTCTCTTGGACGGGTGCATCGGAGACTGCCCAACCAGGAGATGACAGATATGTTCCCACTGGGAGTTGAACTTTTGAACTGCTTTTGTTACTGGTTCTGTTCATAACTTTCATGGGCAAAATTCAGCCCAGCAAGTGGTGGAAGGTTTCCTGTTTGGTTATCTCAAGAGCTTGTGTTTCCTTTTTTGGTAATGGCGTAGTCTTTCTGGCTTAATCAAGAAGTGCCCTTCAGATTGTGCTTGATCAGTTTGTAGCCAAGTTTTTAAGGCAAAGTCCTTATTGTGGCAGTCTTAACATGATTAACTCATATGTGATTAATTCTTAAATTCCCATTAAATTCCACAGCTGCTAAGCAAAGAAAAAATGCCCATTGTCTTTTTTTTAACTACTTCCTGTGGCGATTACTACAAAAATAAACTACTTGCTTACCGATATCATTATTTGAATAAATAAACCAAGTCCAAAGTCATTAAGAAGCAGGTTAGAATGGTGTTTCCACTCTGTGTTGTATGCAATTACAGCCTTTACGCAGAGTGTTTTGACATATTTATGGACTGCATTGTTTTTTTTGTACAATTACCTAACCAGTCTGTGCTTCTTCCTGGAAGTAAATAGACGGTGCTGGCCACATGTTAAGGTCCTCGCAGTCCAGTCATTGATGTTATAATAGCAGATGGTTGTGATGTTCTCAGTTGGGTGTTGGCTATTGAATTGTCTCCTTCTTGCAAGCCAACGAACCAGAACATATTTAGGGGAAATGTGTGCGTGTGTGTGCATCAGCTCAATGACCAGCCCAATGGCTGGGGGAGCTGACCTCAAGCACATGTGTATTAGGGGTGCTATTGGGAGGGTGGACGGACGGTGTGGAAGTGTTCACCTTCAAGTAGAAAATAGACCTCCCTCGTCTGTACAGCAAGCATTTAACGTATTCGAATAATCAACCTTGGATTTTCTTTCCCAAGTACAATTCAATTAGCCTGTAAAAAATCAGTGTAAGCAGACTGAAGATGCTATAGTTAAGGTTGTGAAATGGATTGGTATTGACAACGATCCCACCCCACACGTGTGCATGAAGCGCCTTGAGGCAACAGTTGTTGTGATTTGGTGCTATATATAAATAAAGTTGAATTGAGTGGTGATTCATTGTAAAACACAAGCTGCAGTCAGGGTCTTACATTTATAGCAGAGAGCACATGCCACATGTATATTTAACCCTGATCACACACAAAGAGTCAAGGTTACCTTCTTGTAACGACACAGCATGTCAGTATATAGGGTCTCTGAGGATGAAGGATGTTATAAAGATAGAACATCTTAATGTTTTTTGGAAAAACACACACACAAAATCCCAAAACAGTACTTGGATACCTTACTTGTGAACATTTGAAAACTGATTTTCTTGAAACTGGTCTTAATTCAAACTGTAAGAAATATTGTGGGTGAATGCAATAAGTGGATGCAATCTTGAATGAAAGCTATCTTTTCTGTTACTATTTTGAGCTTCATTGAAATAAGACAAACCACAAATTAGCAAAAAAATTACAGGTCTTGTAAGCTTAGTGTTTTCAATGTTAGTTTACCGATTGCTGAAAAGTTTATGAGTATATCCAGAACACATAAGAGAAGGGTTGCAGCCAATCTGGAGCTCCACAGTAGGCAGAAACATGTGACCTGAATAGATACAGTGGAAATCGCGCAAGTGCATCATAAAGGCTAGGACAGAGTCATTCATATAGACGCTGCATATGCTGCATGGCAGCTATCTTGGGTTCGAATCCAACCCATGGCCCTTTGCCGCCTGTGTTTCCTGCTCTCACTCCCTCAGCTTTCCTGTCATTTTTCAATTTACCCTTTCAAATAAAGCTGTAAAAATCCCAAAAAACCCCAACATGGAACCCTAACCATACTGTGTGTGGAGGTCATATGTTTCTGCTTACTGTGGAGGTCCACACCTGTTATTGCCACTGTGGAGCTCCATAGTGGCTGCAGCCAGGTGCTCTTGACACATAAAGGAACAATAGCATGTTAGCTTTGTTTGTTTTTCCTTTGAGAAAAATATCTGCCTTCTTAGCTGCACTATATACAGCTAAATTTTATGGCAGCTGTTAACTCTTTCTTTTATCTTTTACTTTGTGGCATGCAGTTTAGCTTAGCTTTTTGTACTTAATTAGGAGGCGGCTGTTGCTAGCCGGTGAACCAAAACAGTGGGGAGTTGGGCTGAACAACTAAACGATGAGCCAACAAAGGTTAAGGTTAAAGTTGCCTTACAAAACTGTAAAATATGTAAAGATTTAAACAATCGCTTTGTTCATTCAGTGGGCTGGTTTCAGTCATTCTGCAAATGTAAAATGGTAAATGGCATGTATTTGTATAGCGCTTTACTTAGTCCCTAAGGACCCCAAAGCGCTTTACACTACATTCAGTCATTCACCCATTCACACACATACAAAATGTACTGTTTATAAGATTGGGGAAACCTGCAGTCAGCTGAGACCGAAGAAGTCCATAGGATGAGTGACGTTTCTCCCACTGAAAACACTATGTCCAGATGAACAGAATCAACTTTGGAGATAAGCAGAATGTTATTTCATATCTATATCAGCAATGCAGCTTCAAATCAGAAGTGAGTCCAAAAAAAAAAAAAAAGAGCACAATCTGATTAGCGAGTCAGTTAGCCATTGCTAGTCTTTTATTTCGTTGTGTCAAAATTAAATATATTTAGGACATTTTTAATATTTTTAGTAGGATATTTTTTAGGATACCCAGCATTATTTTTGAAATCTGTTACTTTTCTCTCTCACTAGACCTCATTTGTACACGAGAAAACAGATGCACCATATTTTATTTATGGACCACAACAGGGTAAGTTGGTTGTACATCCATCCATTCCGTTCGAGGAAAAGCTAAACAGACCTCATTTAGCATGAAGGAAGCACATTCACAACACACTGAATTCCTCTCAAGTCATTTGGAGTTATGCAAGTGCCTTCACTGTGCATGAGATAAGCCTTCAGAGACAGAAACAGTCTTGTTTTTGTAAAGTAATATCTGCCAGCCAGAAGACATTGTAAGCATCTTTCTACTGTAGTGTAACCCGTAAACCTACATCACGCTGACATATTGAGAGCAGATAGCTTTCTTGATGTTGTTATTGCTTCTAATTATGACATAGATATTCCATGCTTATGGTGTGTGGTGCGTCAGAGAATTAAAAGGATTAATGTGTGTAGCCCGAGCTAAGAAGTTGAAAACCTCTTGTATTTGTTGCAGTTTTTTGTTTTTGCAGTTCAGCGCCCGGACATGTTCTGTTCTTATCAGCTGAGTCTCAGGACAACGTGTCTAATAAGATGCATCGTGATCTCGTCTTCTTTGGTCCGAGTCCAGTGAAAACACCCACAAACTCACCTTCTGTTGTCATGGAGATTAGATGATTCTAAAATGACACCATTTTTGTTCTTCTGAGTTCAGAGTTCAGAGTTCAAGGCTAATTCTGACACGTTCATGTGGCTGTTAACATTTTCTTGTTTTTTTTTACATTTTTGGTCACATCAATTAAAACAACAGTTTTTCTTTAACTCCATGGAAAAAGATGGAAAGCATTTCTGTATTACTTTATAAAGAGTTACAGTTTTACCAAGTACACCACTGATGTTAGAATTCTAAATGTGGACAAATCAGTTTACTGATTTTTATTTCCATGTCTACTGAGTTTATTCAACTTTATCTGGCTTTCAACATATGCCCCACCCACTGCATTTGTAATACACATTCCAGTTTGCAATGAGACGGTATGTCATGTAGTCAGGCAAAAACCTTTTGATCTGCATTAGAGGCAAGTTTACAGTAACTTTGAGTAATCTGCAATATATGAACTATGTTACTCTGCTTCCCATTAAACAAATAACATACAACGATTTAGTGTGCTGTCACCTTTAATGTTTTGTGGAACAGTTATCAATGAAGGATGAGCTCATAAAGACTCAAGTGTTGAGCTGCTTAAGCAAATAAGTTATGATACAGAGAGGAGAAAAGCCTGTGTGCCAACTGGCAGTGTAGGTATTAATATACAGGGATTGAAAGATGAGCTGATGGGAAACAGCATTTAGGGCTGAGTGAGGACTAGGGATGGGTATCGTTTAGGTTTTATCCGATACCGGTGCCAAACCGGTACTTTTGAAACGGTGCCGGTGCTTAAACGGTGCTCAAACCGGTGCTTAAAGAATGGAGAACACAAAATTGGTCCAAAAACCTCTCATGTTCAGCTGTTTTTTTTGTAAAAAGATAACAATGTTAGCCTTTTCTGCAGCTATGGGGCATATATGGTATCATTCTTGGCTGGAAGCAGGGTTTAAACAATGGAAAAGACACAAATTTGTCCAAAAACCTCTCATGTTTAGCTGTTTTCCACTTTTTCTTTGGTAATTTTAGCCTTTTTGGCCAGGGTGAAGGGAGTATCTGCCATCAAACAAGAAGACAGCTGCATGTAGCTATGATGATGTTTGCTAGTTCACCTTACATGAATTAATTTAATAACGTGGTTAGCCTACTCAACGTAAATTATACACGAACAATATTAAGCTACTCACGCAGAGAAGAACGGCTGCTGCTGCCATCATCATCCGTCATCATTTCTGCTACACTGGCAGGGCTAGGGGCCAGGACTGTACTCTTTGGGTTTTTGGGGGATGCTGCAAACTCCGGGTCCGATAACAGGCACCACACCCGCAGTAGATGCGCTCGGTGTGAGGTCTCGCAGCAAGCTATCAAATACAGCGCATTTCTCGGCTTTTAAAAAAAATGCTATGCGTCGCCAGGTGTTTCATCGGATTTGAGGTGTTACCTCCTTTGACAGTATCACAGTATCAACTTAAAGCACTTGTTGCAGACTGCTGAGTTTGCATATTTTGCTGTGAAGTACAGCCAGACTTTTGACCGCTTCGCCTTGGGCATTTTTAATCTGTAGCTCTGCTCTAAAAGAACGTACGTACCTGGACCCGCCTACTATCCTCGGAAACCTAAAATTATTGGCTAGAATCTAAAGTGTATCACAGCTCAGAAAAAAAAACACCGAAATAAAGCACCGAAAAGTGCGCTGCTTTTTGGTCTGGTTACTACCGTTTATGACAGAACCGGTGCCATCATGGCACCGGATACCGGTACCCATCCCTAGTGAGGACGTCTGTTTCTCTATACGTTTCTGCCCACTATGTCTCTTTCTATGTTGCTCAATAGCAAAGCTGTTTTCTTGTTTTATTTTCTCTGACAGTCTCAAGTCTGTCAGTCTAAAGTCTTACTTCAAGACTTATGTCATTTGAAACAATTCTGAATCAAGCCTCATGTGTATTAAAGAACATTTACATTAAGTCTAAAAGATTCTGAGTTCCAAAACCTTAAATGTCTCATAGAAGTCCACATCATTTCTGAAGACTCAAGTCCAAAGTCTTTTAAAAGCAGTCTTAAGTCATTTATAAACAGTCTCTTAGCTGTTCTTTCCCAATTTAACTGAATTTAACTGAATCACAGGAAACCTGTTCTAAATCCTAATTTTCGTAGAATTACTTGAGTCCTATCACTAGTTCTTTTGACCTTTTGTCCTTTTGGTGTTGGACGAAAAGGACAAAAGCGCCTTGTGTAGTGTCTTTGTGGGCCCTTGGCTTCCAAATTTTATACTGACTGTCTCAGAGCATTTCAAAAGAGGCTTTGCTGAATTATTGTTTCTGTGGTTATATTTTATTCCTCGAAACATGACTCCACCTATCCATCCACTCAGAGTTACCATGTAGTGGTGTTTATTCCATCAAAACTGAGCATTATCTCATTGTAGACAGGTTGCCAAATTTCTGAACCGGATGAAAGGAAATTGATTGCAGCTGCTGGAAAAGTTTGTCTTCCTGCGAAAACATTCCTGCTTGTATTGTTGTTTTATTAGCACATCATAAGCCCTGGTAGAGCTTGATGAAAAAAAGAGAAATTGTGCAAATGCTACACAAAAGTTATCAAACATATCATTCAGAATCAGAATCACAGTAAAATGTTGTAGTTTTAGTTTAATGTATGTCAGTGAAGAAAATTATTGCTGAACCCAGTGGGGTAAATCTCCTTTCAAGCTCCTTCCCCAGGCCTGGTTCCAGAGTGGGACCCTGGTATCCCTGTTCCTGGGTCCCTTGATATTTACGTAGAGGGTCATGTGAAAAAGTCTTCTTTTGTTTTGTTTTTTTTGACAAAGTTGCCTTGAGAGACCCTACAAAAAGCCCCTAGTAGCACTTGGACACACCTCTACCACACTAAGGTGGCGATTTACAGAGGATACTGTTTTCTTTTTGTTAATGTTTTTAAAAAGCAAAATGAATGCAGACATTTTTTGTTTAATATGTTTATTTTGATTAAATTTATGTGATAACAATAAAAAACATATACTGATTTGAGCACATGAGGGATGCTGGTCATTAACCAGTTAATGACAGAAACTTAGGCTTGGTTAAATTTACTGGTTTGACCTGTCTACCAGTGAAATGGATCTTAATTACCACTGGAAAAACTCATCAACACTGTTTTTATGCAAGCTTGCTGACACACACCTTCCAATGTTCATGCAAGAATGTGTGTGAATTTGTGCTAAGAGCATGCGCTAGAGACACTACATGCACAAAAGCACAGCCATGAATACTCATGCAATGAAGCTCCTGGTTCACAGTTTTTGTGCTGATGTTAAGAGCAGAAGAAGTTATTAAGTCAGCAGAGCATTAGCTATTTCTCATCCACTATGTCCCTCTGTACTCAGCAACATCACTCTACAACTTTACGTGGTCTGCCACTTGGTTCTTAAAAGCTTTCACTTTGCATCAATACAGCTTACAATTGATGATGGAATATCCGGGAGGGAAGAAATTTCACAAACTGACTTGCTATTATAGTGCCACACTCGAGTTCAGTGAGCTCTTTAGTACCAAACATTCTTTCACATTCTTTTGTAAAGGCAGGCTGCATGGATAGGTGCTTGATGTTATACACTTGTTGCAATGGAATATACAAAACACCTTAATTCAAAGATAAAGAGGTGTGGCACTTTTGTCCATATAATGAACTTTTGGACATCATGCAAGTTTAAGTGTGTGTAAAGGTTCACTGAGCAGTGTTCAGGCATGACACAAAGCAGCACAAACTTCTATCATGTGTCTTTCCTGTTGTTTTTTCCAGAAAGGGGGGAAAGGCAGGAGGGGTTTTGTTTTTGCTAATGGAGAGGAAAAATAAAGCAAAGCTTTCCCTCAGGACATAGCAGCTCTGTGATGTCATATGGTTGCTATGTTTGCTGTGTGTAATCAGGGTGAGATCCTGTCATGTTTTGTTCAAAGGCAGACAAACAGACACGGTTCATTATTTGCACGCGGGCTAATAACACACCCATGCTCACGTGACCCTACTGAAGAAAACAATCAGACGTGTCAAACTGGCTCTGCGTACCACAATACCGTGTCTTTCTTTTACTTTAAACTCTGTGGATTTTTCTGACTTTGTTTTATAAAAGTAATATAAAAGAGATTAATTATAAAAGTATAGAAGTGGCTGTTTAGATTTAGATTAAAACCTCATCTCTTAAACTAACTTGTGGAGTTCCCATTCTAATGGTGCATGCAGATTTGTCTTTGAACATAGAGCATACATTTTGAAGACTTTGTGTTGCATCCACTACCAGTTTGGCATGATTTTGTTTTTTTGTTTTTTATGCGCCCTAATTTCATTGCTGGGTTGTTCACAGGTTGTGAATCAGCTGATTGGTGGGTGTGTTGCATGTGACTGATGTGTATTTTCCCAGTCAGGTGTTTTTTTTAAAGTTCATTCCCCTACTTTTTTTTCTCCACATTTCTTGTATTTCTAGGGTGTAGCATTTAATAAAGTGGATGCCTAACAGGTTTCTGATATGTTGTTTTAGATCTCTGAAAAATGCAAATTCATTCATTATCATCCAAAGTTTCCACGGTTGTTTATTTTGGCCTTTTGTGGAGCTGTTACTAACTGAGGTTAAGTTATTTTTAAATAAATAGCCAAGGGATAAAAAGGCAATATCTTCTGCCTCTTTCACTGTGAGCAATAAAATTATATATAATTCATTCGTTTTTTTTTATATCTTTGTTTTGTTTACTATACAGTCCTATGTCTGTTGAATTAAACCTATACACTATATATTCATTTGGCTTGCTTTTAAAAACTGATAATTAAGGAAAAAAGGGAGAACAAATTCTGATGTCTGCTTCTTTTCCCTTTTTTTATCCATTTGGTTATTTCCTAATTCCCTTTTACATGTTTCTTTTCTCTTGGCTATAACCTCTGACTATTTGTTCCTCTCTCTTTTTCCAGTATGTGGCTGTGAGCTGGCCCAGGGAGGATTCTTTGTGCGGCAGGGTGAATACATCTGTACTCTGGACTACCAGCGGCTGTATGGAACTCGCTGCTTCAGCTGCCAGGACTTCATCGAAGGGGAGGTTGTGTCCGCGCTGGGCAAGACCTACCACCCACGCTGCTTTGTTTGCACCTCATGCAAGTAAGAAATTAGCATGTGGAGTAGAATCCAAATAACAGATTTCATTTTTTACTTTAACATGGCTTTGAGAGCAGCTTATTCATTAAGCACATAAAGTCACTGCCATTAATATACTGTGACCTTCTAAGCACCACTGAGCCATGTGTCAATAAACTGGGCCTGCCGCACTTAAAAAAGGAACTTTGCAGTTCTGCTGACTTTCATGACATTAACAGAAAACTGACAAAAGCAACCAAATTTTAGAGACTTTGCAACTGAGATGTGTTTTTGAAAGCATACAATAACGTGAAAAGGTGTCCTGCACATTCTGGTGCATCATCAGAGGCCTTGACTTAACATAAGCAAAGTCATTTGACCAGAACAGTTTATATAAAAATGGTGCTTTAAAAACATTCAATCAAATACTTCTTAAGGATTTGTTGTTTTAAGCGTTGGATGTAGGTGACAAGTGGATAATGAGTTAGCGCTTAAGTCAAAGGCAGTGACGAACTAGGTTTTGCTAGGTTTAGTATAAGGATTTGTGGTGATTAAACTTTAAGACGCTTAAGATTGCATGAACTGCAATGAGTGTCCTTCCAAGCATTTCAGTGCATGTGTATGTCCCTCTCCCCAAGTAAGGGACAAGTCAGTCTAGGGAAACAAAGATTGTTTTTTAGCAAAAACATGAGAATAGTTCAACCAAATGACTAAAGAATCTGTAATGTTGTGAATAGCAAGCGCAGATGTGGAGTTTGCTAAGGAAGAGATGGATGGACATGTTTATACACAGACAGGTTTTTTCTTAGTTTTCAAACCCAAAACAAATACAAATTGATAAAGAGTGAAGACCGTCAACCTTTAATGTGAGGAATTATTAATGTACTCAGCACAATACAGTATGCAGTAACAAGACTGTTTAACATATTTCTTTCTTCAGTGTTGCAGTTTTAAGTTATTTAATTGCTTCTTAGCTTTCAGTTGATTAAAGGTTCTACAATATCTTATAATTTGACAGGGACAAGTGCTATTCATTTCTTAGTGGTGATGAGTGAATACAACCGGTAGTTTCTTTTTGCTAGCATATAAAGGATTGGTTTGATAGCAGTCGCTGGGTTGACCAATATGCAGAACAAGAGGAAAGTCCAAGTAACTCGTTGAAAATCTAAGACGTAGAACTGTAAGTTTATTTCCCATTTGGGAAGGCCTCTTGGTGTCATTTCTAAACATCTGTAAATTCTGATCCTTGGCTCAATTCATTTCAACTGGTTACAAGTACAAGTTATTTGTATATGTCCACACTTTGCCAAAAATCTAGAAGAAAACCCAAAACTGTTTCCTGAAATGAGAGGAAATTAGTTAGGGTGTTCAGGTACAACCCAAGGCTCAAGCCTGCCAAGAACTGGAACACACTGGTGTTGAACAGTTCAGAGAAATCATTAAAAGCTCCAAATTGCCATGACATTCATGCACATGATGAATATATGACACACATATTTAGGTCAGTCCCACCCTTTTGAAAATACTTACCTTTTTACATACTCTTAAGGTAAGAGGACTTTTTCCCCCATTATGTTGGTAATGGGGAAAACCACAACCAATACAGTCTTCGTTCTCACAATATCATACAATTGATTGTCCCAAAAATCAGAACAGAATTGGGGAAAAAGGCTTTTAAAACGCTGCCCCTGCTTCCTGGAATAATCTGCAGAAGGAAATGAAATGATCAGAATTGGTTACCTTGGGAGAGTTTAAGTCTGTCTTAAAGGAATGAGAGAATAACTCTTTTACTCAGTGTGATTGTTTTTAATGTACTTTTAATTTGATCTGTTATTGTATATTTTACACATGTTGGTATGGGATATTGTATTTTTTTTAAATGCTAAATACTTACATGGTATATGTATTTTGACTTTTGTTGCCATGATGCCAGGTCTCTCTTGGAAATGAGATTTTTAATCTCAATGAGATTTTTTTTTACCTGGATAAATAAAGGACTAATAAAAAAAATGTTTAGCCCTACAAATCCACCGTACCTACAGGTCAACTACTTTTAAATCTTATTTACTGGAGAAATATTGTGTTTCAGAATTCCACTCTCCCATTATAAAGAGAACTCAAAATCAAACATCTCATGAGTATGTTTTGCACATCTCTCTTGGTGTCATTTACAAGCACATAAAGCTATAATAGACATACATGTATAAATATAGGACACACGTGTCACTGCACACCAAACAGTTGCACTCACCTTTTTCAATCTATGTGCATGCGTCTCCTGTATAGTGTGTCTGTGTGAGAGTGTTGTTTTCCAGGCCCTGAAAGGTAATGGAAGCCTCTCGCAGGCAGGAATTTTAAGTGTGTGGTCAGTCAGTGCAGCCGCTTTGCCCATTCCCACAGCTAGTGTAAAGTGTCTTTTGAGCTGGGGGTTGGTTTTCTGTGTTTGTGTGTGTGTGTGTGTGTGTGTGTGTGTTCATCCTATCATACTTTGGTCATCCTGTTGCTGAACCTGAGATCAGAATGTTCCAGTGTGGTATTTGGAGTTCCCTTACAACAAATGGTGCCTTTGTGATAGTAAATCACACGGGCCTTTTGTGAGCAATATAAAAATGAGGCTAATAGGACAAGTGCTGCTTGAAATGAGACATCATATTGTGATTAGTATATTTTTCGCTGTGTCAATCATCAGTTATTTAGTAATCTAGCTGTTTTTCATTTTGCTGTCTGGATTTTCTTTATGTGTCTGTGTCTCTCCACATGCAATGTATCTGTACACACACAAGCATATATTTGTTTATGTTTACATACGTAGAAAAACCCAATAATCATATGAGCAAGCTCTTTGGCGACAGTGGGAAGGAAAAACGGACCGGATGCTGCTGCGATCGGATGGAAGACAGGACAAAAGACCTGTTGTGGAAGATGCTTAATGCATAATTCATATAAAAGAGTCATGAGAATTATTAAAATTATTAAATCCTTTGACTAAAAAGGTAGTCTCACTGAGACCTAGCCTTTTTTTAAGTGAGACAGATGCAAAAATTGTGATAGACAGCTACATAAGAAAAAGACACATAATACATGATCACAAATTAAGAAGAACATGTGCAAGAGTAGCTGCAGACAGAGAAATACAACTGTTTAAAAGTTTAATGTGGGCAGCTAAGTGTTTATATTCGAGTTTTTCCAAGGTGAGTGTGAACAGGAGGTGCAGCTAATGTTAAAATAATGTCCTGCAGTCTGGTATTGTAAGCAGGTAGTCTTTGCATCTTGTTAATAAAACTATAAAATGCTACTCTCCTGTTCAAACATATAATGGTGAGTAAAAAAAGCATTGCTGGTGTGTATGAATGGCAGTTAAAATTACATATGAGTCAAAACCATTTACAAATAGTGTCACTAAAATAGTGTATTTTAGTATTTTAGACAGTAACCTGCTAACAATAAAGTGATAAAATGATATTTGTGTAATATTTTAACATAAACATGGTAATATGATGACATTAATGCAGTAATAAACCAATAGTAATGAGGGAAAATGGGTTGATGGGTTTCAGATTTTATGCTTCCATCAACCTAATACCAAGAATTAAACTGTAAGCAAGACTTCAGGTTTGAAGACATAACTTTTTGTCTATTTATGCATGAGTCATCTTTAATCTCAGCCACTCACAGTCTGCCAGGATGTCTTCCTTCCTCAGTAGCTGGCTGTGTCAGTGTGACAGCAGCTCCTAATATCACATTTCAGAGCTGTAGGAAGCTGCACGTGGCAGCAAGTCAGAGCCCAGCTCTGCCAAGGATCCATCATTCCTTCTGCGTTTGACTCGATGACGGCAGCTGTTTGTGAAGCAGACTGCACAAACAGCCAGCAGACATTAACATTGTTTCATTGTCATTGCAATAACTGTTTAGCTGTATAATGGCATTTGTCTTTGGCTTGTAAGTGAAGCCAGTGTCCGTGTTGCACCTCTTTCATTTCCTACTAGATATTACAAACAAGAAAAAGTAGAAATTTAAAGATTTGAACACGAGATGTCAAAACAAAGATCTCCATCCAAAACCAATGCACCTACAGCCCACTGTTACAGGTTTTGGGCTTCTGGTGTCTTTCCAGCACATGCTTAAACATGACTGCAGGGATTTATCCACATTCAGACACATCAGCATTAGTGGGATTCAAGGCTGTCGTTTAGGTGATAAGTCCTGGTACTCAGTCACTGTTCCAGTTTATCCTGTAGGTGTTGGATAGTGCTCCTAAAAAGAACCCAAGTGCACTTCAGCTTGAGGTCATGAACAGATATCCCGTCATTCTCCTTTAGGATGTTTTGGTAGACAGCAGAATCTAATTTAATTCTATTTATGCGGCACCAAATCACAACAACATGCACCTCAAAGTGCTTTATATTGCAAGGTAGTCCCTACAATAATACATACAGAAAAAAAGCCAACAGTCATATCAGCCCCTATGGACGAGCACTTTGGTGACAGTGGGAAGGAAAAACTCCCTTTTAACAGGAAGAAACCTCCAGCAGAACCAGGCTCAGGGAGGGGCGGGGCCATCTGCTGCGACCGGTTGGGGTGAGAGAAGGAAGACAGAACAAAAGACATGCTGTGGAAGAGAGACAGAGATTAATAACAAGTGTGATTAAATGCAGAGAGGTCTACAATTCATGAATTCATGGTTCCATTTATCACAACAAGTCTTTCAGGTCCTGAGGCAGCAAAACAGCTGCCAGACCATCACACTACTAGCACCATATTTTACTGTTGGAATGATGTTCCTTTCCTGAAATGCTGTTACTTTTACACCAGATGTAATGGGACACACACTTTCCAAAAAGTTAAACTTTTGTCTCGTCATTTGAGTATTTTCCCAAAAGTCTTGGGGATCATCGAGATGCTTTCTGGCAAAACTGCGACGAGCTTTTAGGTTCCTTTTGCTCAGCAGTGGTTTTCGTCTTGAAACCATTTTTGCCCAGTCTCTTTCCTATGGTGGAGTCATGAACACTGACCTTAACTGAGGAAAGTGAGGCCTGCAGTTCTTTGGATGTTGTTCTGGATGAGTCGTCACTGCACTCCTGGGGTAATTTTAGTCAGCCGGTCACTCCTGGGAACGTTCACCATTGTTCCATGTTTTCGCCATTTGTAGATAATGGAGTCCCACAGCTTTAGAAATGGCTTTATAACCTTTTCCAGCATGAGAGATCGCAATTATTTTGTTTCTCATTTGTTCTTAAATTCCCTTGGATTACTGCATGATGACTGGGATTTGAGGATCTCCACTTTGTCAGGCAGAACCTATTTAAGTAAATAGTGGCAAAGAAAATACAGCAGGTTTTTAGAGACTTAAGTCTCAAGTCTCTAAATATATGCGTTAACGACTGAACCTGATGTAAATAACCAATAAAAATATCCAACAACAGCTGACTAGGTTAATATATAAACAATTCTTTTGAAAGATTTAGGTTTTTCTTTTAACGGCTATTAAACCAGTTTTACATCAGTCTTCAGGGGATTGCATTTAGGCATAATAGCAGAGAAGAGTAAATAAATACATTAAGTTATATCAGAACATGTAACAATAATTAGTTGAGTATCTGGTGAATTGTCAAACATATTTTGAGTAGTAGGCTTAGAGCTTGGGCTTATGACCTCAGCATTTCTAACTTTCTAGAGCGCTCTCTGGCATTTCTTGTGAAAGATATGATGACAGATCCTCCTTACAGGTGAGAGTCATCAGCATAAAAATACTTTCAGGGGTTGGAGGATATTACTAATTGGTCTGTAGGGCCTTCTGAGGAGCCTTTTATGCACCCTGATGGACCAACTTTTATTTCAGAGTAGAACAAACTGTAATGTGTCTGTCAAACCCCTCTGATCATCTACTGTTTTTCTCTTTGTTTGTAGACAGCCATTTCCAGCCGGTGACCGAGTGACATTTAATGGGAAAGAGTGTATCTGCCAAAAGTGTACCCAGCCTCTTCCCGCCAACAGCCCTGCACCCATACAGGCTGTCCACAGTCAGTGCTTTTGTCCTCTGTTTGCCTGTTTGAAAGCATAACTCATGCCATAAGTAAACTTCGGATTGTTTGTTCCTTCACTTAAATTGGCACTTTCCTAAATTGTGTTTTCCTCATAGAAAACAAAATGTCCAAAATTTCTTTTGCCCTTTAACTCAGTTAAATCAAAGAACTTTTCCACTAAAAGAAAGCAAACTCTAGTGTCATTTTCCATTAAATTTGACCTAGTCTTTGTTATTTTGTTCTCTGTACAGACTGCTGCGGCTGTGGAAAGGAATTTAAGAATGAACAGTCACTTGTGGCACTGGACAAGCACTGGCACCTGGGCTGCTTCAAGTGTAAAGTCTGCAACAAGGTGCTCAATGCCGAGTACATCAGCAAGTACGTCTGGCTGAATATACTTTCATTATCATAATACTTCATTAACGCTGTTATTTAGATGTATATTTAATATAGATGCTTGCGCCTGTCTCTAACCTGCTTGTTTGTCTTGTGTCATTCTTACAGGGACGGGATCCCCTACTGTGAAATGGACTACCACGCCATGTTTGGCATCCAGTGTGAGAGCTGTAAGAAGTACATTACAGGGAAAGTCCTTGAGGTACGGCACTGCTGGCTTCCATTAAGAACAAAACCTTTTTTAGCTGTTAGCATGTAGCATGTGGTTCAACTTACTTGTTGTCTACTCTATATGAACATGTATGGGGAGAAGAATAATGGAATTACAGTAAATATAAATGCACAAAAGGAATAACTGTTGAAAACACTGAATAATCTGAATCGATAATCCCACTTAATCCAAGAATGTTGGTTCAGTTTATTCAGTGTTTAGTTTACACAGTAGTTAAATCATCAGTAAGGTGGTATTTCTAGGACAGCTATAGGAAGTTAAACCTCAGACTTGGCCATTCCTTCTCTTGGCCAACCATACAGCACTGATGTGCTGATAACCTTTATTTTTTAAAATCAGATTGCTTGCAGTATTTTTTCCTACTTTGTTCAACCGCTTCTTGTCTAATTCTCAGTGACCCGACAATTAATTTATTAAATAAGCTTGTTCCTTCTAAGAGCTGCATTATTAGATTACACTGTTGACAGTCAGAGAGCATTATACTTAGTGCAAGAGGCTTCTAGTTGACAGTACAACTTAATCACAACTGCCATCTAAATGAATGATATCAGTGTTTGTATACCAGTGTGAACTGCAGGATATGGTTCTGCAGGTCATTGTAGTGATGTTTCTGTTGGGTAGTTTAAATGTTCTGTCATAGGGCACATATTTAAGATAAAGTTCAGTATGAGACAGTGAACCTGTGCACAAGCTAAAGAATTATTAATAGAAAGTCATCATTAAATGGCTTACTTAGACTGGTTTTCAATTCAGATCAATTTAATTCATTCATCCATCTTCTTCCGCTTATCCGGGGCCAGGTCGCAGGGGCAGCATCCTAAGCAGAGAAGCCTCCCTCTTCCCGGCCACTTCCTCCAGCTTGTCTGGGGGAACACCAAGGCGTTCCCAGGCCAGCCAAGAGATATTATCTCTCCAGTGTGTCCTTGATCTGCCTCCTCACCTCAACTGGCTCCTTTTGAGCCAGTTGAGGTGAGGAGGCAGATCAAGCAGCGGCTCTACTCTGAGCCCCTCCCAAATGGCTGAACTCCTCATAGGGAAAGGCCAGTCACCCTTTGGAGGAAGCTCATTTACCCGCAGAATTCAGTGAAAGAGGCTACAGAAAAACACAGCGAGTTGCATTTTACATGTTTCTCATGCTCATATTTCCACTTAACTGATTCCAGGACTGACCTCATTTCCCCAAAGAGACCATTAAAAATTCATCATATTTGCAAATGCAAATACATTACCTCTTGTCATGGGGGTTTACAGTAACACCACATACCTTAAAACAGCCAAAGGTATTTTGTGTGTTAGTTTTCTTGTAATTGCTGGTGTTTACTGAGCATACAGTTTACTGAGCATATAGTTGTTAAGGGTGCGTCTCTTTCCAGGAAACATATACTTAATATCCAGGTTGAACTGCACGTAGTCTAAAGTGAAGTGCTGCTTTTGTGGTTCCATAACAAGTTTCATAACTCCAGCAAAAACAAACATCCATATCGGAATAAAATGTTTGCCAAAGCTTAGACTTCTGATTGTTGCATGAAAACTACAGGGAATCTCTGGGGTGATATGATGTAACACAAGTTAATGACATTGCAACAGCAGATGCAGATGGTGCGTGCGTTGATAAGTGCTGAAGGAATGATTCCCATTCTGGAAGAAGGAACACGGCAATAACAAATAAAAGAAGAGTGGCAGAGAATCACGCAGCAGGGATCTGCTCTGTTGTTGAATATTCAGTGCAGTCTGACTGAGTCTCATGTTTTAGAAATGGAGCTATAGCACAGATTGCACACTGTCACCTACCTCTCACCTCAGTGTTCTCAAATGATCCCTTTCTTTGACAGAAACCATTGGTTCATCTTCATCGGTGAGCGTGATGACGCAGCGCATGTTTTAAAGTGTGTCATCAGATATGAGGGACAGAACAATGGCATTTGTGACACCTTTGTTAGAGTTAGCAGCATGAGGTGGAATTGCAAATAAAGTTATAAATGTCCATAGGATCTACCATAGAAAGACAACTTCAGCTAGCTAATAGTTAGCTGGGCTATTACTGCCTTATCATAAACATTCAGGGCTGAATGATGATGCTGTCTCATGTGTGAGATTCAGGGACCCATTCCAGCTGTTCTAGCTGTGCAAGGCTGCACTTTGAAATAGTAACTGAAAGACTGTACTTTCAAAATGCCGTGACATTTGGTTGAGATCAAAGAGCACACAGAGGTCATACTGCACTGAGTCAGTAACTGCAGATAGCAGCAATGGAATTGAAGCTATGTTTATTGTTGCCCGGTGTTCCTTGTGTCATGGCATTTATTTCTCATCCAAGATGTTAGTCAGTCACTTTGTCAGTGAAACAGTGAGAGTAGACACTGTGATGTGTCATGCTTGGCTGAAATTGGGACATAGAGGACAATGCAAGAGCAACGTGCAGTCGAAGTTGACCTTAGCAATAAATGCAAAGTAAATGGAAATACTGGGAATAGTAAAACAAAAAGATGAAGAAGAACCAAGAACCTAAAAGAAGTCTAGATGCCTTTGACTCAAGCACTTGAAACATATGTAACCAGGATGGCAGACATATTGTCTTGTATTCTGCATCTTTAGCCGATGCAGGAATATGAAAGGACATGAAATGAAGAAACATTTTGGATGAGCAGCCCAAGGTAGTTCAGCTCATTTGACTTAAGCACTTGCCATGACCTGGATGATTAAGAACCTACACAAACATTATTGAAGGGTTTAAACTTACTGAGCTGAGGGAAAACAATATGTAACACCCAAACTATACCTGATGAGATTAAGTATTTCTGCTGTCAGCCAAGCATCTGTGCTACTGATCATTGCCTAATTTGCTTCATTGGCTTTTTTATTTCTGTCACTGTTCATACTGACTATTAAGTTCAGTGTTAGTTTGAAACACCTTCAACATCAGAGACAAGGGTTCAGTATTTTTTAACCATTTGGTTTCAGTGTTCAAGATCACTTTGTGGTACAGTGGAGATATGAATGTCACTTTTTAATAAGGTTCTGTATTTGAATGAATGAGTAGATGAAAAGTGCTCGTATTCTTAGGCTACTTTCACACTGCAGGCGAAAGCGCATCAAATCTGATTTTTTTGACCCTATGAGACCCATATCCATCATGGTATGACAGTGTGAACGGCACAAATCTGATATTTTCAAATCCGACCTGGGTCACTTTCGTATGTGGTACTGAATCCGATACATATCCGATGTTTTAGAAAGCGACTGCTGTTTGAATGGTCTAGTCGCATTAAATCCGTCTTTTACGTCACTGACACAAGACAGACGCCAATTATCAGCGCCGGAGAAGACATCGCGAACGCTTCCTGGCCATCCAGTGAAACTGTTGGGAAGACAACGTGAACATTTTATTTGTACTGCAAAATCTGCAGATTCTGACAGAAATCTGCAGCTATCCTTTGAAGCACCGCTCCTCTAAAACAGCAATAAGGATCATTATTAGGTTATTTACATTATTACGTAAATAACAAAATAACTTAAAGCAAAAATTGGGAAACGTAAAGTCTGAAGTCTTTATATTAAGGGCCATCAGTCAAACAATACTGTTTGGTCTGGGTCTAAACAGAGCGCGTTGTGTGTGACATCTTCTTTTGCGCATTTGGGCCGCTTTGAGCGTTCACACTAGAGCACGTTTGCTGTCGCATTTTATTTGTAGTGTGAACGGGAAGACAAAAAAATCTGATTTGATCAAAAAATCGGAATTGAGCATTAAGACCTGCAGTGTGAACGTAGCCTAAAGCACTTTGAGTGGTCGGTAAGACTGGGATGTCAGTCCATTTACTTTAAAGTTGAATATATTCTGAGGTAAACTTTTGATTTCAGTATCAGATGACGCAGCATTTGTGCCAGTACTTTTGTCTCTTACAGTATGTATAACTGAGCTGTAAAATCATGAGCTGCATATAGATCCCATTGCTGTTGTGTTCTAATAACCTGTGATGCAACACAGAGCTTGATGTATGTGCAATCAACTGGATTGCAGACCATAGACCATATTTGTGTGTCTGCGTGTTCATACTGCCACAAATTTATTCCAGCCTTCTAAATGAATCACATCCCTCACCTGACTGGTTCCTGGAATTGCGAGATGAGCAAATGGAGAGAGCATTAGAGGTAGGATAATTTTGAGAAAACATATGGACTGTAGGTAGCAAAGATATAAAAAAGCAGCTCTCCCATTATCTAAATCTGAATCTGCATGAGATTCAGCCACAAACTTCAACCCTGGCTGACCAGCTACAGCCCCATTCCTAAGTAAAAATCAAATTAGGCTCTTTCAGTCTCAACTTCCCTCCAAACCATTCCTGAGCCCCCCTCTTCTTCCTTGATATGCCAGTCCTGCAGGATACTGAATAAGATCATTCTCCTCCCTGTGCTGAGAAAGGAAGGATTTGATAGCAGTTCTATCTCCTTTCCGCCTCTCTCATACTTTCCATGTTTGAATTTCAATCCTGTTCCAGCCTTTTATCTTCATAGTTCTTTGAGTTCCTAGGTCAGCTTCCTCTTTTCTCTCAGTTTCAGTTCAAATATGAACTTCTGGCATAGCATCTGCACCGTCAATCAGTTTTTAAACAGATGGCCTTTTGTTTTTCTGTCAGTAACACCTAGACTTGGAGTCTTCTTGCTTTTTTTAAGTACATTTCTCTGCCTCGTTGCCTCCTCTTTCCATCTGCTGTCCATTTGGTTGAGACAAGCATTAAGCAGGGTGTTAGCCAAGAAATATTATGTTGACATCCTGTTTTCTGGTATCCTACCCTATTAGAATGACGCAGCAAAGTGGAGGAGCCTCAGAGGTGTTGTACGTAATCAAACTGCTGTTACAGTAAGATGAAATCTCTTTGCATGGAGAGCAAAAGAATGACTCAATTGCAATAAACCTCCACCTTGTTTTGTTTATTCTTTCCATAAATCACACGTGTTTTAGGACAAGAAAAGCTGCCAAGAATGAGACAATTCTGCTCACTTTCAGTAATGGTGGTTTTTGTTGCCATGAAAAAAGACAGAATAAGGATCTGGTATTAAGAAAATTACCCAAAAGACTGTGGAACTTAACCCCATAATGAATGGGATGCTTTTTAAGGTTTGCTAGTTTGAATCCACGAAACAGCTTGAAAAATCTGTCAAGAAAAGGAAAACTCCCTCTGAGTTCCTGTTGAGGAAGCCACTGACCAAATGTAATATTTGCTCTTAAGGATGGAAGTAGAAAGCAGACAACTTACCCAAACAATTCAGTGCACACAGTGTCAGTGTCAGTCAAATCAGCTTCCACAGCCAAAAATGAACCCAGACAGTCCCCAACACTTGACCAGGTCACATATAGACCAGCAGTTTCACAAGTCAAGAAACAATCCACACTATGCCTCAAAATCAATATCACAGACTCATTCATCCTCACTGTGACAACTCCCTCCCATCACACCGCTTTGTGGATTCTGACAAGCTCTGGAGATAACATGTTGCCTCCATACTAAACACACAAGGAGCTCCATGCTTAACATACAGGCCATCATACACAGTGCTTATGGAGAAAACGTATTGGGTGAATTTGTATAAATTCAGGATTAAGCCAAATGTCATGAATGTATTTTAAATCCTTTTTGTCAAAAGGATTTTATGTGTTACTCCTGCAGTGCTCTGTCTGAATGGCAATGTCTCCACCTTGTGGCTAAATGATAAAACAACCTAATTTTTGTAGTTTAACAGAAGCAGTTTCCCTTTGTCCCTCATTTAGCTTTAGCTCAGCAACACTCCTGAAACTCAATGTTCATTTTGCAACTAATTTATAATGAGGTAATTCTGCATTTTCTAAGAGTGCTTATGTATATAAACATAGATGCTAACACAGAGGTCTTTCAATGAATGTGTTAGGCATAGGGAATAAATCACATCGTTCATTGAATGAAAAGAACATTTAAACTGCAGGCTTGAAAGCATACTGGTTGCCATCTGAAAGCAATGTATTGATTCCTCTTCTGCTTTGTTAGAAGGTGTCTTTCTGGTCTGCATTTCTTAGGAGACATTATAAATTGTAACTGCTGCAGTATGTTAATGTGTTTTCATTCTTCAACAGGCTGGCGAGAAGCATTACCACCCCACATGTGCACGCTGTGTCCGGTGTGAGCAGATGTTTGCAGAGGGAGAGGAAATGTACCTGCAAGGTAGAAGCAGCCTTCATATCTCTTATTATAGCTCCTACCTGTCAGGATAGGCAGTGTAGTTTTTCCTGCCTAACCACAGAGGATCCAGTGCTAAAACTCATGATCTATTATTAGACTAAAGCACATTACTTTCTATTCTTAGGCAATAAGAGCTCATTTTCTAGTCGCGACATCACTTTTTGGTTCACCACGTTCTCTTTTCTCTTTTACTCTGTGTCATAAACCCAATGTGTGTTGGTGAATAAATCAGGCACATGTGTGCTTGAGTCACATTAGTTTAGTAACAGAGATTCTGTCAGCTGCTGCTGTGATTAACACAAGGCAGACAGTAAATTAATTCAATTATTTCTGATTTAAAAAGCATAAAACATATCTCTCCAATTTATGAAGTAATGAGTTATGCATATGTGCTTCTCAGCCACAATACTAGCCTATTACTGTCAAGGCTCCGCTTGTGAGACGGGATTTGTTGGGGTGTCCTATGATGTCAGGTACCAACTTATTGGCAGCAGATCGTTTGGGTCTGAGGGTTTCAGCCTGGAGCCACCATGGATCTGGCTGTTCTCATGCAAAGTCCAGTGGTGATTTTACTGCTGCGACTCATCAGGGAATTTTATAGTCGTGACATACTGTATGATTTAAATCAATCAAATAGTTCATTAAACTAAACCATTTTTGTAATATTTGACCCACTTTCAACAACATGAAAGTGCAAATGGTGCTGTCTGTCTCTCTGTCTTCAGGATCGTCTATCTGGCATCCTCCATGCAGACAAGCAGCCAAGCAGGAGGAGAAGAGTAAGGTGGGTGGTAAAGGCAGTCCTGACAGAGATATATATATATATATATGTGTGTGTGTAAATAAATGACAGAAGAGATAAAGCTCTGATACTCCCTTGTCATGAATTCCTCAGAAGTTAAAAAGGAAGAGTTTGAAAAACCTCTGAATATAGCACAGTCAGTGGATGAGTTTAGCTGCTTTTAATACAGAAAGTGGAATATCACAATAAGCCCAAAAACAGTTTCAAAAACTGAATTTTTCATAGTCCCAGGAAATTATAATGGAGGTCTCCAACCTTCTTATGTACATGAAATAGTGAGCAGGAGGAAAATTTGGGTCTGTGTTAGACAGTCACTGAGGTTTCTTTCGAGTTCTTAACATGAACTGCTGAACTGCAGTTTCAGGAGCTTTTTGCCCTTTTTTTTAATCCCTACAAGCTACGCAGTTCACAGTTCAATCGTTATTACAAATTTTTGTTAAAAAGTTCTTTTTTGTTTTTAAAGTTTGTTTTTTTCCCCCTAAATAGACCTAATACCTAAAGTAGATGTACCAACACATCCCAGTGTCCACTGCAATATTTACTGAAATAAAAAACAAGAACAATAATAATTTAGAACATTTTTACAACTCATCTGGCATTTTTTCATTTAGCTTTCTAAACTTGAACATTTCATAATTTGTTACATTGTAAATAAAAATGTTCATCAGTAAGAACATTCCTATGAATATTTTCATGTCATTCCTTTTGTTGTTGCTGGTCCCTTTCAGTCATTAAAGTAGTACAACAATTTATTCAGACTATAGAGTAATAACAGAAACAAAAATGTCACCAACAACAATGCATAACAAGAATCACCATCAAAAGAAAATTGTGTGAAGCTGAAGTTAAATAAAGAGAAATGTAATTGAGTCAGTTTTAAAAAAAAAGGTTCTGGTTTGAGCATTGCATCATCCATTGTCTGCCCTTCCTCCATCTCCCTTCCTCATTCCTCATCGTCACCCCTCTCCTTCCCAGAAGCAGGTCCGGATACAGCTCAATGATGGCCTCGAGCAGCAGGTCGGTGCTCCTGTACGTCCCCGCAACCAAAACCCCACTCAGTTCCCCTCGCCTCACAACCATCTGCTGCATGGGTTGTTTAGAACTGACAACTTAGTGCTGCATTTTCTTCATGCAGTCACAGCAACACAAAGTGTTAAAGTTACATTTGTTACTTACTCTGGTGCTATGCAGAGCTGACATATGTGACTAAAGAAGCTGAGGATCTGTCTGCGCATGTACCCAGAATGGTCCCCTGGGCAGTTATGATTATGATTGATGTGGCAGTGGCCGCATCCATAGAGGGCAACACTCACACAGCTTGGCCAGACAGAGTGGATGCTTCTGTCTTCTTTCAGCGTGCTAAAAATATCAAACACAACTGTTACGATTCTCCAAATATTTAATTTGCCGTATGATGGAAAGTTCACTCTCTCTCATTCAACTTGTGACTTAAACATCATCGGTACTGATCCCAGTACAGCTTCACTAATACAGGCACTGCGCTCTCTGTGTTAAGTAGGTATTTGCTGTTTGAATTTTTGAGGAATTAAAATGTGTTCTTTTATTGTTTGTGTTAAACAAAATGCCCCTGTAATAACAGAAAAATGAAGTTATGCAGAAGTGGAATTAAAAAGGGAGATCAGAAGATTTAGATTCTCTAGCTAACTCACCTCAAACTGTTTTTTTATATAAATAAAATTGATAGAACCTTTAGAAGTGATATTTAGCATATTTCTGAACTTTTTACTTTGTACTCCTGCTTTGAGTTTTTATGCTAAGCTAGGCTAACCGGCTGAGTCTGAAGTGTGATCATAATATCAACGCTAACTGTTACAATTTACGTACACTCATCTATGATACGGCTTAACCAGGTTGATTGTCATGAAAACAGTGTTGGAGAATTACAGTTCACCATTTGTCTGCTAAATATTCAGCATTGGGTTAACATTACTGTCGTCCTTCTCCATGGTTTAGTTCCCTCTTGTTGCCATCTTCTTGATGTTGTGTCTAACACATATTATCTTTTCAGTTATACTTTCAAGTGTGTTTTTTTAAGTTTGAGTGTTTGCAATATTTATATAAAGCCATTGGGACTGTTAAGGCATGAACAATAATGCAGCAATAAGGTAAACACCATGTACATCAAACAAACGAACAAAATGTTCCCCAAAGGTAGTTTAAGGAGGAGCTTATTTACATCTGTTTACAAATTTCAAGCAACTTGAAGAGTAACAGTTAGTCAACGGTATAATGACATGACAGTGTCCCCTAGTGGTCAAATTATGACGGGCACAAAGCAGGACTAACATGATGTAATTCTACAGATGTTATGGTTTCTCTTGGAGAGTAGTCTTATCTTGGATCTGATTGGCTGTTGGATGGATTTAAAGAAGACTTGAGAAAAGTATAACAGGGATGACTAGTAATCCTTGTTTTCTGCTTGTCCATGTCCACAGCTGGGCATAACTCTAACCTTAAAGGAGCACAGTTTTTGTAGAGAGGTGACCTGGATGGATGGGCGAGTTGACATATAATTGGACTTTGACTTTAATTCTGTTTTTATTATTACAATGTTAACGTTTAAAGCTGCACTTTTTAAAACATGACTGTGATACGACTGTGGTCTAGCTTCTTGACTTATTTCACTGTAAATGCAAAACTTTGGGGGTTTGAGTTTAAGAGGACACTTCTCTGGGAAGACGATTGTTTTTACTATTTTTTATCAATAATGATGAAAAAACTTGCAGCAGTTGAAGCAGCCATTCAGGATAAGACGTTTATAGGATTTTCTGTGTTGTTACATTACTACCCTAAAGAAAAGAAAGGGCAGCTCTGAATAATAAAAGAATGTATATGATATAACGCTGTATATAATATATAGAGATGGACCAATCCGATATTACGTATTGGTATCGGTCCGATACTGACGTAAATTACTGGATCGGATATCGGAGGGAAATAAAAAATGTAATCCGATCCATTAAATATCAAAAAAGCACGTAGCACATCGCAGCAGTATGCGTCACGTGATAGAGCGCCTGTGTGTATTTGTAGCCTCGCTACCAAACCAGCATTTCATCTCTGAGGAAGTTATACCAGAGAGAAGTAAAGCAAATGTGTAAGTTCATCTCTGAATGTTAGTAAATCATTCCCACATTAAGATTAACTACCGATATATGGAGTGACTGCCTCTCTCTCCCCCTCCCTCTCCTGCTGCTACTTCAATCATGAAACTGATCAATGATCAGCTGATCGGCTTTTCTATCACGAGTCCGTTTCTCTTGTTTGTGTGCTTCTCGCCAGAAAGAGGAAACCAGCGGCTGAACAACAGCAGCACGTTTAAGCTTGATAAGCTGTTGTTAGAATTTATTTAATATTACTTTCTACACCAGGATCCTTTTCTACGTAGCTGACGGCTGGTAACTGTGCAGGGGCGGATCTAGCAAAGTTTAGCCAGGGGGGCCGATAGGGCATTAACAGGGAAAAGGGGGCACAAAGACATACTTTTCTTTCTTATTCTCATTTAAAATGTCTAGCTTTTAATAAATAATTATCCAAATCTTACACCCAAAGTTTTAATCTGATGTAAAATATATAGAAGTCCATTACTGTATATAGTAACTGTTAAGTCTAATATACCCTAGTAAGCTATTGTACTTTTTCCTTTGGGAAGGTACCATCTGTGAATTCTGCAATTCTGTTGAAGAAAGATGTTGAATCTATTTAATTATTCTTGAAAAATAATTTATTTCTGTGAATTTTTCCCACACTGCATCAAATTAAATTTGATTACGTCAATTAAGCATCATGAGGTGGAGGGTGGGTGGTTCCCTATTTTGTTTTTTGGGTTTTTTTGGGGAGTTTTAGAACCCTATTAGTTAGGTTGCTTACTCTTTAAAATACCAGAATAGGGAGGATGGAGCAGGTTTAAGTTTATTAGATTGATCAGTTTTGCTGAACTATGAAATATTTTGGGTGCAGTGTATTTTTTGCATACAGGTATAACAGAATAGCTTTAGTGTTTTTTTTTTTGTTTGTTTTTTTTACTTGAGTGTGAACTTATACAAAAAGCAGCAAGATATTAAAAAACAGTTTTATTGATTAAAAACACACTATATCGGATTCATATCGGTATCGGCAGATATCCAAATTTATGATATCAGTATCGGACATAAAAAAGTGGTATCGTGCCATCTCTAATAATATCTTACTACGCATGAGGTTGAATGGATGGCAGTAATTACATGAATGCCACCTTTCTTAGCCTGTCATAATTCAGTGTGTTTAAAACTGCTGTGTGTGTGTTCCAGGTGACCCGGACTTCATCAGAGAGCATCACCTCAGTCCCGGCATCCAGCGCCTCGGGCTCTCCCAGCAGAGTCATCTATGTAAGACTGCATCACCTCTAGTCACCCTTAAGGGAGCAACAGATGACTTTTGTACCTCTGCGCTCCTCCAAGTGTCAGTAGGATGCAAATAAAAACTAAATCTGTCTCCTGTCTGCTGCCAGGCCAAGCTAGGAGAGGAGATGCTGGACTACAAGGACCTGGCAGCCCTTCCAAAGACCAAGGCCATCTATAACATAGATAGGCCTGACATGTTGTCTTACTCTCCCTATGTCAGCTACCCATCTGATGAGAGGCACTATGGAGAGGTAACTCCGACTCCATTTTCATTCGCTGCTGTGATGAAGTTTTTCACTAGTAATTCTTCGTTATCCGTACTCCGTTATGAGAGTAGAACAATACTTCTATAAAACAAATTTAAGTTTCAGTAAAATTGTAACTAAAGGGGTTTTAAATGGCTCAGAAAGCAAGTAAACATAACTTTGGTACAGTAACAAGAGTAAATGGGATTCACTACACACATTCTTACCTGCTTAACTGTTAATGAGTGTCAGCCAGAGACTAGCCAAATATGGGCGATATGGAGCAAGTGTTTCTGTCCTGATATTGTTTGTTAAGGTGAATTTGAATGTATGCAGCATATAACCAGACTTAAACTGAAAACCAGAGGAATGTGTCTTTTTTTCTAATGATTTAATACATCCAATCATCCTTTTATCTCTAAAGAACTGATTTGTTCACAGGTTTCTTTCTGTCTCACTCCAGTGAATGAATGCAATTTGAGCGAGAAACCTTCCTTGTGTCGCTTCTTCCCTGTCTTTTTGTTTTACTTTTCACCTCCCTCATCCTCCATCATCGCAGTGAAGTCATTCATTAATGCCACACTGACGCAATCCTTTGCAGTTCAGCCACAGCTTCACAGCCCTGACCTTATAAGCTGAACTGTAAACTTCCTCATTCACTCATCAGCAATGTCCTTGCATTTGGACATCATTGCTCACTCCCACTCTCATTGCTGGTTGGTTAACTCATATATTCTCACATATGAGTTTTTCCTAATCATTGGCTCTTTCCCCATTTTCATTTGCAGTCTCCCCAGCTGCTTTCTCCTACTCCTACTGAGGTAATGTGATGCACTGTGTCTCAATGTGGATGTAAATCATACTTCATCAGTGCCTTCTTGTGTGCTTGTGTGTGTGTATGTGTTTGTGGACACAAACAAGTTGTTTGCCATATTTGGGACATAAGAGTTTTCTAGGGTAATTGACAGTTTTAAATAGTTTGTGGGATGTGTTTTAATTGTTGGATTATGTGCAGATATGATAACATTATACTATGTGTTGAGGGGGTAATTTAGCCATTTAAATCAGCTGTGTTGGATGAAGGACACATCTAAAAGCTGCAGGACACTGGCCCTTGAGGCCTGGAGTAAAGCATGCTCTTTGGTTTCCCTGCCAAAGGCTAATATCAGTAGTGCAGGATTCATTTTCTTAGAGTCACAGTTTGTCAGTTTCAGTTCTTGGCGGATTAGTATAACAGCACAAGCAATAAAAATATATGTAATCAGATTGTTTTTAAAATAGAACATGCATGTTGTTCTGAAAGTTTGAAAAACATCCAAACCATTTGCTCCATTTGTTGATACATATTTGAAATGAGTTCTGCTCTTAATCATAACAATAAGCGCACACATTTCTCCTCACTCCTGTTATGTTGACGTTATGTTATCTTCGCTCCTTGGTGTGACTTGTGCAACATAACTGAGCTGCCTCACTATCAATATTTTAGAAATATTTTCTCTGATGTTGAAATTAAGGACTGAGTGCATAGAATGTACTCACTCTGTTTTTATCTTCTGTGTTCAGGGTGATGGGGAAAAATCACCCCGTCAACGGAGGCCATCGAGCCCCAGCTCTAACAGCTCCCTGGGGGGCTATGGGCGGTACACCCCGTCTCGTTCCCCTCAGAACTACAGCCGACCAGGTATTAGCAAAACCCCATAATCCATACATCACTGTGGCCTTATGAAAAACTGAAAGGTCTTACTGTCCAATTATGTCCAGGTTTAACCTGTATTAGATCCAACAGTTTATGGCTCAGTCACACTAGACTAATAATAGGACAGAGGGTGCTCACTGAGTGCATTACTTTTTTATTTTTAATTTATAAATGGTTGTTTTTGGTTGTATTACTATATAAAAGTAAAGTTGCAGAGTGCCACTGTTTTCACTCGGTTGACTGCAGAATTAAGTAAAGTCCCAATACAAAGCTTGCATTTGCACCATTATCAAGTAAAGTACAAGTGCATTAAAACTGCAGGGATAGTCTTGACAGAACTTGACAGAAATACCAAATTTATTTATTATTTAGTCAAACATCTCAAGCTGTGCTGTATCATATACATGTAACATGCTTTACTCTCGTCATAGACCAAACACACTCTCCCAACTTGGTGGTCTGTTTAAGCTACACATCTTTCTTACATGTTAATGCTGCTGCACAGCATCACTGCTTGCTATTTGAACCCCTCCACCACCCCAGCGTCCACCTGTATGCTCTTCATCAAGTTATTACATATGTTTAGCGTAGTTGCAAGTAGTGATAAGATAAGCCCAGGAACTGTTTTCTTCTGTGTTCTGTAATATATATGTATATCGGGCCTGTTTTCTTTTGTGTATATATATATATATATATATATATATATATATATATATATATATATTACTTTGTGGTTTCTTACCCTTTTTCCAAACAGATTTAAAGGCTTTAAAGAAACTTCGTATCCTAATAAGTTTATCCTATGCTTTGTACTCTCCTGTGATTTGCTTGGATACCTAGGACCAGAGATATACCTTGCCGGTAGACACAGCAGCCAAGCTTTACCCCCAGCCCTCATGGGGGGCATTAAGTACCCCTCCACCTGGGCCAGGAACACATCCTCCCCACCCATGTACTATTCTGGTGGGGCTGAAGGGAGCAGTGGTGGTGGTAGTTGTGGCAAGTACTCGCCTACACCAACAGGTGGTAGTGCAGGCTTGTCTTTACACCTAAATCCCACCACCCTGGCTTTGCTGCAGCAGCACAACTATATCCCTTACTTTAGAGGTATTAGTGACTAAAGACTAAGACATGGTCCAATGCAGACAATGGACTACTTGCTAGAATCATTGCTGCTAAAATTTTAAAAAGACAAAAATAATAAAAGCCAACTAAAAATCTATATATTTAAATATTTAAAAGAGACTTTAACGTGTCCTAAAAGCTGGTTTCCAAGATGCCCGAAAAGAAGCATGGAAACCTGGTGATTCAGCAGCAAACCAGTCCTCTCTGTATTCGACTAAGATCTAAGGTCTTACAGAATGGAGTGCTGTGACCAATGACCTGACTTCGCATGGGTTTACCAACAGTTTAACCGTGTGCTGTAAACTCTCACTGTGTGTCTTTGAGGACCTGGATTTACCATAGACTTATGAGCCATAATGGGAATAGACTATACTGGTGTGAACTGCTGTAAACTTTGGGTCACTCATGAAACTTTATTTTCATTCTGTATTCTCACTGATTCTTGAACTAAAGCCATGAAACCACTGATGCGGTTTTCAGTGTTACACATCCCTGAAATCAATATCACAAACCAGTACCTTTCACATTTCCCTCGCATAATGTAACCCCTGCCCGGGGGCTTATTCAACAAGCTCGCTTTCCTTCATCCCCTGATCTCCCTCACCTCTCAGGGTTCAAACAGGACCCCCTACCTGACCCTAAACCTAGGACATCCCTGCATCTCAGTTTACCTCCTCCTAACGGTAAAGACAATAGCAGTTCTGTTCTCTGTGTTTCCTCTCCCTGTAGTGGAATGGATAGCAGGTTTTGTGATGTTGTGTTCTGGTATTGTGGTGTTAACAGGTTTCATGGGATGCATCAAGGCATATTTTTAGGACTGCTCCTTTTTTCTCATTCTGCTTGCCCTGTTCACTTGTGTCTGTGAATGTGGTTATTGTTGTGCATGGTTTAACTCCTTGTAGACCTGTTTGTGACCCTGATACATCTGGTATTAACTTTTAGAGAATGGTTAAGGGCAATTCATTTTTGCACTTGTCTGTTCTGCTTAGCTATTTTTCTTGAATGATGTCTTGTTCATTGTCATAATACAGTCTTTATCACCGTGAATTTGATATAAATCTTGAAGACTATGTAGGTTTTCTTACTTGATGATTGACAAATGGTAAATTCCTAACACAGAATCATTGGAAAAGTCTATTGTGTACGTCAGAGATCTGCATTGTGTCAGAGAGGATTAAGAGGATAAGTAGCAGCTTGGTGCTTGCTAATCAAATACCGTACACTTGAATAGTTGGTCATTGGCAAGTGTGTCCAAAACTCAAAGCTCTGGCAGTTTATTGTTCAGTAGTATTCAGGTATATGTTAACACAATACCACAATCTGGGAGTGGAAGGAGCGCACACACCAGGAGCTACATCACAGACTCTATAGGTCTTGCTTAACATGTTACATGTTGAAGTTTGTAATAGTACAATAAGAAAACACTAAACAAGTATGGCTTGTTTGGAAGGATGTTCTAAAAAGAACAAGCCAGCATGGCTTGGGTTTGAAAAGTTGCATTTGAACAAACCACAAGACTTCCGGAACAATATCGTTTGGACAGATGAGATCAAAGTGGAGATGCTGGCCATAATGGACAGCATGCAACAGGAAAATGATCCCAACAGATTGGCTGAAAAAGAAAAGAACCAAGGTCTAAAGACAAGTGAAAGTCCAGACCTCAAACTGTTAGATATCTTAAGAGAGCTGTGCATGAACAAATACCCACAAACATCAATGAGCAGAAGCAGTGGTGAAGAGAAGCAGAACAACATTTTTCTTAATAATGCGAGATAGTGATAAAGTGCTCATGTGCTCATGTGTATGTTCAGTTTTTCACAGGACTGCATCAAGCTCTGTGAAAACTTTCTTTTTCATATCATTGCATCTGCAGATGTTGTTAATTTTTCCGCAACAGGACCCAATAAAATGTTCCATGACACGGTTTAAAAAAAACACTTGGCTTAATACCACCAGTAATCAGTTGATTCAGCAATAAAACCATAAACACAAACCAGTGCACTAGTGAATGTGGAGTCTAGAGATATTCCCACCCTGACACTTTCAGGCAATCATACACGTGTATAAAAAGATGTATCACCCACAATAGATAATAATATATTAATTGATATTAATATACCACTTAACTTACCATTTCAGTTTTGCCCTACTGTACCTGCTCCATCCAATAATATGAACATTAAAACTCATGTTAGCAGTGTTGTCTGCTTGTGCCTTGGGCTGCATTTGGCTGCTGTTTTAAACGTAGTTTTATGAGCACATCCATATTAGTTTAATGGGTAAATCAATGGGAAAATAAATGGATAATTAGATAAGCTGCTAATAATCTTTTTAGAACTATATAAATTTAAGGTTGAGAAAACTCTTGTACAATGGCATTATCAGTTTGACTTTTCCAGTCGTTTCAGCATTTAGCACTATCAGAGAGAGCCTGATTTACTGATGGCTGAAGGGCATGCAAGGTCACAAATGCCCACTCCTTCAAAAGGCTGCACAAGGACTATTGAGCTTACTTAGTAGTTTTAATTTTTAATGCAATCTGAAGAGTACTTGTAGAGTGATTTAAGAGGTGGAGACACATTTTGCACAGAAAATCACGAGCACTTGGGCCAGGGTTTTTTTTTCACAGTGGGATGAAGAGGCTGAGATGGGAACTCTTTTATGGGGAAGATGAAAGAGAGGAGTAACACAGAAATGAAACAGACCAAGCAGACTGAGCTGTAATTTGGGATCGGGTTTCCAGTTGCAGTGGCATGCAGCGTAGTGTTGCCTTAGAACTGCTGTTTGTTTTTATGCAACAGACTTGTGTTTTAATGATGTTTTATTGTAGTATTAAGACTTGCTGTCAGCTGCACTCAAGTTATCCAGATGTTTTGCTCTGCAGATTGGCCCCTATGGGGCAAAACGTGTTTTGAAATGAAGTGACACTGATGAAGGATATTTAGGAAAGAACCTTGTAAGGATGAAAAATGCATGTTTTCGTTTTAATCCCCAGATTCCTTGTTAATGATCCCAAGCCGTCTTTTATATCTTGTTTTGTGTTATTGGTTTTTGATTAATGAATGACTTTGCCATTGTGTAATCTGTTCAGATAAACTGTAATGCATCTCCTCCCAAACTCTCTTAGCCTCATGTCTTAGCTCCAGATGTTTGTATGGATGTTCTGCCCTACATTTAGACCCGCACTAACAGTACTATTGTGTGTATGTGTGTGTGTTTATGTGTGTGAAGGGGATCCACTTAGACTTGCGTGACAGTGATCTCATCCACTTGCATCCAGATCCCTGATGATAATTCCTCTGCTTCTAAGGGGAGATGAGTGTGTGTGTTCAGTCAGCTAACACTCTCACACAGAGACACAGTCTCAGTTCTTCCTCAAAGCTCTGGATGTAGAGTGTTTATTACTTTTGGCTTCACTGTTGTCAGTGACTCCATCACCCAGCCTGCTTGTGTTGTAACAGTGGGTGTGCCCTGGTTACGCAGCACCCAAATGCATGCAGTCAGCAAAATGCATGTCACATTGTTACACTTAGCACATGGAAAATGTTACGTGATGAGAGGTCATCCGCCCTTCAGGTGTGCTATGATACTGACTTTTATTGTCTTTTTTACATTTATATTATAAGGTAAAGACCCTACAATAATAAGGTCACTTATAATTCAAACAAAGATTTGTAGTAGATGTGTGGTAGAAGCTTTTCAACAGCTGTTTCCAAACATTTTGGAGGACTTTCTGAAACCATAGAGTAGCATAGGGTTGACAACTGGCCGGACTCCAACGGCTTTATATGTTCCAAGTAAATCGCTTGATTGGTTTTTAATAATGACTTCTACGGCATCAGAATAAACAAACTAAAAACAAGTTCCTGCTGTCCTGTGCAGAGTTGCAAGAGGCCTTTTCTATCTTAATGTGCGAGCCCTCTGACATGGCAGACATGTAAAGAACTCTGTGGACATCCCACAATTGGTACTTTTAAACTGGCCTCATATGTTGACATAATTTAAAGAAAACTCTTGAATTAATAAAGTTTTGTATGAATGTCTTTATGCGAGGTAAATTTGACTTGTAGTGTAAAGCTGGCAGTAAGACTGAAAAAAGAGTAATAGAAAATGCCAATCTGAATCCTACAGGCTGAGATGTAAGTGGCCTAAGATAAATGAGCATCTGAAACTCTACTTTGCATTTAGCTTCTTAATGATACTTTGAAAGGAAAGTACACTAGGCGACATACATGTCTTCCTGTGCTTGGGAATACCAGTAAATATCTAAAAATATCTCATCTGGGCTGATGAACAACATAGTGTAAGATTATTTACATTAAAGTGCTAGCAAGAATTATTTATAAATCTCATCACTTAGCAGGTAGAAGACCCAAATAACATCCCACAAAAATTAGATTATTCAGGATATAATGAATACAGACACTGTAAATGGCTGGGTTATCAAGTCACTGGATAAGGTATTATAGTAATAGCTGCATGTCTGAGCTGTATAAGTAACCTTACCATAATACTGTTTTCTGCCCCCCCCCCAAATTCCCTTGTTTTCCCCTTCCTTTCCCAAAACCTTTCCCCTTTGCCTTCCATACTCAATGCCCTCCACGTTTGGAGGTAGTGAAAGCGGTCGGAGTACCCCCAGCTTATCCACCTATTCCGATGGCAAATCCCCCTCATCTGCTTCTACATACGTGGCTGCTCCCCGGCATTTCCACATACCAGGTAGGCCATACAGGACTGCTTAGCTCACAGCTCAGCCTACAATTTTCACATCATACCGCTTTAGACAATAGGCCATCATTAACTGTAGCCATTATAGAATCCAGATCAAACTAAACTAAACTAAAGTTGCTGTAATAATCTGTTGTGAACTTAGGTTTAGGTTAGATTAACTGCAGCAAAGTTGAAATCTCAGCCAGTGGAATTCACACACTTTGGGTGTCTAGTTTGTCTTATTCTTTTATTCATTTATTTAGTTATATAAAATGAAATTAATTCATGCAATTTCTTTCCATGATTTTTGCACAGAAAAGCTTTTGACACTATTAAGAAGATCAAAGACATAGAGCTCGATTATTATTTGAACGAGTGTCAGTGTCTCTATTAAGCCAGTGGGTTCTTCTAAATGGCCCGAATCAGCTTGATGAATGCCACCAGTAAATAACTATGCCATGTAAAGCTACATGTTCTGCTGCATTTGTAGGATAAGTTTCGTTTCCAGTTATTTCATACATGAGTTCAAAGAAATCCATAACAGCAGAGGCAAGTTTGTCTTTACCTGGATGGAAGGCTTTGAGGACCAGGCAATTGGTAACATTGGCAAGATTCTTCTTACTCATAAAAGAGACACTAATTATAAATTTCACAGGATTATTATGGTTTTTTCATGCAGACTATTTTAGCACATTACTTCTTTATGTTCTGTTAGGCTCTTGGACTTTAATTCACAGTGTTCTTACTGTTTACTAATTTCAGAATAACTGCACAGAAATAATCAAACAGCAGTGACACAAGATCCCAACATTTGGAAAAGCAGTCACATTTTAACTGTGTTGTCTTCGCTGTTTCTCAAAGAGGGAAATGGAAAAATAATTCCCATTGTCAATTATACTGTCAGTCATGGAGAAGGGGGGAAAAAACCCTCATGCTGGAAGCAAGTTATCCACTTCATGGCTTTCACAGTCATTGCTCTTATTGCTTTTATATGGATATTGTTTCAAATGCTGACAGGCACTGAAACAATCCAGAGAAATGACCAGCATCTGTTGTTTTATTGTGAGTCCTGTTTCTGCCGTGTCTTAATGTGTGACAGTCGTTACTACGCATCTCCATCAGAGGCCTAGACAGGTTCACTGACACTAAGATGGATTCGATCAGCTTTAGGGGATAACACACAGTCCTCATCATTCTGCAGAGGTCCTTTATCGAGCACTGCAGTGTTTGCAACAATTCTTGAACAAACCTTCAACTTTGGGTTTATGTTTAATGTTTATATTATTAATTTAGATGCCATTTTTTAATGATTTTATTTGACATTTTCTCAAATCTGCTAATACAAGTGGACTTTTTGATGCCAGAGGATTATGTGTGGCTGCTGATTTTAATCTTTCAGTATCATTCAATTGTTCTGCATCAAATGACCCGCCATTCCCCTTAAACAGTGACCAATACATTTATGTGTTTTGAATATGTTGCATGAATTTAAAATTGCTGATTTATCTGAGGTGCCAAAATGAAAATGACAAATGACTTGTGTTGAATCAGCTTTCCTGTTCCCCCGTTTGCTTCTTAAATATATCTCATCCCGCAATAACTGCTAACTCATGCTTCTTTTTCTCCATTTTCTCTTTCTTTCTCTACCCTGCCCATGTTGGCTTCTTCCATTTTCTTTCTTCTGCTCTGTTCCCATCTTCAGAGACTATGGTCAAAGATAATATCTATAGAAAACCCCCCATCTACAAACAGCATGGTACAGTCCACTTCGTCCTTAACACTTCTTTATCTGGTCTGGTCTCTGCACGATGTGTTGCATGCTGCCTGTCAGTCACGTCATTCATTCCAGTTCTCCTCCTTTATGTTCTAAGAATTGCGCTTGTCTAGAAGGCTCTATGGATCTACATGCATAGAACTGGTGTACTTCACCCAGAATCCATGATTGTTGAACAATTGGATGGTGGGCAATGCTATGGCAACAACAAAATAAAATAATCATTTTAAAAAACCCTCAAAGTTTCTGATCAAACATTTTAGGTGTGAGTTACATGATGCTACCTACAGTATGACCCTTCTCTGAGAGCAGATGGCCTTGCTTTTACTAAAACCCAATTGGATATTCTGCAGTGTAAAGGTGTGGATAACACGTCTCTTAGTTTAAAGGCTTACAGATGCAGAATATTGCAGTGGATCCCAGAGAATTCCTGTAATCCAAGCAGTGTGTCATGAACAGTGCAGTTTGCAACAGATAAAATTCCTGCTGAAATGTCAAACAGAAAATGAAATGTATGATTTAGGATAATTTATTATTCTGGATATTTACTGTTTAGTTTCTATATAGTTTGAATGCCTTTCTCCATTATTCTGTTACTTTTTGTTCCTTTAAGGGGAAACAAGTATTTAATGTACCTCTCTATGTTAGCCAGCGTTTCAGAATATGCTAACATGTTTGCCTAAAATTGCTTAAAAACGTCTTTGACTTGTGTTCACTGTTACCGAAATCATTTACCGCAGGCTTTTGGGAACTATCCCATTTAATGATGGTACTGGCACCTAAAGGATAGCGTATGTTAAATACAGTGTTGGTCAAGTTACTTGAAAAAAGTGATTAGTTACTTTACTACTTATTTACTTACTTAGTTACTTTTTAAAAACATAATAAACACTCTGAATAGGTAATAAAGCAAAAGACCTTTCAGCCCAATTCTACTTTTTCTACATAATCCATCATATATAATGGAGTCAAATAAAAAATTTCTTTTAAAAAATTGTTTTATTAGTTTTAATCTTTTAACTTTATGCACATTGCATCAAGAAAAAATTATAATCAACAGTCTTTGACTGGAAGAAATTAGTTTAACATTTAAACCTATTTTCTGCATATTACAACATATAAAATAAAATAATTTTTTATGTTTATACTCACTCTTTCAAATAGATGCAAGTAAAACACAGCAAAAAAATAAATCAATCAAAGAGTCCTGTCGCTCCTAAATCTATTTTCATCTGTTTAGCACGAGTGGGGCGGCTGGAGGTTTGCCCGGTGCCACAGCGGTCATGTCAGTGGGGGGATCCGGGGATTTCTCTCTGAATTTCACATTCCCGTGGCAGCGTGCTTGGTCCTCGCTCAGATTTGAAGTTTAATTTTTCGCTGTGGAAAGAGGTTTTCTTCCCACGCAGAGTGTACACTAATGTTTTTGTCACTTTTCACAGAATCAAACTCAAAGTAATATCAGTACTTCCACGCACTCCATTGTTGATCTGCGCACGTCTGTTACCACGGACGTTGCATGTTCGTGCATCATTGTCATGAGACACTCTCACAAACAAACTCACAGTTTAGTAATGCAGTAATGCAGCATGCTTAGGGGAAAGTAACAGTAGTAGTAATCCCTTACTTTACACGTTACTTGAAAAAAGTAATTGGATTATGCGTTACTGCCCATCTCTGGTTAAATATCGGGGAGTCCCGATCAAACATATATCCACATTTGCTAAATCAACATTGTTCAGTTCAAGGCAGGTTATCTCTCGTTTTGGGTCTGTAGGTAACATTGTTACACAATGTTATAATTTATTTTTTACCAATTTTAGAAATACCCCTAATTTCAATATCTCACACAGTGAAACATTGATTATTCATCTTCCTAATCCAAACTATGTGGGAGTGGAGCTGTTTGGGATTTGGGCCCATGGGTGTTTTTTGCTCATCCTGTTCCTGCATGTGTGCACTCATTCCACCAGCTCATTGGTTGGTTTCATTGGTGATGCTGTAACTGTGTGTACACTGTGAATGGTCAGGCACATGAATCATGTTGTGTTAGTATGTTCGGTTAGTATGGTGAAGTGTCTCTGTGTGTCTCTACCCTAATCATTGTGTTGTGTACCTAAATTATATTTTTTGGTCTACACTTCTAGTAACCCTAGACTATGTTGCATACTTTAAGAAATCTAGTCTAACTTCACAGGGTCACCCAAAATGCATGAACACGGGACTCCAAGGAGCTAATGTCACCACTACCACACAAGGATATCATCGTCACTACCAACAAGTAACAGTGACATCAACTAAACTGGCTTGATTGGAAGCATTCAAGCAGACATTAGATCACTGACAAAGTGTACTGTTTGCCAAAAAAAAGAAAAACAACTTTACTGATCTCCTAACTGCCTTTAAACTTGATGTGATGTGTTTTAGCTTAAGTTCATTTTCAGTGGGCTACACCTACTTTGTGCGAATTGGATCCAGGTTTTTTAGGGGTCATCTCTAAAGTTTTAATGTTTTACACATTCTTGCGTATGAATTCACTTAACATCATAATGTCAGTATGTCAGAAACATCACAAGTAGTTCCACATGCTAATATGATAAGTTTACAACAAGGCTGTGACCAACACATTTTAAGATTTAGTTTCTCTTGGCCCCACAACCGGAAGATATACATTAATTAACACTGCATTGGGCTATCAAGTGCCTATACTCCTGAAATTGTCTTGTGTTGCATTCTAATAAAACAGCTACTAGCCTGTTCCTCACTATGACCTCAGTCACACTGGCTTAGATACCATCTTTTATAGCCCTGCCAACCAAGATGAAATTTTATGAAAACACTTGCTAGCGCAGAGATAATAAGTGTGACGCAAATAAGAAAAAGAGAATGTTTGCCTTTAGAGTAAAAGTTGTGCGTCACAGTTTTAACTTTTACTGCGAAGTTCTTTTGATTCTGGTTTGTGTTGCACCTGTTTTTGAGTCGGAGAGTAGCTGACAGTAGTTGACTTCTTATCTCTAGCAGCAGCCTCCACTAACTATTCTCCAATAGATATTTTTTCCAAGCAATCTGTGATTGCCAGGAGGTTGCCAATTGGTCCCAAGCCCTTTCTGACAGAGGTCATGTTGAAAGTTTTGCTATTCGGCGTTGCTTTTTTCAGAATTGTGAAATCGTTAACAGAGAGATTAAGGATAAGTATATAACAATACTATTACTTATAAGTAAAAGTAATAAAATAATGTTGCACTTTGTGTTTTGCTTCCAGATGACGGTTTATTTATTTCAGTATTAACTACAGGACTGGAAAATTAAATTCACCAAATACAAAGAGTTGATTCTTTAGAGGAAATTGTTGCCCTTGGCCATTGACACATAAATTTGAAAGCTGAAGTTTGGTTCTTGAGTAAGATAGATTGTCAAAGCAACATTACGATTCTCTTCTGGCACAGTAATGATTCACAGGAGAGTTCATGGTCATCTGTCATTTAGCAAACTGGTTATAAATGTAAAAGAAATGCTTTTGGGGGTCAGATCTAGCCATTTCTATCTATCCTCATGAGACAAGGGATATACATACAGAGTTTTATGGTGACTAGACTTGTAGATGGCCAACAAGCCAATGTCCCACAGTGTACAGTGTAATCCTTTAGTTAAAGTATGAATTTTCTCCATTTTTGTAACATTGTGCTTGTGGAGCTCCCTGTGGATGCTCTCTATGGCCGATGATGTCATGCAAAGGGGTCCAGGGATTAATAATGGTGTTAATAGTGCAGCACAGGGGAGCCGAGAGAGAGATAATCCAGCACATTAACTGTCACGTCATGTAACATCTGACTGTTTTACAGCTTCTAGAACATCTTGGCAGGATGGTGAGGATAGCAAGGTGGGTCTGTGTGTACAGTTTCTGTCTTTATCCGTCTTTCCATATCTGTCTCTCTTCAAGTCATTTTCTTAAACTTTACAAATGCTGTACATCCATTCACTAATTTACTAACTCATACTTTGCCATCATCCATCACCTCTTTCCATCTTTCTGTCCTTTTTTCTCTGTCTCTTACTTTCTCCTTGTAGAGGACCAGTTGGATGATTTTGAAGAGTGAGATTGATGGTCAGATTGACATCGACCCCCGCAAATCAACCTGCAGTCTGCCCACTGACACTTCCCAACCTAGTGAGTATCTATTAACAAGCTAGATGCTGAACTAGAGCTGACATAAATGAAAATAATTGTCTTTGCTTTTTTTTAGATTTCCCTTACAATAAGTCTGCATCTTTACCTGGCTATGGAAGAAACGGCATCTACAAGGTGAGCAGACAGATTCTGATATAGAATGGCCATCAAGATGCACAATCTCAGATCTTTGGTAGATTAGCCAAAGATCTTATTTTAAAAGTGTCTAAGAAGGTCAGGTTTAATTTTTTAACAGGACCTGTGTTACTGAGACTTAGCACCGGAAACGCCGAACACTGAACAGTTAACGGTTAATGCCTAGCACCAAACCAATTCACATTTACAGATCAGATGTCCTCACCATAGTTTGGAGCATGACCAGAATTACTGTGACAATGTGCAATACACTTGCAGTTTTGTTGCCTTTCAAGTGATTGCTTCAAAAATGGAGACCAGGTTTGTGACCACTCGCAGTCATTGCTGTCTTCAAAGCTATTTTGGTGCCTCAACATGGTGACTGGGATAAATCAGCAAAAATCACAAATATTTTACCGTCTGTTGCAAATTTCATGCACACAAATTCACATTAACTACTTACGTTCAGTGATCAGTGAAATTTGCACAGATCTGAAACAGAATTTCCTTCACAAATAGTGACAGTAACTGTGAAATGACAGACTTTGCTTGTATGTAGGAATACCAGCTCACTCAAGTCCCCTCTGGCAAAGAGAGGTAAAACAGACAAGCTGCGCTTACTGGCACAGAATGACTCAGATTAACTAACGTGTTGGAATTCTGTTTGTGTTTTTAAATTAAAGCAGTAATTTTCAAAACCTTGTCAATGGTTCTGATACTGACTGCAGTCGGCTCAAGTCAGAGCATAGTTGTTTAGAGACAACTTGCCTTCTACCAGGCAACCTGGCAAACACTTCACATTGCAGACACCACAACTACTTGTGATCAGTGATCAGATTTGAAAAAATACATTCAAATCAGTACCAACAATGGCTCCTACTTGCAATAAAGTTGCCATCCTGTTTCTACTATAGTTTAATTGAGCAAATATAGAACAAATAGATGTCTGGATCTGACAGCTTTTGCCATTTAGACCACTAGCTGGTGCTGTTTCCCATTCAGGGTCTCCATTTCTATGTGATAACACCATGGCTCTATCAAACCAACACTTTCCAGCCTTGTATAGCCTCCCACTCACTACTAATCAACCCAGGAAACCTCAGAGTAGCATATAAACCATTTAAATGTTTTGCTCTACCTTAAAAATCAACCTCCCTTTTCCCACAGCGTTGGTATCAAATTTCACAGGGCCAGTCAGTACCATTCAGTCCACACAGGCAGTGCTCTGGTTTATTTAGGACTTTGGGGGTAGTCTATGAGCCACTGATGCAATATAGCTGCTCTCCCTCAGTGTTTATTGATGGATAGAGGACAGGCAGACAAAACAGAACAGAAGAGGAAATGAAAGCTCAAGAGCCACAATAGAGTCATGGCAAACTATATTGAACTATTTTTCACATGCTGAAATTATTGTTAACATGGTGGATCTAGTGTGCTACAAGTACAATCAAGTGAATGAGACTTACTATCATCGGCTGATTGGAGAGTTTAGTGGTGCACAGTGAGGCCAGATGTATAAAGAGACTTGGATGAGATGGTATGCTTGACACACTGCCTGCACAGAGTTATAAGAACAGAGAAAAAAATGCATGATGATTGCAGCTGGCAGTCTGACGGTGCAAGTCTGACGAAGTTGCCTCTGGTCCGAGCGTGGTGTCTTTAACATGCTGAGTGATGTTGAAGCAGTCTAACAGTAACAAAAATTCTGCAGAAAAGGGGGAGCTGTGAGAGTCAGTATGGACAATCCCCAAGGAGTGTAGAGGGACACAAGGGACAAAGAATAGCTCAGAAATAAAGGTAGTTGAGGCTCTTGGGGATGGTAAACCTGAACTACCTGCAGTTGCATAAACAGCCAATGGTAGTAATAACACCATTAACACAGACTAGTGACCCCAGGATCACAGAATGGCAATGAAGTTTGTTCTGATGATGATATCGTCTTGTTGGTAGAGAACAGCTGGGATACAATGCTCAGTGTACACAAACCTCTCTCGGGAACATAATGCACATAGAAGAGGTGACACATAAGTAGGAAAGATTTCATGATATCAAAGCATTCAGGAGAGAGGATAGGAATTCCAATACTGAATATTTAATAGTTACCTGTCATACTCTAATCATCTTTGACAGACCATAGTAAGCTAATGCAAAGTATCCAAGGATTTTCAATATCCTGGCAAGATAGAAGCATCTTGGTATCTGCACGTTGCATTATGGGAATATAGCTTTTATATTCCTCTGTAGAGTTTTTTATGAGACAAAAGACTGATCGTTAACTAAGCTACATGCCAAATATCACGTGGACACTACTTATGTAGCTAAATAGATCTGACTTGTTGAGGAATGAACTTGAGATCTGGAGAGGTTGACCTTTGATGTCTGGTACCAACGGAGCTAATAGTGATAGATTAGGCGTCTTACGGCACATCCCAAAGAGATCAGGGTGGGAACCTTTAGAGGCTGAGTAAATGCTTGGGCTGCTTGTCTCTTTCCTTGGACCATAATTCCTAAATGATAGTTTTAAGACTTTGTGCTTTGGAGCTAGTCTCAATTGGTCATTTTAGGAACTGCCAGATACTTCAAGAAATACTGTCTTGGCTTGATTTCTCAGATGTTTAGGCTGACTCTTGGTTTAGTTACAGACACCAAGAAATTCTCTGTACACTGTATATTAGCTTTCTAGCTACCATACCATATTTTTCCACTTTGCAAGCATGATGGTAGGGCATATATTGCATTTCATGTTGTTGCATGGAGACAAATTTAACATGGAATCATTAGCTTCCTGGCAGGCAAGATAGCTAATTAACTAGTTACTTGTGTCAGATGTTAGATGGTGTGGTCTGCCCTTAGCTTGTGTGTTGCAGGGCTACTACAGTGAGATAGACAACCATTCACACTCACATTTCACACCAGTTACCAGTTATGTGTATATCGTATATCAATATCCCTGCCAGTTCAGCTCCAGGAATTCTAAAGGCTTGGGAAGTATCACCGAATACCAATTTATTTTCAAAAATTATTTTTCTTATTTTAAAGAATAGTATTTGTTTTTCACTAGTTTTAACACTAGAAAATGGATTACTGGACAAACAGCAGAGACTTTACAATATCGGTCCCTCCTTGTCTCATCAGTTGGCTTTCAGTCTCTCTGAGCAAAGTAATCCAAACTCCCTATCAGAAGTGTCACATCCACTTCCCATCGCTAACTCTGAAAGAATGTGAGCAAATCAAGAGCAACAGCTTTTACTAAAAGGCTTTCAGATGAACCCTTGCTTTGATAAAGAGCAGCAGTGTTCTTGGCGGAATGACACAGAATATCTGAATTATGGTCTAACTCTGTGTTTGCTTAATGTGTGTGTTCCCGCAGGCTGCTGAGATGACGGAGGATGAAGTGGACCCAGACTCCCAGAGCTGGGGAGGCATGAGAGGTGAGAGCGGACATGTATCTTCAGTTCTCATTTAAGTTTTTAAAGGTTTTATCAGCAAAACACTCATATACAGCATAGCACATTACACCCAGTGCAGTCTATAGGTGTCTTTTTTAACCATGCACGGTCATATACCAACCAAGACTACCATACTGGAAGGGGTTAGTAGTATGACAGTTCTCTCACCTTTCTCACCTTACTCATTCTGACCAGGCTACAGCTCAACATCCTCTTTACAGTCTAGGGCTAGCTTAGCATCCGCATGGAAAATACCAAGGTGTCTCTTGGTCTCTGTTGGTATTCTCAGAAAGTCTGTTCAGTAACACGTTTAATATGCTTTCTATCCTCCAAGTTTGGGGAACCACATAAATTATCTGAGTTTTGCTTGAGAAAAACAACCAGCGAGTCATCCTGGCAAATTTATGAAAATTTATTTTCACTGTTTTTGACAGTTAATAACAGCTGAGTGAAGCTGACACTTGCTATTTTAACTTTGAGGACTAATTTAGAAATAAATTCAAAATCTTCTTTCCTGTAAAGAGTGCATTCATTAACTTGTAAATCTGCTTTTGAATACAGCCTGGCTTTGGGAATTTAAAAACGTTTTAAATAAAGGTGTTAAGGAAGTGTCATCTGATTACTAGATGATTCACCTAAAATAGAATTTCGGTGTTGTAGTTGTTCTCTTACATGAGAACAGCATGTAGGTGGATACAGTGGACGTGGGAGCCTATCCCATCCTCCATAGGGCAAGAGGCAGGTCACACCCTGAACAGGGTCTGTTGCAGGGCTAATACAGAGAGCAAGTTAACCAATTAACCTAACCCCACTAAATGCGCGTTATCTGATTGTTTTAAATGCAGTTTTCACGTTGCTAATTCACTGTTGCAAAATCTCACAGGCTCCATCCCCAAAACTGAATGTTTCCTTCTAAAAAATATTAGCCAAGTCTTAAGCTATAAAATGTACACTAAATGGACCATATCATCTTTCTGTGAGTCAGATCAAGGTTATTTTTACAATGCCTAATAACATTACATATATGTTGCGATCAAGCATGCAGAGCCCTGTTGCTTTGGCTCCAGATCAATTACAAGAAGTAAGAGCGAGGAAGGATGATGTCATTTTTCCAGCTCGAAAAATTAGTGCTGTGTGTTTACCAGTGCGTGCGTGTACGGTCTTGGCTGTATCTGAGGCAAAGATTGAGTTGAAAGTATTCCAACCTCATAACAGTCTGTGTGTGTGAGCAGAGCGACCATTTCTAATGCTTTTTGACGCCTTTGAAACCCAATATTTTTGAAGAGATTTGGGTTCGCAAGTGTAATTTATTTTTAAGCTCACTTGTGCTAGTTTTTATAATAGCTCTGAATTCAAATAAAAGATAACTGTTCCACGAGAGTAACTTCTTCTGTCTCTGTCTTTTCCCTCCTCAGAGTACAAGGTAAGAGTTTGCTCCTACTTTGCAAATATACTTTCATATTCTTGGCAGCACTGTTAGGACATTGGATTATAATTGTATTCCCTAATAAATCTCCCACAATGCTTACTTTGTGTTGCCAGGTCTACCCTTATGAAATGCTGGCAGTGACGCATAGAGTGAAAGTGAAGCTTCCCAGAGATGTAGACCGCACCAGACTGGAGGTGAGCTCTAATCTTACTTTCCCCTCTGTTGTTTCCCTCCTTCCATCCGTAGGTCGTTAACAAACCTGAGAAAATATTACAGAATTTTGTCAAGTCAAGAATTTGTGGTTTGGGTTGGAGCTAGGCAGCTCAGCCAAGTGGGATAAAAGTATCAGCAAAAGCTTATAGAAGTGCCATCTTCAATCACTTAAGTGGTGAATAAACAATAAATAAACTATTTTGGGATTTCTCTTAGTATACACATTGTATGCTAAAATACAAAAGGCGCTTAGAAGTGAAGTGAAATGTAACTTACGGTAAATGAAATGTGTGTATTTGCTATCAGGATACATAATTGTATTTATTTACTTCTCTGAAGTCCGAGTCATGATCAATAATTACCTAAATCCTAGCTCCAAACACTCACACTAACCCTCTTTTAGACAACCAAAAACTACTCTTTTGAAAAAAAAAATATGTGTAGATTTTGATGTGTCCATTAGAATGATAGGGATGAAGGTTAGAGGTCTTTATCAGTGATGATATAGACCTCCGAGAGTAAAACTGTTCTCCAAGACAAAGTAAGTAATCGTTGTAATTGACACAGAAGAAAAACTAGTTATACTTTTTCTAAAATAGTAATTTTTTGCTTTTCTCTAAAACATACGGTTAGGGCACATCACCAGTGATGACTTTTAGAAACAGGTTAAGGTCTTGTTTTATATACAGTCTATGTCTGCAGACAGAAAACTGTGAAATAGTGGAATATATGGATATGCCTCTCTTTCTTGATTTTTTTTCACGACATAAACCTATATATTTTTTTATTTTTGGTAACTAAGAAGCAGAACACCACTATAGAGACACATAAAGACTGATGAATTAAACAAATGAATCTTTGAAACAAACATGCCATGCCTGTCATATTACAGCACTCTGCCAAAGCCAGAGCCAGTATGGCTGAGAAAAAGACGAATGACATGCACAGTCTTAGACAGTATATAAACTGACCTTGATTTTGTGGCTGCTGATAGGTTTTAAAATCTGGTGAAAAATCAGAAACCAGAGGAGACAGATCTGCAACATCGGTTTATTAATGTTTAGATTTTTAAAAAGACATCTTCAGCATTTATATATAAATGTAATGGAAGTCTTTATTTATTTGGCCTCTGCAAGAAAATCTTCAAGTTAAAGAAATAATATGCATAGTAGAGTACATCTGGAGATTTTATGAGAAATATAAGTATAATTTGCAGTAGTTTAATTTAATTTGCTGCCAGGTCACAGCAAGTTTAACACACATATATATCCTATAACTATAATAAAGAAATAAAGTGAAATTGGACCTAATGTCCCAGAATAACCAATTTCCTGCTGCTGTTACACAACCCATTTAAAGATTCAAGACTTTCATTAAGTTTGAGCAGCTGACTGAAAAAAAATGAACTGTTTTTGTCTCTAAAAGAACCCATTTTTAAAAAATCCAATTGTGGTTTGTGTTGTGGTGCAGAGCTCATGTTTTGCAGTCCTCGGAAGAGAGGTTTTGTCTAAAAAACATCCTCTGAAACATTTCAGTCTTCAGTAACCCCACTATGAGAGTTCACTGTGAGGCTTTCAGTTAACAGAAATATTGTCCCAAGTGGAGTCTGACCATATTGAGGTTACTGAGGATACTCAGGAGATTCCCTCTGTGGGTGGAAATACCAGACTGGAGTCCTATTGTCAAAAGTGTGTGCAGAAGAGAAACTGTTTGACCTGCGTTTTACCCACCACGGATCTTGATCCTTGACCCCAAACTGTTTTAGGTTTAGCCATACTAATCAGCAGCTAAACCCAGAGAAAAAGTCAATTTTATATGATGGAAACATATAAAAGTGATAGGAAAAAACCAAAGAAAACTATTCTTATGCACGTTTAAACCATACACTGCCTGTAAATAAACTCCAAAGGCAGTAAAATGTGTCTTTTCGGCTAGTCTCTGTTGAAGCTTGGGTTGCTATATTAAGTACCTTTTACTATTATTGTAACCAAGTATTTTATATGTATTTATTTCTGAAAATACAGAGAATCATTGTAAAGAATATTAATGTTCTTTCTTTAACCTCCTAAGACCCGAACTCTTCCACAGCATGCATTTATAATTTCTCTTTGATATTTGGTCTGATTGGGGCCCGATGAATGTAAAAACAAAAAATTACCAGATTTTTTTTTTTTTTTACCTTATTTTTGTTTTTAAGAAAAATAAGAGACACATATGAGGATATTCATTTAAAATGTTGATAAAACAGTAGCAGTACAATGTCCTCGTAAGTGGATATTAGGCCCGTGTAGAGCAAAATTGAGTATTTTAGTCTAAATAACCCAAAATGTTATGTTCACATATGTGGACGCCGGGTCCTAGGAGGTTAAATATATTTAACAAAAATATTGCACATAATTAAAGGCTCAAACTCACATCAATAAGCCTGTTATGATTAGCTTGTAGTCTTAATGAAAAGTAAAAGATGTAAGTACACACCGCATGTAGTTCTTGTGCCACGGAAAAATGTAAATTTAGGAGCACAAACTGAAGTCCAGGCTATATTAAAAATTATAGAAATGCAAGAAAAAAAGAGTTCCAAGTTCTTTGAAATAGTAAATAGATTGATAGTAGCACTTTTCCATTTGGGCACTCAAAGCTAATTTACCCACACATTCATGCAAGTAATTTTTTTTATGCCTAAGCACTCATAACTGAAGAATGCAGACTGGAGGAGCTGGGGGATCAAGCCACTGACCTTCCAAATAGCAGACGACTCACTTCACCTCCTAAGCCAAAGCCAACCCCAAATATGCCTCCAGATATATTTGCTCATGTATTATCTGGATAAACACCGATTACTCTGTTATTTAGCTAGTGTGTGACCCTCTGTAAGGATGCCCGTTAAAGTGTAAACCCGCACAGTTAGGTCCATGTTGGAGTGGCTAGAGCCCAGGAGGTAGGTCAGCCAGTAATTGGAAGGTGTCTGGTTTGATCTCATGCTGCTCCAGTAAAAATGCCAGAGTACCCTTGGCCAGAGATTGTAGTCCTATACACCTCAGAATAATCTGGCTACTTCTATCAGCAGTCATGTCATCAATAAATACTATTTCCTGGTTCCATTGGCAGCTATACATGGCTATGCCATAACCTCCACTGTGTTTGACAGATCACGTGGTATGTTTCAGATCATGAGCTGTTTCTCTCTTTTCTTCATGTTTTCTAAAAACAAAAGTTTTTGCAGCCTCTGTGAGAGGTGGATTTTGGTTTTTCCACCAAAAGATAACTTCCATCTCTTTCATCATAATCATTTCTTTGGACCTCATACTGACATTTCAGCAAAAAGCTACAAAATACAATTCTCATCATAATCTCCAGATTATACGATCTTGTTATACAATTACAAGGAAATAGGCCTCACTTGGCCATTAAACTACTTGCAGTTGTCCAGCTACTTTTGAGCCTCTGGAAATGGGGGAATGTGTATAAAATGGCTGTAATTTTGAAACAGTTGAAGCAAAACTTGTGTTAAAGTTGTCGAATTAAAGCTGAAAGTCTTTGGATTCAACCTCTTTAGCAGAATGCCATTCAGTGATGTCACACCAGGTGTTTTGCTACTGACAGCTAACAGAAAACATGTTGTTTAACATACTGAATGGCATGAGTCATTGGTTTTACAGTTACACACAATAGTATTATCACAGTATGTTGTTGTTGTTATTGGTGGTGGTGGTGATATGAAATGGGGAAGAGTATCCTCCTTTTTCATATCACCAGTGTCATTATCCTGTCAATTTGGCAGGTGAAAAATTTAAGGCACCTGAACATTTTTACCTCGGGGTGAAAACCAAACCTTCTGTTTGCTGATATAAACCAGGTGATTGGCTGTTCCACAGAAATAGCTTTACCTAGCTCTTGATAGTGGGCGATAGTGGCTCAAGAGTTGGGAGTTCGCCTTGCCGGTTCGAGCCCAGCTCGGACAGTCTCGGTCGTTGTGTCCTTGGGCAAGACATTTCACCCGTTGCCTGCTGGTGGTGGTTAGAGGGCCCGGTGGCGCCAGTGTCCGGCAGCCTCGCCTCTGTCAGTGCGCCCCAGGGTGGCTGTGGCTACAATGTAGCTTGCCAGTGGGTGGATGACTGGTTGTGTAAAGCACTTTGGGGTCCTTAGGGTCTAGAAAAGCGCTATACAAATACAGGCCATTTACCGTTTGATCACAAAAAAAAAAAACCCACACCTGCAGTGCAGGAAACATTTTATATTAAAGCTACCTACGCTCTGTTTCTGGGTTTAAATCAATGCCATGCAAGTTTTTGTTACGCTTTTTTTGTGTGTGTTTTTTAGAGAGAACTTAGTGAGTGTTGGCAACATGAGGTTTTAGGATAGGAGTTTTGGTTGGAAGAACTTATAATTCAAATGACTGTATTAAACATCAAGACAGAAGGCAATATTATGCCTGTTTACTGTGTGTGCACAACACAAACATGTCAGGATGTCCATCTATTATATATATATCCAGGCTTAGACATGAAGCTGATACAGATTAATAAAAATTATGCTGGCCAAGATCCAGAGATAATACTGCTTCAGTTAGAAATTAATTTATTGTTCTATTGATTAATCAGTTTGAGCAGCTCAATGGCAGCACATTGCATAGCTTGCACTGCTGTGAAGGCACCCTTAATTCTGAATGATACATGTGTTCAAGCAACACAGGTTACTCTATTTTTTGCAGGAAGTGAAAAAAGGTCATCATGGGAGTCACCCAACAGCCTACACCTATTACAGCATAACTAAGGAAGGATTCAGGGTCACCTGATCCAGCCCTAACTATATGCTTTAGCAAAAAGGAAAGTTTTAAGCCTAATTTTAAAAGTAGAGAGGGTGTCTGTTTACTGGATCCCAACTGGAAGCCAGTTTCACTGAAGAGAGACCTGAAAGCAGAAGACTCTGCGTCCCATTCTACTTTTAGATATCCTATGAACCACTATTCTGCAGTCTGAGAATGAATGATTGATACTATAAGGTCTTTAAGATAAGATGATTATTCTCATTATTCAAGACTTTTTATGTGATGAGAAGGGTTTTAACCTTCTAAGACCCGAACTCTTCCATGGCATGCATTATTAATTTCTCTTTGATATTTGGGCTGATTGGGACCTGATGAATGTAAAAACAAAGAATTTCCAGATTTTTTTTTTTTTTACCTAAATTTTGTTTCTACAAAAAATCAGAGCCACATATGAGGATATTCATTCAAAATGTCGATAGAACAGTAGCAGTAAGTAGTGTAGAGAAAGGTTAAGTATTTTGGTCTAAATAACCTAAAATGTGATGTCCACATATGTGGACGCCAGGTCCTAGGAGGTTAAATACAATTCTGGATTTAACAGGGAGCCAATAAGGAGAAGTCAAAATGGTTAGAATCTGCTTTTTTTCTAGTTCCTGTCAGTACTCTTACTGCAGGATCAACTGAAGGCTTTTCAAGGAGTTTTAGGACATCTTGATATAAATGAATAGAATACACTAGGCTAGAAGTAATATATGCATGAACTAGTTTTTCAGTATCGTTCTGAAAGAAAAAGTTTATAATTTTAGAGAAAGTGTGCAAATGGAAGAAAGCTGATGAAAAACAAATATATGACAACTATTTTGCTGAGTTTAAAGATGTATGATCTTTATGGTAAAAAATAAATAAATAAAAGTACAGTTGTGGTCAATATGTCTGAACATCTTGTCACCCACTCTGCTTCTTTATCATTAAAACGCCAACCACCACCAGTGTTTCCTTTGGTTATAAGGTTCACAAGAAGCTGCTGGTATTACTGTTGTCCACTCTTAATAACAATGTTTTTTCTGCCACAATTTCCTAATCCAGAAACATCTATCTCCAGAGGACTTTCAGCAAGTGTTTGGCATGACCCTGGACCAGTTTGACCGCCTGGCTCTCTGGAAGAAGAACGACATGAAGAAGAAGGCACGCCTTTTTTAGACAGAAAAACAATGCTAAACAAAATCTCAAAAAGTATTGGGAAGAAAACAAAATACAAAAAAAGCCCCATCGGAAATATCTATATATGCACCACCGTGATACTCCTTCTTCCTACTTTCCACCTCTAAAACGCCATGCCTGTGAAGCCACAGAGGAACCCTGCGAGGGCACAGTTTCACAAAGCTGCGGCGGGCATCTATAGCTTTTTGTATGCAGTGTGGTCCAAATGTTTGACTGACAACCTTATGGAGATTGAGGAGCTGTGTTTGCATGGCCTGTGCTGATGCTCCTTGCCTCCTATGTGGTTTTTGCATCGACCCCTGACCCTCCCATATGCCAGTGCTTTCATACTCCATAAAAAAACAACAGCTTTTTCCAATTCTCATGCAGGCCTTCCTCCAGGTTTCTGTGGTTTGGAATGTTTTATGTGCACCTTCTTTTAATCTCAGTATTGACTTGTTTCTGTTTTTGTACAGAGTTTGTTTTCTCTTTGTGAGGTTTTGCCATCTTGTCTCTTTCTACATATCACCTGTTTGCTGCGCTGCCTTTTCTCTCTTGCTGTGTCTGCTCCTTGCAATAGGTTACTGTTACATATTCAAGACAGTTCATTTTTACACCCTTGCCATTACATTAGGACAGTGAGAGACTCTAGACATTCACTGTTCAAGCATGTCAAGGTCAAAGACAGGGATAAAAAAACAAAAAATATGTGATCTTTTACTTCAAAACTGTCAAAACCCACCTCATCATCTTTTGTTTTTGGTTTTCCTTCTTGTTCTATTCAATCAGAGAAGTTGGCTACATAGTTTTGATATGCGTGCTCTGGTACATTTGAATGTGGCTCCATATCTCACGCAAGCCTCTCATAAATCAGCCCAGATAGAGTAGCCAGGGGCTGGATAGCAGCCACAACTCTGAATCACAGTCAGCGAGAGGAAGAAAAGGAGGGGTAGAATACAGAAGGTTTCAGGGTGTACAAACATGTCAAACATGCTGCATTGCTAGGGTGACGTGCACTCACATGAAAAAAACAAACAAATACAATTATTTTTATAAGCTATTTTTGACTTCTGAAAAGGATCATTAAACCAGTCAGGAGGATGCAGCTGAGAGAATCATCTTTTTTCATTTTTTGTTTTGAACAAAATAAATCCTTGCAGACTAAGCTTCACATAACTGCAGCAGACTTAAGCTGAACAAGAGAGGTTTTGTTTGATTTTAAAGTCAATACTCTAACTGTATTATATCTTCTCAGCTAGAGAGTTAACTCTTTGTATGTTTGTTGTTTGAAAGTATTGTTGCGTACAGTAATAAAGCTATACATTCAAGCTTTGCTCGACTTTCTGGACCGTAAATCGATCAACTTGCCAACTAACATACTGTAACATGTATGTAAACATATACTGGATATATATCAGATTTATCTGTCTGCCATGGTGTATAACTCTTAAGGCATGCATGAGGATGGGAAATGGGGTTTGTCAACTGACCTCATATAAGAAATGAATGACAACATTATCATAAATGTGTTTTGAGTGATTGATTCTTTTCTGGTCAAATGAAGTGCCCAGCTCAGCTCTTTACATTAGCTTGTGTTAGGTATTTATTTAATTGCAATACTGGGGAAGGGATTTTATTTTTGAAATCTTGAGTGTTGTGTCAGGGAAGAGTGCTTTTGAAGAGAAACATATCAAATTTTGAGTTTAATCTGAGTGTCAAATGTTGCTCATGTAAGTAACACACTAACTGTTGTCATGCATTGCCATGTCTTCTTTCTAATATTCATCTGCTATTAAAGTGCTTTATCCAAACTACAGAGTCACTATGGTTTTAAGTGCTTACGATTGTGAGATTTTAAAAGCCCTTTTCAAATGGATACCTTCAAGTAAGTGTGTGTGTGTGTGTGTGTGTATGGGACCATTGGTAAACCTACTGCTAGTGCTTAGTATATCAGTCATAATCATTTTTAACAGCAAATATGTTTTAATGTAAAGAAAACTCCTCACTAGTTTTTCACAAAATAGGTTTCTTTTATGTCACAAATGCAAGTGGTTAACATGAAAATATTACAAAATCTTGAAATGTCTGTCTCGTATCTTTCTCGCCCACTGCAACTAATGGTGGAAGATTATTTGGATTATTTCAATCTATTCTAAAATACTCCTTTACAAATACAAGTCTTCATTACTAAAAGTTTTAGTCATCATTTTTAGACACTAATGCAACCGTCTTAATGTTGCTGCTCATGCTGGATGTACTCACGGAATAATACGTCTGTAGTAAATCATTAGTCTATACTGAACCAATGTGTCACATTTACCACAAACAGTGTCCCTGTGGGGCTGTTTCAAGGCCTTTTTTTGAGTGTCTATTCTTTGTTCAATGTGTACTCTCTAGTGTACGTAACAGAAGCAAGACAAAGAACAGCTGACTGCTGTAAAATAAATAAATATAATAATACCAGTCCTCGCTGTCTTTGTTGTAGGTGAAAACTGTACCCCTACCACAAATTCTGGACAAAAACAAAGCCATTTGGAAAATAAATGTGAACAGTTTTTCCGTGAATTTCCAAGACTTGGGAGAGCAATTTAATTAAAAAACAAAACAAAAAACATACATATTCTGATAGAGTTATGTTTATTATTGGGCTCATCACTGACTTGGACATTAGAGGATTAAGGATAACAAGCGAATTAGTAATTTAACGACTGGTAAATGTCATCTATACAAACATTTTCTCTTTTTAATAATTAATAAAAGTAATGCAAAGTCATTTCCAAGATTAAATCAGACTGTTTCTTAAAATGCTCCCTACCCTATTCATATAATAAAGTCACAGAATAGTGACTGGAGAGTCTGCACTGTGAACTTGCAAGGTTGACAGCAACCTCGCCTAAAACATGTAAAGCATTTCCTGTAACAAAAGAAAAACTTCCTGATAAGAGAGCAACAGTAGCTCTTTATCATTTTGAGCCTATCTCTCTACTCTGTTACATATTGCACATGTACCTACGTGTGGTACTGTGTGAGAGTGTGTGTGTTGCAATTGTGATCGCATGTGGGAGCCTGTCTTGGCAGCCTCCCTAGATGCTGCCTAGCCCCTAACTACAAAAAAAAGAAAAGAAGAAAATCTCAGCTGCTGTGGCTCTAGCTGCTGGCGCTGTACACCCAGAGCTCGGCCAGGGGGTCCTCGCTGCAGCGCTCCACCAGGCGAGTGAGTTCCTCCGGACATCGTGGGCCTCTGGCTGTTCCCGCTAACGCCAACCGTTGTCTGGCAGAGGGTCGTCTGTGCCATACATGTCTATGTGTCAGGTCAAGTCTTAGACACCCCTTAGAACATTTCAGGATCCTCCAGGTGTTGGGCCTATTTGCCCTTACCGCACTCCCTGCCAGTGCCTCAAGCCCCCACCCACTGGTGCATTGGTGGTTCCCCCGTGTCCTGTGCTGGATGCTCAGGTGTGTTTGGTATGGATACCAAAATTTGTAGTATCGCACAGCACTACATCAACACTCAGTAACTCTGTAAGTCTACATGGCCTCCCATTCATAGTTGCTTCCACTTTGCAATAATACCACTTTTTGTATTCTCGTAGAACATCGAGGAGGAAAGAAAGAAATTCCCAAACTGCTGGATCTTGTTACAATACCACGGTCAAATTCAACAAGCTCTTTCTAAACTTCTTAGGGTTCATGAATTTATTGTCAAAGAATTGTGGTTTCATTAATATTTAATATCCCTTCTAGTTAAATCCAAACTGGATGTGCAGTGCCTTTAGGGGAGATCCAGAGATCTGTTGCATCAATAAATAATTTCCTTAGAGACTTAATTAGAAAATGAGCTTGTTCTATTTAACATAAACTATCCAGCCAATCACTACAAGTCATTTTCTCCGTCCTTAGTGTTCAGCCTCACATTCAACTCACTATATGCTCTTTCTTTTGTCTTTGCCACTTCTCTCTTTGCTGTATGACTTGCCTTCGAGTACTCCTGTCTACTTTCTCGGACAATCCTACTTTTGCTTTGCTAAGATATTACTTTGAATGCCTGCATTTCTTCATTCCACCATCAAATTTTCTTGTCTTCTTTTTTCTGTTCAGAGGATTTTCTTTCTTGACAGTTTCCCTCACCATTTCTGCTGTACTTTTCCAGTCATTTGGCAATTCTTCCACCTTGACACTTTTTACTCAGCTCCTCCCTGAACTCTGTGCAACATCTTTCCTTCAACTTCAACCATTTAATCGCTGCCTTCACTCTCCTCCTCTTCTTGACTTTGAAAGTCATGCTACAGATTAACTTCCAGTGCGCTCTAGCTACATTCTCCCCTTTGATTTCCAACTATAAACTCACAAATCCATCTGATGCTCTCTTCGACTCCACAAACCTATTCACATGTTCTTCTTTCAAGATGAATCCTACTCTATTTCTCTTCCTATCTACACCATGACGTAAGGCAAAGGAACGTAGTTAAAGCTATGACTGTAAAAAAAAGACTATACAAGGTAAATAACTATAAATATTGTCTCTTTTTCTTACGTTTAAAAAAAGAATATTATAGAATTATTTTCCCCTTTAAAACTTGTCTCATTTCCAGAAATGGACCTGAGAGGTGATGATGAATAAAAAACTGTCAGAAACACAAGCTTTATAAAATACATGGTATTGTTTTGCTAAAGGTTGAATAATTTTCCTAAACGTATTTTTTGTTTTTGAGATGAAGTCTCACAGAGTTAAATACTTTCTAGTTATTTATCTATGTTTTAAGATTAAACATTAACTGAGCCCTATAGTTTCATAGTTTGTGTGGGCAAAGAGCAGCAGATTTTTTTTTAGGTGTGCTTTGGTGCTCCAGTGCGTTGCGACTGTATATGCCAAACAGCTTTCACTTGCTTTCACACACTGGCTACACAACACGCTCTACAATGGGTCCTCCGGGCCCACATGGCCACGAGACCCGCCTCCCGCGATACAGCCTACGATTGGACGGCGCTCCTATCACTCACTTCCTGTCAGAACAGGGTGGAGGAGACGGAGAGGGGGTGCTTGACGGGTGCACCCGCCCTTCCTTTATTGTGACCGGCTGGAGAGGAGTTATCCATGTTGTCCGTTGTAACATGGATAAGGAGAAAAACGACAAAGGTAAGCCGCTGTCTGGATTCAAACGACCTCTGGTCGTAGACTTTATTTAACAAGTTGCTCGCAGTTCGTCTGGGTGTGTTGCTGAATTCATTCAAAAAATTGATGGAAGCTGTGTGCTGGGCTTTATTTACTGCCTACATTTTTAAATAACGGTTTAATGACACTAAATTCCTATTGGTTCGTTTGTGATATTTACTGTCCCCAACTCTCTGTAGTTGTACCTTTGAGTAGTCTTTTGGTGTCTGTGTGTGTGTGTGATACTGTGTAGTGACTACGCTGTCTTCAGTTGCATCTACTCTGATATTTTCATTTCATTTTCCTATTTAGACATTTTAGTGTATTTTCTTTAAAGTATTTTTTTTTACATGTTTTGTATTATTGGTAAATATTAAAGGACATTAGAATAAAGCTACAAAGGGCCATGTGGTAACACGGACGAAGACAGGAAAAGGAGGAGGCAGGGAGAAAGAGGTGTGATTAATTGGTAGACCTTGGGTGTGTGATGCCTGTGTTTGGATACTGCAGGCTGCTCTCAGCATCAGCAGCCCTGCAGGAGGAGGAGGAGGAGGAAGGAGGGGGTGAAGAGGGGACCAGCTGGGAGCATGGATCTCTTTAGCTTTCCCAGCTGTGACTTCCAGACAAGTGGTCGTCATTGAAATGAAAAGAGCAAAGAGAGGCCAGTTAACAGACTGATTCATTAAATTAAGACTTCTCAATCTCAACATGAAAAAAACGCATCGTTTAAGGCAACGTTACTGTTTTTTAATCCACTTTTGATCGATTAGAATGATATATCCAAAGAAAAAAAGTTTATGTTTATCAATGTTTTTATGGTTATATGCCATCTAGAATCCGAACATATCAGAGGTGATTTCCATATTTGTTTAAAATTTTGAACACTTTTGTTTCAAGAGGGTTAAGACATTTTGCTAGTGTTGCCTCGTGTCTTAAAGAGAGGCACAGGCATCAGCTGATCTGGGAACCCCCACCCGGATGCAGTTATTCAAATACAACAGAACAATTAGACAGATGAAACATGAGATGAAGAATAATTAGGGTGGAACAATTAATAGGATTAAAAAAGTCAGCTTGCACCGGAGATGACTTCTAATAAAAATGATCCCTTTAGTCACCTTTGAAAATGTTGAAATTGTAGTGATCAGTTACTCAGCCAGTTAGAATAAACCGCAAATCAGCTGTTTTGTATATTAATGTTCATTTAATGAAGTCCTCTAAAATCTTTACTTTTTTACTATTTTTTACTTTGTTCCTCAACAAACAAATCTTTATGGTGACCGATTCAAAGATATACTTCAAATGAGAAGCACTGTTTCTGTTTCTTTGTCTTTGTGTATAAAAAGTTGTAACCATTTTACACACGTTCATGTTCAAATTACACATACATTTGAACAGTCACCACATGGTTTAAGTTTTAAGAATTTCACAATTTGTAACTTATTTTTTTTCTTCTAATCTGGCGCGTCTTTATCATTCTGTGACATTAACCGAGGGTGAAAGAAAGTCAGAACAAATGACAGAGAGAGGAGAATATTTCCAGATATTATTACATCCAAAGAATCATGATAGACATAAAAGGCCCCAAGTAGTTGCTGTGAACAGGGGTTGTGGTCAGTAATTCCTTGCCTTTTCTGTCATTTCCATGTTAATTTCTATGTTTACAATTAAAAGCCCCCCTATTATTTATTCCACTATTATTTCCACAGCTCAAAATCCTATTTAGTAGTAATTTGTTAGTAATTGAGTTATTTAGGTTTGTGAGTTATAAGTAGATCAGTGTTTACAAATAACAGAAATCATATTAAATAACAACCAGTATAAATAGCTGATGATTATATGAGCAGCACCATATACAGGATGGGGCCATTGCCATTTTGTCTTTCCTGTCAGTTAGTCGTATAAAAAGTCCTATTATATGTGTTTTCTTTAAAATTCTCAGCTGTAATTGTACCAAGTTTGATGCGGGCCTGTGAATAAACACCTTTTTTCTTTGATGGTAATTTTAGATAATCAATGACAGTCTTACTATACACTGTTAATCCAATTTGTATGATTCATGTGAGACACGGCAGCTTATAGAGGTGGTCAGAGGTGTACTTTAGACTGCTTTTCCAGTCTGTGTATAACTGACAGTTTGGTACCCATTTGATATTCAAATAGACACATATGCTGTGGTACCTAAAATATCAGTAACCCAGTAACCTTTCAGATAGCAGGCATCATGCTGGCCTATACAGACATTTCTGATTTCTGTTTTGTTTGTGGGTTATTCATGTACAGTTATTCCCAGACTCCTTCTTTCTTTTTTTAAACCCCTGTTTGTGTCTCTATCTGTCTGATTTTTGTTATGTCCTGGATTAGTTCAAAGGACAGACCAGCTTCCCCACAGCCAGTTACTGTGTGACAACAGACAAAAGCAGGCAAACAAACTGTAAACATCCTGTAGACTTGTAGACTGAATGGAGCTTTGAGCCAACAATGTAATCTGCACATGCGGAGGAAAGGTGAGAAGTGAGATTTGTAGCACACACTTTGTAGTTTCACTGGAGAGCTTCTGTCTGGGTTAATGTCAGGAGTGTCGTGTGTGGAGGCGAGGAAGTGACCCAAACAAAGTGAAGAACTGAAGATGGTTTATTATGAATCGTGGATGAACAGGGCAGGAACGAAGGACTGACTGGCTGAAAGACTGGATGGCTGGCTGACTGACTGAACTGAACATACATACGTAGAGACGACATCAACATCAATGACACGACAGTGAACGAGTAGAAACAGAGGGCTTAAATACACAGACTGATGAGGATGATAATGAGAGACCAGTGAGTACACAGCTGAACATAATCTGGCTAATGACACGAGACGAGCTGACACAGTAAAAGCAGGAAGTGAGAACATGGACGTGGCAAAATAAACTGAACATGAACAAAACTGAAAGCACTGGGTCAACGACTCAGGAACCCTGACAGTTAACAGTTTCAGAGTGTTACATCAGTGTTGATAACTAGATTATTTTCCTCTACAGTTTTAGAATTCCTACAACAAATGTTACTAATGACTGGAAAAAGCTATTGTATAATGGCAGAAAGAACCTTGGTGAACTGGTATACCAGTTCTCACCACTTGTTATGACTAAAACAAAGCAGCGTCTGAGAAACTTGTCAAAGTTTGCCTTAAGTCAGTGAGGTGTTTACAGTTAATGATTTATATTTGTTTTGTTGCTTCAGTTGAACATGTTGTAGGGCTTAAAATATAGTCATTAAAGAATAGGAGTAAGGCTTCAGTCTTAGAAACCAGTCAGCAACTACCAGTCGCTAGGAAAAAAAAAGTCTTCTCTGTTGTTGGTAGTCGCTAAGTGAAACTGGTTACAACCCTTACTCACGCAAGTTATGAGTGAGGGTTGAGGCAACTGAGAAGGAATCTCTAATTGCTCACCTTTATGTGAGTAATTTCACATTGCAACTGTCAGCAGTCACTCACCAACCAGCCGGGGGCAGCAGCTGGTCTCTAAACCTGTGAATGAATCTTCACCCAGTTTGGTTCAGGCACAAGGTCACGATTTACTTACTGGTTGGGTTAGGCATTAAACCCTACATCGTTACAGTTTAAAGACCAAATCATTCTTCATTTACTTACATAGTTATAAATGCAGCTGCCTGTAAGCTGCAAGGATTGATAAACATTGTTCAGTTTTCCTCTTTTGTCCACTGTCCAGACTGCTGAGGCTATAGCTTAACAGAAACCTGACTCTGGCATGAAAGGCATGACGACAACAACAGAAAACAAATGAAAGAAATAGTAGTCACCAGTATTGACGGTGTATGTGTGAATGAGTGAACAGTATTCTGCCAGACTGGTGAAGGCCCAGGTGTCTCCATTTACCTTGATGCTATGTTCCCCCAACTACTGGAACAGTCTGAAGAAACACACATAAACAGGACAGAGCAAGAGGGGGTAGTGTAAGGACTCTTGACTGATGACTAATTAAGTATTACCTTAATCCAACGTAGTGTTTTTGTTGGTTTTTAAAATTCCTTTACATGCAAGTTCAAAGAACCCATTAGTCCTTCGCTGGATGAGGTACAAATACTGCCACCTCTTCAACGTCCTAATGCAGATTTTGTCATTCTGCTGTTATCTCTCAGCAGCCCCTATCTGAATCATTCAGAGGCTTAATTATAGCTTGAACTATTCCTTTGCTCACTTCTAAGAATGCATTCTTCACAAGATGTAACTTAAAAAGTCCAGTATAGCAAAATTCCAATGAGGAAAAGTTCAATATAATATACATCATCTTTGGCATACCTTTTCAAACACTATGGTTCATATATTTATTCCTGTTTACTAGGGGTGCAACAATACTCGTATCGATATTGAACCGTTCGATACAGTGCTTTCGGTTCGGTACGCATATGTATCGAACAATACAAAATTTTTTATTTATTTGATCAACTTTTCTTCTGACGATGCTGTCTGTGTTGAGAGCTCAGTGGATCTGCGCTCGACAGTGCAGCCTAGGCAGAGTAGTCGAACGCAGATTCACTGAGCGCAGGACAAGCTAGCGAGACAGAAGCTAAGCTCTCGTTGCAACACGACAAATTGAACCCCCCCCACCCTGATTCAGATCTGGTGTTTGGAACTATTTTGGTTTTCATGTGAAGTATGACCCTGATGGTAAGTGTGTCATGGACAAAAGTAAAACAGTATGTTGGATGTGCCACACAATGCTCAATTACATTGGTGGGAACTAGTGCGTTAGCGCAGTTAGCTCGTTAACGTGTTGACGCCGTCCAGCCCCACGCACGGGGTGATCCGCGGTAGCTCGTTAACGGAGATTTGCCGTGTTGTGGCTTTAACGTCATTTCAGATTAACGCTGACAGCACTAGTGGGAACACAATGAATATGACTGCACATTTACTCCGACATCATCCTAGTGCAAAGACAAAAAGTGGAAGCAGACAAAAACAACAAGCACGCATGCTACAAACTTTACCCGAGTCATTTAGACAGCCGTTAGCACATGATTCTCCTTATGGGGACCTGATATATTTAATATGCTGCTGAGAATATAGCCCAGAAGAAGCGTATAATATAGCTTTTATTTTGGAAAGAGACATTTCTCTGTAATAAACTCTCTTTTCCAAAGATGAGTGATTTCTCGATCAGATAGATTTATTATTTTATTACTTTGTTGTTTCAGCAACATTAAATTTAAAAACTGTACTTTTGAGTTAAAATATATATTTATAATTTTAATAAATGACAAATTAAAAAGGCATGAACATTTTTGTATCGAAAAAATATCGAACCGTGACACCAACGTATTGAACTGAACCGAACCGTGAATTTTGTGTATCGTTGCACCCCTACTATTTACACTCACTGGTTTTGAGTCTTAATTACCTCAGCTCTGTTAATGCGGTTGGTTCTGCTCGTGACATCATCACTATTGGACATCTGGGTCTGTTTGGGTTTGTGTGTTGAGGTGTAACAATGCAAGATATAATTCAAGCATGCACAATACATATTTATCTTGTTACAGGACTCAAACCACTGCTTTATTTATTTATTTTGGGTTTCCTTGATCAGGTAAAAGTCATTTTCTAACTAATCGGTGTGCCCTCCTTGTTTAACTTTGAACAGCTGTGTTTCTTTTGACCTCTCTTCTTCTTCTTCATCCTCAGCACAATTTCCTTTGTCCTCTCTTTTGTCCATTTCCTCCTTTTGTCGGTTCTCTCTCTCTTAAACCCCCCAACCCCCACCTTTGGTATGTGTACCGTACTGTGCTTAGCTTTAGGCCAACATTTCCAGTCTGCTCCCTATCTCCAGTGTCTCTCTCAGTTTGTATAAATCTCTGTCTTCAATCCTGCCTGCAGGTGGGGACTCTACACTCATAGTTAAAAGTCATGAGGAAAAAAAGAAAAGATTAAATATTTGCTCTGCAGTGTGTGTCTCTGTGTGTAGTGAATTACAACCTGCTAATGGCCTCAACAAACAAGGAGTCAATTATAGTCAATGACTGGATCTTGAATCTGAATCTGAAAAAGTTGCTAACAAGCTCTTAGAGCAGAACAATACGTCTAAATAATTGTTTCCAACCCGAGGAGGCATCCACAGAGCACAGCTGCCTTCCTGCCTCACTCTCTCCTGATGTCTGCTTCTTCTGGCCTGTCAGTGCTTGTGAGAAGACTGAAAAGAAATGAAAGAAATGCATGATTGTAATGCCTGTGCTGCGCAGATAGGCTGCCTAATTTCAAGTCGGGACACGGCCGGGATCTACAGCTCACAAGTAATGTGTTTGGATAATTCAGTGTCTGTCAATATGAGCCCAGAAAGCCATCATTCCTTTTCATTGCTTTGGTGATGGTTGCTGGTGGAGGTTTGTAGCAAAACTGAAACATCTATTTATTTGACAACCAGATGTTTTCCAGATATTCAATTTCAATTCTATTTGTGGAGGAAGAGTGGTGTATGTTCACAGCGTTGTACAGTGCCATGAAAAAGTATTTGTTCCTTCCTGAGAGCCATAGTTGCCTATATTCTTCACCTTATCCCTGCATGAATTATTCAAGCAATCCATCTGCAATCACACTTAAACAGGCACATACACAAATGCTTACGTCTACATTTGTTCCAAATGCACTCATTTACGTGACCACGCACATAAACTGAAATCCTATATTCAGGTTAATTAGTGATGGGCCATGAACGTGAGGCTGATAAAGTGCTTAGAGTGTATACACTAAAGCACTATTAGGAATATATGGTGAACTCTGGTGTATAGTGTTTTGTCAGTTCAGTTCAATTCATTTCAATTCAATTTTTATTCTTACAGCACCAAATCACAGCAACAGTCACCTCAAGGCGCTTTATATTGTAAGGTAGAAGCTACAATTATACATACAAAGAAAAACCCAACAATCATATGACCCCCTATGAGCAAGCACTTTGGCGACAGTGGGAAGGAAAAACGTCTGGCAGAACCAGGCTCGGGGGGGGCCGCTATCTGCTGCGACCTGTTGGGGAGAGAGAAGGAAGACAGGATAAAAGACATGCTGTGGAAGAGAGCCAGAGATTAATAACAAGTATGATTCAGTGCAGAGAGGTCTGTTAATACATAGTGAGTGAAGAAGAAATACTCAATGCATCATGGGAATCCCCCAGTAGCCTATACCTATTGCAGCATAACTAAGGGAGGATTCAGGGTCACCTGATCCAGCCCTAACTCTATGCTTTAGCAAAAAGGAAAGTTTTAAGCCTAACCTTAAAAGTAGAGATAGTGTCTGTCTGCTGAAAACTCTGCCTCCCATCCTTCTTTTACTCTAGGAACAACAAGTAAGCCTGCAGTGTGAGAGCGAAGTGCCCTAATGGGGTGATATGGTACTACAAGGTCATTAAGATAAGATGGGCCCTGATTATTTAAGACCTTGTATGTGAGGAGCAGGATTCTGAATTCTGGATTTAACAGGGAGCCACTGAAGGGAAGCCAAAACAGGAGAAATCTGCTCTGTCAGTAGTCTTGTTACAGCATTTTGGATTAACTGAAGTCTTTTAAGGGAGTTGTTAGGACATCCTGATAATAATGAATTACAGTAGTCCACCCTAGCAGTAATAAATGCACAAACTAGTTTTTCAGCTTTACTCTGAGACAGGATATTTCTAATTTTAGAGATAGAAAAGTGCTATATAATGGCCAGTTCATTGCATATTTGTTTTGGTGTTATTCATATCCGTATTAAATTATAAAGTTCAGTGTGAAGTTTTCTATGTTTGGTCAATAACTCTAACAAAATGTGATGTAAGTGCAACAGCTGGTTGAACCAACATGAATAAATGCTACAATCATCATTTTTGATTTAACTTGCCATATTTAATTTACTAGAACAGTAAGTCCATTAATAAAGTAGCTTTTATAAATTTTATTTTAAATCGTCGAGCTCTTTTTAATCCTGTCTTTTAAAGATTTTAGTATATTTATGAATTAATTTATTATTTTAAAGATGTTGTTCCCTTTAGGGGTCACCACAGTGGATCATCTGTCACCCTGTGCTTAGCATCTTCCTTTGTAACACCAAATCTTCCTTTACTACAACCATGAACACTCTCTGTGGTCTTCCTCTTTTCCTCCTGTCTGGGAGCTCTATATTTAGCATCCTTTGTCCTGTATATAGGCAGTATAGCCACTATCCCTCCTCTAAATCACCCCAGTCTCGCCTTTTAACTTTGTCTGTAAACTGCTCAACCTGAGTTGTCTCTCTGATGTTGTTTCTCATGTCATGTTCATTTTGGTCACTACCAGTGGAAATTGAAGAAGTCACTTGGATAAGTGACAAAATGTTTCTACCACTGAAAACACTACGTTTGAATTTTTTTTTCTGAGTTTTTCTGATTTTCTTACCTGGATGATTGAGAATGCAGCTTTCTTTACAAACTCAGTGATGCTGAAAAAACTGTTCATGTATTTATTACATCTAGATTAAATGAGTGCAATTCAGTATTTGATAAAGCATATAGTTAAGGTTGGATCGGGTGACTGTGAACCCTCCCTTCGTAATGCTGCAATAAGTTGAGGCTGCTTCTCATGATATACTGAGCATTTCGTCTTCACTCACATTTTTTTTTTAACTCTATGTGTTTGTACAACACTTTGCATTTAATCATTGGATATGATTACTTTCTAGCTTCTATCATGTCCAATCAGTTGCAGCAGATGGCTGCCCTTCCCAGAGCCTGGTTCTGCCAGCTGTTTGTTCCAGTTTTTCCTTCCCAGTGTCTCCAAGTGCTTGCTCATAGGTGGTTGTATGATCGTTGGACTTCTTTCTCTATTATTGTAGGGTCTCTAGCCTACAATATAAAGAGCCTTGATGTAGCTGTCAGTGCTTTTACTACAGCTCTGCACATCACCCCTGTTCTTGTACCAGTACGCTTCTCCCTCATTTCTTAGAAATCCTCTCACTCTCCAAGTTTGTATTAAACAGTCTGAATAAGAAGTCCTCTGCACTCTCTCCAGGACAACTCCATACATCCACAGGTAACTGGTCTAACTGCTTTAACACTCTTCATCCTCTTCATAGCTGCCCTCACTTCATTCTTACTAATCGTCTGAGAAGTGAACATAGTAAAAGCATTTATATCTATACTAGAGATGGCACGATACCACTTTTTTATGTCCGATACCGATACCGATATCATAAATTTGGATATCTGCCGATACCGATATGAATCCGATATAGTGTGTTTTTTAATCAATAAAACATTTTTTTAATATCTTTCTGCATTTTGTATAAGTTTATACTCAAGTTTAAATAAATAACAACACTAAAGCTATTCTGTTATACCTGTATGTAAAAAATACACTGCGCCCAAAATATTTCATAGATTAGCAACACTGATCAATCTAATAAACTTAAACCTGCTCCATCCTCCCTATTCTGGTATTTTAAAGAGTACTTAGCAGAAATATTAAGCAACCTAACTAATAGGGTTGCAAACTCCCAGCAAAAAAAAAAAATAGGGAACCACCCTCCACCTCATGATGCTTAATCGATGTAATCAAATTTAATTTGATGCAGGGGGGAAAATGCACAGAAATAAATTATTTTTCAAGAATAATTAAATAGATTCAACATCTTTCTTCAACAGAATTGCAGACTGCACAGATGGTATCTTCCCAAAGGAAAAAGTACTATAGCTTACTAGGGTATATTAGACTTAACAGTTACTATATACAGTAATGGACTTCTATATATTTTACATCAGATTAAAACTTTGGGTGTAAGAGTCAGATAATTATTTATTAAAAGCTAGACATTTTAAATGAGAATATGAAAGAAAAGCATGTCTTTGTGCCCCCTTTTCCCTGTTCATGCCCTATCGGCCCCCCTGGCTAAACTTTGCTAGATCTGCCCCTGCACAGTTACGAGCGTCAGCTACGTAGAAAAGGATCCTGGTGTAGAAAGTAATATTAAATAAATTCTAACAACAGCTTATCAAGCTTAATAGTGCTGCTGTTGTTCAGCCGCTGGTTTCCTCTTTCTGGTGAGAAGTGGGCCAAAAACTAAGAAGAGAGACGGACTCGCGACAGAAAAGCCGATCAGCTGATCATTAAGCAGTTTCAAGATTGAAGTAGCAGCAGGAGAGAGAGAGAGAGAGAGGCAGTCGCTCCATATATCGGTTGTTAAGCTTAACGTGGGAATGCTTTACAGACATTCAGAGATGAACTTACACATTTGCTTTACTTCTCTCTGGGATAACAAGAAAAGCATTAGTGAGAAATACTGGAAAGGGGAGGGTTTCATCCTATGAAACCCTCCCCTTTGTGTCCCTATGTGTTTGTGTAAAAGCAGAATATGTGAAGGGTTTTAACAGATGAAAAACTGCTGGTGTGAGTCACAGTCTTAGGGGGTATGAGCTGAGTGTTGATGTGTCTATGACTGTGTAGTCTTCCCACAGTTCAGCAAGGTTGGCACACAGGAGTGCCTTTGTCTTAATCTTCCTCTGTCTTTCTCATCCACTCTATAAAATCTGCCCATCAGAAGTCCTCACAGACTACCAAGATTTCCATTCAGTCTCTTTGCCTGTGACCTCTTTTCACGTTTACTTCTACTCTTTCTAGTCCACTTAAGTCTTACGTTGTGAATTTTTTTAGGTGCTGTGTATAGTATTTTAGAGATAATGCATATGAAACACAATAAAAAAAGAGTCCATCCAAAACAGACTAATATTTAGACAAGCTTGATAAATCTCTACAGTATCATGGTAATTTTGGGCTCTTGATGATTTCTTTGAACTTTGAACCATTGTGGAATAGTTGTACAGCATATACTACTTGTTTTACATTGTTCTCCCAAGTCTTTTTAGTGAAGGGACAAGCCCTAGAGTTGTGGCTAATACTGATGATGGCTTTAGACCTCAGAGGGTTAATGAATCTTCTTGTACACAAACCTTCCCTTTCTAGAAAATCCAGGAAGGACATGTAAAGGGCATCTAGCACATGACTAAAACTTTCTGTTTTGAACTGTTTTTCAACCAAAATGAGATGTTTTAAAAATGCAGTTTCAATTGCTGTACAAAGAATAAACGGGCAGGATCAGCTTTGTTATTAGAGCCTGATCACAGATAAAGGCTGTTTATTAAAAGCCTGCAGGGGGAAGACTATGGAAAAAAGTAACTCTAGTTCCCCACAGAGAATGCAGACTAAGCCTCAACTCAGACGGAGAGTCAAAGAGACAGAGAGTATGGATGCACACACAAATCTTAGCTCATACCTATCTCCTTTGCATTCCTTTAGACCACATGCAGATGGAACAAGACATGTCTTTCCTAAGGCTGGAGTGTACTGACTGGATGGAATGTGATCCGGCAGATTCATGTCTTCCAGTTCACTTCTACATGGGGATGAAATGCAGGAGATTCTCCTGAGAACACAAACTATATTTAAAAAGAATGCACATAGAGCGTGCCTTGATTTTGGTGTGTGTGTGTGTGTGTGTGTGTTACGCCCCTCTGCAGCCCCTAATCTCATTGCAGTGGCATTTTTTTTTACTGTTATTTTTTTCTTTTGAAAAAAGAGAAAGAAAGAGAAAGAAATATTTTTTTGTTATTTTTTTTCTGTTATTTTTTTCAAAAGAAAAAAATAACAGAAAAAAAATAACAAAAAAATATTTCTTTCTCTAGCCCCAAGTGACCCTGGGGCTAGAGAAAAAGGCCACAGATTGTGCCTCGTCTAGCTCCTCAGTCTGACACACAAAGTTTCAGGATTGTCATGATTAGGCTGTGTGGCAGGCAGGAGAGGACCCAAATGCAAACTCACGGGGACACGGAGAATAAACTCAGAAAGCACAGCTTTATTGCTGGAAAGACAGATCACAAGTAATACAAAACTAAACTGGGAAAAACTAAATATAAAGCTCACCAGGAAACACAGGGAGAATCACACACAGCATTAGGGAGAACGCGACACTGAACTGAGGGAGACGTGGACATAAATGCACAGAGGGTAAACGAGGGAAGTGGGAGCACATGGGGAACACAGCTGACACAGATAATCGTAACAAGACAGGGCAGGAGTGAACACAACATGACACATACTGACGAGAGACTGTCAAAGTAAAACAGGAAGTACACAGAGGTTCAGACAGGAGGAGAGAGAGCATGGACATAACGGGCTGGGGAAAACATGGAATAAAACACAAGGAGGGAAAACAAGGGTTCAAAGATACACAGGGGGTAACCAAATAACATCTTAACTAAACAACCTAGGAACCAAGGCATAAATAAAGAACAAAATACAAAACACACGAAAACTAAGAATACTGGGCCAACATGGCCCAGGACCATGACAAGGATGTATAAAACTGAAATCAGTTAGATAATTTAAACAGAAGCTCTTTATTTACTCACGATCGCCCTTTCAGGATTCTTCCGCTATTTTGATTAACCCGAGAAAGGCAGCAATCCGTTTCCTAAATGTTTCTGGACAAAAAAAGATACCAGCAGGTGGTTAACTTAGTTTAACATGAGCCTCACCAGGAATCTTGATTTTTCTTGGGCCCTGTCATGCCCTATAAAGCAGAGGTCCTTATGCTTTTTCAGCTCAGGACCAAACAGGTTTTTCATTTATCTTCCAAAATATGAGACTCAAATGCAAAGAGCCTCCAAGATAACTTTAAAAAAACAAACAGTGGGGAGCTTTTTTTGTCCAGGTCTGGGACACACTGAGGTTACAGACAGTAATGATTTATTTAATTCCTTATAAAACACACAAGATTCATTTCAGTTCGTATCAATAATATAAAATGGTATCAAACACACACATAATGCAACATTTTCAAAGACATTCGGTTATTTCTTCTTCTTTTTTCCTGGAGTCTGTTGCTTCTGTAGCTTCTCTGGAAACTCTGATGCGTTCCTTGAACAGTAGATGCTGATCAGTACTGTTAGTGTTATATTCCTGCCTTTGCAGAGGTCGATTCCCACTTCCAATTCAGGTGAATTTGTCATTTAATAAATGATTTTTCACAGACAGCCTTCTTAAATTCAAAACTGAATACTGCAGAACTTTTTTTTAAATACCTTTTGAATGACTTAAGTCCCAATCCAGTTTTACTCTGTTGCAATCACCACAAGGTCGACAGGAATACACAGACACACAGGGTTATCATTTTTACATTCAGACGTTGTTACTGTGCTCCTCATTCCGATTACTGATTCAGAAAGAAAACAACATGCTAATAAGAAAGTGAGAAATCGTATTAAAAGTGCAAGAAACAAAACAAAACCAATAAAACACTGCCACTGCAAAGTGATTAGGGGCTGCAGAAGGGCCTAACAGTGTGTGTGTGTGTGTGTGTGTGTGTGTGTGTGTGTGTGTGTGTGTGTGTGTGTGTGTGTGTGTGTGTGTGTGTGGTGGGACTAACAGTAGGCAGGAAGATGACGTAGGAAAAGGGAAAATTTCAGTCAAAGAAGTGTTACAATTGCTGTAGGTCGAAATATCACTTCCTACTGTGCTAATTACATTTCACCAGTTGTCTAAATAAATGAGTCAGCCCTTTCTCTAGCAGTGGTTTCATTGTTTTTGTTTGATGTAGTAGGCATCACTAAAAACACTAAATAGTAGTACAGTGCTTTTATTGGCAAATAAGGTATGAATTTGAAACAGATGTAGAGTAAAGCGTATAATAGCTGTAGTAGGTATTTAATTTGATAAATATTCAATAAAATTAGAAATAGAATTTATGCAAAAAATTAAATTTTAATTGCAACATTAGTGTGATCTGCCGTTGGCGTGGTCTGCTTTGCCTCCTGAAAGATATCTTTTTGTTCATGCCACTGCCTCCAAACCATACATCATTGCAGCAGATCTCACTACCATCTTGTAAACCTTCCCTTTCATTCTTCTGCTATCCTTCTGTCTTAAATCACCCCCAACAACGATCTCTACCTACTCCACCCTGCATGTTTAGTTTTCTTTGCTTCTTTTATACACCATCCAATATGGATGACTACGCACAGGTATTTGAAACTCACCTATCTGCTTATTTCCACTGCTCTTTAGATTGCATTAGTTATTGTTAAAATACGCTAGCTGTGACTGTGTTTATGACTTGTTAGGATGCATTGTTAGGATTTTCCCTTCCCACTGACGCATTATTGCAATTGTGCTGTCACTTGGGCTTTGTTTTTTGATCTTACTAACATTTTACACATATAAAACGTATCTGCCCAGCTGATAATCTATATTGCACATAAAACATGTTGTAAATGCTGTAGAGTTGGGGTCATTGTGCATCTAATGGTAAGATGCAATTAACATGATAAAACAGTATTAAACATGTAGTAGGTTTTTTATTTTTTTTAAAGAAGGATCATGGTTTGTATTTTTGTGGACACCAATTTCTTTTTTTAAACTTGCTGAATTGTTTCATTTTTTAAGGATTTATGAATACATTTTGGTTTGGGCTAAATGGTACTTGTTTAAAAAATAACTTTGCACACTGAAAAATGACAAGCTGGAAGTGGCAGACACCTCTCACTAATGTCCTAGCAAGCATTCACCAGGCTGTACCAACTTCTTTTTTGTGTAAATGCACAATTGCAATGGTATGCCTACTACTAACTGTAACACTACTGAGCCTGTTAACTTTAGTGGCAAAGTAAACTGGTTACTAGACTGCTGTAGAGAATTGCAGTGCAAGGTCAGAATACATATTTGCAGTGGGAGAGGAAGTCCTAAAATAACAAAAATGACCAAGAAAAGATGATGACTATGTCTGCTGTCCCTATCATCTTGAACAAATAATGTATTTAATGATATACATTTAATGTATATCATTAAATACACCATTAAATACACCTCCTTTCCATTCATTTGTTCATTTAATTCAATTCAGTTTTATTTCTGTAGCACCAAATTGCAACAACACTCATCTCAAAGTATGCATTGTAAAGATCTATGTATGTAACATGAACAGCGGTGAACCATGTAGTTTTCACTGCATATAGAGCACAGGTGTCGGACTCCAGGCCTCGAGGGCCGGTGTCCTGCAGGTTTTAGATGTGTCCTTGATCCAACACGGCTGATTTAAATGGCTAAATGACCTCCTCAACATGTCTTGAAGTTCTCCAGAGGCCTGGTAACGAACTGATCACTTGATTCAGGTGTGTTGGCCCAGGGTGAGATCTGAAACCTGCAGGACACCGGCCCTCGAGGCCCGGAGTTTGACACCCCTGATATAGAGTGTCTGAAAAAGTAGCAGGTTCAGATGAAAGAGCAGTCCATCCCAGTGGGCCATATGTGTAAATGAGAAAAGTGTGTGTGATTGTCCAAGGTCTGATCCTGACCTGGTCTCTCTACCATCTCAGAGAGAGACCCCCAGATGTGTTGGGTGCCACTATGAGCCCAACAGCCCATTAGAAACAGATGTGACGAGGGAATGACGCACACACAATCAAACAAGTGTTTCTACTGTATCATTCAATACTCCCTCAAAAATGATTTTTTAGAGCTTATCAATTCTCAAGGCCATTATTTGTAAGTACATAGTTCTTTTTTTTCCTCCTTCTTTCTTTCAACACTTTGTATTGGCCATGTGTGTCTTTTTGGCAAATTTAGTAGATGTTAATTGGCAGGACCTGGCATTTCTTTCCATTGTGTGTGTGTGTGCATATGTTTCTGTCTTTCGACTACTATTGGTATATGTGTGTCTTTAGCTGGCAGGCCTGTTGAAGTCATTACTTATACGAGGCCCGCGTGCTAACTGCGAGGCTGAAAGTCAATTTCACGCAAAGTTTCCATTCTGTTATTATTGTAACCCACTGCATTCCTCCTCTCTCTTCATGCAAATGTCAGCTATTTTGGGGCTCTCTTCACCATATTTACCCTGAAAATCAGTGTATCACCCCCTAACAAAATAAATAAAAAAATAAGAGGTAGAAAAAAGAGAAAGCAGGAAAAAAATCATTGGATACACCTGGGAAGGGCAGCTGTGGTATTCTCATCTTGTTTTTTGTAGTGTGTGCTTAGTATTTCTGAAAATACACTGCTCAAAAGAATGCATCCGATCTCAAATCAAGATATAGATAGAAAAACAGCTAATGTACCACTGAAAACGTGATCACCAGCGTCTACTCCCCGGACTTTCAATTTGTGACTGTTGCAGGCTCATATTTCTGCTGTGGGAGTTTAGTGTCATACTGTTAACTGCTATTTACATACTACCTGATGCTAGCATAGTGCAGATATTGGGCACATGTACGAGAGAGCACATAACTGGAGGCTGCTTACATTATAGCTGTGGACTTACTCATTCAAGGACAGGGCTCTCTAAATTTCACCAGTGTTCAACCAGGGGAGCAATACAGGGTTAGGGTTAGAGCACAAAAGCACTAACTCTCCTTGGTCAGTCTGACCATATGTCCCTGCTTCTAGCATACACCCCACTCAGGAAAAGGGCTCCCACTAATTAAGATTACAAAAACATGGCCTGAAGCTAACTCTCACCAGCTGCAGGAATGTTTCCAAAAAACAAATTGTATAATTTTAACCACTAGAAGACTACACAGCTGCAGATTTGGGCTACACCAAATTCTCCGTGGAGCCAATGTGAAGAGAGGCATATTTGAGGATGAGCCAGCTTACAGCCTGAGGACAGAGGACCACCTAAGCAGCAAAAACAACACACAGGTATGGCGAAGGATCCAGCACATCACTGGCTACAAGTCTGGCAACCTTTCAGCTACTGAGGGCAACGCCTTGCTGGCAAAAGAGTTAAAGCTGTTCTTTGCCCACTTTGAGGCTTTCTCAGCAGCACTCCATCACCCACACCAGTCTGAAGCTCCAACACATTTATGATGAAGGAGTGTGCAGTAGGCCGAATACTGAGCACAGAGAACACAAGGGCTGTATCCCAATTCAGGGTCTGCAGCCTTAAAGGCCGCATTTTAAGGCCGATTACGTCACAGCGACGCGATGAAGGCTGTCTCAATTCGAAGGCTGCTCGAAATGCGGCCCTCAAATGCGTCCTTCATTTCCCTGAATTTTAAGGACGTGGCAGTGTAGACTTCATGGCCCAACATTTCCCAGAATGCATAGCGCGGCGGTGGGTGTGGATAATTTTGCCTAAAAAAAACCCACCAAAGAGTAAACTTTAAGTAAGTACTGAATATGATGTCACTTATTTATGTGCAAATGTTTAATAACGAAGAACATTAAAACATTACTGTTGGCCACATGTCGGCAAAGTTATGTGACATAAGTGACGTTTGTACTAACTTGGTTTTAAAGCCTTTACTTTAAAACATACGCCGTTCAATAGCTGACCTTAATCTGACAGAGAATGATCAAAGCTCATGTAGAAACAAACAAACAAATGAACAAAAGATTTTCTCCTTCATTTCTGTCAAATAAAGCTGTATGAAACATTTCCAGCTGTTAGTATCATGGTTGCTAGGCAACCTGGGCAGCGCAACGGAGGCTAGACCATCCCATTTTACAAGCCTGCACTTCCGGCCTTAGCGGTCTTTAAGTACGCAGCCCTTGAGGATTATTGAGGCTGCGTACTTTAAGGCTGCAGACCCTGAATTGGGATACAGCCAAGGAAAGTTGCTGGACCTGATAGTGAGGCTGGATGTGTGCTGAAAGACTGTGCAGACCATCTGGCTAGGGAATTGACCATGGTTGTCAACCATTCACTCACTCTTGTCACAGTCCACCATTCCACTCTTCTTAAAGTCCTCTGTCATTATCTCCCTGCCACAAAAGTCCACTGTAAACAGATTAAATGATGACCATCCAAGTGGCACTCACATCCTTTGTCATGAAGCGCTTTGAGTAAAGTCACATCATAGCCAGCAAGTTCTTGGGCGATCCTTGGACAAACATCAGTTTGTCTGTAGCACCAGCAAATCTAAAGAGGATGCTATTGCCTCTCTCCATTCTGCTCTGGTCCACCTGGAGCACCAAGAGGTGTATACAAGGCTGCTCTTTGTGGATTGTAGCTCAGTCTTTAACACGACCCTTCCACCACCCATATGGAAAAGAAATAGTAAAAACTTATATGACTTAACTCATGAAAGTGGCCACTTTCTCATTACTTTCATATATTGTTTTAGTAAGTATCCAAAACATAGAAGTTTCATTATATAATTTTTCAAGGGATCTTATATCTGTTTTTACTCTTGTATGCTTTTCATACAAGTTTCACACAAGACAGATACAAACTTTATAAGATTTATATACATCTTTTCCATATGGGCATAGGCTGGTGTCCATGATCAGAGCCTCTATGCTGTCCTTTGAGCCCGCCATTCCTAGCCACTGGTTGGATTTCTTGATTTCTTCATCCACTTCCTCTAAATGTTGGTAGTACATCCCATATTGTCCATAATAGTAATAGCATGTGGGTTTTTTTTTGGAGCAGTTCATTTTAGGGGGGGTATCTTCCTTATGTATTCGCAGATGCGTAGTGCTTCATCTTGAATTGTGGTATGGACACTCACTAATCCTTAAGTAGGCTCTCTTTCCTTTGTTTATAGCGCCTCAGGGTAGGGCTGTTCGATGTAACCATATATATTGGATGACGATATAAAAACGTCTATTGTTTCATTTTACGCTATCGTTTGTTTCGTGGTGTCGCAAAATAAACTGTTTACGGCAACATTTTTTTCACCGTTTTGATGGTCACTGCAGTGGCTATATTAATTTGTTAAAGTTCTCTCTTTCTCTTATAATTAATATAACCAAACTATGGACGGACAAGAGCCTGTGTTTATGCGTTGTCGTTAGCAACAACGACAGTAATACGGAGCCCCGCAAGTGACATGGGAGAAAAAAAAATTAAGACAAACTTTTGCGTGTCCGCTTGTTTATTTTCCACATAAACCTTTCAGAATAAAGCTCAAGATCCTGTTGAGACTTTTCAAAATAAACCGAATCACGTGAAAGAGTATGCAGCGTGTTTACGGATGAAAACCAAAAAAGAGCCATCAGGTGCTAAGAAATGAAGCTTAGACTCAAACATTAGAACAGGCTTTTCCCCGCAGCACGCCGTTTAATAAATACTCACAAAGAAAACGGCGGCCTTTACAACTTATGTCTAAAAATGTATAGTTTCATGCATCGGTTAAAACATTCGACGCCCAGCTGGAAACACTTCACACAAGTTGAGCTGCCCGAGATTCACAGAATTTACAGAAAATGTTAAAATTTTGTGATTTATATCGTTATCGGGACGATAGATGTCTTATATCGGGATATGAGATTTTGGTCATATCGCACAGCCCTACCTCAGGGTGCTTTAGGTGGCGACCTCCATGCATTATGAGGAGTTTTCGCATGTCAACATCACTATCTCCCTCTGTGGCTACCTTAATATTCCAGCTAGGTATCCGGTGATTTGTAGGGCATATGTATTGATGACTTCTTATTTCTACCATTCAGCTGGCCTCTCAGCACCTGTCTTACCTTTTGGAGGTATTTGGCGGTGGCAGTGGTCTTTGTGCATCTTTATGACCGCTCCCATTGGCCTATGACAGTCCTATAGCTCTCCTTTTCTGCCTTCTGCCAACTCCATCCCTTCAGTCTGGATCACTTATTCTCTCTTTGCACCTATTAGATCACACTTATCCAGTCCTGATGTCCTCGCTGTAGATCCAGGTGAGTTGGATAAATGAGTTAATGTGTCAAGCTGTTCTCTTGACATAAGAGGGCTTTCTGTAAGAGGGCTACAGATGCAGTGGAGGAAGCGAACTTGGAGGCAAGAATTTTAATCACCTGATATGTAATTTATTTACAAATGCTGACAACAAGGCTGCTCAGGTTGGTGGTATGGACAACAACAGACTAAAAGTATACAAAAACAAACTTAAAACAGCTGAGAAGAAACTCGGAAATTAATTGAAACAAAAAACAAAGCTATGCCCATGGCAACTGGGTTATTAGCCAGCACTTGAGTGTTACAGTGCCACCTTAAACTCTCCCTCGGGACTTCAGCTAAGGCTTATAAAGCTTAAACCGCTCCCCAGATTAAAGAATGCAAGGATTTATCAATGAACTCACTTAATAGATATTTTTACACAAAGCATGACAATATTTTATTTACCACTTCTGAGGCTTTTACAAATAACCACAAGTACACAAGATTGTTTACAATGTTTAAAAGAGTGATCATGACCATCATTAGATAACTGTCATAGCTGTGTTATGTTAAAGTGGTTATTGAGCCATTAAATTAATAAACAATGCTTTTAAAGCCTGTATTTGCAATGCAACAGTTTTCATTAGCACCTGAGTGAAACAGAGTACCACTAAGCCGAGGGCAGTTAGAAATGTCATAATGCCAGTGTCTGTGAATGTTCTCAGTCATCCAGGTCATCACAGTCTAAGGAATTTGGAAAGACAAGCATTTGGACTTGTTAACGTTTCTTCTTTAAGGCCATTTGACCTTAGTAAATCACATGATAGGTTGGGGTTAGGTTTCACAATGGGTTCACCCAAAACCTTGGTTGATTGTGACCCACACCCATTTTCACACCTTGGCTCGTGTGATTAGGTAGAGGAATTAATAGGGGGTCTACGACCTCCTTGGGGACACTCCCATAGGGCTTAAATCTAGGACTCTCCACCAATGACTCTTAGAACTGAAGAGGTTTCATGGATGAGAGGTGAAAAGTCCCAACACTTTTCTTTCCAAGTCATAATGTCAGTGTTTGCAAAGTGATGATCTTGTAATGGTGCCCATTTAAACTGAGATGCAGTCACTTACTTAGGAACATATGATAAAACAGTATACATAATCCAGACCAAGAATCTCTAAATTTAAGTAAATGAAATGATTTGGGGCAATCAGCTAAATTCCATCAAATGGTAATGAGATGGCAAGAATTTGCAGCAGATATAATGTGAAATGATCTCATCTCCTTTCATGTACCCATGTTCTTTCACCCTTAGCTGGAGAAACGTTCTTGGGTTGTTTAGACTACCATTCTGCATCCTTGTGATTATGTGGTTTTTAAAAGCTGCAGTGCGGTCTTTGTCATGCACTCTGTCCTTCTGTCTATGGCAAGACATATGAAACTCATCACCATTTTCATTACCTCATCATCTTCTCTCTAATACTCCTTTTGCCTCTCATTAGGTTGTAAATCTGAGGCTGAGCTCTCAGGATTTACTGCATAATTTGCGTCTTCAAAAATATGTGTTTCCTTTGGCGGTGTGTCTTCACCTCAAATTCTTGCCAAGGAGGAAAATAACAAAATCTTTTCAATGTTTGGACTTGTTTTCTCAGTGTTGGCTTTTCAAATGGAGTTACCATGGTGTTAAAATCACCTACTGAAAGTAACCTGCCAGGCTGTCTCATAGTGAACCTCGCGTGTCACGTCATTATCGTAAACCCTTCCTATCCTTTGAACCTACAAGACATCTAGCTATGTTAGTTCATAAATATGTACTCTGTGAAATGTTATATCCTCCATGGTAATTATCTATTGCACTGGATTTATTGCAAGCATTAGCGGAGCAGCAATGGAATCAATTTTCAAAATAAAAACAGGTCTGTTTTTCCAACATATTCAACTCATATTGAAAGAGGTTCTGTCAGAAATACATATTTTGTTTGTGCCAATGCAGTATGCCATCCACCAGTTCTCCACCATTCATAAGGGTTGGGTGGTGGATCTGTGGGTTAAACAAGTTGGCTTGGACAGCTTGACAAACCCCTGTCCATAGAGCATAACAGGGCATATCCACAGGAAGGCATACTGATCAGATGCCTAAACTACTGTTTGTGTCTGTGTCACAAAGAAGATGGTGATTTATAATTGATTACTTTGCTACTTTATTGTTAATACAGATAACTATAAATATTTTACTATGAGAATTTATGTTTTTTCACTACAGTTCATCCAAGCATGGTGCTTGGTGCTTGGATGAACTGTGGGCGATCGTGGCTCAAGAGTTGGGAGTTCGTCTTGTAATCGGAAGGTTGCCGGTTCGAGCCCCGGCTTGGACAGTCTCTGTTGCCTACTGGTGGTGGTCAGAGGGCCCGGTGGTGCCAGCCTCGCCTCTGTCAGTGTGCTGTGGCTACAATGCAGCTGCCATCACCAGTGTGTGAATGGGTGGATAACTGGATGTGTAAAGCGCTTTGGGGTCCTTAGGGACTGAGTAAAAGCGCTATATAAATACAGGCCATTACCATTTGGTTAAACTCTTGAATCAGCTATTTATGAAACTTGTTTTTGTTTTGTACTTTAGAACTAAAGGAGACTGCAGCAAGGCCTCTGTAATAGCAAGAATATAGGCATTTAAGCTTTTAATCAGATAGTTTCTTAGCTGAACACGGTTTTCCTTACACGAATCATGGCTTTGTCCTTACATGGTTTCAGCTCCTGTGGGGTTTTTTAAGCTACTTTCTTTGATACTTCAAGAACATGTGGTTCCTGCGCAGTTATGTATGTGTTTTATATTACACTGGTTTCCAGTTTATGCCATGTTTGAGATTAGATCTAAACTTCAAACTAATGTTTGTTTTCTTACTATTTCTTGGAAGAGACCAAAAGGAGAGTGTGTACAGAAAGAAAAAAAGGCTAAATGTCTGTGAGAGGTTTGTGTGCTCCCACCATATCTGTCGACTGCCTAAAAACGTGATTTCTAAAGGTTTTTTTTGTTTTGTTTTTATTTTGTTTTAAGTTTTTTTTCAGTTGCACATTAACTGACTTAATGGTGCAGTGTGCACAAAAACAGAGCTCATGGAAAGTGCATTTTGAAACCAGTTTCTACAGTGCTGAAAATCCACTCTTTTGGCATTTGTATAAACAAGGGGAAAAACATCTTGAAGCTGCTGGTCAAAGACAGAATTAGGGTTCATCTTCTTTGGAAAATAAATGTGTTATAATCTCTATGAGAAGCAGAAAAAAAGTCAGTTTGCTGATCTGGAGCATGCAGCTTAGTGTTAATACAATGCCAAAATCTTTGGTACATGCCAACAAATTCAGCATTCATCATTCATCATTCAAAATCTCATATCCCGATATAAGACATCCATTGTCCTGATAACGATATAAATCACAAAAATGTAACATTTTCTGTAAATTCTGTTAATCTCGGGCAGCTCAAATTGTGTGAAGTGTTTCCAGCTGGGCGTCGTGTACCTAGAGTCGAGTGTTTTAACCGATGTATGAAACGATACATTTTTAGACATAAGTTGTAACAGCTTCTTTGTGAGTATTTATTACACAGCGTGCTGCGGGGAAACTCCTGTTCTAACGTTTGAGTCTAAGGTTTTTTTTAGCACCTGACGGCCCTTTTTTGCTTCTCATCCGTAAATACTCTGCATACTCTTTCACGTGATTCAGTTTATTTTGAAAAGTGTGAACAGGATCTTGAGCTTTACTGTGAAAGGTTTATGTAGAAAATAAACAAGCGGACACGCGATGGTTTTACCGTCATTGTTGACAACGCATAAAAACAGGTGCTTGTCCATCCGTAGTGTGGTTATATTAAATATAAGAGAAAGAGAGAAATTAATATAGCCACTGTCACTACCTGATCCGTACCGGAAACCCGATCGGTACCACGCATGTGCAAAAGGCCACTACTTCCACTCGAAGCATTTTACGATAGTTACGGGTCAGAGTATCTGTTAAGCTGTTAAGAATAATAAGTATCTCTTAAAATGTTTGCAATAATGAAACATTTCAATATAATGTAGACAAAAATGAAAAATAAAAAGATAGTTACGGATCAGGACTCCCACCATCTCTGAATATGTCTTCACGTGACATATTACTAAGTCAGTATTATTAGGCACCCATCTTATTTTACATCGCTGTTGTTCAATCGGGGGACGCTCTCTGTTGAGGAGAAAGGCATGAATTTGTTTGTATACGGATTATCCATTGTTTAAATATCCCGGGCAGTCAAAAAGGAGGCAGAGCTGTTGAGAAATGCTAGGAGCTAACTGGACGCTAACCGTGTCATTCAAATACATAACTTTACTAAGGCTATCCCTCAAAACATTTTATGTACAGCATATTTTCAAAACCCTGACTATAGATCACTTGACCTCCCTAAACCCTTAGTAAATGGACACAACATTACAGCTAACAGTCTAAAAAATTAGGGAATTATTTACTAATGCTTTTTTCCCATATAGATCCAATCCAAATTCCATCTCACATCTGTTCTCAGGTGACCAAAAGAAAGAGATCAGAATAAATTACCTAAAACTTCCCATTCCTCCCAAAGCTAAGGAGGTCCACTACAAAATACTCTCTGGTGTTTACCCTTCCAAAGAATTTCTCAGACGTCGCTTTGCTATTGATAACAATTCTTGCTCTTTTTGCGATGGGGATATTGAATCAACAGAACATTTATTTTGTGATTGTATATTCTGTAAAGCCCTGTGGATCGATGTGCACTACTGGCTTTTCCCAAAGATTCCAAACTTACTTGAATTTTCTAAAAAGGATTTTATCTTTGGATCTCTAAGACAAGAAAAGAAGCTTGAAAATGTTTTAAATGTAATAATTATTATGGGTAAATTCTTCATTCACAAATGTTGTTTTCTGAAATCAAAGCCGTCCTTTTATACTCTTCACAAAGAACTCTGCCTCTTCTTCTCATCTATAAAGTTTATGGACAAAAAACAAGCTCTGGATCTGTATCATATGATTAATGAAATAAATCTGTTAGAAAAACCCCTAAGGTATAATCTCTTTTATGTCTTTTAGTTATCTTTTGTTTTGGTTTTGTTTTTTGTTTGTTTGTTTTCTTTGCTTTTGCTTGGGGTTTTATTTATTTATTTATTTGTTGTTGTTTGTACTTCCTGTTCATATAGAAGATATCTTCTATATGTTGGAATACAGCTTGTTCTGATACTATTTCAAGTTGGAAAAAAAATCTTTGTAGAGTGCCATATTTGTTGTACATTATATTTTTGTGCAATAAAAAACCCCAAAACATAACTGTCGCAATGTTGGCAAAGAGAGGAAGGGACGTAAGATTTGCACATGTGTGGTACCGATCGGGTTTCTGGTACGGATCGGGTAGTGACAGCCACTACGGTGACCATCAAAACGATGAAAAAATATAAACAGTTTATTTTGCGACACCACAAAACAAACTATAGCGTAAAATGAAATGATAGACGTTTTTATATCGTCATCCGATATGTATCATTATATCGAACAGCCCTATTCCTGGCAGCTCCATCTTTAACATCTTTTGGCCAGTATATCCATTATCCCTCCTCTGCACATGTCCACATCATCTAAACATGTTTCTCTATACTAATTTCTAATCCTGCCCATAATGGTTTTCTCAGAGAAAACCTCAACACCTTCAGCTCTGCCTTGTATGTTTTTTTCAGCATCACCCTGTTGAAATGTACCTCTTCCTTCTCACTCTCCTTCTCACTCTTGCTGCTGTCCGTCTGTCACAAATCACTCCTAACACTTTCAATACTGCTGGCTCCTTGAACTAGCTTCAACAACTCTTTTGCATAGCTTCATGATATGGCGTATAACCTTTATCCCTCTGTATTTGCTGCATTCTTCATAGCTGTCCTTCATAAAGTACTCAAACACACTATTCTACATTTGTTCATTATATTTAATTTTTTTTCCAAAAATTTATCTTTTATCATTATCCTATATGTAGGGTTAGGGTAAGGTTAGAGTTAGCATCTATGATGACTTAGACCTTAAAGGGTTAAAAATAACATATACTTTAATTTACAAATTAGAAGCATCATTGTACATGTCATGTTTATCTTACAATGTTAATAGTCAGAATGTGGGTAATTTTATTAAATTTGAATGGTATCATTTGGTATCATGACCTATTGGTATGAAAAATGCTTATGTGCTTGTATGAACTCTGGAACCTGGTTTCCAGACAGGAAATACAACTGGAATTTGGCTAAATGCTGGCTGGCTGGATGGAGCCTGCTCTGATTATTTAGACCCCAACAGAATGCCCTCTAGCTCGCACACAAAATTACTTTGGTTGGTTTCGAGCTGTTCAATTTTCTACCTACATGCCAATCAGTGCTGTTTGCCAGCATGATGAATAATCCTCGGTATAAAGGTCAATATGTCCTGCACGAGTTTCATATATCTCTCTCCAATCGCCAAACACACACACACACACACACACACACACACACACACACACACACACACAATTATTTCCAGCAATGTCTGCACTATAAATACCATATGACAGTAAGCTGAAGAAGCATGATGAAACCTAACTCTGCTCTGTGTCCCACCTGCTCCACCCTTAATTCTCCTCTTGCACTCAGTGGAAAGAAATGAAGTCATTTCACTTCATTCCATCTCTGGGATCACCCACCACATTGTTGGAGCATATGGCTTTTATATTGGACTGGTGTGATTCCTTGTGCATGATGGATAGTGTTGCATGTATGCTGCACTGTAAAAAAAAAAATCTCTTCAATTTAGATGACAGATTTTTTTTTTTTAATAATCCAAATTAGCATCAAGGGAAAAGCAGATTTGTTCAATGTAAGGCCTTAACAACAATATAAGGACTGGTTATTTGGAGCAGGGAGTTTTTGTTTCCTGCTGTCCCCAAGTGCTTGTTCATAGGGTGTTGTCGTGGATTGTTGGTTGTTTTTTTTTCTCTTATTGGAGGGTCTTTAATTTATAACATAAAGTTGCTGTGATTTGGCACTATATAAGGAAAATCAAATTTAATGCTGGGGCCCACACTGGATTGCCCACTGTGCGCTGTGTGAGCAAATGGTAAGTGGACTGAGCTTACTGCACTTTTGGCCGTACTATAAGTTTTTAAATCATGTTAGTGGCATTTAAAATAAAATAAAGTGTTAAAATAAAGTGAGTTCTTCATTCATACTTAAGTTTTTATGCAAAAGAAAGATGGATATTTAGATTATATTTACAGAACGGAATTAATTCTAATAGCCACACTGTTTCAATAATGCAAATAATCCAAACTTTAGGGGAGCCCACTCCATGACTGATGGTGTTCTTGTGTGCATTGGCAGTGTGTTTGGGATCATAGTCACACTGAAAAATGACACCATTGTCAATCAGATGCTTTCCAGATGGTATTCCATGGAGAATGATGATGGTATTTTTTTTTAAACTATAACAGAACCTCTACTGTGTTTTACAGACAATTATAGATGCTCCCTGTTCAACCTCCCCCCGATCTCCTTCATAGATAGTAACCAAACATGTCAAATTTGGATACATCGCTCCATAACCCCCTTTGCTGCTGATTTTTAGTCCAGTTCTTCTGTAATTTGGCATAACTCGGCCTTTCCTCCCTGTTTCCATTCCTTAAGAACTGTTTCTTGACAGCCTGTTTTTAAGGAGATGACTTTCAGATACAGTTTAAATGTCTAGATAATATTAGGCCTGCCACTTGTTCTGTTGCAGATCAAGCCAAGATATGCCACGTTTCAGCTAATATTTCCTGGGAATCACCTTGTTGATGCAAAAATATTATTTTATTCCAGTCAAACTCAGTTATCAGTTAAGTTTTTTGTATATTCAGCTAAAGAAATTATGTGTTTTTGTGACAAACTGCTATTAACAAGGAAAAAAATCCTCTGAAAATGTTCGAGACTGGACTGGAAATTACTGAAAAAGCAGGCAATGCCCAAGCAAAAGTGTGGAAAACTATTGCTCAAGACCGCAAATTAGAAGACAGTCTAGCTCTTGGGAAGCAAAATATAAAGAAACAAGAACTGGCCTAAGACTTTTGCACGACACTGTACCTAGCCTTGAATAAACTCATACTTCTTCTTCTTCTTTTTTTTTTTTTGCCTGTCCCATTTGGTTCTTTAGCCGCCAGAATTGTTGTCTGAAGACCAACAAGGATACCCAATGGATTTACTTTGCCAAATGGATCATCAAGGCCTTGCCGTATTGGTCCATTTGATCGACCTTTGCTGTTATTATTTATTTTATTTTATTTTCAGTTGTTACAGACGGGACAGACATGACTGAGGGATAGGAAAGGGAGAAAGAAAGATGAAGGAAAAGAAAAACAGAAGGGGAGAGGGACAGTGAGAAAGGGCACTTAAAAAGAGAAAGAAGAGAAAAAAAATCTCCTGGATCACCTGTTGAGAGAAAAAGAAGAGAAAACAAGCAAAAAAACCAGAGCAACATACTAAACACAACACCATCACGTTAATCTAGCTAAATGTAAACAGCAGTAAATACTAAATATTGGATGTTGTTGTGCAGCACGTTGGACCAACAGTGCACAATGTGCTTTGAAGTAGCAGCCAATAAAGGTGTAGTTTATGTCTGTGAACAGTGAACACCTGTGTGCACACCTGTGTGGATCAGCGCGCTTTTATTCAAAAGGTTTCCCCATGTAATGGTCTGCTAGAGGATGTAGAGAGCCATAGCCCTGCCCCCAGGGCATGAAGCAGGCATGGAGGAGATCCAGGCTGAGAGGAGAGTCCCAGATGAGGGGTCACCCAGTAGCCACAGAGCAGAAGCCAGAGGGGGCTGCAGTGGCGTGCCCACCGGCTCTGCTGGCAGCCAACTGTGCCAGAGTGAACCGAGCCGCAGGCCCAGAGGCCGGAGGCCCGAGGGCCCCCTTTGCCCCGGAAGAGGCCTGACCGAGCAACAGGCACCAGGCCCCGCCAAGTAGTCACCAGGAGTGAGCTGGTACATACCTGAGTGCCCAGCCCCGGACACCAAGAACCACCAACGCACCGACCCCTGAGGGCATCAGTTACCGGCCGCCCCGATGGCCAGCAGAGAACAGGGGTGTGTGAAAACCCCAAACCTCCCTCCTCTCGCTCATGTGTAGTGTTGCTGCGTGATGTTCTAAGGTGCATTTAAAACACGGGAGAGCATACTTCTTGCCATAAGTCGTATTACTTCTGTAGATCACAGAATGCATGTAATAAATGCACATGTACAGCAGAAAACCTAAAACTCAGAAATCAAGTATGTTTGGTGTCCAGGCCTGAGCAGCCCCATCCACTCTTTGTTCCAGGTCATCCTTCACCAAACCATATGGCCTTTCAGAATTCATGTGTGAACACACGCATGTGTAAGTGTGTGTGTGTGTAGACATACAAGTACATCTGCTGCCATTTGCAACAACCGCCAGATTTTTATTGTGTGCGTTTCCATGTGTATTTGGTTATCTCCATTAAAAATGTATGAGCAAGTGGACAAACAGCCCAACAGAAAGGGGATTATGGGTGGAGGATGCTGACTCACAATGACCACATTTACATCAACATTAAACAAGCAAAACGTGTGAATATTATGATTTCTCAGAACAGTTCAGTACAGGAAATCCAGTCTGATCTGACAACTGGCTGAAGGGGTGCCACTATACGCATTATTTTATAATGTCATGAAACATTCAGATGCAAATACCACAATGTCTGTTATCATAATGTGATGTCTGCTGACATTTTCAGTAATTCTGTCTTTATCTCTTAATGAGGTCTTAATTATGAGGTTTTCTCTTGTGTGCACTGCCTGTTCAAATCTTTCAGAGCAATTTTAATCTGGGTTTTGACTCAATAATTCATTCACCTCTGATTCATCTTTTTGAGCTGAGTCTTGGTGGGTGCTCTAGTGCTCATAGGTCCTGTTGAATGGATCACTTCCAGATCAAATGTTACTTTCACACAGATGGCTCTTAAATTATCTCCAAGCACACTTTCCTATGATGCAAAAATATAGTTGATTCATTAACTGCAAGCCAGCCTTTCCCTGAGGAAAACGGCCATAAACCACAACATTTCATCTTCATTTTTAATGGATGAAATTAATTATTCCACTAAAAACTTTGGTCACAGCCAAGTGTATCTACTTATGCCGTGGCCAAACAATATTCAGAGAAGATAATACCAAATGTCTGGTCTTGACAGTGTAATCTAACTGTAATGCTTGACCATGCAGGTTGAATTTATGCTCTTTCAGATTGTAGAAACATGTACTTTGACACCAACAGTTACCTACAGTGATGAAACTGGGGCTTCTCTGAGAAATTGCGGATACTACAGGCAGTTCTTGTGATTGCAGATCTATCGATATATCTATCAAACCTATTTTAAAGAATCTCATTGACCTTCCTGTAAACTCTGGATGGAAAAGAGAAGAACAACAGAGTTAGCAAAGAGTTAACTAAACAGAAAAGACGGAACAATTTTTCTTTGTTTACTGGTAAGTTAACACTTCCAGCTGGACCTGAACCTTGTGGACATTACTTCCATCTGTTTTTATGCAGGGCCTGGACCTTTTGGAAAACCACCAACTACATTTAAAAGCAGGTACCTAAAACACTTAGATTTTTAAAATGATATATTTTCTTATTTTTATTACCTATTACAAAACAGGGTAATAGAACTTGTTATTACAGTGATAGATAATATAGACAATCACAGTAAATCTTAACCTACGTTTGTGTGATAATTTACTAATAAGTTAATCAGCGGATTGTTTGGAGCTTAATGAGACATTTTATCCGTATATATGTGAAAACCATTTGTGCACATAGATATCTGAATCAGAGAGAGACAGAGCAACGGGAAAGCTCTATTTATGCACATACAGTACCTAAACTGCTAGATGTTTTGAGGGAGGTCCATACTGTTAAAGGACCTGGTCCATTCTTGACCTAGTTTTCCTGCCAGCAGTACCCTTGTTCAGTCTGGATGAAGGCCATGGCTCCATACACTGCTGTAGAAATATCGGATTCAAGGATTACCTTCTTTAAAAGCTTTCTTACCCTGTGTATGTGCACTATTTCAAAGTTAGTCCAATTTCAGCTCATTTCAATCTTATTTATATAATGCCAAATCCCAAAAAGCAGTTACCTAAAGGCACTTTATTTTGTAAAGGTAAAGACCCTCAATAACACAAAGAAAACCCCAACAATCATATGGCCCCCAATGAGCAAGCGTGTTAGTGACAGTGGGAAGGAAAAACTCAATTTTAATATGAAGAAACCTACAGCAGAATCGGACTCAGGGAAGGGCGGCCTAGTAGATATGGACAGGACAGACACATCCTATGGAAGGCAGCCAGAGATAATAAGAAATAATTAAATGCAGAAAGGTGTATAAACACATAGTGGAAAAGGTGACTAAAGAAGAAATACTCAATCCATAATAGAAATCCCCCAGCAGCCTAAACCTATTGCAGCATAACTAAGGGAGGATTCAGGGTCACCTGATCCAGCCCTAACTATATGCTTTATCATAAAGTAAAGTTTTACGCCTAATATTAAAAGTAGTAATAGGGTGATACAGTACTATAAGGTCATCAAGATGAGATTGGACTTGATTATTCAAGACCTTGTATGTGATGAGCAAGGCTTTAAATTCAGTTCTGTATTTAACAGAGAGTCAATGAAAGGAAGCCAATATAGGAGAAATATGCTGTCTCTTTCTAGTCCCTGTCAGAACTCTTGCTGAACATTTCGGATCAACTGAAAACTTTTCAGGGAAGTGGAAGAAAGCAGTCTACATATTTGTTTAATATGTGCATTGAATGACATATCCTGGTCAAAAATTAGACCAAGGTTCCTTCTGTTACTGGAGGCCAACGTAATGCCATCCAGTGTAAGAATCTGGTTAGAAACCGTATTTCTAAGATTTTCAGGGTTGAGTACAATAACCTCAGTTTTATCTGAATTTAGAAGCAGAAAATTAGAGGTGAACCAGGTCTTTATGTCTTTAAGACATTCCTACAGTTTCATTCCTACAGCTTCATGGATAGATAGAGTTGGGTGTCATCTGCATAGCAGTGAAAATGTATGCTATGTCTTCTAATGATACTGGAAGCATGTATAATGTAAACAGAATTGGTTCTAACACAGAACTGTGTGGAACTCCATAATTAACCTTAGTGTGCGAAGAGGACTCTCCATTTACATGAACAAATTGCAGTCTATTAGATGGATGATACAAACTGCTGCTCCATCCAAAGTGGGATGGATGCCGTCTCTCCCATCAAGACCAGGTTTCTGCCAGAAGGTTGCCCAATTATGTGTAAAGCCCACATCACTCAGACAGCCAGCAATTTCATTTAAAGGAGAATGTGTGGCTAAGCATGTCACTCCTGGGCCCACTGGGGAGGGGACCAGAGAAAACTACAGAGTCTGACATTGTTTTGGCAACACCGTTGGTTGCACACAGAGTCAATATTAATTTTAATGACCTCCGTTTGACGTAACCAGGTGTCATTATTGCCCATATGAATTTTAATGCTCGGAGGAAATCCTAGTTCTACAAGTATTCACACTGTGTGTAGGGCAGTGTTTCCCAACCTTTTGGAGCCACGTCACATATTTCAAATGAGAAAAATCACACTGCACCTCACCAAACAAAAATGTAACAAAAAGCAGACCAGGAATTAAGGACTTGGCTCAGTTTGTCCCCGGTATACCCTTTTTGCTTTCTTCTGACCACTACTCATGCTAGGGCCTTCATCTGGGTCTGGATTTTCTCCACGATCCAGGTCAGATTAACTACTTTTTCAAATATTTGTCTATTGCTTTTACGCGCTGCGTTGTCTCACTCACAGCATGACTATTATGTTGTTTCTTCTTTGTCTTCTTCTGTTTTACTGGCAGTTGGCTACCCATTTAATTAGAGCAAATAGTTGTACTGCCCTCTAGTGGAAGAGAATACTCTGCCTGTTACTCATGCCGGTCGCTTAGGGTACTAATCAGGTGGAACCAGATAATCTTCCACGGCACACCTGATCATTTCTCACGGCACACCTATGTGCCGCGGCACAGTGATTGGGAAACAGTGGTGTAGGGGTCATAGTTGGTGTCACAGATAAGCGTTGAGTAGTGAAGCTCATCCCTTAGTCAATTTCAGTTCACAGAGACCTGAATCGATTTGATTAAGTTCTTAAAATGTATAGTAAACTAAAGTAAAGTGACATTTCCTAAAATATACAAGTGTACACCTTTAAGGCTGAACTGCAAATATTTCCTAGTTGTCATTTGTCTCAGGTGATAGCAATAAAAATGTCGAGAGTTAAACACTCAGTTTTGGAACCTTGCCATTTATCTTCATATTTTGGGTATTTTATTCTTTTGTATTTATTTATTTGTTTACAGATTAAGCATTTTAAAGCAGAAAAGAAAAGGCAACAGAAAAAGACCAGACAAGGTTGACAGGTAATCCTGGATGCTGCGCCAGCTAAATAAACAGTCGTGGTTGTGCTGATGGATATTGATCTTGGGAACTGCCAATAAGGGTTGACTGCACCAGGGAGATCACTCAGAGATCTAAAGATATTTTTGGTTTTAATATCCATTGGCTCATTTTTCCTTTTAGAAAAATGTTAATGTTTAGATTATTGGCATACACTGATGCAGTGCTATAATGGAAATATTTGTTTTATCCGTGACCTATGCAGTGGTGCTTAATCAGCATTATGTAGGCCAATTAAAGGTTCATACCAAAGAGTGCACCACACATAAACACCATATATAAAGTTGTAAAAAAATATTGAGTAAATTCAATATTATACTGTATAATATTCAGACACATCTAGCAGTTTAAAGGAATTTTTCATTTTTCAGTTCCGTGATGTGCATCATGTTTCCGTTTAGTTGTCCAAAATGTTCACTGGCTCTACTCTAAAGACATGATCCTTACGTAGCTATTCCGAGAGCTTTAGACCATATCCCAAGAGTTGTTATGATTGGATTGGCTATGTCAGAGTATGGTTGCCAAGGCCTGAAATATCTTTTTTTTTTGTGTTAACAATAACGATTTAAACTGGGAAAAAAAAGAGTACTGTTGTATTTAGCCACACTGTAATGGATCTTTTCACAAACCCACACACCTACACAACCGTATGCATTAACTGTACAGGTTGACTGTAATGATGAGCTACACTCAAGTGTTGCCTATCTACCACACACACACACACATAGAGCTCACTGACTGCAATGATAATGGGACTTCCAGACCTGGACATTAGAGCTGGCTAACTTCTCAAATGTGACGCACTGCCACCAGAGATTTATAATGCCTTGACGTCAGCATTCCTCATACACTTCCCGTTAAGAAAGGTGAGCCTGCATTGGGAGTGTGTGTATGAAACAATACCATTTACAGTGCTGTCCCAGCAATGTGAAGCCTAGTTGATACTGATTTACGTCTTCAAGCCGTGTTTTATTTTCAAGTACTTTCAGGCCTTAAAAAAGTAGTTACCCCTGGCCCATGGTTTGTTATGGCAATAATGTGAAACATCTGATCATTTTATGAATGCTTGCATGTACATAATCATGTAAATGAAAGTGATTGTGCCTGCTACTGGATGTATTGTGAAAGCGGCATGGCTTGTTTGATGGGGATATTGATGTACTGTGCCTGTTGTAACACAGGCAGCAGGAGGTCTGGGATCCATAGGAATTTCTCCATTCCTAACCCATAATCAAGCACAATGGATTTGACAGGAAAGAAATGTGTGGTTTTCATCATGTTTTAAACTTTATCTAAAGCCTTAAGATTAATAATTCTTGATTAACTAGCATATAAAAATGAGATATTCTACATGTCTGTTTGGCAAGAAATAGTGAATATATTCCGAGTTGATTCCATTAGTTTCTGCTGTGGTCTTTTTCTTTGCTTTCTATGCCTGTGACTGAAATTGGTTGAAGATTCTGCAATAAAAGGAAAAACTCAGATGACTCACATAGCTGAATTTGCTTAAATATCAAAGTAGTAAGAAAAGTCCAGAAAGCAGTGCAGTCTGAGTCACGAGTTTATACACGAGGTTAGTGTGTAGAAATCACTGTTGCTGTTGAAGTTTCTATTAGAGATGGCACGATACCACTTTTTTATGTCCGATACCGATACCGATATCATAAATTTGGATATCTGCCGATACCGATATGAATCCGATATAGTGTGTTTTTTAATCAGTAAAACTGTTTTTTTAATATCTTGCTGCTTTTTGTATAAGTTCATACTCAAGTTAAAAAACAACAACAACACTAAAGCTATTCTGTTATACCTGTATGTAAAAAAAACCCACACTGCACCCAAAATATTTCATAGATCAGCAACACTGATCGATCTAATAAAGTTAAACCTACTCCATCCTCCCTATTCTGGTATTTTAAAGAGTACTTAGCAGAAGTATTAGGCAACCTAACTAATAGGGTTGCAAACTCCCAGCAAAAGAAAATAGGGAACCACCCTCTTCCTCATGATGCTTAATCAATGTAATCAACTTTAATTTGATGCAGGGTGAAAAAAATTCACAGAAATAAATTATTTTTCAAGAATAATTAAATAGATTCAACATCTTTCTTCAACACAATTGCAGACTGCACAGATGGTACCTTCCCAAAGGAAAAAGTACTACTACTAAAAAGTACTAGGGTATATTAGACTTAACAGTTACTATATACAGTAATGGACTTCTATACATTTTACATCAGATTAAAACTTTGGGTGTAAGATTCAGATAATTATTAAATAATTAAAAGCTAGATATTTTAAATGAGAATAAGAAAGAAAAGTATGTCTTTGTGCCCCCTTTTGCTTGTTCATGCCCTATCGGCCCCCCTGGCTAAACTTTGCTAGATCCGCCCCTGCACAGTTACCAGCCGTCAGCTGCATAGAAAAAGATCCTGGTCTAGAAAGTAATATTAAATAAATTCTAACAACAGCTTATCAAGCTTAATAGTGCTGCTGCTGTTCAGCCGCTGGTTTCCTCTTTCTGGTGAGAAGTGGGCCAAAAACAAACAAAAGAGACGGACTCGCGACAGAAAAGCCGATCAGCTGATCATTAAGCAGTTTCACGATTGAAGTAGCAGCAGGAGAGAGAGAGAAGAGGCAGTTGCTCTATATATCGGTTGTTAAGCTTAACGCGGGAATGCTTTACAAACATTCAGAGATGAACTTACACACTTGCTTTACTTCTCTCTGAGATAACTTCCTCGGAGATGAAATGTTTGCTAGCAGGCTACAAATACACGCAGCCGCTCTATCACGTGACCACACTGCTCCGGCTCGCCATGTCGCCAAGTTTTGTGAGGTGCTTTTTTGATATTTAATGGATCGGATTACATTTTTTATTTCTCTCCGATATCCGATCCAGTAATTTAGGTCAGTATCGGACCGATACCGATACGTAATATCGGATCGGTCCATCTCTAGTTTCTATAAAGTTTGAACATGTTCAAAACAAAGTTAGAGTGTGGGTGCACCCACAGTGCCCCCACGGCATGTTTGCTAGGAAGGAACACACACATTTTCATGAACAATAAACAATAAAATGCATAACAGCCCACCCTGACAAGTCTTTCCACTCTATTTTGGTCAAAAGAGGTGTGTGTGTGTGTGTGTGTGTGTGTGTGTGTGAGGAGGGGCTATGGCTGTGCATGTCTTAGTGCACACTGAGAGGTGCTCAGGTTGGCTGCTGTTTTGACAAGCATATCTTGAATACTTACCTTTTATCAAGTAAAGGGGGAAACACCCAGACTCAAAACAGCCAAACCACGGACACACACACACACATGTACGCACACACACACACACACATGGATGACCTTGCTCAGAGAGAGTTAGACCACTTTCCTTAACTCTTAGCCCTCTGATACTGCTGAAGCAACACTGATAGTATGTCTGTTACATAAATGATCATTCTGCTATTGAGTCAACTTTGAGAAAGTTTCGCTGGTAATTTCTGCTCTTAGTGTACATTCATGATTTGAACTGTAATGATCTGGAGTATTCAGAATATCTATGGCAGCCAAGACATTGTTCATTTTTATTTGCAGTGAAGACACACTGTGGAAGAACAGTGGATGAAATTATATACAAAAATTGAAATGGGGCACTTATAGCAATCAATTGCAGATAATTTGCAGTTCCCTTCATCATTGGTTTACGTTTTACAAAACCAGCTGGCATCAAATTGTTGGTGATTTTTTACCACCAAAGAGTTACCAAGAGTTCATTTCCTTTGCCTTCTTCAAATTCAGTAAAGCAAAGAATTTCTTGACATTGTCCAAAATAACATTTTGGCTTGTTAATATATTAATCCATATATAACGCCTGATAATTATGAGCAGATGTCTGATGAGTTCAGGAAGGCAGTTAAAGTGGGGGAATCCCTGGCTGTTTTTAGTAAGGATTCACAGGGGTCTCTAGCTGATGTACAGAGCTCACAAGATCTTATTTTTGTTGCAATTACCTTGCTAGTTAGTCTGCACTTTTCCTTATCAAAAAGCTTCACAGGAATAATGGCATATACAATCACACCAAGTCATTCAATTAGTCCCAGTATAAGTGTCTGACTGAGTCTGGCATGACCATCCATCCTCTGGTTTGTCATAAGACCCTGACAGCACCACACTCCACCAGTGGCTTTCCACATTGCAAAGACAAGGCGAGCCTTGTCCCAAAGCCAAACCATGTGTCTTAATTCAATAACTAGAATGGGGGATGGGTTGGGGAACTGGTATGTATTCCAAGTCAGATGTCTATCTTGCGACTGGATTTGTCACTTGGGCTATTTGATTTAGTTTCTGAACATATGCAGTAGGTGGAATCTTTTCATTATTGTACAAATAGAGGTGGCTTGTTGCTGTTGTTCACAGTATATACATTTTCTCCCTTTTTTTCCAGGAGTTTATGATGTAATGAAAACATTTATGGATAAAATATAGTATATGAAATATTCAAAGTTAATGACTTCTGTCTGATGCCATGAATGGGTGGAGTGAGGTGCAAAAGCATTCGGGATATACATTTCTAATAGTAATGCAAATGGACTTGTGCTGTGGAGTACAAAACTGTCACTAGTTATAGATTTTGATAAACCTCTATGGCATTAGCCGCCGACAGTAATAAAACTTTAACCCAAAAAAGGTACTGCATACTTAGATCATATGTGGTAGATCCTAACCAGTTTGTGATTGGTTACTGGCTGTGGCTACTCGCCAGGTGAAATTGTGGGTCCTGCACATAAAAACTCTTTGTGATTGCTTTTCTGCTAAGAGGTTGCTACAGTCACTTGTAGTTTGCATGGAAGATGCCGTCTTGTCTGTAGACACTTGCTATTCACTCTCGAACTATAGTTATACTTCAATGATGTTGATGCAAACAAAGAAAAGTTGTGATACACATTTCAAAAGGTACAACTTTTACTCTGAAGGTAAACATTCTCAGTTTCTCATATGCATTGCACATTTTGCAGTTTCACTATAATTTGGCGAGTCATTTGTAATGGTTTGACTGGACCTGCTAGTGACAAAGTAATCAAAAGGAGGTTTTCAGTGCAGTACTGTATACCTCATTGTGCCTATTTTCATGCTAGTGAGACCAAGCAACCATCTGCAACCACTCGCTGACTGTGGCTCAGGGAGTAGAGCAGGCCATCTGCTTATTGGCTGGTGGTTTGATCTCTGGCTACTCGGACCTGCAATCTTTGGTAATGGATGCACTGGAGAGCAACTTTTGTGAATGTTAGAAAGAAAGCACTTAGGAACAGACAAATGTGCTTGTATGAATGAGTGAATCAGGCATGCCGTATAAAGCACTTTGAGTGCTCAGGTAGAGTAGAAAAGCCCTATATAAGAATCAGTTCCTATACCATTTATTCCCCTACCACTCAAAGAGTGGTTGCTAGGCCTGCATGAATGGGGCTTTAGAAATCAATTTTTACAACGACTGCCAGCAACCAGTCAGGGAATGCACAATTTTCCCTCATGTTTGGTACCAGATGGTTTCTAGACTTATCTGATTGATGTTTTAACCTGCAAAATCCTCTGATCATTAAGCAGAGAAAGTGGATGTCTCATAGTCTAATTGGTCAAAACATCAACGTTTCATCATCAGCTTTAACATTTACGTGTTTGTGCATGTGTATTTTCTCTCACTAGGGTGTCTGAATAACTTGACAGGTTGATGACTGACTTGGATAGGGACGTGTCCAAGTTATTACAGTATCTCAATCTCTATTAGATTCAATAAAGGTAAGTGGGAAGAAGACTGATGTCATTATTGACTTTTAAAGAAACAGAGCCAAGTTAACTTTCATCCAGTATGCAATTTCAGTGGGATCACACTTGCACATACACATTACACAAAAGAAAAGTGTGTTTGAGACTCTAGACTTGAGTGAAGAATATACAGTCTGGTGCTTTTTCACTGTAACCCGTCTATCCTTTCATCACTTATCGCTACTCACCACAGGCTGCCTCTCCATCTCATATCTCACCCTCATAAGAGTCTCATAACTCAACCCGAAATCCTCCCACTAGATTTGTCCACTGCAGTTAACTGACTTTAGGGTCATCTAGTCTGCATACTGCCTTACAGTGCACCAACATACCTCCTGTGTTTTAAGCTCAAAAGAGTTTGGCACTAGCGAAGTTAGTTGCAATGGAGGTAAAATCCAAAGGGTTTTATGTTCACGTTAGCCTGCTGTTCATTTTGACCGGTGTGTCCAAAGCAATTGTCTCTGATAACACTGATTTTGTGTGTGTGTGGCCTTTTGCTGTCTGTTGTGTTGAACTTGAGGCTCTATTGCCTGAGGAGAATTGGCAGCAATCCTGTGTGCGAGTGGAGAAGTTTTTTTTTTAAAAAGCAACTCATATTTCTGAAAAGAAAGTTTTAGTCATAACTCAAACAAAGAGAAAAGTAAAGTGGTGTTATCTTCTGGTAACTTTTATATCAACAGTGGATCAAATCACTATGTGTACTGTGTAAGGGATCATCAGCTGGGAATCCAAAAGATATTATCACCCTGCTCTCGACTTTTAAATAATGGTGTTTATAATAATAGCGCTTGTTATACTTGTTTGTGATACAAAATGCTGTTGTGACCCTAAACAAATCAAGCCAATGCCAAAGTATCAAAAACTGCATTTTGTCTAGAGCCCATGTGAAGCTGAGATGTCAGTTAAAACCACATTATGTGTCTTATTCTTTAGGGAAATGCACGTCAACAGCCTCTGCCAGTCTGTAGTTCCAAAAGGTGATCCGGCACATTATTCTTTCTCTCCACACTGCACACTGTTCCCTTCCTCACAGTCTCAAGTTCCACACTGAAAAAGGGCAGGGTAGAGCAAGTCTTTCCTTACCCCCTTCCTCCTCCCCTGATGGCAGATGGGATATTGAACTCAGACTGGCTCTTGTTTGCCCCTGGGGACTAGGACGTAGGGATCAGCAGTTTATGGTAATGCAGTGTACTGTAATTAGCATCCAATTCTCAAGCAAGTTTGTGGTTTTTTTCCCCTCAAAAATGAAAGAATTTGCACATACATGATTTACTACTGCAAAGAACCAACATGAAAGAGATTTCAAATCATTTTTTTGTACACAGTGTGGCTCTAAAGGTGTTGACATGCGCACCAAACAAAACATTTCTGTGCTGTGGAGTGACTGCACCAGGAAACAAAATGCTGTGTAATCAACACCCCCGGCCCAGTTACACTGGGATTTCTGGAATTCTCACATTAAAAAGTCACCCTCACTCCACAAGTAAAACAATGAGGAGTGTTGCTTACCATCTGCAACTTCTGGGCCACAAGAGTCAGCAGCTGTTGAGATACATTTTCACACAATCCTAGTAATAGTTTGTATATATTCAGAGCAGATGAAATAAGCTCAATAAAAGTGTGATCAAAGCATATGTAAAACACACACACATATGCTTTCAATGACACGTGCCTTCATGTGCGTTGGTTTGGTGTTTATTCCTTCGTCTCTGACTCGATTAAAAAACGGAAAGAAAAGAAGCATATTAAATTAATAAATTGCAGCATATTAAAGACAGTACTGGCATCTAAATTATATCAATCTGCCTTCATTCTGAAGTCACATAATTTCGAATAAAACAGAATAGGCCAAAATGGAGATTATAAAGACGAGCAAAGGGAAAATCTCATAAATCCAGCAGAGCTATCAGTGCAGGAAGATTGGGAGCGAGCGAGCGAAAGAGAGGGAGAGAAGGGGGCACGTAGAGACTTTTGGTTAAGAAGAGGGGAGGAGAGAAGGCACAGGGAGGGAGTAGAAGAAAGATCCGGGGAAAAACTTTGAAAGGGAAAAAAAGACGTTTCAGTGGCCGCCGGTTAGCTAGGAAAAGGACAGTCGGAGGTAGAAAGAGGAGGCATAGAAGACAACTGCGTGCCTGTGTGGATTTTTACCGCTGCCAGGAAGCCGCTGGGCACGCGCCTGCTCGGGACGGGGGATTATAGATGAGCTTGACTTTAAGATGAGGAGCGAGCCCATTCTTTTCACTTCCAGCAGGGGTGAGTGGCTTAAGATGTCCATTTTTTTACCGTGAAAAAATGAATGCGGCTTGGTTTTCTAGCAGCAATAAACCTATTAAAATGGAAGGTTGCTTAAAGCGACTTTCTTACGATGTATCTCTTGTACAGTAGGATCTCCACGACCACGACGTTCAAACTGAAAGCCAAGAAAAGCATGATTTTTCCGGGGCTGCTAGTGTACTCACTAACAAAGATTACCGATCGATAACGTTTGTTACGGCTTCCTTGCCAGCTTTTATTATTCTTCTGTTGTAGTTCAGATTGTGTGTTGTAGAAATCTGTGCATGCATCAGATTGGTGCACGTGCGCCGTTCAGCACACACGCAAGCGCAGAAAAAGGCCACAAATGAATAATGTTTCTAAAATGTATGCTGAAAGAGGGCACGGGGAAGAGACTGCGGAGAGACAGTTGGCTCCTCGCAGTGTCATTAGGGTTGTGGTCGCGAGTTAAGTGTCTATGTAGTATATGGACTTTATGCCGGACTCCGTTCAGTCATCTGGCAATTTAATGTAGCTCTGACTACAGAAATGAATCCCTTTATAAATGAGAAAGCAATCTGTTTTGGTGATTCTGGTCTTCAAGAGTTTGACCTCATAATGATGTGTAACAGTAGTTAAACTGATATAACTAGACTCAGCTTTTGGGCTGATTTCATTGCTGCCACCAGTGAAACTTGGTGGTGTTATCATACAATTGACAAAAGAATACCTTTCATTGGTTCACCTATTAAAGGTGAACCAATGGAAGGTGCTCTTAACAAATAATGTAATTAAAGATCATTGTACTTTACAAGCACAAGCAGTACTTTTTTCAGATATTTCACCATTTTATCGGTTTTCATTTTGTAATTATTCCCTATTATGCAACCCAATTCCTTTCTTTCTGGCATGGAGCTTAAAAGCAAGTCTGTTTCTTATTACCTCATTGTTGCTAGACAGCAGATCCACATACATCAACAACATGTGCAGTATCTGTCTCTGAAAATAATCTTTAAAAATCAGAGTACTCAGAAAAACTGCTGCATAATTCTGAGCTGGAGGGTTACTCCTACTGTACACTTGGAGCTGAGCAGTTAGGGGATAAATTGAGGAGTAACTTATCTTTGCCTGCCTGAGATTTTGAGACAACAAACTCTGGCTCTCTAGACTTGGTTGCAACAGCAGGATAACGGTAAACCAATCTATTTAGTCAAAATAGTCCCTTTGTCACTGTGTACACTAACAGAACTGTTTTTTTCATCTTCTTATCCATTTAGCTTTATACAGCTGGCAGTACTCAGACAGTTATTAAACAGTCCAGGTCAGCGTTAGGGCAACTCCACCCTGAAGTCAGAGGTTTTCTAACACAACCCTGGAATGACAACACAAATGCTCGATATCTCTCACTTGTCCTCATGTGGTTGTGAAGTGAGTGCACAATAACAGGACCAATGCTAGCAGCTGCAAGGGTTTTGGGTGGCCCGGCAGTGCTTCAGTGCCCGGCATTTGGTGAGGTTTGTACAGACATCTATTGTGTACTACTGAAGCATGCAGTATATAAGATTTTTGTTTAACCAGTGTGGATATAGAAGAGCCAGTGTGCAGGTATAAAATAGATATCACAACTCAGCTAGGTCTTCTAGTTTCCCTGCTCAGGATTTTCTATGATACAGTAACAACACATACTGCAGTCCTTGCTGAAATATAAATAAGGAATCTTGATTTACTCTTAATGATACTAAGAAAAACTGATTAGGGCTCCTGGAGTGGAGCTTTGTTCGGTATTCTGGACATAAACCCAACAGGTTGGTTTAGAGTAAACATTGTCCTCATGCATTCAGAGGAATTCAAAGAATTTTTTGGGGTGGAGTAGTATTAATTTATGCTTTTTTTGTTTTTATTGGTTTATGTTGTTTTTTGTTGTATTGGTTTATGATGGTGTTCACTGATTGGAACTTCTCAGTTTAAACAGTGTTGGGAACACTGTCTATTACTAAAGAGGCCAGCCATGAGGTTTTACCTTCACCAATCTCCATGTTAAAAATACTTTGTCTCTGGATTTTTTACAGGCTGCTTTAAACAATATGCAGGACAGTGATGACAACTATGGCATTTGTTTTTCAGGTCAAAATGGCACGCCTGATAAAGAGCAAACTTGTCATTGTCACAGACTCTCAAAATTAATCTTCCTCTTTATCAACTTAGCTGAATGTATACAACATTTTAGTCAAATACCTTAAAACTGCAATTGATAGTTCTATGGTTTTTCTTATACATTAGTTTGATGATCTTCTCTGGCATGCCCCAAAAATCTTAAGTGTGGCTTCTATAAATTTTTTTTACTGGGGTCATGTCCCACCATGAATTCCTGCTCCAGGGTGAAGCTGTCAAGTGTGGAGATCTACTGTAAAACACTCAGCAGAAATGACCTATTGTGATGCATACCAGAGTGCCATTGAAAAGATTTTTTGTCCAACGCAGTCATCACTCACCACCTGCCCTGTTTGTCAGAATTGCCTTCCTGCGATTTTTCTACTTCCCAAGAACCCAAGTTCTAAGACTGTCCTGACACACTGGTGGAGATCTAGTGCAAGAACAAAGGGACATACTTGGACTTCTACAAAGTGACTTACTCAGTAGAAGCTCAGAAAAATAGTACAGAAATGCACAAGAAGATGATCTTGAATGGAGATCAGCCAAATTTAGCTCAGGTATATTTTTTCTAGATAAATCTTTTTTTTTTTCCTTGCTGTTGTGGCAAGGAAAAACCGGCTTCCTGGCAGCGGTTGTGGCAGTTTGAAACAGTGGAATAGTGTTGATTGATACTAAACATAAAACATACGAAACTGCAGTGACATTTTGCAAACAGTAATGACTATACAGCAGTTTAGTGATAATCAATGCCTTGCTGTTGTTTTTGATGCTTCCCTTTGTCTATGCTATCTGCCAACCCTAACCCACTGGATCGGACGCAGGTCACAGCCAAAGACGTTAACCCTAACCCTATCTTGACCTGTACTCTGGGAAAAAAGTGGATACTTTTTAAAATATCAATTAGGGAATTCTTTTTGGGAGAACTGTTTAATGGAAAGCAAAATTGCATACTTTAACTATCTAGGTCAGAGTTGGGATCGTTACCAAATGTTACTTGGGTTAGCAGTCAAATTTGAGCAACTGCTTGCTTCTAAAACATCTCTGATCTAATGGACCCTGGCTTGCTTTCCTTTCTATGTTGTTTTGAGCTGGTGGTGGATTTGAGGCAATAATAGCAAACCAAAGTCAACGTCAACTGTCTCTTTTAGCAAGTCCATGCTCAATAGCTCTCCCATTTATGGGGTGCTGTGCTTTGGGGGCAAATACAAGTGTTAAAGTGTTTATTGCCACTTATTATTGCAGCTTTCCTCACAGAAACTCTGAGTCGACAAGCAATTAATTGGAGTGTGTGTGATGTGGGAACGGTGGGTACATGGTGTCACCGTACTGGCCTGCCTCGCTCATTTGGTTCTCCTTCCCTGCCTCATTCACCCCAATAGTGATTGAAGTTTAAAAGCTTTCATCTGTCAGACGCGTGAGCCCCTTCCTTTTTTTGGTGATGGATCCCAGCAGTGGAGAGGAGAGATGAGGAGAAATGACTTTGTAATTTCTCCCTCGTTCCCTGCAGAGTTGGCCTGTCAGTAAGCTGGCATGTGGGAAGAGAGACTTTAATTTTGGGCCGACTAATCATAGCCCTCCCAGCCTTACCCCTGTGTCAATATGCATCTGGAAAAACACAGGGAAAAAGAATGGGGAGCGAGTGCCAAGCTCAAGCACAATTCAAAGGACCCCAGTGTATGCCAAATAGCACAGAATGATATGGCATACATCCAGCTGGCAGCCTGTTGGTAGCCTACTGATTTAACATCATCAAACAAGCATTTGCCTTTGGACTCGTACTTTAAAGAAGTTAAAATAGTTCTGCTTATTGCAAGCATATATGGTCGCCTTGAAAATTTGGATGCATTAGGAGGAAATCACTTCTCATGAGTCTCACTAGCCTTCAACGAGCTTATTGTAATAGGATGAGTGCATTCACTTGTTAGCCTGTCTGCCTTTAACAAAGCTTTTAGGATTACAGTACAAGACTAAAGCTGCCTTGGTGGGGTGTCATAATAGGAGGATAAGGGTACAGGGAGCTGTAATTTTTTCAGTTTGAGCGTTTGGTTGTGACTGTGTAGCTGCTGTTTGCACTCGCACAGATAAGAGTGCCTCCGTGTCCTGTTTCTGTAGGTGGTGTTTAATAAGTAACTGATGAAAAGACCAAAGGCTTCTATCACAGTCAGGACAATGGGTACACCTACAGGAATCTAATTTGATTTAAATCAAAGTTAGACAGGCTTTTAGCTAGTTCAGATTGAAAAAAGGGGCAATCATGCATGATGAATTTTGTATTTTCAGTGTTTTCCACACATAGACTTTATTTGGATACTGAGGTTAGTATTTTTATGTCTGACAGAACAACGCTGTTTGTGATCAGACAAATAGCTGATCACAGTGTTCAGCCGCTTCAAACTAAATGCCAGTTTTATCTATTGCCTGGCTCGCTGACCTGTGAGCCAGTGTAACCAGAACCTGTAGGAAGTAGAGAAATGGTTTATGTGATGTTACTCCGAGCTCACCAAGGCTACAGAGCAGAACAAGGAACACAGCTGCCAACTTTAGCCCATGAAAGTGAAGTTAAGGTGAATTCATATACTTCAGACACAACAACTGTGTTTAACTATTAAATGGAAGTTTTGAGTTAAATAAAAGATCTCATCTAAGGTGTCCTGGGATGAAATAGGCAGCATTGTGGAAAATTAATACCAGGGATGCCCAAATGCAGCTATAAAGTCCATATTCTAGGACCTCCAATCGTCTAGATTTCTCTTTACCAAATGTAGAAGGTGTGTACTACAGTTTGAGACTCAGTGGGATCGGTTTTTCAACTTGCTGTGACCAACCTGGTGCTAATAACAAAAGGTATGGTGCATGGCAAACAGACTGGTTGTTATATTGCTTTTTGCTAGTCTATTTGGGTAATTTATAAAACTTGCCTCATTCACACAAGATGGCCCCGCCCCTCCCTAAAGCCTGGTTCTGCTGGAGGTTTCTTCCTGTTAAAAGGGAGTTTTTCCTTCCCACTGTCGCCAAAGTGCTGCTCATAGGTGGTCATATGATTTTTGGGGTTTTCTCTGTATGTATTATTGCAGGGTCTACCTTACAATATAAAGCACTTTGAGGCAACTGTTGTTGTGATTTGGCGCTATATAAATAAAATTGAATTGAATTCATTTATTAGATGACATGTGCTGCCTCCTGAGCTATCACAACCTGTGAAAAATCTGAATTTTCCTGTAAAATTACTTTGTGTTGAATGTTCATGAGTTCTCAGATAGTAAATCAGAGGCATGTGCCTGTGAAAACTCCAGTCTGTATCTGAATTGAGCCATTTTGTGGATGAAACAAATGATGATGCTTAGTAGACCTACAGCCTCTATATCCTCACCAGTCAAAAACCATGTATAATGTGACAATCATTTCTCACACCCAGTCCAATCAAGAAAACCTCATGTCCTCCATTCCCACCAGAAGATCAAAACTACAAGCAGGAGTGTCTCTCCCTCCACAACCCTTCACCCCATCTTTCTTTTTGTCCCATGGTTTTTAGCTGAGCTCCCTCTAATTATCTTTTAAAAAGAGATACCAAAGGGCGCATCATTACTATCCCCAAATATTGTTTGGTTTTAGAGCTTGCTTTGGGACCAGTCTTCCTTCTCCCACCATATTTCCACCTCTCTTATCTTCTCTACACCTCCATCAGCACTTCCCTATCCCATCACCTTTCTTTTTCTTTTCCTGCTTTTCACATCAGGGTTTTGCAGATGTGTGTTTGCGGTCTGGGAAACATCTGCTTCTACAGTAAACCACCTGTACAGTTCGATAGCAATCAGCCCCCCTCTGTGATGTTTGCTTGGCATGCCTGATGGAAGATAGAAAACACACAAACCTCATAATTACAGACCTGAGAAATGGGGCGGGAGCAACGCAGCTTGTCTTTCATCATAAGTTAATGCAGCATCACCCGTCCTCTGATCTGTTCAAAACTCTCCCTCTCGCCTGGTGCTCATCCAAGTTGAGGCTTTAAAAGTCTTTATGAAACATTTATGACTGGTAATAGCACACAACTTTCACAGCTTTCCACCAGCAGTGGAAAGGGAAAAAAAACAGTACACAAGGCTACCAGTATAGGACTAAAATATCTTTATGTAGCGGAGGACATTTAAGAGTTATTTTTATCTGATAAATTATAAAGTGAAGCTGAGAAGGGCAGTGAAAATTCAGATGGTAAGCAGTTACCTTTACAAGTTGGAGTTACGAAGGAGTTATCAGAGTGGAAAGGCAGATGATACTCTTCCTTCCCCCCCCCCCCCCCCCCCCCCAAAGTTAAGAATTTTTCAGCTTGTCTGTGTGATGGTTTTTATGTAATCATGTGACAAATAAATACCTTCCAGCATTACCCTGTGTTTTGGTGGCATGTTGGAAGCAGTAACCATGACGATGCCAGACCATAAAACCAACCTCAATTAACAATAACCACCTTCTTACTGTAACACTGAACCCACAGTGCAGTTAAGCTGCCCAAAACCGCAGAAAGTGGGTGTTTGGAACTGTAAGTCTCTGGCTTCTCATGCATCTTTTAGGTGCACAAGGACTCCTTTAAAATCTGTTACCTGCCACAAAATAGCAGTTCTGGTTGAGCTGACCTGCTATGGTAGACAACATATTCAGCTGATTCTTTTTTTTTTTTTTTTGCCTGTCCCATTTGGTTCTTTAGCCGTCAGAATTGTTGTCTGAAGACCAACAAGGATACCCAATGGATTTATTTTGCCAAATGGATCATCATGGCATTGCCGTATTGGTCCATTTGATCGACCTTTGTTTTTATTATTTATTTTATTTTATTTTCAGTTGTTACAGACGGGGCAGACATGAGTGAGGGATAGGAAAGGGAGAAAGAAAGAGGAAGGAAAAGAAAAACAGAAGGGGAGAGGGACAGTGAGAAAGGGGGGGAAAGAAAATATCTCCGGGATCACCTGTTGAGAAAAAAAGAATAGAAAACAAGCAAAAAAACCCCAAAACAAAGCAACATACTATACACAACACCATCGCATTAATCTAGCTAAGTGTAAACAGCAGTAAATACTAAATATTGAATGTTGTTGTGCAGCACGCAGGACAGACAGCGCACAATGTGCTTTGAAGTAGCAGCCAAGAAAGGTGTGATTTAAGTATATTCAGCTGATTCAACTTTGGATAAGAATCTGAACTGTCAGGTCCATGAAAAAATAGTCTGAAAACATTATTGCGTCAAGCCTTGAAGTTTGAAGAACAAAGGAAATATACTAGAAATCAATTTGTGTTTGTTCCTGAGATTATTGCTTTTATTACAAGTAAAGCTAATTAGAATCATCATTTTCTATGTTCTTGGTATATTTTGTATTGTTTTGCCATTCAAAGCATTTTATGTTTTTTTGTAAGAAATATAAACCCTACTCCTTGTTCACTTTTGGCACAGTGCATTTATACTCCCATCCAAGACTTAAAGACCTTTACCGTGTTTGTATGGCCCATTTATCCAAGTAAACTGAGCCCATGTTGATTTACAAAAGTGGTATGGCTTTATGATTATGACAATGGTTTGGTATTAGAGTGACTTGGACCATTTTCTTAAAGGAAAAAAAAACAATTCAGTTCAATTCAGTTTTATTTATACAGCACCAAATCACAACAACAGTCACCTCAAGGCATTTTACATTATAAGGTCGACCCTACAATAATACATACAGAGAAAAACCCAACAATCATATGACCCCTATGAGCAAGCACTTTGGCGACAGTGGGAAGGAAAAACTCCCTTTTAACAGGAAGAAACCTCCGGCAGAACCAGTCTTTAGGAAGGGGCGGGGCCATCTGCTGCGACCGGTTGGGGTGAGAGAAAGAAAACAGGATAAAGACATGCTGTGGAAGACAGCCAGAGATTAATAACAAGTATGATTCAATGCAGAGAGGTCTATTAACACATAGTGAGTGACGTAAATTGACTGAAGAAGGAATACTCAATGCATCATGGGAATCCCCCAGCAGCCTAGGCCTATTGCAGCATTACTAAGGGAGGATTCAGGGTCACCTGATCCAAACTAACTATAGCAAAAAGGAAAGTTTTAAACCTAATCTTAAAAGTAGAGATAGTGTCTGTTTCCCAAATCCAAACTGGAATAATTCCAGTTCTAATAGTTGACGCATTTCAGCAGTGTGTGTATGTTGAGGCAGATCCTGACCTGAAGACCTGTCAGATAATCAAACTAAACACGTCTTCGAAGTGTTAAAGGCGCTGCTGGTAACAAGAAACAGACACCTGGAATATGTGGTGCGGGATAGCGACTGTCAGTGTTCCGTCAATCATAACAGCTGTATTCCAGGAAGAGGGCAGAAAGCCCTCCTCCCTCTAACCTTGCTAAGCATTTTTGCACAATAACAAAGCCGCAGGCTCTCAAGTTTTACATGAAATCCAAACGTGACCCCGTTGTCTCGTTCAAACACAGTCCTCACTTAGGAAAACCCCCTTTGATCTGAATACCTGGCAGTGAAAACATCCCTGTGAGTTGTCTAGGTGTTTTTAGTGTGTGTGTGTGTGTATGGGGGGATTGATGTTTTGGAAAGAGCACATATTTTTTGTCATGCAGACCGAATGCTAACACAGCAGATGTGGTTTGGGGTACATATGAAGAATGTATGCAGATATCAGAAAACTGACTAAAATGTTTATGGCATTAGAATCAAAAAGCTAGAATACATGACACAAACACATGCACTGCCTTTTATGTTGAGTACAATGAAGGGCATTATGGAAATGGAAAAATGTGGCTGAATGAACAGGGTGAGATGGGGAAGAAAGGACGTGGGCAGTTTGTTTGCACAACATGTTTTTTTTTTATTATGTTATTTTCCTGCGTGCCCTTAGGCTTTCTTTGAGGGTGGTCCTTGCCTCCACCTCTTCATTTTCTCTGCCATCTTTGATGAACTGGAGAGCTCACTTTCGGTTGTTAATGGCACACATGCGCACAGGTTGTGTTTTTTGGCCACCCCTGTGGAGGTAAAGCATTGCACACGTTGCACAAAGCTCTACGAAGCAGTAAATGGAGCAGTAAATAGCTGCTTGACTGTTCAGAGTTTAGTACAAAATCAGGTAGTGCTGGAAGTGATCCAGGGAGCGTGTACCTTCGCAGTGAGGGATGTTACTACTTGTTTATCTGCAAGTAGAGTGATAGCGTAGGTAAAGTGCAAGTAATCTTTCTGTTGTAAAAGGATTTAAAGCACTCAGACTTACAGATATTTGAGGTTGATTGTTGGGTTTTCTCTGTATTATCGTAGGGTCTTTACCTTACAATAGAAAGTGACTTGAGGCTTTGAGATTGTGATTTGGTGATATATAAATAAAACGGCATTGAAATATGTTTTTCCATTGGTGGCTCAGGAGTTAAATATTTTCTGTTGTTATTGTCATCGTTAATTGCAGTTTTAGTGGTATTACATGCACAAACGGAGGAAACATGTTACTCCATGTTAGTCTCCCCATCACCCTCACTTTTTCTGTTTATCTTTCACCCCAGCCCCCTTTTCCTCACCAGACTCTCCTGTAGTATAATCAGATTATGTGAGGAATGTGGGAAAGTGTCTGTGTATTCAGTGTCAGAGCTGCTCTCTAACAGTCAAGCAGCAATAAAAATGAACCGTGGCTGCACTGGATACAAACATCTATTGATTTTATCGTCATAACGCTGAGATATTAATATGAAGAGCATTAATGCTTTTTGCCAGCTACCTGCACCATCATCTGTTTTTGTTTAGTTAAATGCTTGTGGGAATTGTGATTACATGTGGTATTCAGACCTGTTTTGAATAGACCCTCCAACTTGGGCCCAGTGGCATGGGATAGTGGAAGAAATTTTTGGAATGGAAAGACTTACCTTTGTCCTTAGACTTGAGCTTGAGAAATTCAAGAAGCTCTGGGAAAAATGGATTGTGTACTCCCTTTGTACTGAACAATTAAATATTACCATAATGTAAATAGATACTAATGTTGAGACTGTGTATGTCTTCCATGCTGACCTAAAGTTTTGTATTCTCATACTGTAAATTAATAAATAAGAAGACCTGTTTTGAATGAGATATATGAGGTCTGCTACGTCATGACTTATGTCTGTTATAAAATAGCCTGAAATAGTCTTAATGGCACATACTAAGACATACTAAACTGCTGTGACATTTGGCACATGGGTTAGCCATTAGGTCAGCTTATCTCGTGTGCCTGTTGCTCAGATGTCGGTTAAGCTGATTTCATGTGATTATATGGAAACACGAACATATCACAGCTTGCTTGGAAGCAAGTCTTGTCTGTATGTTTGATGCTAATGTCTCCCATAAAGATTTAGTGTACACTTTTTTTGTGTCATGTAACACAAGTTAGTAACAAAGTCACTACTATCAATAATAATCAAAATAGTTTTGAACAAAATGTGAATGTTTTTGAAAATTCCAGACTTTTAAATTCATACACAGTTGTTTGGCTTGTAGTTTAATTACTTCATCTTCAGTTCCTCATGCCTCTTTTCTTGTTTTGGGCCTGGAGAAGTGGATTAAAGTCAGGTTCAGTGTCGTCACTAAGATCTCACTAAGAGATTTTCTTCTGCAGCCCCAGAAAACAAAAACAGTAATCTATTCTCTGACGGGTAGAGTTTAAAACCTAAAAAACAAAAACAAACTAGTTTGTAGATGCACAAAAAGTCAGTTCCAGTAAATTTCCCAGGTTAGTCTGCTCAGCAGCTGCTGTCAGATTGTTTCTGAATCACGCTCGGACATTCAGTGACTCGACGTTGTCACAGAGGGCAGTAACCACAGAAACTCCACTTAACTTTTTCAGTCTGCAGCTGCTGTCCAGGATGATGCAGTGCCTTTTGATACAATCAGGTGTTAACAAAAAGCTTCACTGAGCTGGGACCCTCATCTTGAGACAATGCTTCTTATCTGAGTGTCTGTGCAGAGCGTGGCATCTCAGAGTCACGCTTCTGAGCCCAATCAAATGCTCTCAGATCAAGTGTGTGGAGATAGACTCACTGATACCTTGCTCCCATACCTCATCTGCGAGCAATGTTCTGTATTCGGTTTCCCTTCTTTTGTTTTGCTCTGTCTGGGAAGCTGCTGGTGTATTTTTCACCTGCGGCTATAATTCCACCAGGTACATTGCCAGATCTGTCCCTGCCCAGCAACTATCAGCTTGCTGGCTCTGTGCACTTGAAGGACTGTCAGCGCTTGTGATTGATTTACTTGAAAATTCTGTTTTCCACCGGGCCACCTGGCTGCCCACTAATGTTACATAACAGTATTTTGTGCTTTTCCAGTACATGTTTAATGTTGGTTTGTTGCACAGGGCCAAAAAATACTTGTCAGTGTGTTTTAACTGAAACATGTGCAACATTGGGACTGATTAATGAGCAGCTAATGCTGGGGCCTGTTTGTGTGCCACCAAAAGGTTGTTTGGGAAGTCCAGCACTCACTTTTCACATTCTGAAACACTCTGTTTCACTCAATACAGTATTAAATTGGTATTAATCCACAGGTCAAAATAGTTCAAAGAAAAAAATAATCTCTTACAATGTAAGCATTAGAATGTCATCATCATTTTGGGTAAACGCTTACCAAAGTATGACTCGTGAATGAAAACGATGGTACAGTTTTGCGGTGTTGTAGTGATATAGTCTATACTGCTCTTCATCTACAAACACAGTGCCTTAGTGTTTCTGTTGGCTGATGGTGTACATCCGCTCAGTTAAACAAAGGTAAACAACTAACTAGTCTTTGATTTCTCACCCAGCTCTTAATTGCAGACAGTGAAAAACAGAAAAGCAAGCTGTAAGAAATTAGTTGTTTTCAGTATTGGTGCGATCACTGCAAGTTTAAAGATAAAGTAGTGTAGGTCTCATTCCAATTAGACTAGAGTTCCATAACCTGACTCTCTGATATTTGTGTATTTGTTCTTCAGCAATGGAGGAGCTGGTGTGTGAGCTTCGTCTGTTTCTGGACCTGCTGGACAGAGAATATCTGAGTGCTGGGGTCCGAGAGAAGAAGATACACCTCTCCAATATTCTGCACAGAGTACTGTCCGACAAAGGTGAGGATTAAACTTATACTGCACCTTCTGAAACACTTTAAGGGACTCACAGCTGGAGTAAGTCCATTAAGTGGTCAGATATTAGATACAACACCTGACCTTACTATGGCTGACTGCAGGAGTTCCATGAGCAGTCTGGTACATACACAAAGAATGTAGACCACAATAAGCTGGTACTAGGTTAATGTGGGACTGAATTGTTTGGTTGCTGTCATCATAGAGTTATATTGGTATACATTTACTTATAAAACCCTTTACTTGTAAGCTAATATAGCCAAAAGTTGTTTATGACAGATTAAAAGAGTTAATTTCATCAGTTTGATGTTTTCTGAGCTTTTCTTTAACACAGACTTTTTTTCTTTAAGATGTTCACGTGTATGGCTGCCATTATTAAAATAAAATTCAAATGCAAAAACATGTTTATATTAAAATCTGGATGAATCTAACACGAAAAGAAGATATACACAGAAATTTTATTGTATTTTTGTTTCTTGTTTGCATCCTTAGACGCGAAGATTGTTTTAGTGCTATACTGGAAGCCTCAAAACATGAGATTATTCACACAAATTCATAATGACGTTTCAGTTTTCTATCAACAACAAAATGTCACGTGTAGACATCCTGATATTTATTGGAGATTTTGCATTTTAACATTAAAAAAATCCACAAAGGGACCTTGTAATGAGGAGCAGAAGTGAAGCGCATTAAAATCAGAGAAACACAGAAGCACAGTCTATTTGGTTCTATGATTTTAAGAAGGGAAATTATGACATTTTATTTTTTGTCACTACTTAGATTTGACACTAGTGGCACTGTGCATCTTCTTGTTTATATTCATAATAGCCACTTGATTTCTTCTAGAGCCTTCATTCAAGTCAGAGATACACAGCGGACTGCCTGCTCCACCTCAGATGCCACTTCCAGAGATCCCCCACCCCTGGATGGTAAGACTGAAGTTTATTTAGATTTATTAATTTTAGTTCTGTGTAATTTGGCCATGCTGGAACTTATTGCAAGCAATGCTCACAGTAAGAGTTATACCGAGTTCCAGTATGCGTTCTGGTTGCGTTCTGACTAAAGAGAGTTGTTTCTACAAATACCAGATAGCCCTGCGTCATTCTGCTTCCGCTGCTATGGGTCATCCTCTCAGCCCAGCTGCTTTAATGCAAAACCAAGCAAATCAATGGTGAAGGACAAAAGAATACTTTATTTTCAGGACACTGCTGAGTAACTACATTTTGAGCAATGCAGTGCAAGTCACATGTAATTTATGTGGCATAGGTAAGTGATAAATAAAGGAAAGACAGCTCATTTTCTTTGTCCTGCTATTATACAGGTTACTATACACTCTCCAGAGTGCAAGGACCTAACGTTTCTGTATACGACCCACTTTGATACCAGCGTTAATTAAAAGCGACAATATTGACATCCAGGACAAAACTAGAAATTATTATTTTAAATCAGTCACATTAGGCCTTATAAATAAAACATAGCCAATAAATATTGAATATAAAATGATTTGACAACTATCTATAAAACAATGCACTATTCTTAATGTTAGGTCAGTGTTAGAGTCTTTACTTTATAGTGCTGCTATTTGCAGTTGCACTACTTTCCCCAAACTAGCTAATTTTGTCACATCATCTGTTCAAAGCTGAACGTTGCCTCCCAGTTTGCATTCATTTACAGCATTCAATTGAATTTAGGTCCAATTTCAAATCCCTTTTGGATAATTTTGGGTTTTGTTGTGAAGAAGGCAAACTTCTGATTGTAACAACTGTGTTACATAACAGAAATAACTTCATCATGTTAACACTACAGGTATCTTTAACATTCATGCAGGACTGCTTACCAGTAAAACACAACTGGTGCTAGTAGAAACTGACCAATAACGCTGACCCTTACCTTCATTATTATCAGATGGTGAACTTGTTAGCAATACGGTGAAGTTCTGTGCACAAGTTTTTGTGACACCCTGCACCTGAATGGTGTTAATCACGCAAATACCAGCGTTCCCAATGCAGCAGGACATAGAAACCATATGAGATGTGTTTTACATTCACTTGTAAAGCAGTTGGAAGGGCTGTCATGGCTTCAGTATGTTTTCCTCTCTCGTACTGCGCCTCACATCACCATGACAGTCAATGAGGACCGTAACATCTCTGTTAAAACAGTGATGTGTGTGTCATCATTGTGAAAGTGAGATGTGCATGTAAAAAGACCCAGTGTGAAGAATAACAGTGTGTGTCTGCCATTATTGTGGGAACAGATGCCTGTGATAAAAAGCAGGTGGCTGGGATGGCTTGCAAAGCCTTTATTTCATAGCAATAAGCCACAACACCTTGTTCTACATCTTACTCACACACACACGCAGGACACGCACACATTCCAAGGCACAAGGCCTTACAGTGCAGTTTGTAATTAGAACCAGTCGTCAGCCTCAGCCTCCTCTGGTGACCCCAGTGTGTGTCTGGAAATCACAGCCGAGGTTTTCCCAGAAAACTAGGCGAGTGAGGAGGAGGAGGAGTTTCTGATGTTTCTGTGTCTCTGCTTGTTGTCTCTCTTCTCTGCTGCCCCAATCAGAACCAGTAACATAAGAAAATACATAGCAGAGCCTTGCACGACACCCCAGACTCTCGGGCCTGTTCGGTGCTTTCCTTTATTTAAACAAAACACATAAGCACACAATTACACAACTCTTTCTGTCTTTTATGGAAAGAGTGAAGTTTTTAGCAGGTCTTCATCACTGGCTGAAGGAGACCCACTCAGGACTGGGTTGAGCATTTTGATTTTTAACTTACTTTTTGTTGAATTTTGTATTTTGTTGTTTGGTCGAGTGTGTGAGACAAATAAACACTGGAACAGCCTGTAAACACGGTTATAGTGGAAAAAAGATGCCAGTTTCTCCTTGTTTCCCTCCCCACCATTGTGTGTTGTTTTAATTTAAATAAAATGTTTTGTTTTTTTTCTGAACATAGACTACTGCCTTTCTTTCCGTTATGAGTCTGAGTGAATAAATCGCCACGTTTGGGCGCACTCTCAGGAGGGTGCATTTGCTTGCAACTGGAAGAGGATGTCGTTAAACAGTGCTATTATTTATTCAGTTGACTCCTTCTCTTAGCTTCAACCAGCATTATTAGCAAACTTACTCATGGGCAGATAAATAGATAAATAAATCTCTCTTAGTTGATATATTCGTCCAAAATCATCCAACCATACTTTATACACTGTATCCAACAATAGCATGCTCTGGACACTGGCTTTACATGTGTACAAAGTGATCATAATACTAATGACAGCATAAGCTGTGACAAACATTCAACAGCAGGGATTTTCATCAGCAGAAATGAGAATAGAGAAGAAAGCAGCTAAAATATATTAAGTGGTTAAATAGAGCCATTCACATTAGAACAAAACCTCTCTGAGTAATGTATGTGCAGGGTTTGCAGAGTCGCAGCAGTAAAGTATAATTCTCATAAATATACTTGGATGGAAACCCAGCTACTGTCTTTTATTTTGTGCCAGCTCTCTGTCTCCCTGTTGCAGTCTCTGCTCTGAAATTACCATCTATCACATTTCCACACTGACCTCTGGAGAAGCTGTCCAGACTGAGGAAAAAAGTGTTGTGCTCCCTTTCTCCACTCTTCATTTCTTGCAAAATTTCCACCGCGTGCAAATGAAACAACGGACAAACGGTTAAGAGGAAAAGAGAGAGGAGGCGGCTAGAAAGAAAAGAGTAAACAGGGTAGAGAGTTAAAGAAACAAAGATTTCATGTTGATGGAAAACAACCTTGTTAGTCATGAGAAGTTGCAGTTATTTGTGTTATACGGCATCAGTCTTTAGTTGGTGTTGGTGAAGAAGTGGAACATGGACTATAACAATCTGGTGAAATAATAGACAAGGAAGACAGTCTCTTTGTGACCCGTCGAGCCTCAATGCAAAGCCAAACCGACACTCACGTACACAAAGAGCCTGTGCCTTTAGAAGCTGAATCAGTCCTTAGCTTCCACATTTTGATTACTAACAGTTACATAAGGAATACTTAGTTTAGAGTAGCTCACTTGATGTACAATACTTAATCAGAGGACAGTGGTATTGGAATTTATTACTCAAACACAAACAATATGCAGATTGAAGACTCTTCCAGAATATTCTGCTAGTATATGAAGTGCAAAAGAAGACAAATGACTTTGCACAGACTTCCACGATAAGTTTATTTACTGCTGAATTGTTCTGCAGTGTGTCATCACATTTAGTCCATTTCAGAACTTATTCGCTTGTTAAAATAATTTTATTTCCAGGTGTTTGTGGCATTTTTTTTGCACATCTTAAGGCCTTTGTTCAAGAGTATATACGATCTTGAAAAGACATTCTTAGTGTTTTTACAAACTTAGTGGGGCATGTTAACACAGTGTAGCTCTTAGCAGAGCATGACAGTCACATGTGTGACACCCGTTAGCCTTTGCATGAGCAGAGGAAAATAAAGAAACAAAGACATGATGTGTGTAAACTACTCCAATTCTTTCCCGAGGGCAAACTTGTGATTAACTCTTATACACACACACACACACACCTACACACACACACACACACACACACACACACACACACACACACACACACACACACACACACACACACACACAGCAGGATATCCACTAACCAAACAGACTTCCACTGGATCCTGTTTTAGTTTATCAAGCTGAAACTGGTCTACTTTGAGCCACTATATTGTCTCTCCCTAATTGTATATGCATATAAAGTTGGTCTTTATATATTTATATAAAAGCACAACAAAAAGGGGGTAGTGTCCACTTTAAAGTTTTTCACCAAAACTCCAAAACCATAATGTTAACAGCACTGATTCATGACAGTATGATAGGGTTACAAGTCTGAGATGATGGAATAGGCTGTCATCTGGAATAACTTCATTTCCAAGAGTTGAGTGCCAGATAACCCAGAAACTAGAATATCTGTAAACCTACAGAACAATAACACTACTGATCATGTTTTTTCTCAGTATAAATATAACTAAAGTTCAATAATTGTTTGATGCAACAGCAACAATATCCAAGGTCACAATATTTTGTCACCTTAAATATATTTATCTGTGTACACTGGACATGTTGGTGATGCCTGCTAATCAAAGACAGACAAAACAACAAAGCAATTTTTAGAAAGTTAAAAAATATTTCAAGCCTTTAATCCGTACAAGTATTGGGTTTGCTGACAGAGCAGCTGAACCTTTTTATGTCAGATTGATTCTTTCCACAACACTCACCTTATAAATCTCTACGTTCCTCCATGGAAGAGGATCACAGCACCATTTTACAATGTGATACATGCCACACGTAAATGCACAGAAACACAGTAAAAACAAGGTCTGGCTCTGATTGGATCATAATGACTAATAAGTATGACAAAATCCCACTGAAGTCCTCTTCTTGTCATCCTGTCACTTTTCATATTCAGGATTTATGTTACATTAATATTTCTCTTTGGCATGAAGTACATTGCTGTCATCAAAAAGCTTGACGCTTCAGCCACATGAATGGTTTTCATCCAAAATTTGAGCAGTTTAAAGAAGAATACTGGAAAATAAAATGTAAATTGTGCATGTTTCCATTAAACTCCTTTAAAGAAAACAAATGGACTTCCAGATGGAGAATGGAGCTCCACCCAACATGAAAAACAGTAAACATCTGCCTAAAATGTTTCTGCATTGTTCATGCTTCATGCTGTCATGTGATGAAAAAAGGAGGTGAGATATTTAAAGTCATCTGTTGTGGCAGTGCACCATTGATTTGTGGTTTTTGTTTTTTTTATTCTAATAGCAATGGAACAAACATTCAGTTTTGATAAATCTGAATTTTAACTTGGGTCTCAAGCTTTTTTTGTTTTACTACTCACAACTACTTTTACCAACATTTCGAGCACACAGCAGTGCAGAACTTTTTTGGGTCCAAAACAATTTCCCCAGTTGCTTTGACAGTTCATTCGACATTTATGTTACAAAAAACAGTTAAAGCTGCTCTTAAAAGTCCCGCAAGCCCAAGGTAAAGGTTTGTGTCTAAGATCCCCACACCACAAAACAAATACTGTAAACCAGAGAGAAGAAGAAAATTCTTAGACTGCAACCTCAAGTGTTAGGAATTTTTGTTGATTTTTTTGAGTTCTAACGTTTGCTGCAGTCACCTTCAAGTCAGGATTCGTTTCATCGGCTGTATCCTAAGGGCTGCACTGTTCGAGCAGAATGTGAACCAGTCCTCCCGCTAGTTGAAACACAAATGATTTCCATCTGTGTTGATGTTGGAGAACAGTGCCACCTCTCCCTTTCTCCTCTCTTCCCTTGCCTTTCCCCTGACACAGACCCTCCCGCACACCATTAGTTACCCATGTAATGCACACTAAAGTTAGTTGTATCATGCATGAGAAACTCACGCCGAGCATCCCGTTCTTCCGTGCTTCAAGCATTCACGTCACAGAAGTGTGCTCACGTGGTCGACATGTATACACGGTAACAGGGCTGCTTCATCCGTAGATCCATATGTCTAGAATTTATTTGGAATTCATTTCCTCCTCTTCTCATTTTGATTCAGACATCCCTCCCTCCCAGGCCTTTTTTAAAGATGGATATTCATCTCAGCACAAATGTAGCTAGTACTATAAGCATACAGTCTTCTGTATGGTTATGTATTACTGGAAGTTGTGAGGAATCTTTGTTTTTTAACCCACCATCTTCTCTGAGTGTTTTTTACTCACTTATAAAACATTGTATATTGCTGTATGTCTGTGAAGGTTCTCAGTCATCCAGGTCATCATAGTCCAAGGAGCTTGGAGAGAGAAGCATCTGGACTTCTTTAAGTTTCCTTGAAGACGTTTCACCTCTCTTCCGAGAAGCTTCTTCAGTTCTAAGAGCGTGGGTAGGTAGAGAATCAATGGGGGGGTCCAAGACCCTCTAGGGGACACTCCCATAGGGCTTAAATCTGGGACTCTCCACCAATTGCTCTTAGAACTGAAGAAGCTTCTTGGATGAGAGGTGAAACGTCTTCAAGGAAACTTAAAGAAGTCCAGATGCTTTTCTTTCCAAGCTCCTTAGACTATATTGTTGTATATTGCCAAACCAAATTATTCCTAGCCTGAAGGGGAAACACTCACCCAACTAAATGTGTCACTGTACAGTGTCAAGCTACACGGTGCGTGCGTGGCAACAGTTGGATTGCTATCAAACATATTGAGTTGAACCAGCCCTGTTTTACTTTTGTATGGCCTCAGAAATTATTTGTCTTCAGGAGTTTTTCCACGCAGTGTGTTTTTCATTTGGTGCTGATGAATCTGTTTTCATATTTGACTTAATTCCTCTGTGGGGTTTCCCTACTTTGTGGCTTGGTATACCACAGCAAAGCATTTCGTGACATCAGCAGTATTGTGTCATTGACTTGTGACAGGAAATGAAGTTGTTTAACAGATTATATTGTAAGGTGTCACGCTTTGTCACTGGGATAACCAAACAAGTGGGAAATTGGAGATTGAATAGGTCTTAACTGCAGAAATCAGTAGGCCTTTGCTTAATGACACATGCACACAACATGGTTAATCTTAAGGGCCAGAACTGTTTCAGTTACTAACACTCTTTGGAAAAAGTCCCCACTGAGTAACTGGAGCATGGATGGAAAACCTATTTCACAACATTTTCCCCCACTCTAGTGCATTTGAAGGTTTTTTACAATGCCAAGTTAATTTTTTTTTTCCTGACACATGATGTGATTGAAGTGACTTAATAAAGCACGGAGGGAAAATTGAGTCTATTTCTGCAGTCTAGTAGAGAACTAACAGACTTTACAATTGAACCAAACAAAAGTTAGAGGTGCTCGATAGAAAAATAGCTTTTGTGGTTACTAACTGATAGGTATTTGACCAAGATGCCCATTAACCCATGAATTCATACTACAGTGTACTCTATACACTGTCGGACTATTGTTCAGTGACTCTGATCACAGCATGTATACAAAGGGGAATGGTTATTGGAGCATGGAAAATGAATAGCCAAATTCCTTTAGTGGCCTAAAGAGATAGTGGATCTGATTGATAATCCCATGTAGTTCCTGCTGCTATAAATTCACAAGAATTGAATTGGGTAAGCCTGAAGAGCTTCTAAATCACAATTTTAGGTTTTCTCTCAAGAGGTTACTGGCAGTATGATGTCATTGTTGTAGCTATATAGTTATAATTGAGTGATCATGTCATAAAATCAGCCAGTCCATTTAAGGGTTAATCTTAAATACCACACACTTCCTTTTGTGTTTTATGAATTAATAAACATTCAGAGAACTTCTGCATGCGGTGGAGGTGAAGTTTAAACTTACCCTGTATTCAGTTGGCTGTTAGCAGTAGTGACAGCAGCTTGCAGGACGAGGGTGGTCTTTAATCTAGTGTTTTCTTGAAGGCACCACCTAATGCCCATTAAAGAAACTGCTTGTTTGCAGAAGATATTGCAACCCTATTTTAAAACTCGACAGTTTAGCAGTTAAGTCCTTGGCTCAGTTATCACGGTAATTGTGATTATTTGTTGGAAATAGTCCTGCATAGCCAAACTTTTAACTGGAATGAAAGAAGTCTGGGAAAAGGTCCTTTTGTCTGAGCCAAACGCTGACAGTCGACTGGCAGTATAGGCTAGAGGGGCTGATCATGATAGCATATCAAGGTATTGGTACTGAAATGTCATTCTTTCAGAACAGAAATGCAGATGGATCACATAATATCAGGTAATTTGAAAACAATGGGGGACTTATTAGATAGCTTATTGAACAGAAAACACTGGCAAATGTATTTTCCAACTGTAAAATGTTTCACTTTGTTGCAATCAGATTAGTTGAGTTCATACCCAGACAAAGGGCAAATGTGCAGAGCACTTCTATAATATGTCTAAATATTTTCATGAAACTCCGCTTCGCTGAGGTGACTTCTTACTTATTTGCAATACAGAACACTATTTAGATATGACAGGCTTAGGCCTGGCCCACCACCTCATCCTGCTTTCCAAAATTGCAGACCATCAGCTCATGCTGGCTTCCACTGGCTCCTCATTGTGAGGTGAGAGAAATGGAGGAAATGCCCAACCCAGTCTGAGTCTCACTCTGGTTATTTTTTCAGGCAAGCTGGCACTTCCTCCAGTAACGGCACTCTGGTGAATGCACCTGTCCTGCAAAACGCACATTTAACTGGCCCAGCTGAGGCAGGAAAAAGTAAAAAACGATGCGGGGGAAGCAAAGAATGAAGTTTCAAAAATGGGAGTTGTGTGAAAGGTTTTGTTTTGTCAGAGGTAACACTAGCATGGGTGGTTCATGTATAAACAAGGAGCTGGAAAACTTAGATATGTATCACAGAGGCTGGCAGACACTGAGCTTGGTACTGCAGTCCTGCAGAGAGAGTTTTTAGGTTTTGTCCCGTATTACTGTGTCTCTTGTTTGAAATGTTTAGCGGTTTGCTAATCACCTGACTTCCAGATTGAGTTCCCCTCTCAAACAATGAAACTTTCAGTGCTGCTACTGGACAGAAGCCACTCCTCTAGCCACCATAATGTATGCTGTGGTTGGTTTCTCACAAAACTCAAATTGATAACCCAGATGTATTAACAGACATACTGTATGTGAATAACTGAGCTCCTGTTGTTTAGATGCAAACATGAAGAAGAGAAATTGAACTTCATTCAGTTAGAATAGTTGTTTTTTGATTTGACATTGAGCTTTAAAATGCAATTTTTTTAAAAGTTAATGATTTGAGGGTTACTTTGAGACAAAGGTGAGGCATACAGGATCAGCCTGAGGCTGATGGTTAACTAGGACAACAGAGTTTTATATTTGTGACCTTGCTTGCAGTCTGGCGTGAATTTTTAACTTGATCACATGCCCAAGCTTCAAAGAATATATGGTGGAAAAGGTGTATGCAAGTGTCCACATTTTGTCCCATCTATTGGTGAATTTTATCTTAAGTGACAATAGTTCAAACTTCGAACATAATGTTTCATCCATCTTCTGTCGCTTATCCTCTTAAGGGTCCCTGGGGGGGCTGGCGCCTATCCCGCCTGTCTTGGGGCAAAAGGCAGGGTACACCCTGGACAGGTCACCAGTGTGTCGCAGGGTTAACACATAGAGACAGACAACCATTCGCACCTATAGACAGTTTAGAGTTAACAATTAATCTAACCCCAACAACTGCATGTTTTTGGAATGTGGGAAGAAGCCAGAGTACACTGAGAGTTCTCATGCAAACTCCACACAGAAAAACCCAAGTCTGATGAGGGAATTGAACTCAGGACCGTCTTGCTGTGAGGCAACAGGGCTACGGTGCTACATTAAGGTTTCATAATCTTTCAAAATGTTATAGGTGTGCTTGGTAAGACTGCTTCAGTAAATGTAGATTGCAGTGACATTGGAATCAGAGCAGGAGTCTCTGGATAAATAAAGCTGGAATAATCATGTATTCAGCTTCAAATAAATCTTTTTTGGTTTTAAATGTCCCCCAAACTATGGTTACCAAAGTCTTTGTATTTCTGTTACCTTTAGGTTTGAAGTGTGTATGTTTTATGAAGTGGACTTGGACTGCAAGTAAACACTGAAACATTGAATACCCATCAGAGTTGGATAAACTTCTTTTTTCAAAATGTTTTTTTTTTCAAATTCAGTCAAATCATCATGCCCCCCCCCCCCCCCCAAAACAAAAACCAAAAAAAGAACAAAAAAACACTGTCTTGGGTAAATGATATACTAACACTCTACCCAGGCCTGTACTTTAGCATTCTCAAGAACCAGATATTTCTAGTGCTTTGGAATATTTTTTGTAATGATGACACAGTGAGACTTTGGAAGTTCTCCAGGAAGTCAAGTCACTTAGAAAAATCTTTGGAGAAGATTAAAGGAACATTTTATTTCAGTTTTCTGGGTATATTCAATTAATTCTTTCAATTAATGACAAAGCCACGGCTTCTTTAGAATTGTGAAACTGTTCTCTCAAATCTTTTTTGCCATCATGGCCAAACGTTTTGGCAGTGGCTCAAATTTTGTTTTTCATAAACATTTCTCAATCTGTTTCTATGATATACTGATGAACAAACATAAATATTTCTTATGTTTCAGGCCTTTATCAGCCAATAAAACAAAATTTAGTTTTGATAGGGGTGTCACTGTCAAAACCTGTAGCTACTACTGCAGTTTTCCCTTTCCAGATCCTTTCCTAAGGGAGTTGCTTTCGTATGTCCACTCAGTTTATCCATTCCAGTGTCCTGCTGGCAGCATGGCAGAAACATTATTCAGGTCCAGTCCTCCTACTCAGAGCAAAAATGGATACTTGGCATAAATGTTTAGATGTGAGTTTCAGGTCAGTGCCTGAGCAGCAGACAAACCTCCCACTCAAAGTCTCCAAACCAAGGTCAAGACTTCTTTACCACTATCTAATTACACATTATGACTGGAATTCTGGTATTTCGGATCCACATCCATGCACATGACCTGATGTAGGCTGTGATGGGTCATGAAAACTCCCTTTACAATTTTAATATAATTGCTTTAAGCAAATCGGGAGTTCTTTGCAATATAAAGTATAAGCAACACTATAGAAAGTATAAATATATAAAGTGTATGTATAAAAATAAGTATAGAAATACTGAAAATGATGAAAATAATGAAAATTACTGGTAATAGTGATTGTCCTTTCACACAATCAGTAACTTTGATGGCAAATTTGTCTTTTCTTTCATTTCACAACTTTGTGTGGAAACCAAAATGATTTAAAAAAAAAAAAAAAGAATTCAAACTAACATAAAAATAAATAAAAATACAAAACTATAATAGCTCTGACTATGACAATGTAAGTGACTTGGTAGTGGCAAACAACAACTGCTGGAGTGGAAATCAGGGCCTTTGTGTTGTCCACCCACACAAGCAGCATGAGTTGGATTATGTGACTCGTGAGCTATTTCCTCCCCAAACTGTGGTCACCTTTATACTAAGAAAAAGGTGAAATAACATGACACACAGGCATACACGGAAATTAAAACAACACTCCATAAACATCTATTCATTCCTATGATTTGGTGATTAAGGGATACAAATGACTCAAGTACTCATACACAATTTATTCAGACATTGTTTTAGCTTTGTAAATTAAATTATTATCAATTTTGGCTGTTTTCCAAGTCTCCCTACTTTTTGACAAGTTGATTTTTTTTTTTAATAAAAAAAAAATATTTTAAAACCTGCAGTCAGCTGAGACTGAAGAAGCTCATCAGATGATGATAAAATAGTAATTAGGTCTATAAAAAACAGCAAAATGCAACACTGCAAATAAGACGAGTCTAGTGCTGCAGAAAAACTGGTGATTAATCACACAGAGAGGGGTAAAATAAACATTTTCTTCCTTATAATTATTTTATTGGTGAGGGCACAGGGTTTACTTCAGAATGCATATTAGCGTTCTGAACCCTTAAACTGAATACATTACTGTATACATCACTATAAACGTCCTAATACTGTCTACTAATAAAGGAGATTAGTTTGTTGTCAGATCAGGGGGATGTTAATTTGATTGATTCAACTGTGTTCTAATTGCTGCAATTCCACTGGTGTAAAATAGACGCAACAGCACATTAGAACCAAGTATTAAAACATACAAATTCTGAAACAGCAAATTAAAACATTCTGCTCATTCTTTTGACATTAATCTCTGTCTCTCTTCCACAGCATGTCTTTATCCTGTCTTCCTTCTCTCTCCCCAACCGGTCACGGCAGATGGAGGTTTCTTCCTGTTAAAAGGGATTTTTTTCCTTCCCACTGTCGCCAAAATGCTTCCTCATAGGCAGTCATATGATTGTTGGGTTTTTCCTTGTATGTATTATTGTAGGGTGTATACAATAGAAAGCGCCTTGAGGCGACTGTTGTTGTGATTTGGCGCTGTATAAATAAATTGAATTGAATATTGTGATTTATCCAGGTAAATAGTGAAAACTTTAAGCTTTATATAACACACTAAGACATTCATTTTGCTTTGTAGTACACCCGTCTGGAATAACTGGACTATGTTAACACACTGAGGGATAATGGGAATTAGAGACAGTTGGGAAGAAATAAAACACAGATGCAAATGATCAACCAAATCACAGGAAGTAAAACTAAATATACAGAAAAACAACTAACAAAGTAAGATAAGGAAGTAAGCAACAATACCTAAAGAGAGAAACAAAGGCACAAAAATAAACTTTCTATTGGGAAAATAGAGGGAAAAATCTAACTCTAATTTAAAGAGGAACTAGAACTAAGAACTCAAGATTAAACATTTAAATAAACACACTAAAAACCAAATGATAAAAATCTAATATTAAAAACATTATGTTAAGTCACAATCACAACAGGCTGTTTTAGAAATCTGTGGAACAAATGATCTGCCATGTTCTCCATGTGAACATGGAGTGTGTGTGTTTTTCATCTGTTTATGGTTAACAGATGGGTTATATACATTGTGACAACAGTCAGCTCTTCTTCATTATGCTCCTGTATTGCAGTGTAGTTAAGCTTTAGGTCATTTGTGTGATACAGCTAAGATGTTGTGCTGTGACTTGTGTAAGTGCACAGGTGTATATTTGTACACGTGTGTGCGTTTGTGTGTTTCATGTGTGCTAATGCTCTTTCTTCACCTCCAAGCTTGGAGTTGCTGCAGTGTCATGGGGTCACATTCTCGCTGGTGTAATACTGCACTCAGGCAAAATGCTTAGCCAAACAATCGACTTCTGTGTGATTATTAATGGTGTTATTGCTGCTCAAGGGTCTTTAAAAGGAAGTTATTGTGATGTGAGATATGGCGCTGCAGTTTCCATATCAAAAGTCTTTCTCCACCAGTATAAACAAGTCAAGTTTCTAAACCATATATTATTCCCTGTTGTTAGACTGTCTGGGCAGAGTGCTTTCATTCTTTTTCTTTCTCTGCCTTTCTTTTCTTTCTGTCTTCTTCTCCAGGGAGACATTTTTTTCCTTTGTTTTTTTAGGGCTGGGCTAGGGTAGAGAATGCTAGTGTTGCTGGCGTTTAACAGGGCAGCACATCCATGCCAAAAAGTGAGTTCACCAAACTGCTGTTTCCCCAGAGGAGATGCAATAAGATTTCTGCTAGAGGCCCAGCCAGACACTTGACTTATAGATGAAAAAGGAGACGTGGGGAGGATGAACAACAAGGATTAGGGGGTGAGGATGAGGGTGTGTTTGGGGTGAAGAAAAGGAAACTTGGTTTGCTCAACAAAAATGAATTTCAGACAACACAAACTGGATATTTTTTCATCTGAACATGAACAGGTGGATGGGGAACTGTGGTTTGGCTTGAGAAAGGAAAACCTCATGAATGAAAGTGTCAGGTCCCAGAACTTTGAATAATTTATAATTGATTATTTTGTTTTTAAGTGTTTATATTTCATCTTTTCGACCCAAATTGCCTCATTTCTTCTCATGATTCAGGGATGAAGAGTTGGCTTGGCTCAGTTATTAACATAAGAATTTCGCCAATATTATGTTTTCAGTGTTAGTGACATGTTAGACGTTTTATGAGCATTGACACCACTAAGCAAAATGCAATTCTTATGTGTGGTCACTAGAGGTGGGAATCACCATACATCCCACGATACGATATTATCACAATACTTAACGCACGATACGATATTATTGCAATTTTTTAAAATATTTTGCGATATTCAGATTCTGTACATAAAGGTAAACTTTATCAATATTCATTTTATCTAATAACAAAGTCTCGCACTCAGTCTTTCTCTCATTTCAGTCAGTTTTATTGTTGACAAACTGAACAGTTTGTATTACAGTCTAGTCCAACTTAACTGAATGCAACCATCTGGTACAATTATAGCTATTCTGAACTATGCAATTTATGAAAACTATGCAGCCCATTCAGCAACTGACGAATTTGAAAGTAAATTAAAACAAAATATAATTTTACATTAAATAAAAAAGTTCTAAACTTAATTAATTAATTAATCTAAACTGTCATGTTTATTGCTGCCAAAAAAAAGTTAAACACATTTGGACAGTGAAGGAATGTCAGGATTCTTGCTCAGATAAAGGATCAACATGCTCTGAAGTCAGAGCACAAAAACCTTTTTTGTAACAAAATATCGATTTCTGCTGTCCCTGTATCGATACATTATTAGCAAACAAAATATCACGATACTACACAGTATCGATTTTTTCCCCCACCCCTAGTGGTCACCTCAGTCGGTATTTTAATTGCATTCCTTCCACCATAAACCACAAAATACTCACAAAAGTATAATTCAAAAATGCATGAAAGATGTAGGCTTTGACCTTTTAATTTAAACTTATTTCATTATCCCTTATCTCATTTTAGTGTATCTTAAATGTTCTCATCTTTCATTTAAAAATGACCTCTCGCCACTTACAGTAACATTTCTTGGCACTGTCTCATGGTTAATGGAGAATCTGGATTTTTGGATTTCTGGACTCAACAGATCACATGGTCCTTGTCCTTCACCTGTTTTATTCTTTTTCTTGTACTCTGTTAGTATTTTTCATATCAGCTTTGATCCCAGCTGTTTTTCTTTACCAAGTGGTAACCTTCAGGTTAAAAACAAATTAAGCCTACGTGAAAGTGGCAAAAACTGCAGTCCTTCGAGGTGCCTTTTGAGGCTGGCTTCAGTCAATTTCCATAGACTCCGATGTTAAAATGCCTATCTTTGCAGCAGTGAAAAGCATATTTACACCCTGGTACAAAAGTGATGTTGTACTTCCTCCCCTTCATAACAAACCTGAATGGGCTAAAAAGTTATTTTTATAACTACCTGTATCTGTTGGATCCTTTTGGAGCATTTTAGAAGGGATTATTTGACTAATATTTTAGCTTGCTATGGAGATACAGACCATCACACAAGTTTATACTTTGGCTTCAGTGAGTGACTTTTAGCATATATGTGTGTTTGTATGTTTGAGTCACCATTTCCACTGTCTTACCACAGAAAGGAAAAAAAAATCGGAACAGCCCAGGTTTAAGTCCAAGTCGAGCCCCTTTGCTACAACTCTTCCCCACTCCCTCCCAGCTTTCCTCTCCACTCAACACTAGAGATACTAGAATATAAAAATGACGAGCAGGATACTCATAACAGATTGGCTTTTTCTTGGCATCTTAATTCACTAATAGACATGTACAACCAAAATTCAATAGTGCTCTTTCATTACAGAAATGCCATAATTATGACCAACGCTGTGATGTTGGACAGTGCACTGTCATGTTGTAGTGACACACACTTTCTGTGCTTTGAAGAAGTTGAGAGCATGAGCCAAGTCCTTTTTATGTCCCAGGTTGCTACAGTAATGGGTGCTTACATCAATGCAGCACTGACACCTGATTGGGCCGGCTGTAACCTATGGCCCATAGCACGTAGACTTAGACTGCACTTATGATGTTTCTCCCATCTATAACTGGAAAATCGGCAATACCATCAGTAAAGAAAATAAAAAGGGAAATCAAAGAGGTTTTCCATAAGTGTGCAGCCATAGCAGCCGGGCTTGGTCTTTTTTAAAGTGCTTTCAGGGATGCTTAGAGTGTGGCCTTATAAGGTCTTTACAACTTGACAACATGTCATGCACTTTGAGTTTCTCTGGCTTGTATTCTGTGTAGGCTGCTTATTAAACTGAGGCTCTACAAGAAACATTAATAAGCTATGCTACACTCAGCTGGGTCATATTAGTTATTTAAAAGAAGGGTTATGTTTTTAAAGCTTTGTGAAAACATCTATATTACTACTTATGTGACATCACCAACATCAAAATAGAGAACCTCAGAATCCATTAAACACAACAAAGACACACTCATCAAAAAGCTGTTCCACAGAAGTCGTAGCACTCCATGGGGAACTTTCAAAAACTCCCAACTCCACAGCAATGGAAAAAATATATGTACATTGACGTATGCCGGCCACTAAGCTATTTGTTCCAGTGTTAAACCACATTATCAGATTTGATGTTTGTAGCCACAGTGCTGTTTTAGTACGAGGTGAAATGTCTGAGAAGTGCGACACAGCCAAGACGGATCACGTCAGGCTGCGCAGTTGATCCCTCACCCTGTTGACTAGATTTGTAGGACTGTGCAGTGCCAAAGAGAACACGTCCAAACAAAGCACGTCTCACCCCCACCCTTCAGCTTCACTGCTCATGAGCTCTGCAGTATAATGGCATGAAAATATTTTAACTCCATTTAAGACCACAGTTAATCATTGTGGAATTATGTCAGTACCTTTCTGTTGGTATAATTTCAGCCATTTTTAGTGTCTTTAACACAACTTCGGATTTGATTTCTTTAACTGACACTTTCTTGTTTTCTCTTTCAGACACTGTCTAATTATATTGTCTCGTCTTTCTACCTAATATTTTCTGATTTTGACCTGAAAAGTGAAAGACTCCTCAGCAAAACAAAGGCAACCACTGTGCCTCTGTTTTGCTCTGTCATTGTCTATTAAGTGACACTTAGTAATGAAGTAGGCTCAATGCTGCACTGATAACATTGTTAATGGCTTCCTTTAAGTTGTCTTGGACCAGAAGAATATCTCCTTCTTCATGTTACAGCAGCTAATTACTTCCTTTTTGTAGTTCTGACAGTGATTAAAGGCAGATGGGGAGATTAATCATTTTGAATTATCGTCACCACCTTTAAAGACTGAAGACAAAAGATCATGGCTGGTATCCTTAATTCCCCTTTGTGTTTGAGGCATGATGGGTAGAGTTTTGTATGAATGAGGATTTATGAAAATATTGATACATTTGAATGTAAAACTGGTCTTTTATCTCCTCTCATTATTGATGATGAGAGGAAATAAAGGAAATAATCCCAGGAATAGTGTATAGCATTTTTGTTTGAAAAAACATCTCTGCACAGAAGAGCCAGGCGTCATGAATGAAAGCAATTGATGTGCCTGGTGAGTGTTAATGTAGAGGGCTGTTGTTTTGTCAGTTGAATTGCAAGTGCTGAAATGATTGAAGGTTCTAGACCAGATCTGTTCAGTGCCATGTTTCAAAGCAGCTAAAATGTCATTTGAAGTTTCATTATTAAAAGTAGAGGAAACCTGTGTTCACTCTGCAGACTCCAAATAACGGGCCCCCTCCCCTGCCCAGCTCATCTCTTCCAGAAGGCTACTATGAGGAAGCGGTTCCTTTAGGTCCTGGAAAAGCTCCAGAATACATCACCTCCAGTAAGTGACAAGCTAATATATAAAACACATCAATCATATAACAGTAGTTATGTTACAGACTTCTGAAGAAAAAAGTGAGTGTGTCCCAAGTTTTTGCGTTACCTGATTTGAATATAAAATAAAGGGCAGTCTATTCATGCCCTCTCAGACTATGACTCGGATGCCATGAGCAGTTCCTATGAGTCGTACGATGAGGAAGAGGAGGATGGGAAGAGCCAGAAGATGCGTCACCAGTGGCCCTCTGAGGAAGCGTCCATGGACCTCGTGAAGGATGCCCGGATTTGTGCATTCCTGCTGCGCAAGAAACGCTTCGGCCAGTGGACCAAACTCCTCTGTGTCATCAAAGACAACAAACTGCTGGTGAGAAACACTCAGGCATGTTACTGTCTGTGTACGTACAAATGGTGAGCATAAACTGCACTACAAACAGAATCTTTCTCTCCATGCAGTGTTACAAATCCTCCAAAGACCACACTCCCCAAATGGAGCTGAACCTGTCATTGTGCAGCATCACACACATCCCTAAAGATGGCAAGAAAAAGAAGCACGAACTAAAGATTGTCCACCAAGGTGCAGACGCCCTGGTGCTGGCTGTGCAGAGCAAAGAACAGGCCGAGGAGTGGCTTAAGGTACAACACTAAATCTCAAAACTACTGCTTTTACCATCACACTGGATAGAGACGGTGTTTGTTTGAACTCTTTTCCCCATAAAGATGGGATTTGTACCAATAATGACGAGCTTTGACATCTTTATTGATATGTATCAATAGAGTTGTGGTTTGATGACCATTAGAATAGTTTCCGGATTTTTCAAGGGTGCACACCCGGTCTTTTTTTTTTCTACTCCAACAACTCAGTTGAGAAGAGAACTTCAAAGGTTATGCCTGGTAGGCTTTTAAGGGGTAAAGAGTTAATCAGTAGATAAAGAACATTCTGTGTGGCCCAACTTTGAAGCTGACAAGAACACCAGTGCAGTATACTAGCTTTTCTTGGAGCTTTACTAGCTTTACTTGATTGCTGAACATCTAAAATATCTTGGGATCAGCCTTTAAGTTGCTTTCACATGTTTTAGAGAGTGGGTTCAAGTTACTTTTAAAGAATAAAGGGTGTAACTGTCTTGGCCTTCTTCCTCAGGATGGGCCTTTTCCTCGTATTGTATGACTGGTTTGTTGTGAACAGGTGGTTCAGCTGGTTTCTCTCTCATGTGGAGATGTTTGGTTTGCAGTCCTCTGAGTCCTTTCTTCTGCTTCTCTCTCACAGACTCCCCCCCCCCCCCCTTCCTTCCCCTGTCTTCTCTTTCACTCTCTGATCTTTCCTTCTGGCAGCTCAACAAGTCCACAAAACAAACCCGCCCCGCTGACATCAAATAAGCTCCGGTACTGCTTTTCTATCCCTGCAACCATTTGTTGTTGGAGAGCACCTCTGTGCTCTGTCTGTTTCAGTTACATTGATGGTGGGTGTCATCTGGTCTTTTTGTTTTAAAAGGAAACCCCCACCCCCCATTCTTCCCTCTCATCTCTGCTCCCTTCAGATCTCATATGTATCTCCTGAAATTTATGGTTTCTCAACAACCTATCGTGTGCTATTTTAAGATGCCTCCTAGCTAGGGATGGGTATTGATAAGATTTTCACGATTCCGATTCCATTTTCGATTCTGTTTAACGATTCGATTCTTTATCGATTCTCTTATCGAATTTTTTTTTTTTTAAAAAGGAGAACACTAAGGTCAATTAGCTTAGATCTTTGTTTTATATCTTCTCTTTGAACAAGATAGAAATTTAGGAGTAACATGGCCTTACAAACCCAACAGTGAGATCTTAACAGATCCAAGCTACGGCTCTTCAATGGGGTGTCACAGGGTCCCCAGGAAAAAAAATTGTGAATGTAAAATAATAAAATAAATATTCTTCTGTAGCAATTACACAAGAATATCCAATAATGTCCCTGCCTACAATTAAACACATTCACTTACCGAAAATCGGGGGCATCTGCTGTGGCAAATGGGTGCAAGCCTTTTACCACAAACTTAGTCACTGCTCGGTGACATTCGTCTATCCCGGCCTGAAAGGAGACGCTACCGGTAGACGGCAGCGAGAACTGCCAGCATGTGAGCCAGACTCTGTCTGTCTCATCATGGTCACCTAAATGCACAGTAATGGCAGGTTTTGTAATAAGGCAGATCGCGCTAACATAATCTGCACTGTTAGTTGATTATTTACCTGCCGTATTAACGGGAGAGGACGTGCAAACGTTACCGCTGCTGCTGGGTTGAGATTCACGAGTCCGGAGCGGAATTAAAAACACGACATTTAAGGTTATCGCGTGTTTTGTGAGCAAATGCTTTTGCATATTCGTAGTGTTTCCTCCCTTAAATGAAATATCTACTTTGCAAGTATTGCAAGTTGCCCTGTTGTCATCCGTTCTCGTAAAGTATAACCAAACTTTTTAGCGTTTGAGCCGCTTAGGCGCCGTGTTTCATGCCAGGTAAATGACACTCCGCAACGTGGTGACGTCATTCGGGGCGACTGGAATCGATAAGGGAATCGTTTGCAAAAATGGCAAACGATTCCAAGGAATTGAAACAGTGGGAACCGGTTCTCAACAAGAACCGGTTTTCGATACCCATCCCTACTCCTAGCGCATTTGTGTGATGATATTTTTTATAAACATTTGTGGCCTCCAGCAGTTCCAGTGGACTTTTAGACTTGAATGTGTGATTTGTCTTCTTGTTTTCCTCCTTGTTAAGAAAACAATCCCTCAAGCATATTTTCCCCATGTACTGATGGAAACACCAGTCTTACTATATGCAGTGTTTCCTTTTGGTCTTTCTCTGGAAGTTTCAGCTGTAGCATGTTTATTTCAGTCAGGAAATAAAGACCCAAACAGTTTGGATTTTTTCTTCTTGATTCAATTACTTGCTCCGCATGGTAATTAGATGTTGTTTATTGATTGGCTGGTGCAGGTAACCTCATCGGGGGGCTGAAGTATCTGCAGGCAGTTTCAACCAGACCCATGAAAATATACAAATCCCTCAACCATCTGAATGATGGTAATGAGTGCTCTAATTGTTGCTTGGAGAAACTGGGTCTGGACACATATTTAGTCAGGTGTCGGGATTGTGGAAACAAATTGAACTGATAGTGCCGTGGCAGGTATTTTGTAACTCTAGCAATTGCTCTGGTGTTTTTTTGTTTACTTAATTGATGCACATGTAGTTCGTCATGCCACTACAGATGGCTTTGTTACATCCAGTTGGCTGAAATTGCCAAGTGGCACATGCAGGGTTACGTTCCTTGGCTGGTCTGTGTTCCCTTCAGCTGTGGGGTGTGTAAGAGTGGCATCAAGTCACACAAAGTGGGTATGTCCCAGTGTGCCTGCTGCCCCTTCCCTCTTTGTCTCTTTGTGGTTGCCACAACTGAACATGCAGACTACGATTCAACTTACTAAAACTGCTGGACAGGACAGGTTATTAAAAGAAGAAGGAAAAAATAGTAATTGAGACTGTTTTTGGATATGTTAAGTATTCATTGTTCCCCCTTAAATTTATTTTTGTCTCTTGAGCTTTGTGTTTTTTGTCCACCTCTCACAAGCTCATCTTTTACCCAGAGAGACATTGAGCTTCAGTAACAGTCATTCTTGAATATTATCGATCTGAATCAAAGAAGTTTAAATTTATTTGGATATTTTCCCCCCACTGGGCATGTGAAAGGCATGTGAAATAGAAGTCATCAGATTCAACAGAAGGAGCAGCCCTGCTTTGCTCCACAATCGAAGGAGAGGAAAGAAATGAAAGAAAGCAGGGTGAAGGGAAAGCTGGGAGAGTACCTGAGGCTTTCCAAAGCCCATAGTTTACAATAATGAGTCTCCCAGACCCTGTAGGCTAACGATGTGTTTATGGAGCACACATGTTCATATTGTGTCATCGCTTCATTTTCCTTTTCAGTGTTTTTTAATTGTATAGATTCCCCACACCCCAACTCCTTCTTTGTCTTCATCTTTGCCTGCTGATATAGTCTGACCTCATTTCTTTGTCTCGCTGACTGACTAACTTCTCTTTTCTTTTCTTTGCCTGCATAAATTTTGGGGGAAGTAAGTGGAATGTGCACTGTTAGTCACAGCTTATCTGCTCAAGTTTCCATTACAGTCCAACCCCTTGTGCAAACTCCTTGACAGTGTATGGTTGTCCTGTGCATGGCAATGCCTTCATCACTTTCAAGATAAGCATTTACAATACATTTATAGCTTGAGCTGCAATGCAACTATTCCAGCATGAGCCTTTAAAATAGGCCTCAATGAATTGTAAAAAAACCCAAAAAAAAAAAACAAACAAACCCTGAGACAGACAGATTAGTTTATTTTTAGGTTGGTTTTTTTTGCATCAATTGGATAAGTGCTGCCAAAAGCAATCACTCAGAAAACAAAAGGTTTGTGTTGGTTGATTATATCATTTTTTTCTTTTATCTTTTGCCAGACAAACAAACAAACAAACAAACAGACAGACAGACAGAAAACGTTTTTCAAATCCCTTTTAACAGGAAGAGAACCAGGGTCATGAAGGGACAGCCATTTGTAGGTTTACAGACATTGTAAAGAATGGGTTTCACATCTATTAAATGCTTCAATTTGCTTCATCTGTAAAGAAATCAAGCTGTTTTTATACCATAAAATTGCAAAATGTGCACTGCAAGGAGGTGAACAAGCAATGAGCAACAAGTCATCAGTCAACACTATTTTCTTTTTTATTGCAAGTTGTGTTTCAGCACCCATAGTTATAGCCTCCAGTCTCACCACCTCCTCCTCTTTTTGATTTGTAGTGCATTATCAGACCTACGTAGTACACTGGCATGGCAGCAAAAGCTCTCTGAAAGAAAGATAGACATGATGTTGCTGTCTATCCCATTCTCTGGCCTCTTAGCTGCTCTCAGAGCCAAACCCATGGAGCCACAGCCTGTCATTTCCCCCACGAAACCCAGTTATGCTCCTTCCAAGCCAAAACCAATGAGTTGAGGAACCCTGCGCAGCCAGAGATGGTTCAGACGAGTGGGAGTTTGTGTGTGTGTGTGTGTCTGCATGTGTGTCAGGGAGTGCATTAGCCAACTTGCGCACACAGCGGTTCAACTGAAATCTCATTTTGCTATACCCACTGTTCATCTGCACTCTCTGTCACTGCCACATGTCTGGGATTGCCAGATCCCATGGTGGGTTGCCAGGTCAGACATCCAATGAGGTCATGGTAAAGCACGCTGGCGCCCTATTCACAGCTCTGCAGATCTCATTCACCCCTACTGGACCTTATTGTGTATGGATTCCATGAATGCAGGCAAAGTCTTTGTGTCTCATATGTGTTACAGACCTGCCAACCCCCACCCCACCACCAACTACTGCCACACACCACATGCATGCATGCTCTCCCTCCTGCAGTTCATGCACTGCTTGTTGCTCCCTTGGCTGTGATTCAGTAGCATGATGAGATGTGAGAGAGTTCACCATACATGCGGCCTGCATTACCCCAGTCAAACCTTCTAGACTGAAGGAATGAGCTTCTTAATCATGTGGCAATTCAGCGAGGAAATATTTTAGGATTTTTAAATTAGGAATCCACCCACATGGTATGATCAGCAGTCAGGAGCCGGTAGAGATGGCGGCATCTGATCTCCCACAGCGGCAATCAAATGTGTGACTGTGGACTTGTTTAATGTGAATGGCAGCCACGTTAGCTAATGGCGTATTTCCTTGTGGTGTTCCTAGGTGATGAGAGAGGTGTGTGTTAATGGGAGCATAGATTTGGATGGAGTTGGATCTGGATCTCCAGTGCATAAACCTGAACTGGAAAAGGTAAACAGAACACACTCACACTGATAGATGATACTCATTTTAACAGCAAATGTTGTATTTTGTTATTAAGTGTTGCTTTTGTAGGGTTTGGATCAGGTTTCAGGTTGGTAGAAGATTTGCGCTTCCCAAAGTCTTAGCAGGTCTGGGAAGTGTATTTTCTGCCAGGAACACACTAAATATATATATATATATGTATATATGTGTGTATGTATGTGTATATATATATATATATATATATATATATATATATATATATATATATATATATATATATATATATATATGTGTGTATATATATATATATATATATGTCATTCAGATGGTACCTTAATTTATTAGCCTTGGCTTACTATTATTTGTGCAATAGATAACTTCATGGAACAGCAGTGTTTTGAATCAAATATCTGTCTTCCCACTGTAATTAACACCAGTTTAGTTTAATAAAATGTGCTTCCAGTGTCAATAAAAGGTTACACGTACTTAATCTGTTAAACCAGGATTTGTTACTGTTTTTTGAAGCAGACACTTGCTTCTTATGAGCAATTTTCTTTTTTTTCTGTTGACACACTACTGCCTTTCCAATGAACACAGGAAGGAGAAAGATGACATAAGGCTATTGGCCTTAGCCAATAAATTTTCAAACGTCGATAATAGATTATTTGGTTCTAAAACTCCTTAGATGAATGTATTCTTGTAGACATAACCTTGTATTTTCTTAGTGCAATAAAACAAAATCACAGTATATTTTAAGGCGGTGTCTAAAAACATTTACTTCTATATGGCACAGACAGGAAATTTGGCTTTCATGGGGAAAAGCAGGTAAAAAAGCAGGTAAAATCACTGTAGACAAACTGCACTCGGCACATATATGTGTGCCTGACAAACCTCTTCCAACTTGGCATGGCAAACGTAAGACCAGCCTAATTATTCATCTGTAACATGTTGCAGATGTTACTGCAGTGTAATTAGCTGTGTTTGTGCGTTAATGCCTTCTTGACTTGTCTGTCCTCAGGAAAGTACAGTTTTGTTCACTATGTACCTTCCTGTACACCCATTCTTTTCTTTCTTCTTCTTTTTTTCTCTGTGGTTGTCCTGCCTCCAGAAGGCATCGTGTGACAGGCCAAGCTCAGATGGGGAAGCAACCCATGAGAACGGTCACAGCGACTGCAAGGACCAAGGTGAGAGTCACAGCGACAGTTGCTACCAGAAATGAATCATTTTCATCCATTTTAGTTTGTGCTTAAAACAAAAAGGTCTGAACAATCTTTCATGAGAAAATTCATGTCTGATAAAGAGAAAATAAGGATTTCTAGTTAATTTTGGATTAACAGAACAAGGACTCTGTGTTATGAGTAACAACAACTACAACAACTGCAATTCTGGATCTTTCCATCCCATCTGGTCAAGGTGAATGAAGACCAGTAGTTGCCCTTTATGGTGCCAAACAGAAAGTATATTTTCATCTGGATGCCATAGATTAAATAAAATCAGCTTTGAGCTTGCATGTCAACAGATCCATGACAGATGAACAATCTAATGAAGACTGTGTGATTGAGCTAAAAGCTTGTTTTCATAGTGCCATTCCGATCACATTGCATTCACATAGTACCTTTAATCATAGCCCCATGGCACAGTACAACATCAATAATAAAATTCAGTGAGGGACAGGAGTTATTAAAACTGGTGTTTCTTGGAACCGTAAAGAATTGTTCTCAGGCTGAATGGCTGTCTTTCTCACGTCATCTCCCTCATAATTCAGAGAGGAATCTCTGCAAGCTGTGGAAAGGTCAGCCTTTATTGAAGGCTGAAGAATGAGCATTTGGATTTATTTAACATGCTTTTACATGGGGATGGTCTTTCCTCACTCAGCTAAAAGCCAAAACAAAGAGATACCGTTAAAATATTCTCAGATTATTTACCGTGTGTTTTCTCAGCTGGCAAAATTCTTCTGGGAGAGAAAACTCATTTTACTTGTCAGCTCAGTTATTTGGATTGTCAACTAAAATTTAACACTCTTATTTTTTTGCTCTGTTTAGATTGGTTAATTTTTCCAGAATTGTATCTGAAACAGATTTCCCACCAGCAGTTGATTTAAAGTCTAACAACCAATTGGGTTTCGAGATTTGAAAAGATTTGGTTGTGCAAGACATTTTTCTGTGTTGCTTCCATGAAATTATGAGATCTGGGGTGATGTGTACTGAAAAAAGAGTGCATCTTTGAACAATGAAGTACGCTTTGTGGTGGTTAGAATTAATTGGATCCCATTGAATTGGATCCCAAAGACCTACATGCTGTTACTGACTCTGTGATAATTTGCTATATAGTAAACATTAGCATTCCATTAATAATAAAAAAAGATCTCTCTCTCTCTGTCTGACTGTTTTAGCACAGCTTTCCCTTTGCTGCCCTACATTTACTCAAATTTAGAATATAGGTCCTCAGCCCTGCTTATAAATAAGTTGCTATTATTTCAACCTGGTCCTGTGATCGCCTTTCCTGGTGAGTTTATGGACTCAGTCGCTCAATTTGAGTCAGATTGAAAACAGCATTTATTTGATCAATCTGGTCATTGTAAGAGCCATAAAGGGGCATTATTCATTATATGGTCATTGGTTAATGACCTATGATTGAAACATTGCAAGTAAAAATTAGCATGTGGCGTCAGGGTCAGATCAACGCCTCATTCTGGTTTCACAACACCACGATGGTGTCATGGTAGATTTGTCCACAATACTAACCCAGAAAGAGGGAAGAAAAATGAATCCACTTCCACTCCAACAGTAGTAAAGTGCATAACATAGTTTTAGAACCAACATTGTGAGAAAATAATTCAGCAACTATCAATGTTCCCTCTAATTTTTCATGTGTCTGAGTGAACACACAAACTCCCTGAGCGGTCCCCTGGACCACTGTGAGCGACATCAGACGTGTGCACTGTGGTCACGCCAGCATCTAATCCATCCAAGTTACGTGGTTTATTAAAATAATCAAATTACAGCATTTACATTTATGTTAGACTACTTTTAAACTGCTTCAGCCCATTTACAATGAAAATGTAAAAAAAAAATCTAGCCATTGGCCTGTGTAGTATGTTAACACTATTGGAAGTAAAAATGACTTGAACTCCAACTTCCAAAACACAACTTTCTTTTTTTTTTTTTTTTATAAAGCTCTGACTTGTATTATGAGTATGAGTGTGTGGTCTGGGAGAGAGTCCTGTAACTCTCTGTCTGCAAAATACAGGATATAATGGCCAATGTTGGGCAAATAATTATATAGTTACTCCTCAAAAAAGTAACTCAGTTTGGCAAACAAAGTTTTTTGCAGCTATTTTTTTAAATGCAGCCAATGCATTTTAAAATAAACATTTCAAACTATTTACAGAACAATCAGCTGTTCTGCATCAAATTTGATGCCACACAAATTATTTGTGCCACTCCAAAAAATAATTTACTATGAGATAAAGGAGAACAACAGCCTGATACCTGCAGGCCTGACAACAGCAGATGTATCACTCCTGTAACACCTGTAACATTCAGCAGTCGCCTCACTGTTCTGACACACACAACAAATATATTGACTACACTACACACTAACTACACAAGATTTGAGCTAAACATCTCAAATCTCTCACATCTCAAAACACCGCCGTCACTCCTAAAAATCCCCCCCCCCCCCACCACCCCGTTTCTTAACAACTAGATGCCATGTTGCCATACCATTTTTTGATTGGTCGACATGGTACTTTTTTTGGACGAATAGGAAAGAGAGAGGGGGGTGGAGTTTGTTTTTGCTCATATACGGAGAGTGCTTTCGAGCCTTTTTCCTTATAAAACGCCTTTTTTACCGTTTCTTCCTGCAGTAAATATAAACAATGATAGTATTCAGCAAGGAAACCAAACATTGCAGATATTTTTATCATAACTCTAGTTTTACGTGGCCTATCAACACAATTTAAAAACTGGTGTAAAGTCCACACTTTTTCCGTCAATTGTTCCGTCTGTCCTGCTCACATCTCCAATCGTTGTACACGTTGTCATTAACGTGGCTTCACTCCACATCAGCCACGCCGCTTTGCTAGTTAAAACGCCGGTGTCGGCACATGAGGACGCTGTCATAGCCTGTCAACGACGTTGATTGGCTGCGTATATACGAATGTGAATCACATTATTGGCTGGACTATGGTATAAGGTGGCTTCGTTCTAATCCCATACGGGAGCAGCCAGTCACTTACTGACTAACACTGCAAAACAGAATTGTTAAAGTATTAATTTTAATTTCAATTCAGGTTAGATTTTTTTTGTGCGCAACGCAGATTTCCTGTGCGCAGAGACCGTGCCAGCAGTGCGCAATTGCGCACGTGCGCAGCTTAGAGGGAAAATTGGCGACTATTAATGTGACTTCTGTCACACCAAAATTTATTGCAAACCATGTTTAAAGACTTCAGGAAGTTTTGGATGTGGTTTTTCTCTGACTGATTGGGGCAGAATTCACATATATTAATCATGCAGTATCGTCACAGCAACATCATCAGCTGTAATAATTGCCAAAAAATAGTTAGTAGTTCTCATCCTTTGCTCCTTCTCTTATTCAGTCCAAGAACTCTCTTAATCTTAATCAGCCACATTCTTTCCATGGCTGGTAACAAAAAAAGCTGATTTACTGGAATTAAATTAGCCTGATCAAAGTTTTTTTTTAATTACTTTTACAACTGTGTGTCTACGCTCCACCTCAGCCCTGCATTGTGTCTTTGTATTCTTTTGTTATTGCAAGAAAGACCCTGCATCTTAAATTGACTGCAGACAGCTTACTGTTTAATTAAGACAGTTGCCATGGTAATTGTCATCTTGCATTCAGGGAGGAAAATGCAATGTGGCAAAAATGCCAAATCAGGAATTTTTGACTGCAAAGAGGAAGTTAACACAGGAAGTTGCTGTCATTATATCATATCAGTTTGGACTGCTATTCATTGTTTTCAGCAGCCAGGTGCTGATTCCTGTTAAGTATTAATGGGTGTGTGTGTGTGTGTGCAAGTGCAAGTGCAAGTGCAAACTAGCCTCAGTGATTATACAGATCTCTGTGTACACATGTGTGTTTAGAGTCAGTCCAGACGTTGGCTATGACATAAGTGAAGGGGAATGCTTTATATTTCCCTCCCCCGCTTGTTCTCCACTGTCTGTTTTGCCTCGATGTCTGACAGTAGAGAGAGGTTAAAAGTCAAGTTTTTTTTTCCTTTCTAGTGTAGAGATACAAACACATTAAAACACACATCTTTCTTTTGTCTTTCTTATATTCTCTCACTCTCTTTTACACTCATTCAGATACATCACAGACCAGAGTATCAGCAAAGCAAGAGAGTCAAGCAGAAGCTATTTTCCTTACACAGACAGAGCGACTCAGACATAGCCTCTCATGACCTTTTTTTTTCACCGTTAGCCCTCTTTCCAGCAGAATGTGCACAGTCATTCAACTCTCTTTTGCTATTTGAATAGAAACTAGGGCAGCTCAAATCAGAACACTCAGACCAGAGGGAATGTTGGGATTTTGAAATGAGTTTAATTCTCCAACATTGCTTTTTTGAACACAAGGGTCTGATTAAACCCGTTCGGAACTCGGCGTTGTTTATAGTAGAATCTAAGGTTTCTCTTCTTTTTTACATTATTACAAAAGCATCCAAACATAACTGAATCAACATCTCTCTTGGTATTTTCCTGTGCTGAGATCAAGATAATAGATTGCCTCATAGCTTGCAGGAGTCCTTCAGCAAGGATTGTTAGTTCTTTTTACTAATTTACTCTTCAGTGTAAAAAAGGAATTAATTTCAAAATGTTCTCTCAGGAAAAGGAAAGAAAAATACAAAGTCGGAGCAGAAGACTGGCACTGTGGGGAAGGGAGCAAGTAAGAAAATCACTAAGATCATTGGACTTGGAAAGAAGAAGCCCTCCACGGATGAACAGACATCATCAGCTGAAGAAGACGTACCTACATGTGGTAAGAGAGAGACGCAATAATCCTGACATGGTAGAAGTATGGCTTTTATATGGATCTTGATTGATTGACCGGTCTATAAATGCATTTATGTCCCAATGAATCTTTGGAATTTTGGTTAATTAAGAAAATGTTTCAAAGTAATGCCAGAGGCGTTTCAGAATGGCTGCTGAGTGGTGCAACTCACTTCTAGGAAGTTTTTTCTTAAGATTGCTATGTTAGGGTCCTGAAAGTAAACAGTTCAGACAGGTTGCTTTGATTTCCTTATGCTTTCAGATGTATTATAAAACATAAAGATTCTAAAAGTTTTTAAAAAAAAATTCATTTAGAAGTGCATGTTTCTGGACATCCTGTTTTTGTTGTGTTTCTTGGCATTTTTAGATTAGATTAGATAGATTAGATAGTGTAACCCCACCATCTTGTGTTCTTTCTTACATCTTTCTCCATCTCAAAGTGAAGTCATCTCTCATTTTTTCTCTCCCTGGGAAATATAGCAGTTGTACCTTTAGCTAGCAAACACAATGTGTGACAAACTGCACAGAAACAGTTTGTACGTTTGCTGATATTTGTTGAGTAGCTAGTAGCACTAGCTAGATGCTGAAGTACCCATGTACTCAAGGGTCCATGCTAACCCCATTGTGTGCAATAAGGACCAGTGATGGACAAACAAATAGAAATGCCTTTTATGTCTTATTATTTCCTTCATTTAGGCTCAAATAGGTACGACTAAAATGTCTCCCAACTAGACAGGCCTGTAAAAATATTGCCACTGTAACGGCTTCTTTCAGATGGTATCCTCTTGACTGTGTTTGCTCTGACAGGCTACCTGAATGTTCTCTCTAATAACCGCTGGAGGGAGCGCTGGTGCCGCCTCAAGGACAACCAGCTGCTCCTTCACAAGGACCGGGATGACCTGAAGAGCCACATAGCCTCACTGCCCCTCCGAGGCTGTGAGGTCAGCCCCGGCCTTGATCACAAACACCCCTTTGCCTTCCGCCTCCTTCGTAACAGCCAAGAAGTGGCCGTACTGGAGGTGAGTTTGATTACGTACTTGAGAGATTTTCATAGAAAAAAAACTTTGTTGAGGGAATTAGAAATGCCTCAAACACCACTAAATCACACTTAAGTTGGTGCAAGAAAAAATTGCTCCTTAGTTTTTTATCTTCCTCTCGAGTGCTCAATATCTCCTCCACCCACAGTGATTTTTGTGTTTAATGTTGTTGGTCTTCACAAACTTCCTCCATTTGCCATCCAGTTTGTTTTGATTCTATTTCCTCACATAGTCTGCACGCTATCCTTAAACAATCCAATTATTATTATCTTCATTTAAACAGATAACAATAATAAGGAATTTAAAGTTTATAAGGATCCTCTTCTTGTTTTGGCTGGTCTTTTTAGGGGATCATTTGCCTCCATCTCACCCTGTTTCTACTGTCCTCCTTCACTAAATCATAAACCTTCTCTCTTTTTAAACATTTAACTCTTCACAGACACTGGCGGGATTGCATATTCTGTAACTCTGACTTTTGCCTCCAGGCCTCCTCCTCTGAGGAGATGGGTCGCTGGTTGGGGGTTTTGCTAGCTGAGACTGGATCTACCACAGACCCAGCCACCTTGCACTATGACTACATTGATGTTGAGACCACTGCTAACGTCATCCAGCTTGCCAAACAGTCTTTCTGGTGAGAGATGCATCCACATCATTTCACATGAATCTTTTTCTCTCTGGTTAATACCTGGAAGAACTCTTAAAGAATTAGTGCTTAATGTGTTTTATTTCTTATTTCATTAGCTCACAATGACTTATATGTTGAAACGTAGTATGTCCGGCTTTTTTCATTTTCCTGTTTTTATACGATCGTTTGTACTATTTTGTAGACTAAGAGATACAAAAATCGCAGGTAATGAAGATATATGAAGGGCACTGTATATTTAAGCCTCAATCGTGATGTTTTATGTTTAGTTTCACCAGTAAGCGTGCCGTGTCTCCTAACCCATATCTGGACAACCCAGTCAGTGGGTATGCCTGCCCCACTGGTATGGCACTACACTATGATGATGTGCCCATAAATGGAATGGTAAGGACACAACTGCTTACTGATGTTGCATATGTACTGCAATGAAAAAAGTGTGAGATAATTCACTTCAACACCCTCTAGTTTGCTTACAAACTCTTGGCTGATTCTTTCTTTTCTTTTCATTTTTTGCATATCATTAACATATTATTGGAAAATGTGTCATTTTTGTTATGACACTTTCAGAAGTTCCAGTGAGCCTGCATGATAAAAATCTTTTTCTTTCCTAAAATCAAATTAGACCAGTTAAAGTAATGGTATGTACTTTGCTATTTGCAATAATGGTGCTCGGGCCCCTTGCATACCACAGCTTTTACCTTCTGCACTCATTGACCTCCTGACAGATTTACATATGAACCTGAGGGCTGAGTCAGTCTGCACCCAAAGAAGAGCAAAATTACACTGTTGCATGATAATAATAATATAAAACTAATAAAGACAAGCAGACAGAGAATATAACATTGTTTATTCATAAAAGATGCTATAATAAAGGAGTAAAGAGTAACCTGTGATTTAACGTTATAGGACTTGGATAAAAGCTCATCAACAATTAAAAAGAGGAAACATTAAATATGTTTTCAGTTGTGGAGCAGTACTCTCCATTTTGGGAAGCTAAACTAAATTTGTTAAGTCAAAGCAATTGCTCTTTAATTTCACATACTGCAGTAATGCTGCTATCATCTTCTTCCTTTCTGTTCTCCTTATCCCCCCCCCCCCCCCTTTATGGCATCTCCTTATTCTTAAATCTTCTGCTTATTGCATGCTCACCAACCCAAGGACCCAGAGATGCAGTACTCCACTCCCAGCACAGGGGGGCGCCAGCGGAAAGAGGAATTGCACTATGAAAACACTGAGCTCTATGAGAACATGCCCTCACCCAAGCCAGTCACCAGCTGTCCTCCCAAGCCTTCTTCTTCTACTGCTGCATCTTCTTCTGCTTGTCACTACAAAACCCCTGTTTCTAAAATCTCCTCTAAGTTCCTCTCTGCTGATTCTAAAACTAAAGACTCCGCTCAGGTGACTAACACTCTGCTGCATAACCTTCATGTTTCTTTTTGCATTTCTGCATATTAACTGTCTAACAATTCAGGGTTTGTTTTAACCTCCTCTTAACTTTTAGTGTTTTTAATTCTCCTTCACTGTTTGTTTACTTAGTGATCTCTTATGTTTATGTATTTAATAGGCCAACATGAAACTAGTGTGAACTGGAGTTTGTTTGCTGATTTTCTTCCTGTGTCATTATGAACACCAAACAACAAAAGTAGAGATGATGCCTGTCTCCTGAAGCCGAAAAGGAAACTGTCTCCTGTGATCTGTTAGGATAATAAGGTGCAGTCGTTTAGATATGTCTGATAATGCAAGAGAAGGATTTAAATTCAATTCTGAATTTAAAAGGAAGGAATGAAAAGAAGCTAATATGGGAGAAATATAGTCTCTCTTTCCAGTCCCAGTTAGTGATCTGGCTGCATAATTCTGGATCAGCTTACTTTTTGTTAAACTTTTAGAACAAAGTGATAACTGAATTACAGTAGTCCAGTGTAGGAAAATTAATGAAATAATAAAAGTGTTTGTAACTTTTTCGATATTGAGTGCAATCCAAGTAGAAAACCTGTGGCATAAACAACAGTGACACATTTTTCTTTGAAATGTTTTTTATTTTTATGGAAGAGCATGTTGGTACAGTTTTGTATGTGTATAGCTTATATGCATTGCTAACATCTATTTGAAGGGTCATTTGAATTGTGTCTTTCCTGTTTGTTCAGCTAAAGGGAAAGAAGGGAGCAACAACCAATGGGGTGGCATCAAAACAGAAGCCAGAGCCAAAGAACCAGCCAAAGAAGAATGGAGTCATTGCCACAAATGGGACTGCGTCTCTGAAGCGCAACAACTCCAGTAAGTTTTGAGATTTGAAGATACCAACAGGAAGTCATCTTGAATTGAAATATCACCCACCTTTCCCAGTCAGGTCTTGCTCTGTAAGGAATAGCAGACAGTGTGTCTGGCTTCTCACCGCTGATTGCTTTCAAGCAAAATTCTGTTCCACAGCAATGTGGAAAATGCAGGATATCTAAATTACAGTTGGTTTAAGTAGAGGGGAGTAAATAACTGAAAGCCTTTAAACCTATCCTACCCTCGAGACAGTCCATGTGACGCATGTGGGCCTTGAGCCTCCTGCCAACTCCAGGGTAAGAGGCGCGATAGCAGAAACAGACCCTAGCTCATTGGAAGAGAGCGAAATGTGGTCGAGTTAATCCTTGTGGTTCAGAAAAATATTTTTTGCCTAATGTGTGAACGAGGAGGGTTGTAACCACTTAGTGTAGCTTGCAATTCCTCCAAATGTCAGAATGGAAACACCAAATGTTTCATGTTGGGTTTAGAGTACCACAGATAAGAGTGCTAAATTTGAAACTATTAGCAGCGGTTTATATGACTGATTCTTCATAATTATTCACAATGAGTGTATTTTTCACTGAAACATAGGCTTGGCAATTAATTCCTGCGTAAGGCACTGAGATCAATGGGTTTCTAAGCAGTTCATCCCCCCCCCTCTCTCTCTCTGCTAGCAAATGACCCCAGTCTCTAGCTTCTAACTTTTTGAAACCAGACTTTTCTTGTGTAGATGGGGACCAGTGTAAGTATGGGAAGAACCGTGTGGAGGCTGATGCCAAGCGACTGCAAGCAAAGGAGGAAGAGCTGATGAAGAAGAAGCAGGAAATCAGAAACCACCTGACTCAGCTGAAGAAGGAGAGGAGAGACCTTCGTGCTGCTGTGGAGGCAGCGGCTGGTAAGAGAGAGAGATAGAAATGTGCTTGTCATTAAAAGACGAGTTTAATAAAGTAATATTTCTCCTCTCTCTCTCTCTCTCACATTAGGCAAACGCTCACATATTTCACTATCAGAGCGCCTGAAGAAGTTGGAAGAACAGTGCAAACTGAAGGAGGAGGAGCGGGTGAACCTGGAGCTGGAGCTAACTGAGGTGAAAGAGAGCCTGAAGAAAGCCCTTAGCGGAGGTGTCACCCTGGGCCTCACCATCGAGCCGAAAGCTGGCTCCTCTGGCCTCCAGGTGAGTATGAAGTTACTTTATAAGTTTGTGCTGCCACGTTAGTGTACTCATGTTTCCTTCATATTTTTGTCTTGTATAGTCACCAGCAATGCTGCGACGGACACACGAGTCTTCTCCATTCTCCAGCTGTGACACCAGTGACACCGAGTCCTGCTCGCTGCCGGTCAACAGCGCCTCACTGCTCTACCGGCAGCAGGGCAGCCAGAAGCCCTCAGCAGTCCGGGGACATGTCCTCAGGAAGGCTAAGGTCAGAGGTCACGCTACACAACGCGACTGGCACCAGTCTTTCTCTGAGAATATGATGTGCCTTTAACTTTACATCTCTGACTAGCTCTGTGTTTTGCAAAACTTTAAACTATACTGGGACCTTTTTGTAAGCACATTGTTTGATCCATTGTTTGGTGTGGACAGGGTCTTTTGTTTTTGAAATCTGGTTTTATTCTCTTTGACTTCCCTGTTTTGTGTGATGTGGCTCCTATAAAACAGTAGGCTGAGTATTTTAAGCAATCAACTTCTTGGAACCTTCTGAAAGGCTCTGATACATCTAAAAGATGCATTCCTCGGCTTAAGATGGTTTTGTCACTCCTAAAATATAGACACATTTAAATATGAATGTAACGTTAGTATCCCCATTCTTTTAGTCATATGTAATATATGTAATTTTAATTACATTTGTCTTGAACTTGTGTGGAAACAGTGCGAGTTAGCTCATAACAACTTGCATAAGAATGATCGGGTCAGCAGCGTTATGGTTCAGGATTCCTGCAGTGCAGAGAACAGCTGTGTGTGTGTCAAGGTCCACAGAGGAGTTCCACCAACTAGATAACCAGTGAAAAAAGGCTAAAAAAGATGGTTAATAAAGTTTGTATTTCACTGCATGCTTCAGTGAACTACAAGCAAGTGAGTTTAGGTACTCCACAAACACGTACACAATTGTGATGTAGCTGCTCATTTGATTTGGTACTGACTAGCAATGAAAAATGCACTGAGGTAGTAAACAAATGAGAGAATCCCAGCAAATGCAAATACTTGCAATCTGTGTACAAGTATGCAAACCAAGTCTTTGTGTTTGTTTGCAGGAATGGGAACAGAAGACCGGCACATAAACCCATCACATACACCTTGCATCAGTCTTCCGCCAATCTCTTTTTTTGAAATTGTGTATATATTTATTTAAAAAACAAAAAAACAAAATACCGTCAGAAGGTGTGCTGAGGAGGATACATGCATAGCATTCACATGTACTAAAACACATGCCTAGTTTGAGTATACTGTAAGTACCACAACATAAACTTTTATACTATTGAACATGTTCAGTGTACTTGCTTGTGCAACTTGTGTTTTCCGCTTTGACATCTTTTCAAGCAAACACCTGTCTTTATTTTTCCTCTCAAAATGTGTTCCAGCCATTTGAAGTTAAAAAGGTCCAAGGTCAAAACCAAGTATTTATTTGTAAATGTTAAAGGAAATACTAGCTTCCCTGTGTTTATTTATGTTGACGTATTTAAAGTATTTTCGTAGAGTTTGTGGCTCTGCTTTCCCACAACATAATTGGTCATCAGTCATGATGCCTCTGTTGTAGTAACAATAATTGTAACACACACCAGCCTGGCAACAATGTAGCTCCTCTCTCATTGATGTTTGAAGAAGTACAAATACAATTGTCCCAACTGTCAGAAACACCGACTCATGGCTAGCAGAAGATTTTGTTAATTGTGTTAAGTGTTTGAAAAGCTAAAGACCTTTTCACACACAGATCATGATGAATCACACTTGAAGCGTGTTTTAATATGAATGTCCATATTTTATATCTGTGACTTTATTGCTATGGGTAATCCGATGGTAAGTTTGTGTTGGTTTGGTAAGTTCCTTGTTTATTCTGTTTGTTTCAGCTTTTCTTTTTGCATTAAAACAACCATGACTGAATACAGACGTGTGGTCTGGACAACTTCCAAAAGGATGTCTTTTTCTGCCAGTTTAGAGAAGTTTATGAACAGAAAGCTGACCAGCTAACTGAAAGTAGATTAGATGCTGAGTCAAATATAAATATAACCTGTTAAATTTACATATTCGATTTCACATATAAGATTTTTTTTTAATATGTGGTGAAATATGTGAACATTGTTAATATAAAGAGTAGGCGGGGCAGAAAAGACAGGAAAGGTGTAACGCTTAAAGAACAACAGGATGCCTTACAGTTAGATTAGATAGTAACATGGTTGGCTATAACAAAGTGAAATTAGTGTGCATGGCATGGGAAGCTCGCTCATTCTGTGAAGGCACCATTAATGATGTAAACAAGTTTAGGAACAACATATAGTCAGGTGACATTTTTTAAGAGTACCTGCCTGCAGTCCATACTCTCACTCACTGGTGAAAGTTAAAATGGAAAATATGACAAATCAGACCAGTTTATCAAGAAAGGCCATACTGGTGACAGACCCAAATAAAATACATATTATACAGCCTATATGTTTATTAAAATGTTTCTAATTAAGGCCTCACTAAGAGCATCATCATCCATGCTTTGTAATAGTTGTATTGTTAATGGAGAACTTGCGCTTCTTTCTGTGTGTGTGTGCTTGTGTTGCTCAGAGATGTCTTCATGGCACATTGCAAATCCTTCAACATTACACTGACTAAAAGGGGGGCACTTGTAAACTCACACTGCTGTGTGTTCTGCTCAATCAAAGACTGTGAGTTTGATTTCCACACTGTTAAACACACATACATTCATCAGTGTCACACTGATAATGGTGTTTCTTTTGTGTTGTTGTTGTTGTTTTTGGACGATGTTTCACTGCCTAAGCTTTGCTACTATGTATATAAGGCTAATTTACTTTATGGGGAGTGTTGACAGATGTAGTGAAAGCATGCACTCAGTTTGGAACTCATTGAACACACAGACACTCACTGGTTCGTGGTGATGTAAATATTTCCTGTCTCCTGCCTGCCGGAATGATATCCCTAAGGTTTTACAAGCATGTTAGCTTAAAGATGGGACAAGAGATGGTGGTCAGCAAGTGTTGACCTGCAACAAAAAAGGATGTCTGATGTCAGTAAATGTGAACCTGCTGTACATAGCTTGGTAAATGTAGTACTGTAGAAGGGCGGGAGGGCTTTGAATTTTTTTTATTTTTCTTTTGCACCATATACATTTTCTCTTGTTTTATAATCACAGACAGTCTCCAACTCGGGGACAGGCACACTTGTACATAAATTAATAAACCTCCGAACAAACCAGTCTCGGACTTTGTGCCTTATTGTTGGTTCTTTTCAAAAGCAGAGCAATGTATTGACCACAGAACAGTTTTCCAATTGTTTTAAATGAGCTTTGGCCCAGGGCAAATGGCAGTGTTTCCAGACCTATTCACATCTGGCTTCTTCTTTAAATGTTAGAGCTTTAACCTGAATTTGTAGATAGATCTAGATATAAACTTTTCATAGACATTGATTTCTGGAAGTGTTCCTTCCAGTGTTCTACAGGTTATGCACATCCAATACTCAGAATCCATCATCATTCCTAGCATTAAAAGTGTAAGAGGTTTGAAACTTTCTAGTGACAGAGTCAGAGTTGGAAATTTTCTTTAAATTTGTCAGTCGAGTTTCACTTTAGTCATGTGTATGGTAGAGCTAGTCTATAGAGCTTCATCAGGACGTAGTAGATTTCACTGTTCTACAATTCTCATGTCAGAAGAAGCTTTTATGTTGTTCTTTGATGGTCAGTGTACGTTCACAATTATTTTAATTTTGTTGACACAGACAAAAGCAGAAATTTTCTCAATGTATATTTTGCAAAAATGGAAGTTTTTTTTTTCTTCCAATTTTTGTTTTTTGATTAATTCTATCAAGCCATCAAACCCAGCAAGATTTAGATAGCTTGGTTTGTGTGTAGCTGACTGAGAATAATGAATCTATTTAGAAAATAATTGTACTTTTTAATAGTGAGAACGTAGTGATGGATGTTTACTGATTTATCAGTGACATCCATTTACTCAAAAAAATACTGATTAGTGGATGACTAGAATGTATAGTTTATGATTGTTGTACAAAATATAACCAGAGGTGATGTGATGCTTGTGATTTTTTTTAACAGGACCCTACAGTAGGATGAGTACCCTAAGTTCACCAACCTTTTGATGGCTAGGTGTGCAGTTCCTGCTTTAAATGCATTCACTTTTTAGATTCAGAAATTTAAATCAAGAGGCAAGAAATGTTTGCACACACTTATGAACTTAAATCAATAGTGTCTTGATGTATGCTCAATCATCCAGGTAAGGAAATCTTAAAAAGTTGATTCTGTTCATCAAGTCTTATCTTTTTTTAGTGGGAGAAACATTTTGTCACTCATCCAAAAAAGGTACATAAGATGAATAGAATCAACTTTTGCCAGTTAAAATAATAGTGTCACTGTCCTCTGCTAAGACTGGAGATAATGCTAGCTAGTTCAGCTGGGTAATATTTTCTTAGAACAGCAGGGCTACATGCAGTGATGCTAGAATTAGCCATGGTATCAAACTACCTTCAACAGGTGGTCAAGCTGAGTCCACAGGCGCACTACGTTTCCCTGGAGAGCTCCTTCATTCTTCATATATCCGTGTCGGGCAAGGGTGTAAAGCCCGCGGCTGAATGGTCTTTGTTCAAGCACACACGCTTTTTGGCAGTGCACAGCTGTGTAGAAAAATCCAGGCAGGCTAATCTGAAAAGCTAATCCGCGAGTTTACAGGAAAGGGAAATGGATTTTCAAATGAGAGGCACAAATCGCCATTTTAAATGTCAGAAATAAATCTTTTTTTTTTTTTTATCCATTTAAATTGTGTTTTAAAAATGATTTTGAAAATCTGTTTTTTAATTTAGAATTCGAAAATAGTTTTTCAAATGCGGTTTATATTGAGAATTTAATTTTTTGTGATTTGAAGTATTTATTAATAGTAATAATAAGGTTTAAAAATTTCATTTAAAACGTTTTTTTATTTTAAATTAACTTGTTAAATAATAAATTACTTTAGTGTTGTTTGAATGTTTGAATAAATAAAATAATTTAAAAACATGAAATCGTAAATGAACTTAGAAATGCATCATGTATTGTACAATTCATTATTCTAGCACAGAATTCAATGTAACTGTCTGGAGGAGTTATAGCTGCTTAGTTTATTGTCATCTTAAATATATTAAAAAGTCTCTTTTCACATGAGTCAGATAACTCCCCAGAAATGAAGCCAAAATGTCTCTACTGCCCCCTTGTGTCTGGCTGCAGTACTGGCGTCAGACTAAAATAAAAAATAACTAATTTTGTAAAGTTTGTTTAGCTCATCTGTGCAGGTTAATTTATCCTGAGAAAAACCATTACTGTACGTTTATTATGAGTATTATACTGTAAGAGCAACAGGCTGGACTCTACAGCTCCTGTGCAGAGCTGATTATTAAATATGTGCAAACAGCAGCACGTTTTCTGTCTCTTGCCACATCTGTAAAGACAGTAACACCAAAGTTTAAAAAAGGTTGCACTGCAGTAGCACCTCATTAATCATTCACTATCGATTAAATGGTAAATGGCCTGTATTTGTATAGCGCTTTGCTAGTCCCTAAGGACCAGTACATAAATAGCAAAAGCTATTTATGTACTGAAACAAACTATGGCCATTTGGCAGCTTAAGTTAAAATTTGTTTAATTTTTCCACTGATTAACTTTTAGTTCTGACTCTGTGTATTTATTTTACTGAATTAGTTTCAGTTAAAAAAACAGTCTGAATTAATCTTAATGAGGTATTGTTCACAACGTTAGATGTCCGGTACTGCTTACAGCTTACATCCTTTGAGAAAAATAATTGAAAGCGTTAATATTTGTTGTCCAATTCTCAAGCAGCAGCTCAAACACCAGTTATAATACCTCTGCATGTTGCTGTCTACTATGCAGCAGAAGACTGAACCGGGCCTGAAACCTGCTCCATCATCTCATCTTTGCAGTTCATCATGCAAAAAGCACCAACAGCTCAAAGGTAAATATAGTATATAAGGTTTTGCACATTGTAAATAAACAGCTCATATGTCAGCAGAAATGTAGAACTAAAAAACATGTAAGAGTAGAACTTCAGATCCTGAGTGTGTGAGGACAGGGAGGATCAGCTTTATTTCAGATTTGAGGGATAAACTTTATATTTCAGTTTGTGATGGTTCTGTTCCCTTTGTGAATGCAGGAGCTGCCCTCAGATTCAGACCTCAGCTCCACCCAGTGACAGCAGACCGATCATCCAACATTTTCACATGTTAAAATTAACTGATGAAAACAGTACAAAGGTTAAAGTATCACATGTGCTGTCCATCGTGGTGAAGAGGGAGCTGAGTGTAAAAGCGAAGCTCTCAATTTACCGGTCGATCTACATCCCTACCCTCACCTATGGCCACGAGCTGTGGGTAGTGACCGAAAGGACGAGATCGCGGATACAAGCGGCGGAAATGAGCTTCCTCCGAAGGGTGGCTGGCCTCTCCCTTAGAGATAGGGTGAGAAGTTCGGCCATCTGGGAGGGGCTCAGAGTAGAGCCGCTGCTGCTCCACATCGAAAGGAGCCAGCTGAGGTGGTTTGGGCATCTGACAAGGATGCCCCCTGGGCGCCTCCTGGGTGAGGTGTTCCAGGCATGTCCCACCGGGAGGAGGCCCCGGGGCAGACCCAGGACACGCTGGAGAGATTATATCTCTCGGCTGGCCTGGGAACGCCTTGGTGTTCCCCCGGACGAGCTGGAGGAGGTGGCTGGGGAGAGGGAGGTCTGGGCCTCTTTGCTTAGGTTGCTGCCCAGTGCTGTCAGTGAAAGCTTCAGCTGTTTAATTGATAAAGTTAAAGACAAAAAGTCAAAGGTATCATCCATTTAACTGGTGTCACTATATATCAGCATTAACAGTACCACAATTTGGTGGTTCAGAAAGCCACTGATCTCAGACCTGCAGAGCTTCGGTTTTAAAAACTGAATGTACTCAGCTGCATGAAGAGGACATGAGATTTTCTCTGACACAATAGACCCTGACAAGAAAATGCTAACTTCCTGTTTTAAGACCAGATGTAGAGTTGTACATTTCCGGTAGGGTTTTTTTTGCAGTCAATCGCTACTGCGAAGATGGACTCCAAAATCATGTCCAAAACACGAAAATGGAAGAATCACGTTAAGTTACAAAGAGTAGTAGGTGGGAACACTTACCATTACTGTGTCATAAAAAATCGAATGATCAGTTTTGACGTCTGAAGAGTGTAGATCGATTGGTTGTTTACATCACTTAACACAAGCATAACTTTAATTACAAAATCAGAAGACGCATCATCCACATTCAGAAGCACATCTCTGTATAGTGACAGTTCTCTAGCATATCGAGACTATCTCTCCACACCGTTACATATTCCATGTGTACGGGGTACGACCCCCCCCCCTTGGTCGTGGCGTGTGGATATTTCTTTAAATCACTCCGGCACGCCCGGCTACGCCCGGCTACGCCCCACAGCTTACGTATAAAACAGCTGTGCAGACGTGACACCGGTGATCGTTGATCTCCACTTGTTGTGTGTGTGTGCGAAAGAGTGCTTACCTTGAGAGTACTGTGTGTGTGTGTGTCTATTGGAGCGTGCTTCGGCATCCTCCGTGGGCGATGTATTTCTCCCTTCTAGGTCCCCTGGTAGTAGTGATGGGCAGATGAAGCTTCATGAACCACTGAACCTTTTCATCCAATTGGTTCACCCCAGCGCAAAGCGTCTTGAAGCTTCATTTGCTCTAGTAGGACACCTACTGGACGTAAAAATATTAGTTGGCATTTTGCACACAGCCTGTAAATGTCAACAACAAAAGGAGTGTGTAAAACATGTATATTGTAGTGATGGCAGTATACTGTGTATATTTATACTGGCAGTATGGAAAATGATTATTTGGAAATGCTTAAAATGGAAATGATCATTTACTGTGAGGTGAGGTGTGGTTGGGGTGTGGACAGTGGTTGTGCTTTTGTAACGTTGAGGTATGGACAGCTACACACTGCCTGTTCACATCTTATTCGGTAAAAACTAAATTTTCACTGCTTTTATGACCTTTTTAGTGGGGAGAACATAGCTAGGATTTAATGATTTAACAAATCTTTTAAATCCTTTGTCCTCCATAATGCTAAATGGCTGGGAGTCCTCAATCACCATGCTAACCAGGTTTTCATCTATTTGAGAGAGAGAGATAGACTTTATTTGTCAGTTGGAGGTCTTTTGCCCACAACCGAGATGACAGACCTTGCCGACCGTACATACAATACACAAACATCACATTGGGGAGACAGGTCAGGCTAGGTAGCGTGGAAAAAAACCATCGAAATGTGTAACACAGAAAAATAATACAGGAATGCACAGATATCAACACACCATAGCACAATAAACACAGACAGCAACATGGGAAAGAGTTCCAGTGTGTACATCTGATCTGGGGCCGCTGCAATCTTTCGACTGCGCCTCCAACTGACCCGATGTCCACATCAGAGGGGAGGTAAGCGTTGGAGGTGGCGTTGGATCCGGGGTAGGGAGGGTGATGCATCAGTGAGTGCTTATCAGTATCAGTATATGTATGTGTGTCCGTGTCCATAGTTCAGCTTAGACAGTGTCCTTCACCCTGGCAGGCTAAGTAAACAGTCTTCCAGCCAACCCAGGAGGCCTTGCATGGAATGGGAAGGAACAGACTAAACACAGTCGTTATCAGGGTGTTTTGTTCAGCTCCGGCCTTGCAGCTGGCGCCAAAGGGGTATCCGCATAAGTGAGGGTATTTTTTAATTTAGTACAAACAGCTCATATGAATTTCAAAGCAGTTCTACAGTCCAACACTGGTCTCTCAATCTCCCGTTGGAGAGCCCCGAGCTTCACCATACTTGCGTTCTGTGATGTTGTCATTTCTTGTGCTCATGGAGCCAATTTCTGAGAACTCACGGCAGTGTGCCTCCCCGAGATGTCATCCAATTTGCGCCCAGAGATGTTATTCCGGGCTAGCCCTTCCGAGATGTATCCAGTCAGCCATAGCCTCTCCAAGATCTTATCCGTGCTGACTCAATGAGCCCATTTTGAGAAACTCATGCCTCTCCCATCATTTCAATCCCAGCGGGCAGCCTTGTGGGGGTTTGAACAGCCGGTTCCGCTTTCTTAATTCTTTGATAAGTCAGGGCCAAGCCAGCTCCGATCAGCCAGAACCCTGTTACCATGGTTCCGAATAGGTAGATATCTTCAGCACTCAGGCTCACCCAAGCCCAAACTTCTCATTGAGAAAGGGGTGTAAATTGCAATCCATAATTCCTCTTTCAGGTTTTAGAGAACAGACTGTGAGAGAATGTTCCAGGAAAAATACAAAAAAACCACGAGACTAGACAAGGACATAAGCAGGGAAGATAAGGGAGAAGAGAAAAAGTGTGTCCGCCTCCTCCGGGAGCCAAAGTAGAGATTGTTCTCCTGAGGAAAGACAACAAAAACAATGCACAAATATAAATATCACACACGTAACTTATAACAGTTGTATAATATTGTTATATCATTTAGTAACATTACTGCCTGCTATATTATCATGACATTTGATGGCTCACTTGGTCTTGCTCCACAATCGGTGTTCCCCCTATTCTCATGCAAAGCTCTGTAGTGCCTAAGCATGGATAAGGTGTTGTTATATCCCAGCTCCCTGGCACATAGCAAACACTTCACCTTGTACAAAAGTAAAGACAGCTTAACATAAATTGTATTGCACCATCAGTATTATGAAAATACATCTTCTGTAGAAATTTACATACCTTGTTGGGAGGAATAAAATCAAAATGTTCCCACACAGGGGAGGACATCCTCCTCTTCCAAGCTGGCTCCATTCTCTCCTGACTTTCTCTCCTCACTCTCCTAAACCTCCAAACTCTCTCTAACTCTCTCCAAACTCTCTCTAACTCTCACTAACCGCAACTCTCCATCAAACACCCACATTTTGAATGAAGTCTGAGGGGTTTATATCGCTGTCATAGCTCGCGGCAAAGTTCGAACCACTTCATGAACCAGTCACGTGGTACAGCCGGGCAGCGAGGCTTCGGACGTCATCATTTTCAGCTCCTCCCATAAATGAAGCAAGCCTCGATACGCGCATTGCGGAAACGCCCCCTAAATTACTCAACACAAGCTTTGAAGCCTCGATACAGAACGTCACATCACTACCTGGTAGCCCCAGTATTCCCCTGGTATCCCTTAGCTTGGTTCCCACTAGCTGGCCCTTGCTTCCCTTTGGTTGGTTCCCCTTCCCCGGCATATCACCTCGAAAAAAAAACAGGCTTATGTGCCGGTCGGACCATGCTGTGCAGCTGCCGGCTAGTGAGTAGCTGGGCTACAGTGAGAGAACACGGCTTCAGCGTTCAAGCATACGCTGTCGCCTTGGCACTGTGCGACTCGGCTGCTATACGTCGGCTGCACAGATGGGATACGGCTTCAGCGTTCCAAACATTCGCTGTTGGCCTGCTTAACACTGTGGGAATAAACAGTGGGGAATTATGCTACGGTTCGTGCCAGCTAATCATTAGCCGGCTTGCGAGTAGCATTCCAGCCAGTTAGCCTGTCTGGCGTGTCGCCCGCAGCTCGCGGGTTAACGCGGCCAGGAGGGCTCCGCTCGTGGCTCGGCTGCATTGGGGAAATGTGTCAGAGTTCCAAGCATATGCTTTTACCTGTCAGCACTGTGACGCAGGAGCTAATAAACAGTGGAAGGGGAATTCAGGTTGCAGCTAGCACCGGCTACCTGTTAGCACTTTCTGGTTAGCGTGTGGCCCCGCCGCCTTGCTTGGTAGCAGAAGCATGGCAGCCCACACGTCCAAAACATGTCTGTGTTTTGGACGTGTGTTTTGTCTGAGCATTTTTGCCTTTTTATGGTAGGCACGAGCAGTGTGGCTGTGCCTGGGTGAAAAAGGGCAAATATATAACTAATATGGATGCAGCCTAAAACATGCTGTGCTGGCTGAAGTAGCTACTGCTTGCATGCACTGCTTTGTTGCCAGCGCAGACTAGGCAGACCGTGCTGGGTTGAGAGCATTAAATGGCCCGCCCCTCCCCCTTCTCCTGCCTCCAAAAATGAGAGAGCAGGCTACTATGGGGAACATGGCTGTCACTGCTGTGACTCCAGTTAGGCAGGCCATGGGCTGGGTTCCCTCCCACACCTGTTGCTGATTTACTGCTGGCCCCTCCCACATCGTCCCTCCCATGGCTCCGCCTCTGTGAGGCCTGGGCTTGGAGGTTGACTGTCGGGTGGCGGATGTTGAAGAAGCTTCCATCCTCTCCTCCGGTTTTGCCCACCTGTCCCTGGGCTGCCCCCTGCTGGTCCCCAGGCACGGTGTCTGGCGAGTTGGGTCCCTTCAGCTCCTGATTGGAACATGCCGGGTGTGGGAATTAGCCCTTCCTGAGGTCCCCTCTAGCTGAGTGGACCTCTGGGTTGTTGCTATCACGCAGCCTCAGCGCCTACTGCCTAAGGTGCCGCTGCTGCCTGGTTGCAGGCCGTGTGTGCCCTGCCTCCTGGCGTTTATGATCCCCTGCCCGCAGTTGGATGCTGCCGTGCATGGCGAGAGTAGTTGCGTTTGGACCCTCCACCGTAGCCCCCCCCCCCCCCGGTCCCTAGTTGCCCCTTCGGGCCTTCCCTGGGCAGGGCGGCATGCCCTGACAGGGGCGTGAGGGTTACTTATGCCCTGCTGGTGGCCATTCTGTCACTCCCTTTATGGATGGTGCTTGACACGACAGCTGCAGGCGGGCTGGGCATGGAGAGCCCACCCCAATCCTGTGCCTCTCAGGCTAAATGAGGATGATGGCTGCAGCGTTCCCTCCCAGGGCCCCGCCTCTGCGAGGCCTGGGCCGGTGGAGGTTGATTATTGTGAGGTGGATGTTGCAGAAGCTTCAATCCCCTTTGGCTGCCACTTGGGTAGGGTCCGGACGGGTGAACCCATGTCTGGGTTCCCTGGTTCTGGGGCCCTCCCACGGCATTCCCTTCCATGGCCCCGCCTCTTTGAGGCCTGGGCTGGTGGAGGTTGATGGTCAGGAGGTTGATGTTTATGACGCTGGGCTCCGGTCAGACGACTAGAGTTGCTTGATGGAACTGTCTGTCTGGCCTGCGGCCACCTCGCTTTAAGAAGCTGAGTTGCCTCTGTAGGCGTGCAGAGACGGCCGTGTTCAGTTGAGTTGTGTCTGACCTCGAGTGTCTCATTGCGAGTTCACTCTTGAGGCTCCACTGTCTGCAGACGTGCACGTGGTGATGGTGCTGGGGGTAGACCGTTGGGTCGTTGCCTTGCTCAGCCCTCCACTTACGCAGGCTAGGCTGCCAGTGGCTTCAGCCTGAGGATGGACGGGTCACATCCCAAGCTTCACCCGTGGTTGCCCGTTTCGCCGGCGTACACGCCAGTCGGACCTCGCTGTGGCGAGTGAGAGTTCTCCAGCTGTAGTGCCGACTCTCTGTCTGGCATTGCCCGCATGTTGTAGCCCTATGCGACCAGCGGGCTGTTACTTGGCGGCTCGGTGTGCTGCGTTCCCTGGCTATCTGCCTCGCGGTTCCCGGGCTGACCTTGAGCGGCCGATCACTTGCGGTCCTGTGTCCTGCAGGACCGGTTCAGGCCAGTCTGGCATCTGCAGGCTGCTGCCTCCGCCCACTGGCTCGGCCTTTGCGTCTGGCTTGGCCCTGACCGGAGTGGTGTGTACATATGTGTATTTGTACATAGTTCTTTGGTCTTCACTCTCGGTGGTTCGGTTGCACTGTCTCCTCGTGGGGTGTCTTACAGAGTTACCCCGTACATATGGTATATGTAACGGTGTGGAGAAATAGTATTGATATGCTAGAGAACGTACGGTTATGGTGTAACCTTGGTTCTCTTAGTGAGAGAACCAAGGCCACTCCACCATGAGGCCACTCGGAAACGCGTTCCGATCAAACAATCACCGGTGTCACGTCTGCACAGCTGTTTTATACGTAAGCTGTGGGGCGTAGCCGGGCGTGCCGGAGTGTCTTAAAGAAATATCCACACGCCACGACCAAGGGCGTGTGGTCGTGGCGTGGCGTGTACCCCATATGTACGGGGTACATATTCCATATGTACCCCGTACATATGGAATATGTAACGGTGTGGAGAGATAGTCTCTCACTAAGAGAACCAAGGTTACATCGTAACCATACGTTCTTATGATTTAATCAGGCAAATGTTCAGCATTCAAACTACAGGTGAACATTAGTCCACCAAAGCATTAGTCAACATTAGTCATATTTTTTCCAAGTACACACCTACACAACATGTCAACAAACTGTGAAAAAAAAAAGCCACAGAAAGAAAATAAATGAATGATTGCTGGTAAGGGTCTCTATATATTAGTATTTACAACGGGTATGTTGTGATGTACCTTCAAAATTATAGCGTCCCCTCGCTATGATGCGGTTCACTTTTTGTGGCCTTGCTGTTTTGCAGATTTTTTTTTGTTCAATTTTGCAGGATTTTTATTTTTATTCTTATTTTTTTTACAGTGCATTGTGTTCTGCGTGCTGTTCAGTTGTAGGCCATTGTCAATCTCCTCCGTGCCCTCTCTCCTGTACAGTGCAGAATCGCTCCATCGATCGCTAGCAGTGTGACTCTGAAGTGCTGTATTGTATGTTTGTAATCTTTTTCCCCAACAAAAACAACAATGTCGACGAAACGTTTTGCTCCTGCGGTACCTGCGGTAGCACCCAAAACACAGCGGAAGATAACCAGTGCACAAAAAATTGGACTTCATTGATTCATTAATGATTCATTAATGTTGAATTCTCTGGCAGCTACTCTATTCACATGTTCTGGACCTGAAAACAGGGTTTGATCTTTGGTTTCATTCTATAATACTGGACTTATTTTTCTACAAAGGTTTGAACTTTGAGAGTGTTTAAACAAGAGAGAAAAGTGTGAAAATGTTAATGCCTGTCTGAGAAGTGTATAAAGTGTGTAGTGAGGGGTTTTACAGCCAAACATATGAAATAATCATGGTTATTTTTAGAACATAACACCCGCAATAAACGAGGGACCACTGTATACAAATACTGAGAAGCATAAAATTTGAATCCTTTCTCTCTTTTGCTCTGAGGCGCAGGGGAAAAAATACTGACGAGACGATGAACATCATCTACAGATATATTCGGTTAATGCCCAAGACATCTTGAGAAATGTAAATTGCCACTTGATTCATCCATTTGGTTGACTTGTTTTGGAAAACCCGAAGGTAAACAAGGAGTGACTATAACAGTGGAAACGGAGCGCTATACAGGAGTTTCCCCACCGGAAGTAGCATATGCTAAGGTACACATAGTCTATTAAATACAACAAATGACAGGAGAATGGTGGCTAGGCTGTCATCCCTGTTAGACAACATCTCCCACCCCATGCAGGAGACTGACAGCACTGAGCAGCTCCTTCAGTGGCAGGCTGCGGCACCCACAATGTGGGATGGAGAGATTCCACAGATCTTTCCTCCCTTCTGCTGTCAGACTCCACAACAAAGACTTCAACTGATCAAACACATACAGCCACACATGTGCAATAGCAATAACACTAAGTGCAATACTCTTTTCTGGCATCGTTGTATTATACTTAATTGTATATAGCATTTGTATTCTATTCTATGTTATTTGATTGTATATAGTATCTTATTTTATTCTATTCTATTGTGTACAGTATCTTATTGATATCTTATTCCAGTGGGGGTTTTTTTTCCTAATTTTTCTATGTAACTTTGCACTGTCCACTGCTGTAACAAAACAAATTTCCCACGTGTGGGACTAATAAAGGTTACCTTATTTTAAATAAAACCTGATGAAGGTCAAAGGTCATCACTTGTATGTCTAACTAAAAACTTCTGATCTAGAATTCTTTCATTGTTTTTTGCCAATAGTGTTATTTACCGTGAAGTAAGACAGAGTCATTCATACCAGAGTAACCAGAGAGGATAATATATTTTTAAATATATAACTTTCTGCAGGACTGAATATAATATCTTTATGTAAAAGTCCAGAGCCTCTGAGGATTATCAGAGTACTTTTAACATTACACAAAGCAAAGATCTCCATCACAGTTTTCATAAAATGCTGGGTTTATCCATCTTTTGGGGTGGGCTTACGGTGGAGTTCTGAAGATTTCCCTGTAAGGGAGCTGGTGGTGAAGATTGTGAGTTCTGTGTGATCCCTGCGATGAGCTTCAGTCTTCCTGATGCATCTTTTATACAGTGGCTTCAACGCATACACACATTTAGTGCACAAATGTTGCCACTTTATGTAAAATTTACATTATTATTACATTAAATTTAGTTGGAGATTAGTATCTCTCTCTAGTAACTCTAGATATGAGCAGCTGTTGCAGCATTTGAAGCTGTTGTTCCTCTCAACATATTCACATTTCTCTTCTGTTTTTCTCTGACAGAGTAGTGATGGTAAATTCGATTCTTTTTACTGAGTCGAGTTTGAATGAGTCATCCACCAAAGTGAATCACGTTTTTTGAGTCACTGAGTCCGTTGACCAGAGAGTGCAAAAAATGTACATTTTCTCTTTTCATGTATATCCTACTGCTAAGATGAGTGATTGAAAAAGAAAAACAACTATTTTTATAGAACAAAAAAAATTTCTATAGGGAACATTTATTTTATTTATTTTTATTTTATTTTACTGTATTAGTATTTTCCTCAAATGTGTCAAATATATATATATATATATATATATATATATATTTTCTCATCTAAATGTCCACTGAGCTGTGAGCCAGGGGGCGGTAATGTGCCTTAACATTGGTTGCCAACCAAGAAGAAGAAGAAGCTGTGAACCAGGAGAGAGGGGTGAGTGAGTGAGTGAGGGTGTCCAAATTCATGGGCTGCATCCTGAGGACGCATTTGTAGACCGAATACGTCACAGTGATGCGCCGAAGGCTGTCCAAATTCGTAGACTCTTCTGAATGCAACAAATGTTTCCTCCTTTTCCCCGAATTTGAAGGATGGTCTGGTGTGTCCTTCGTGGCCCACCATATCCCATAATTCATAGTGCGGCCCAGCCAAACTCCAGTTTCCGGCAATGGCAGCTGCTACTAAGTTTTAAAATTACTCTTATTAATCTTTCTGGGTCAGAAAATAAACTTTTAACATATTTTCAGGTGAGAAAGTGGGTGTGTAAACTTCAAATATCTGCTCGGTTTATCAAGATATTGCATATTTGCAAAAGTGCTTCGACGTTTTCTGAGACGTCTGTTACCCTCCAGCTCAATAGCTAGCTGAGAGGGCGAGGGTTCACTAGAGCCGCAGACAACAGCACAACTCCCGGCACATCATTTTCAGATAACCGTGGACCTTCGCTACTCAGGTTAAACGTAATATATAAGTCACTTAGACAACCTAAAAATGTTATTGTTGGGCTTTTTTCAGTGTTTTATTTGTTTGTGAGGAAATCAGTTTGGCTGAGATTAAAGTTATTAGATTAGATTAGATAAAATAAAACTTTATTAATCCCCCAGGTGGGTTCCTCCTTGGTTTTCACACAGCTGAATAAACGTCAAACAGAAAACTGATTAAACAGAAGTATGAGACGGTCGAGAATTTACGCCAGTGTCCTCTTATATTTTAGATTGCAGGGAGCAGACGGCCGAGTTTATTAAACTTATTAAACGCAAATCAGAAGGCTAGACCGTCCAATTGTTGTCGTCCCCCCCACCCCCCTCTCACACACACACACACACACACACACACACAATTTCTTTAATGTTGTAAATCAAACTGAAGACAAGAAAAAAATAATAATAAATTTGTAATAAATGAGTAGCAGGAGACAGAGACAGTTAAGTGAGTTATGGCATCTTTACTTTGGATATTTAATCGTATAATATATATCTGTTTAATTAACCAGAAGTAAATCTTGTTGGTTTTACGCAAATTTATTTGAAAAAAAAAAAAGAGCTCAGCAACGTATGCCATTTGAATGTGATTTGGTTATACAAAAGTTTCACTTGAACATGCCTTCTTCTAAAGCTCAGAAGAGAGCCAACATGATAAAGTGGAGTGTGCTACTTTTAAAAATGTAACCTTATAGATATACCCATTGCTATAAGATGGTTCAACAAAGTCTTATGACTTTAATTTTCTTAAAAGGCTATGCAGCTCTTGAGGTCAAAGTGAAAATTTAAAATGTAATCCATGTGTTTGTTATATCTAGGCTGGATTACTGCAGTTGCTCATTATCAGGTGCTCCTGAAAGCTCCCTAAAAAACCTTTGGCTGAACCAAAACATGGATGTGAGATTATTGACAGAGACAAGCGTGAAGGATGATGTTGCTTTCATATCAACTTATCTTCATTGGCTTGAATTCAGAATTTAATTCTCCTTATATGTAACATCCTGAATATTCAGGTCCTGAGACTTAATCTAATTGATTATCCCACAATTAAAAGGCAGGCTTGACTGTTGTTTTTAGGGTTTTAAAAATGAAAATATGAATTATATACAATGCAATATTAGAGTACTCAATTATCATGCAGCGCCTTATGAGCAAACACTTTGTAGCAGTGGGGAGAAAACTCATTAACTGTTCTGCTCAACTTCCCAAAATTGTCAGTTGCTACACTTACCTATAGTGTCTAAATGAAAGAATGGCAGGTATAATTTAGGTAAGTATACTAAAAACCACATAGATCTTGCAGGACTGAAAACTGGTACATGGACTGGTCAGGAATACAAGTGCTCTTAACTGGCAACAGTTGTAGAGAGACTATGATTATAAGGTACTGACTATAAAATAAACCAGAAAAACTGTAGTAAATGACTGACAGAGACAATGAAACAAATATCCAACTTAACTTTTTTTCCCCCCACAGATGTTGTCAGTTTTGTCAGTCATAAACATTGCTGTTCTTGGTCATGACATAAAACATTTACATAACCACTGAAGCATACTTAAGAATGTAAGTCATTTGAATGTGATTTGGTTAGACAAAACAAACATTTAGTATTGACATGCCTTGTTGTAAAATATCACAGTGCAATATTTTAGTAGCATTTATTTTCAAAATGTTTTTAAAATTATTTAAACAATTTAATATTGTATATAAAGAAATGATCCATTCAAAGAGCTGTTCAAAGAAAACTAAACATTATTCAATTAATTCAACCTTAATTTAAAAATCTCAAACTTTATCCAAGTGTTTTAGCCAGTTATAGACGACTTTTTATTCTCTCTTGTAGTTTCCCTAAAGCTCTTGGAGCAGTTGTTCCATATCAGTCAAGAGTTTCATTTAGAATACAACACAGGATGGGAACAGAACAGACTAAAAACCTCATAGCCTCATACAATAAACTATGCTTGTCCCGCTAGACCTTTATATTTCCAGTCATTAAATTTTAGTAAAGAAAATACACAGTGTTAAGTTTTAATGTGTGTATAAATCCCAATGATAAAGAGCCAAAAGGACTTTATGGACCATGACTATAAATCTTCATTTTAAAGTCTTGAATTTCCATTTCTATGCCAGTGATAGGCAGTGATAATTTATCTGTAAAGCCAGATAACATAAATCAGACATAAAGACCTGTATAACAAGTAATTTTCAATTCTCAGTTTTCAGTTAGCATGTGGGAATTCAGCAAAAACTTGCGTATGGGAGGAGTTCAGTGAGGCAATGGAAATAGACTTTGGGAATAATATCAAAGGAATTCTGGGAAACCATAAACTTCTTACACGATGTACAGTGCAGATGGGGTGTGGCTGACTTCAAATGAGGATATAGGCACGCACTGCCAGAGGTGGGTCGAGTACCCAAAAATTGTACTCAAGTAAGAGTAGCATTACTTTAAAATATTATTACTTAAGTAAAAGTGAAAAGTAGTCGTCAAAAAAGTTACTCAAGTAAGAGTAAAAAAGTACTTGGCGAAAAGACTACTCAAGTAGTGAGTAACTGTTTGAAATGTCCGATTTATTTTATAAATAAATGCTATCAGGCAAACAAAAATAAATAAATAAATATACAAATTTTTGTATTTTCAAATATATATGTAAAAACATCAACAAAATAAGGCACAAAAATTCTAATCTCCAGATTTCAGTTTTTCATAACAAAGCTTTGTGTGCATTTATTTCTGCATATTTAGCAAAAATGTGCCATTTCTTCACTCAGTGAAGGGATGGTTAAGCTTCAGCTGCAGTTTGCTCTCAAGGTTCTTGCTGTGAGGCTGTAACTGTTTAGCAGTTAACAGGAGTTCTGCATGACAGAGAAGTCCTTCACGAGCTCCAGATGCAGGAAGAGCTATACTGATTTTAATCGACAGCTTCCTGATGTGAGGAAAGCCATGCAATAGATCCACACCTCCAGTGAATGGACATGAAAGGTACCTCTCCAGCTCCCCTTCTTCTGGCTTTCCTGACCCCGTGGATCCATCATCTTAGTCAGTTAGGCTGCTGTTTGTGCAGGCCTCATCCAGCTCTGAGTCTAGGTGATGTCTGATGAAGGTGAGACCTGTGGAAAGATGTATGGTTTTCAAAAGAATTAGCTCTGGTCATTATAGTGCTGTACACTGGCAAAATGCGGATGTTTGGCAAGAAGATTTGATCACACTGGAGATGTTTTTTACTAACTCTTGTCCAAAAACAAAATCTTGTCATTCATATCCCACACAAACAGTTTGCAATTAATTCCAGATTGCTAGCCAATAGATCCTCCTGTTTGGTTGTTACTCTGAGAAAAGACGAGAAAGACAACACTGTCTTTCTCGTCTTTTCCCATAATGTGATATAGCTCTATTTTTCTTTTGCCTGGGTGGCAGCTCTATGCTTCCGTATCCGAGGCTTTTCAATGTTGCCTCACAAAATTATCACGACTACAACAACCATGAAAAGAGTTGGATGGACATTGCTGATCAATTGCAGCTGCCTGGTCAATGTTTTTCATTAGTAATTTAGCAAAGTTGACGGTGGTGGTGGTGTGTGTGTGTGTGTGAGTAAAAGACAGAGAGGGAGAGCGAGAGACAGATTTTGTATGATAGGTTTCATGTTATGGACACACAGTTTGAGCACTCAAGTCGCATCAGAGCATCAGGCCGTATAGACCCTGCATCGTGACCTATGAACTTCTAACCCCTGAGATTCAATTGTACAGTTTGAGCAGGAGCTGAATAACGTGACTGGAAAAAAAATCGCAGTGTTTGCCCAGCTTAATGCAGACTGTTTAAACTAAACAAGCTGCTGTTTCGCATAATAAACCCTGTCACCCACAGTATTGCCTTCTAATTTAACAGTTAAAGCAGTAGAGACGCAGCAGGGCCTAAGCAGGGCTGGGCTTGGTTAGTACTTGGATGGGAGACTGCCTGGGATTACCTGGTGCTGTAAGCCTATCATTTTCACGTCACTGAACTGCTTTTGATCCAGAGAAGGGGTTTATTAAAAGACCCAAAGCAGCTGCCCATTAATGAGGGCACATTAACGACATTGCTTTTGGCTGTTTTCACCAATGTCTTGTTCTGCTGGCTGAGGCCACCTACAACACACCGGGCCAGTGCTGCTGGCCGAGGCTAACTATACCACACCAGGCCCTGTGCTGGTTCCTGAGGCCATCTTCAAAAATCCAGGGCCTGTGCTGCTGGATAAATGCTAAACTGAGTCTTTGGGTTAGGGTATTAGGCAAGCATGCAGGTAGGGTTATAGGATTGTGTTCGTAACTTCAGGTACTGGCCACCTCATCACTTGATTCCATAAATTGACACATTGTGCTGTGGGCAGCAGCTTACGGCCATACCACCCTGAGCACGCCTGACCTCGTCTGATCTCGGAAGCTAAGCAGGACTGGGCTTGGTTAGTACTTGGATGGGAGACTGCCTGGGAGTACCTGGTGCTGTAAGCCTTTCATGTCATTGAACTGCTTTTGAGCCAGAGAAGGGGTGTATTAAAAGACCCAAAGCAGCTGCCCATTAATGAGGGCACATTACAGTTTTTTCTGATTGCTTAAGCACATTTTTTGTAACTATTGGCTATTTTTGCAAAACTCTACACACAAATAAGAAAACCTGTCACCCAATTATCAAAACATTGTAGTTCTCTTGCAAAAGCGAACACAGCTAGATTAACTCTTCACACCTTCGTAAAAATGGTGCTTTCGTATCAAACAGTACACACAAGCCATCATCTACTAAGCACACAATGCGCCAACTGCACACTGATGGTATGAATACAAAACACATCTGGCTTTTGCTTTCTCTGTGCACAAGCTAGGCCATGTCAGTTTGAGCTCATACTTTTGTCATAGGTCTGTAAACATGGAGGGATCCAAACTTCAAGTACTGGTGTTTATTTACACACATCAAAACAAACACAAGTGTTTATTTCCAATTATAGGATTATTTGCAATCGCCATATTGACTATATGGGTTTCTTGGTCTGCAGTGAACAGGCTTCCTCTGCCCCCAGCATCTGGTCATCTAGCAATTCTGTAAAGTAACAATTTCAGTATTTTTACATCTATGGTATTGTTGTGTTTCTCATTAGCATATGGCAGTGCTACAAATCTTAGTGCAAAGTGACTGTACTAACCGATTCTCATTTCAAAATGTCCTTATGATGCTTGCTACAGTGTAGCGGCTCGAGTTAGGCTGAACCCGTCGACCAGCTTCCCTCAGGGTCATTCCACGGTTGATTACATGGTCCACTATTGTAGCTCTGATGTCATCAGCAATTCTATTTCTTACTCTTCTTACCCTTCCTCTGCCCCCTCCTCGTCCTCTTCCCCCCTCCTCGTCCTCCTCTCCCCCCTCCTCTTCCTCCTCTTGTTCCTCCTTGTCCTTGTCGTCCTCTTCATCCTACTTCTTCACCTCCACGTCCTCTTCCTCGGCCTCCTCTACTTCTCACTCTTCCTGCTCCCTCCATTGTACTCCACACACAGAGCTTACCTGTATTATAGTGCTTGGGCTGATTGCAAAGTGAACTAATTATCTAAAAAAGTTTTTACATGTGACAGTGTGCCAGACAGTTGGCAAAATAGTGTAAATAATAGCCATAAATGTGTATAGTTTTTCTAGGAGTGTGTTGATCATTTGGAAATTGAGTGTAAAGCAGTGAGTTGTGTTTACAATTCTGCAAAAGGAGTGCTGTGCAGTGGATTGTAGCTACAGGTTTGCAAAGTGTGTGTTACAAAATGGCAAACTGAGTGCAAAGCAGTGTTTGTGCTTTTAGTTTTGCAAACTCAGTGAGTGGTTTTACTATAAGTATTAATAGTTTTAGAAATTGTGCTATAAGAATCACAGTTAGGGTTTAAGCATTCAGAAAAAACTGTAACGACATTGCTTTTGGCTGTTTTCACCAATGTCTTGTTCTGCTGGCTGAGGCCACCTACAACACACCAGGGCCAGTGCTGCTGGCCGAGGCTAACTACACCACACGAGGCCCTGTGCTGTTTCCTGAGGCCATCTTCAAAAATCCAGGGCCTGTGCTGCTGGATAAATGCTAAACTGAGTCTTTGGGTTAGGGTATTAGGCAAGCATGCAGGTAGGGTTAAAGGATTGTGTTCGTAACTTCAGGTACTGGCCACCTCATCGCTTGATTCCATAAATTGACACATTGTGCTGTGGGCAGCAGCTTACGGCCATACCACCCTGAGCACGCCTGACCTCGTCTGATCTCGGAAGCTAAGCAGGGCTGGGCTTGGTTAGTACTTGGATGGGAGACTGCCTGGGAGAACCTGGTGCTGTAAGCCTTTCATGTCATTGAACTGCTTTTGATCCAGAGAAGGGGTGTATTACAGTTTTTTCTGATTGCTTAAGCACATTTTTTGTAACTATTGGCTATTTTTGCAAAACTCTACACACAAATAAGAAAACCTGTCACCCAATTATCAAAACATTATAGTTCTCTTGCAAAAGCGAACACAGCTAGATTAACTCTTCACACCTTCGTAAAAATGGTGTTTTCGTATCAAATAGTACACACAAGCCATCATCTACTAAGCACACAATGTGCCAACTGCACACTGATGGTATGAATACAAAACACATCTGGCTTTTGCTTTCTCTGTGCACAACGTAGGCTATGTCAGTTTGAGCTCATACTTTTGTCATAGATCCATAAGCATAGACGGATCCAAACTTCAAGTACTGGTGTTTATTCACACACATCAAAACAAACACAAGTGTTTATTACCAAGTATAGGATTATTTGCAATCGCCATATTGACTATATGGGTTTCTTGGTCTGCAGTGAACATGCTTCCTCTGCCTCAGCATCTGGTCGTCTAGCAATTCTGTAAAGTAACAATTTCAGTATTTTTACATCTATGGTATTGTTGTGTTTCTCATCAGCATATGGCAGTGCTACAAATCTTAGTGCAAAGTGACTGTACTAACCGATTCTCATTTCAAAATATCCTTATGATACTTGCTACAGTGTAGCGGCTTGAGTTAGGCTGGACCCGTTGGCCAGCTCCCCTCAGGGTCATTCCACAGTTGATTACATGGTCCACTATTGTAGCTCTGATGTCATCAGCAATTCTATTTCTTACTCTTCTTACCCTTCCTCTCCCCCCTCCTCGTCCTCCTCTCCCCCCTCCTCGTCCTCATCTTGCTCCTCCTTGTCCTTGTCGTCCTCTTCTTCCTACTTCTTCACCTCCAAGTCCTCTTCCTCGGCCTCCTCTACTTCTCACTCTTCCTGCTCCCTCCATTGTACTCCACACACAGAGCTTACCTGTATTATAGTGCTTAGGCTGATTGCAAAGTGAACTAATTATCTAAAAAAGTTTTCACATGTGACAGTGTGCCAGACAGTTGGCAAAATAGTGTAAATAATGGCCTTAAATGTGTATAGTTTTGCTAGGAGTGCATTGATCATTTGGAAATTGAGTGTAAAGCAGTGAGTTGTGTTTACAGTTCTGAAAAAAGAGTGCTGTGCAGTGGATTGTAGCTACAGGTTGCTAAACACTGCTAAAAGCAGTGTTTGTGCTTTTAGTTTTGCAAACTCAGTGAGTGGTTTTGCTATAAGTATTAATAGTTTTAGAAATTGTGCTATAGGAATCACAGTTAGGGTTTAAGCATTCAGAAAAAACTGTAATACAACCCTTCTCTGGATCAAAAGCAGTTCAATGACATGAAAATGAAAGGCTTACAGCACCAGGTATTCACAGGCAGCCTCCCATCCAAGTACTAACCAAGCCCAGCCCTGCTTAGCTTCCGAGATCAGACAAGGTCAGGTATTGTAAGGGTGGTATGGCCGTAAGCTGCTGCCCACAGCACAATGTGTCAATTTATGGAATCAAGTGATGAGGTGGCCAGTACCTGAAGTTACGAACACAATCCTATAACCCTACCTGCATGCTTGCCTAATACCCTAACCCAAAGACTCAGTTTAGCATTTATCCAGCAGCATAGGCCCTGGATTTTTGAAGATGGGCTCAGGAACCAGCACAGGGCCTGGTGTGGTGTAGTTAGCCTCGGCCAGCAGCACTGGCCCTGGTGTGTTGTAGGTGGCCTCAGCCAGCAGAACAAGACATTGGTGAAAACAGCCAAAAGCAATGTCGTTAATGTGCCCTCATTAATGGGCATCTGCTTTGGGTCTTTTAATACACCCCTTCTCTGGATCAAAAGCAGCTCAATGACATGAAAATGAAAGGCTTACAGCACCAGGTATTCCCAGGCAATCTCCCATCCAAGCACTAACCAAGCCCAGCCCTGCTAAGCTTCCGAGATCAGACGAGGTCAGGCGTGCTCAGGGTGGTATGGCCGTAAGCTGCTGCCCACAGCACAATGTGTCAATTTATGGAATCAAGTGATGAGGTGGCCAGTACCTGAAGTTACGAACACAATCCTATAACCCTACCTGCATGCTTGCCTAATACCCTAACCCAAAGACTCAGTTTAGCATTTATCCAGCAGCACAGGCCCTGGATTTTTGAAGATGGCCTCAGGAACCAGCACAGGGCCTGGTGTGGTGTAGTTAGCCTCGGCCAGCAGCACTGGCCCTGTGTGTTGTAGGTGGCCTCAGCCAGCAGAACAAGACATTGGTGAAAACAGCCAAAAGCAATGTCGTTAATGTGCCCTCATTAATGCGCAGCTGCTTTGGGTCTTTTAATACACCCCTTCTCTGGATCAAAAGCAGTTCAATGACATGAAAATGAAAGGCTTACAGCACCAGGTATTCCCAGGAAGTCTCCCATCCAAGTACTAACCAAGCCCAGCCCTGCTTAGCTTCCGAGATCAGACGAGGTCAGGGGCGCTCAGGGTGGTATGGCCGTAAGCTGCTGCCCACAGCACAATGTGTCAATTTATGGAATCAAGTGATGAGGTGGCCAGTACCTGAAGTTACGAACACAATCCTATAACCCTACCTGCATGCTTGCCTAATACCCTAACCCAAAGACTCAGTTTAGCATTTATCCAGCAGCACAGGCCCTGGATTTTTGAAGATGGCCTCAGGAACCAGCACAGGGCCTGGTGTGGTGTAGTTAGCCTCGGCCAGCAGCACTGGTCCTGTGTGTTGTAGGTGGCCTCAGCCAGCAGAACAAGACATTGGTGAAAATAGCCAAAAGCAATGTCATTAATGTGCCCTCATTAATGGGCAGCTGCTTTGGGTCTTTTAATACACCCCTTCTCTGGATCAAAAGCAGTTCGATGACATGAAAAAGAAAGGCTTACAGCACCAGGTATTCCCAGGCAGTCTCCCATCCAAGTACTAACCAAGCCCAGCCCTGCTTAGCTTCCGAGATCAGACAAGGTCAGGCACGCTCAGGGTGGCATGGCCGTAAGCTGCGGTGCACAGCACAATGTGTCAATTTATGGAATCAAGTGATAAGGTGGCCTGTACCTGAAGTTACGAACACAATCCTATAACCCTACCTGCATGCTTGCCTAATACCCTAACCCAAAGACTCAGTTTAGCATTTATCCAGCAGCACAGGCCCTGAATTTTTGAAGATGGCCTCAGGAACCAGCACAGGGCCTGGTGTGGTGAAGTTAGCCTCGGCCAGCAGCACTGGCCCTGGTGTGTTGTAGGTGGCCTCAGCCAGCAGAACAAGACATTGGTGAAAATAGCCAAAAGCAATGTCGTTAATGTGCCCTCATAAATGGGCAGCTGCTTTGGGTTTTTTAATACACCCCTTCTCTGGATCAAAAGCAGTTCAATGACATGAAAATGAAAGGCTTACAGCACCAGGTATTCCCAGGCAGTCTCCCATCCAAGTACTAACCAAGCCCAGCCGTGCTTAGCTTCAGAGATCAGACGAGGTCAGGCGTGCTCAGGGTAGTATTGCCGCAAGCTGCTGCGTACAGCACAATGTGTCAATTTATGGAATCAAGTGATGAGGTGGCCAGTACCTGGAGTTACGAACACAATCCTATAACCCTACCTGCATGCTTGCCTAATACCCTAACCCAAAGAATCAGTTTAGCATTTATCCAGCAGCACAGGCCCTGGATTTTTGAAGATGGGCTCAGGAACCAGCACAGGGCCTGGTGTGGTGTAGTTAGACTCGGCCAGCAGCACTGGCCCTGGTGTGTTGTAGGTGGCCTCAGCCAGCAGAACAAGACATTGGTGAAAACAGCCAAAAGCAATGTCGTTAGTGTGCCCTCCTTAATGGGCAGCTGCTTTGGGTCTTTTAATACACCCCTTCTCTGGATCAAAAGCAGTTCAATGACATGAAAGGCTTACAGCACCAGGTTCTGCCAGGCAGTCTCCCATCCAAGTACTAACCAAGCCCAGCCCTGCTTAGCTTCCGAGATCAGACGAGGTCAGGGGTGCTTAGGGTGGTATGGCCGTAAGCTGCTGCCCACAGCACAATGTGTCAATTTATAGAATCAAGTGATAAGGTGGCCAGTACCTGAAGTTACGAACACAATCCTATAACCCTACCTGCATGCTTGCCTAATACCCTAACCCAAAGACTCACGCTGTTTCCCATTTCAGGGTCTGCACGCTTGAAGTACGCATTTTAAGTGCGGTTACGTCACCGCCACGCGACGACGGCTGTCCCAATTCGAAGTGTACTTCAAATGCATACTCCAAATGCGCCGTCAATTTCCCCAAATATCAAGCGTGGTCCGGTGCACGCTTCGTGGTCCCATATATCCCACAATTCATAGCGCGGCGGTCTGTGTGGATAATTTTGCCGCAAAATACGGCAGAAGGGAGCGGCCGAAAAGTGAACTGTCAAAAGTAAGTAATGAATATGACGTCACTTATTCATGTGCGAATGTTTAATAATGAAGAACATTACAACATTGCTGTTGGCCACATGTCGGCAAAGTTATGTAACACTAGTGATATTTGTACTTTCAGCATTAACTTGGTTTTAAAGCCTCTACTTCTAAATATACATATAGTCTACCTTAATCTTACAGAGAATCTGATGATTTTATGGATAATTAAAGTCAGTCATATATCCACAAACACAACAAGCTGAAAGTCAGTGATATAGATTATTTATATATATATATATATATATATATATATATATATATATATATATATATATATATATATATATCAATCATAATAATCTGACAATACTATAATATTGGCCATATTATATTTACATTACCATAGTGAGATGACTTTAGTCTCATGAACAACATTAACTAATTATTATTTACTAGCTACTCTTAAATGACTGTTCAGTACAGAAATGAAGCCCTTGAATCATGTTTTACAGTCCTGTGGTCTCAGCCTCAGATACTCAACTAATCAAAGTGATGTTATGACAAAAATGAATGACCAACAAAACAATTTTCTCCTTCATTTCTGTCAAACAAAGCTGTATGTAACGTGTCTCGCGGTTAGTATCATGGTTGCTAGGCAACCTGAACAGCGCGACAAAGCATATACCGTCCCATTTCACAAGCCTCTCACTTCCGCACTTCTCGTACTTATAGTACGCACCGTACGTAGTACGCGTAGTGCGCGTACTTCAAGCGTGCAGACCCTGAAATGGGACACAGCCTCAGTTTAGCATTTATCCAGCAGCACAGGCCCTGGATTTTCGAAGATGGCCTCAGGAACCAGCACAGGGCCTGGTGTGTTGAAGTTAGCCTCGGCCAGCAGCACTGGCCCTGGTGTGTTGTAGGTGGCCTCAGCCAGCAGAACAAGACATTTGTGAAAACAGCCAAAAGCAATGTTGTTAATGTGCCCTCATTAATGGGCAGCTGCTTTGGGTCTTTTAATACACCCCTTCTCTGGTTTAAAAGCAGTTCAATGACATGAAAGGCTTACAGCACCAGGTACTCCCAGGCAGTCTCCCATCCAAGTACTAACCAAGCCCAACCCTGCGTAGCTTCCGAGATCAGACGAGGTCAGGCGTGCTCAGGGTGGCATGGCTGTAAGGTGCTGCCCACAGCACAATGTGTCAATTTATGGAATCAAGCGATGAGGTGGCCAGTACCTGAAGTTACGAACACAATCCTATAACCCTACCTGCATGCTTGCCTAATACCCTAACCCAAAGACTCAGTTTAGCATTTATCCAGCAGCACAGGCCCTGGATTTTTGAAGATGGCCTCAGGAACCAGCACAGGGCCTGGTGTGGTGAAGTTAGCCTCGGCCAGCAGCACTGGCACTGTGTGTTGTAGGTGGCCTCAGCCAGCAGAACAAGACATTGGTGAAAACAGCCAAAAGCAATGTCGTTAATGTGCCCTCATTAATGGGCAGCTGCTTTGGGTCTTTTAATACACCCCTTCTCTGGATAAAAAGCAGTTCAATGACATGAAAAAGAAAGGCTTACAGCACCAGGTATTCCCAGGCAGTCTCCCATCCAAGCATTAACCAAGCCCAGCCCTCCTAAGCTTCCGAGATCAGACGAGGTCAGGCGTGCTCAGGGTGGTATGGCCGTAAGCTGCTGCCCACAGGAGAATGTGTCAATTTATGGAATCAAGTGATGAGGTGGCCAGTACCTGAAGTTACGAACACAATCCTATAACCCTACCTGCATGCTTGACTAATACCCTAACCCAAAGACTCAGTTTAGCATTTATCCAGCAGCACAGGCCCTGGATTTTTGAAGATGGCCTCAGGAACCAGCACAGGGCCTGATGTGGTGTAGTTAGCCTCGGCCAGCAGCACTGGCCCTGTGTGTTGTAGGTGGCCTCAGCCAGCAGAACAAGACATTGGTGAAAATAGCGAAAAGCAATGTCGTTAATGTGCCCTCATTAATGGGCAGCTGCTTTGGGTCTTTTACAGTTTTTTCTGAATGCTTAAACCCTAACTGTGATTCTTATAGCACAATTCCTAAAACTATTAACACTTAATAGCAAGCAAAACCACTCACTGAGTTTGCAAAACTAAAAGCACAAACACTGCTTTGCACTCAGTTTGCAATTTTGTAACACACACTTTGCAAAACTGTAGGCACAACTCACTGCTTACACTCAATTACCAAATTTCCAACACACTCCTAGCAAAATTATACACATTTAAGGCCATTATTTACACTATTTTGCCAACTGTCTGGCACACTGTCACATGTGAAAACTTTTTTAGATAATTAGTTCACTTTGCAATCAGCCTAAGCACTATAATACAGGTAAGCTCTGTGTGTGGAGTACAATGGAGGGAGCAGGAAGAGTGAGAAGTAGAGGAGGCCGAGGAAGAGGACTTGGAGGTGAAGAAGTAGGAAGAAGAGGACGACAAGGACAAGGAGGAGCAAGATGAGGACGAGGAGGGGGGAGAGGAGGACGAGGAGGGGGGAGAGGAAGGGTAAGAAGAGTAAGAAATAGAATTGCTGATGACATCAGAGCTACAATAGTGGACCATGTAATCAACTGTGGAATGACCCTGAGGGGAGCTGGCCAATGGGTCCAGCCTAACTCAAGCCGCTACACTGTAGCAAGTATCATAAGGATATTTTGAAATGAGAATCGGTTAGTACAGTCACTTTGCACTAAGATTTGTAGCACTGCCATATGCTGATGAGAAACACAACAATACCATAGATGTAAAAATACTGAAATTGTTACTTTACAGAATTGCTAGACGACCAGATGCTGGGGCAGAGGAAGCATGTTCACTGCAGACCAAGAAACCCATATAGTCAATATGGCGATTGCAAATAATCCTATACTTGGTAATAAACACTTGTGTTTGTTTTGATGTGTGTAAATAAACACCAGTACTTGAAGTTTGGATCCGTCTATGCTTATGGATCTATGACAAAAGTATGAGCTCAAACTGACATAGCCTACGTTGTGCACAGAGAAAGCAAAAGCCAGATGTGTTTTGTATTCATACCATCAGTGTGCAGTTGGCGCATTGTGTGCTTAGTAGATGATGGCTTGTGTGTACTGTTTGATACGAAAACACCATTTTTACGAAGGTGTGAAGAGTTAATCTAGCTGTGTTCGCTTTTGCAAGAGAACTACAATGTTTTGATAATTGGGTGACAGGTTTTCTTATTTGTGTGTAGAGTTTTGCAAAAATAGCCAATAGTTACAAAAAAATGTGCTTAAGCAATCAGAAAAAACTGTAAAAGACCCAAAGCAGCTGCCCATTAATGAGTGCACATTAACGACATTGCTTTTGGCTATTTTCACCAATGTCTTGTTCTGCTGGCTGAGGCCACCTACAACACACAGGGCCAGTGCTGCTGGCCGAGGCTAACTACACCACACCAGGCCCTGTGCTGGTTCCTGAGGCCATATTCAAAAATCCAGGGCCTGTGCTGCTGGATAAATGCTAAACTGAGTCTTTGGGTTAGGGTATTAGGCAAGCATGCAGGTAGGGTTATAGGATTGTGTTCGTAACTTCAGGTACTGGCCACCTCATCACTTGATTCCATAAATTGACACATTGTGCTGTGGGCAGCAGCTTACGGCCATACCACCCTGAGCACGCCTGACCTCGTCTGATCTCGGAAGCAGGGCTGGGCTTGGTTAGTACTTGGATGGGAGACTACCTGGGAATACCTGGTGCTGTAAGCCTTTTATTTTCATGTCATTGAACTGCTTTTGATCCAGGGAAGGGTCTATTACAAGACCCAAAGCAGCTGTCCATTAATGAGGGCACATTAACGACATTGCTTTTCGCTATTTTCATCAATGTCTTGTTCTGCTGGCTGAGGCCACCTACAACACACAGGGCCAGTGCTGCTGGCCGAGGCTAACTACACCACATCAGGCCCTGTACTGGTTCCTGAGGCCATCTTCAAAAATCCAGGGCCTGTGCTGCTGGATAAATGCTAAACTGAGTCTTTGGGTTAGGGTATTAGGCAAGCATGCAGGTAGGGTTATAGGATTGTGTTCGTAACTTCAGGTACTTGCCACCTCATCACTTGATTCCATAAATTGACACATTGTGCTGTGGGCAGCAGCTTACGGCCATACCACCCTGAGCACGCCTGACCTCGTCTGATCTCGGAAGCTTAGCAGGGCGGGGCTTGGTTAGTACTTGGATGGGAGACTGCCTGGGAATACCTGGTGCTGTAAGCCTTTCTTTTTCATGTCATTGAACTGCTTTTGATCCAGAGAAGGGGTGTATTAAAAGACCCAAAGCAGCTGCCCATTAATGAGGGCACATTAACGACCTTGCTTTTGGCTGTTTTCACCAATGTCTTGTTCTGCTGGCTCAGGCCACCTACAACACACCAGGGCCAGTGCTGCTGGCCGAGACTAACTACACCACACCAGGCCCTGTGCTGGTTCCTGAGGCCATCTTCAAAAATCCAGGGCCTGTGCTGCTGGATAAATGCTAAACTGAGTCTTTGGGTTAGGGTATTAGGCAAGCATGCAGGTAGGGTTATAGGATTGTGTTCGTAACTTCAGGTACTGGCCACCTCATCACTTGATTCCATAAATTGACACATTGTGCTGTGGGCAGCAGCTTACGGCCATACCACCCTGAGCACGCCTGACCTCGTCTGATCTCGGAAGCCAAGCAGGGCTGGGCTTGGTTAGTACTTGGATGGGAGACTGCCTGGGAATACCTGGTGCTGTAAGCCTTTAATTTTCATGTCATTGAACTGCTTTTGATCCAGAGAAGGGATGTATTAAAAGACCCAAAGCAGATGCCCATTAATGAGGGCACATTAACGACATTGCTTTTGGCTGTTTTCACCAATGTCTTGTTCTGCTGGCTGAGGCCACCTACAACACACCAGGGCCAGTGCTGCTGGCCGAGGCTAACTACACCACACCAGGCCCTGTGCTGGTTCCTGAGGCCATCTTCAAAAATCCAGGGCCTGTGCTGCTGGATAAATGCTAAACTGAGTCTTTGGGTTAGGGTATTAGGCAAGCATGCAGGTAGGGTTATAGGATTGTGTTCGTAACTTCAGGTACTGGCCACCTCATCACTTGATTCCATAAATTGACACATTGTGCTGTGGGCAGCAGCTTACGGCCATACCACCCTGAGCACACCTGACCTCGTCTGATCTCGGAAGCTGGGCTGGGCTTGGTTAGTACTTGGATGGGAGATTGCCTGGGAATACCTGGTGCCTTAAGCCTTTTATTTTCATGTCATTGAACTGCTTTTGATCCAGGGAAGGGTCTATTAAAAGACCCAAAGCAGCTGTCCATTAATGAGGGCACATTAACGACATTGCTTTTGGCTATTTTCACCAATGTCTTGTTCTGCTGGCTGAGGCCACCTACAACACACCAGGGCCAGTGGTCCTGGCCGAGGCTAACTACACCACATCAGGCCCTGTGCTGGTTCCTGAGGCCATCTTCAAAAATCCAGGGCCTGTGCTGCTGGATAAATGCTAAACTGAGTCTTTGGGTTAGGGTATTAGGCAAGCATGCAGGTAGGGTTATAGGATTGTGTTCGTAACTTCAGGTACTGGCCACCTCATCACTTGATTCCATAAATTGACACATTGTGCTGTGGGCAGCAGCTTACGGCCATACCACCCTGAGCTCGCCTGACCTCATCTGATCTCGGAAGCTAAGCAGGGCTGGGCTTGGTTAGTACTTGGATGGGAGACTGCCTGGGAATACCTGGTGCTGTAAGCCTTTAATTTTCATGTCATTGAACTGCTTTTGATCCAGAGAAGGGTTGTATTAAAAGACCCAAAGCAGATGCCCATTAATGAGGGCACATTAACGACCTTGCTTTTGGCTGTTTTCACCAATGTCTTGTTCTGCTGGCTGAGGCCACCTACAACACACCAGGGCCAGTGCTCCTGGCCGAGGCTAACTACACCACATCAGGCCCTGTGCTGGTTCCTGAGGCCATCTTCAAAAATCCAGGGCCTGTGCTGCTGGATAAATGCTAAACTGAGTCTTTGGGTTAGGGTATTAGGCAAGCATGCAGGTAGGGTTATAGGATTGTGTTCGTAACTTCAGGTACTGGCCACCTCATCACTTGATTCCATAAATTGACACATTGTGCTGTGGGCAGCAGCTTACGGCCATACCACCCTGAGCTCGCCTGACCTCGTCTGATCTCGGAAGCTAAGCAGGGCTGGGCTTGGTTAGTACTTGGATGGGAGACTGCCTGGGAATACCTGGTGCTGTAAGCCTTTAATTTTCATGTCATTGAACTGCTTTTGATCCAGAGAAGGGTTGTATTAAAAGACCCAAAGCAGATGCCCATTAATGAGGGCACATTAACGACATTGCTTTTGGCTGTTTTCACCAATGTCTTGTTCTGCTGGCTGAGGCCACCTACAACACACCAGGGCCAGTGCTGCTGGCCAAGGCTAACTACACCACACCAGGCCCTGTGCTGGTTCCTGAGGCCATCTTCAAAAATCCAGGGCCTGTGCTGCTGGATAAATGCTAAACTGAGTCTTTGGGTTAGGGTATTAGGCAAGCATGCAGGTAGGGTTATAGGATTGTGTTCGTAACTTCAGGTACTGGCCACCTCATCACTTGATTCCATAAATTGACACATTGTGCTGTGGGCAGCAGCTTACGGCCATACCACCCTGAGCACGCCTGACCTCGTCTGATCTCGGAAGCTTAGCAGGGCTGGGCTTGGTTAGTACTTGGATGGGAGACTGTCTGGGAATACCTGGTGCTGTAAGCCTTTTATTTTCATGTCATTGAAATGCTTTTGATCCAGAGAAGGGGTGTATTAAAAGACCCAAAGCAGCTGCCCATTAATGAGGGCACATTAACGACATTGCTTTTCGCTATTTTCATCAATGTCTTGTTCTGCTGGCTGAGGCCACCTACAACACACAGGGCCAGTGCTGCTGGCCGAGGCTAACTACACCACATCAGGCCCTGTACTGGTTCCTGAGGCCATCTTCAAAAATCCAGGGCCTGTGCTGCTGGATAAATGCTAAACTGAGTCTTTGGGTTAGGGTATTAGCCAAGCATGCAGGTAGGGTTATAGGATTGTGTTCGTAACTTCAGGTACTTGCCACCTCATCACTTGATTCCATAAATTGACACATTGTGCTGTGGGCAGCAGCTTACGGCCATACCACCCTGAGTACGCCTGACCTCGTCTATTCTCGGAAGCTGGGCTGGGCTTGGTTAGTACTTGGATGGGAGACTGCCTGGGAATACCTGGTGCTGTAAGCCTTTTATTTTCATGTCATTGAACTGCTTTTGATCCAGAGAAGGGTCTATTAAAAGACCCAAAGCAGCTGCCCATTAATGAGGGCACATTAACGACATTGCTTTTCGCTATTTTCATCAATGTCTTGTTCTGCTGGCTGAGGCCACCTACAACACACAGGGCCAGTGCTGCTGGCCGAGGCTAACTACACCACATCAGGCCCTGTGCTGGTTCCTGAGGCCATCTTCAAAAATCCAGGGCCTGTGCTGCTGGATAAATGCTAAACTGAGTCTTTGGGTTAGGGTATTAGGCAAGCATGCAGGTAGGGTTATAGGATTGTGTTCGTGACTTCAGGTACTGGCCACCTCATCACTTGATTCCATAAATTGACACATTGTCCAGTGGGCAGCAGCTTATGGCCATACCACCCTGAGCACGCCTGACCTCGTCTGATCTCGGAAGCTAAGCAGGGCTGGGCTTGGTTGGTACTTGGATGGGAGACTGCCTGGGAATACCTGGTGCTGTAAGCCTTTAATTTTCATGTCATTGAACTGCTTTTGATCCAGAGAAGGGTTGTATTAAAAGACCCAAAGCAGATGCCCATTAATGAGGGCACATTAACGACATTGCTTTTGGCTGTTTTCACCAATGTCTTGTTCTGCTGGCTGAGGCCACCTACAACACACCAGGGCCAATGCTGCTGGCCAAGGCTAACTACACCACACCAGGCCCTGTGCTGGTTCCTGAGGCCATCTTCAAAAATCCAGGGCCTGTGCTGCTGGATAAATGCTAAACTGAGTCTTTGGGTTAGGGTATTAGGCAAGCATGCAGGTAGGGTTATAGGATTGTGTTTGTAACTTCAGGTACTGGCCACCTCATCACTTGATTCCATAAATTGACACATTGTGCTGTGGGCAGCAGCTTACGGCCATACCACCCTGAGTACGCCTGACCTCGTCTATTCTCGGAAGCTGGGCTGGGCTTGGTTAGTACTTGAATGGGAGACTGCCTGGGAATACCTGGTGCTGTAAGCCTTTTATTTTCATGTCATTGAACTGCTTTTGATCCAGAGAAGGGTCTATTAAAAGACCCAAAGCAGCTGCCCATTAATGAGGGCACATTAACGACATTGCTTTTCGCTATTTTCATCAATGTCTTGTTCTGCTGGCTGAGGCCACCTACAACACACAGGGCCAGTGCTGCTGGCCGAGGCTAACTACACCACATCAGGCCCTGTGCTGGTTCCTGAGGCCATCTTCAAAAATCCAGGGCCTGTGCTGCTGGATAAATGCTAAACTGAGTCTTTGGGTTAGGGTATTAGGCAAGCATGCAGGTAGGGTTATAGGATTGTGTTCGTGACTTCAGGTACTGGCCACCTCATCACTTGATTCCATAAATTGACACATTGTCCAGTGGGCAGCAGCTTACGGCCATACCACCCTGAGCACGCCTGACCTCGTCTGATCTCGGAAGCTAAGCAGGGCTGGGCTTGGTTGGTACTTGGATGGGAGACTGCCTGGGAATACCTGGTGCTGTAAGCCTTTAATTTTCATGTCATTGAACTGCTTTTGATCCAGAGAAGGGTTGTATTAAAAGACCCAAAGCAGATGCCCATTAATGAGGGCACATTAACGACATTGCTTTTGGCTGTTTTCACCAATGTCTTGTTCTGCTGGCTGAGGCCACCTACAACACACCAGGGCCAGTGCTGCTGGCCAAGGCTAACTACACCACACCAGGCCCTGTGCTGGTTCCTGAGGCCATCTTCAAAAATCCAGGGCCTGTGCTGCTGGATAAATGCTAAACTGAGTCTTTGGGTTAGGGTATTAGGCAAGCATGCAGGTAGGGTTATAGGATTGTGTTCGTAACTTCAGGTACTGGCCACCTCATCACTTGATTCCATAAATTGACACATTGTGCTGTGGGCAGCAGCTTACGGCCATACCACCCTGAGCACGCCTGACCTCGTCTGATCTCGGAAGCTTAGCAGGGCTGGGCTTGGTTAGTACTTGGATGGGAGACTGCCTGGGAATACCTGGTGCTCTAAGCCTTTTATTTTCATGTCATTGAAATGCTTTTGATCCAGAGAAGGGTCTATTAAAAGACCCAAAGCAGCTGCCCATTAATGAGGGCACATTAACGACATTGCTTTTCGCTATTTTCATCAATGTCTTGTTCTGCTGGCTGAGGCCACCTACAACACACAGGGCCAGTGCTGCTGGCCGAGGCTAACTACACCACATCAGGCCCTGTACTGGTTCCTGAGGCCATCTTCAAAAATCCAGGGCCTGTGCTGCTGGATAAATGCTAAACTGAGTCTTTGGGTTAGGGTATTAGGCAAGCATGCAGGTAGGGTTATAGGATTGTGTTCGTAACTTCAGGTACTTGCCACCTCATCACTTGATTCCATAAATTGACACATTGTGCTGTGGGCAGCAGCTTACGGCCATACCACCCTGAGTACGCCTGACCTCGTCTATTCTCGGAAGCTGGGCTGGGCTTGGTTAGTACTTGGATGGGAGACTGCCTGGGAATACCTGGTGCTGTAAGCCTTTTATTTTCATGTCATTGAACTGCTTTTGATCCAGAGAAGGGTTGTATTAAAAGACCCAAAGCAGATGCCCATTAATGAGGGCACATTAACGACATTGCTTTTGGCTGTTTTCACCAATGTCTTGTTCTGCTGGCTGAGGCCACCTACAACACACCAGGGCCAGTGCTGCTGGCCGAGGCTAACTACACCACACCAGGCCCTGTGCTGGTTCCTGAGGCCATCTTCAAAAATCCAGGGCCTGTGCTGCTGGATAAATGCTAAACTGAGTCTTTGGGTTAGGGTATTAGGCAAGCATGCAGGTAGGGTTATAGGATTGTGTTCGTAACTTCAGGTACTGGCCACCTCATCACTTGATTCCATAAATTGACACATTGTGCTGTGGGCAGCAGCTTACGGCCATACCACCCTGAGCACGCCTGACCTCGTCTGATCTCGGAAGCTTAGCAGGGCTGGGCTTGGTTAGTACTTGGATGGGAGACTGCCTGGGAATACCTGGTGCTCTAAGCCTTTTATTTTCATGTCATTGAAATGCTTTTGATCCAGAGAAGGGTCTATTAAAAGACCCAAAGCAGCTGCCCATTAATGAGGGCACATTAACGACATTGCTTTTCGCTATTTTCATCAATGTCTTGTTCTGCTGGCTGAGGCCACCTACAACACACAGGGCCAGTGCTGCTGGCCGAGGCTAACTACACCACATCAGGCCCTGTACTGGTTCCTGAGGCCATCTTCAAAAATCCAGGGCCTGTGCTGCTGGATAAATGCTAAACTGAGTCTTTGGGTTAGGGTATTAGGCAAGCATGCAGGTAGGGTTATAGGATTGTGTTCGTAACTTCAGGTACTTGCCACCTCATCACTTGATTCCATAAATTGACACATTGTGCTGTGGGCAGCAGCTTACGGCCATACCACCCTGAGCACGCCTGACCTCGTCTATTCTCGGAAGCTGGGCTGGGCTTGGTTAGTACTTGGATGGGAGACTGCCTGCTGGTGCTGTAAGCCTTTCATTTTCATGTCATTGAACTGCTTTTGATCCAGAGAAGGGGTGTATTAAAAGACCCAAAGCAGCTGCCCATTAATGAGGGCACATTAACGACATTGCTTTTGGCTGTTTTCACCAATGTCTTGTTCTGCTGGCTGAGGCCACCTACAACACACAGGGCCAGTGCTGCTGGCCGAGGCTAACTACACCACACAAGGCCCTGTGCTGGTTCCTGAGGCCATCTTCAAAAGTCCAGGGTCTGTGCTGCTGGATAAATGCTAAACTGAGTCTTTGGGTTAGGGTATTAGGCAAGCATGCAGGTAGGGTTATAGGATTGTGTTCGTAACTTCAGGTACTGGCCACCTCATCACTTGATTCCATAAATTGACACATTGTGCTGTGGGCAGCAGCTTACGGCCATACCACCCTGAGCACGCCTGACCTCGTCTGATTTCGGAAGCTTAGCAGGGCTGGGCTTGGTTAGTACTTGGATGGGAGACTGCCTGGGAGTACCTGGTGCTGTAAGCCTTTCATGTCATTGAATTGCTTTTGATCCAGAGAAGGGGTGTATTAAAAGACCCAAAGCAGCTGCCCATTAATGAGGGCACATTAACGACATTGCTTTTGGCTGTTTTCACCAATGTCTTGTTCTGCTGGCTGAGGCCAACTACAACACAGAAGGGCCAGTGCTGCTGGCCGAGGCTAACTACACCACACCAGGCCCTGTGCTGGTTCCTGAGGCCATCTTCAAAAATCCAGGGCCTGTGCTGCTGGATAAATGCTAAACTGAGTCTTTGGGTTAGGGTATTAGGCAAGCATGCAGGTAGGGTTATAGGATTGTGTTCGTAACTTCAGGTACTGGCCACCTCATCACTTGATTCCATAAATTGACACATTGTGCTGTGGGCAGCAGCTTACGGCCATACCACCCTGAGCACGCCTGACCTCGTCTGATCTCTGAAGCTTAGCAGGGCTGGGCTTGGTTAGTACTTGGATGGGAGACTGCCTGGGAATACCTGGTGCTCTAAGCCTTTTATTTTCATGTCATTGAAATGCTTTTGATCCAGAGAAGGGTCTATTAAAAGACCCAAAGCAGCTGCCCATTAATGAGGGCACATTAACGACATTGCTTTTCGCTATTTTCATCAATGTCTTGTTCTGCTGGCTGAGGCCACCTACAACACACAGGGCCAGTGCTGCTGGCCGAGGCTAACTACACCACATCAGGCCCTGTACTGGTTCCTGAGGCCATCTTCAAAAATCCAGGGCCTGTGCTGCTGGATAAATGCTAAACTGAGTCTTTGGGTTAGGGTATTAGGCAAGCATGCAGGTAGGGTTATAGGATTGTGTTCGTAACTTCAGGTACTTGCCACCTCATCACTTGATTCCATAAATTGACACATTGTGCTGTGGGCAGCAGCTTACGGCCATACCACCCTGAGCACGCCTGACCTCGTCTATTCTCGGAAGCTGGGCTGGGCTTGGTTAGTACTTGGATGGGAGACTGCCTGGTGCTGTAAGCCTTTCATTTTCATGTCATTGAACTGCTTTTGATCCAGAGAAGGGGTGTATTAAAAGACCCAAAGCAGCTGCCCATTAATGAGGGCACATTAACGACATTGCTTTTGGCTGTTTTCACCAATGTCTTGTTCTGCTGGCTGAGGCCACCTACAACACACAGGGCCAGTGCTGCTGGCCGAGGCTAACTACACCACACAAGGCCCTGTGCTGGTTCCTGAGGCCATCTTCAAAAGTCCAGGGTCTGTGCTGCTGGATAAATGCTAAACTGAGTCTTTGGGTTAGGGTATTAGGCAAGCATGCAGGTAGGGTTATAGGATTGTGTTCGTAACTTCAGGTACTGGCCACCTCATCACTTGATTCCATAAATTGACACATTGTGCTGTGGGCAGCAGCTTACGGCCATACCACCCTGAGCACGCCTGACCTCGTCTGATTTCGGAAGCTTAGCAGGGCTGGGCTTGGTTAGTACTTGGATGGGAGACTGCCTGGGAGTACCTGGTGCTGTAAGCCTTTCATGTCATTGAATTGCTTTTGATCCAGAGAAGGGGTGTATTAAAAGACCCAAAGCAGCTGCCCATTAATGAGGGCACATTAACGACATTGCTTTTGGCTGTTTTCACCAATGTCTTGTTCTGCTGGCTGAGGCCAACTACAACACAGAAGGGCCAGTGCTGCTGGCCGAGGCTAACTACACCACACCAGGCCCTGTGCTGGTTCCTGAGGCCATCTTCAAAAATCCAGGGCCTGTGCTGCTGGATAAATGCTAAACTGAGTCTTTGGGTTAGGGTATTAGGCAAGCATGCCGGTAGGGTTATAGGATTGTGTTCGTAACTTCAGGTACTGGCCACCTCATCACTTGATTCCATAAATTGACACATTGTGCTGTAACCGGAAGCTTACGGCCATACCACCCTGAGCACGTCTGATCTCGGAAGCTAAGCAGGGCTGGGCTTGGTTAGTACTTGGATGGGAGACTGCCTGGGAATACCTGGTGCTGTAAGCCTTTCATGTCATTGAACTGCTTTTGATCCACAGAAGGAGTGTATTAAAAGACCCAAAGCAGCTGCCCATTAATGAGGGCATATTAACGACATTGCTTTTGGCTGTTTTCACCAATGTCTTGTTCTGCTGGCTGAGGCCACCTACAACACACCAGGGCCAGTGCTGCTGGCCAAGGCTAACTACACCACACCAGGCCCTGTGCTGGTTCCTGAGGCCATCTTCAAAAATCCAGGGCCTGTGGTGCTGGATAAATGCTAA